>NC_139558.1:48422175-49022175 GCF_965112155.1 Podarcis liolepis
CTGGTCAGTAGCAACGCTTTAATGCAGGGTTTCTGAGTTCATTGGTCCCTTGATGAACTTATAAAGTTGTCATCGACCAGCCCCAGATTCTTAGGAATGGTAAATGAAGCAATCGCCTTTCTTAGGGAACCTAAAATGTAAGTAGAAGAAGTAAATACAAGTGAAAATAATGTTTGTACAATAATGAGAGGTATGGGCCTGATAAGCTTTAACAAACATTTAGATATTGGGCTGTTTGTTAGAGAGTTTGATGCTTAAGTCGCTGCATTTTTTTATGTTCAGCATGTTTCTTTGTTTGGAAGAAAACTAGTACGTATTAGGAATAACTTTCTGCAGGTAAGAGCTGTTCATCAGTGGAGAGGACTTCATCAGAAGGTGGTGGGATCTGCTTCATTGAAGGTTAGGCACCTGTCAGAGTTTCTTTCGTTGCAATTCCTGCATTGCAGAGGGTTGGGCTAGAGATTACCCTTGTGGTCCCTTCCAGCTCTATGGTTCTATGGCTTAAACCCTACACTGTACAAGCTTGAAAATGCCAACCAAAATGTCTCAACAGCTGCCCAAAGGTCTGAACATTTCAACCCCTATTCTATCCCCAGGTCTTTTTTTAACCCTCTGTACATTTGACCCTACAATATTACTGTTTATTATTATAGGCATTTTTATTCCTAAGGCAGTGTAAACTAACAGCAGAACAAATGGCGCTTGCATGATTTTCTGCAGGAACCAACTACCAGATAGTCATGTGCAAATATAAAATATATCACTATAAAAAGAATTATATTTATTATCCCCAATTGTTTACTGCAGCAATGGAAGGTAGCCTTCTCAATTGGATCAGAGCTGTTTCAGAAGGACTTTACCCAGGACAGAACACACTTTGGCATTGCAACCACAATCAATTGAAGTAGGAGCGGACAACCTTTGAAGCTGCTGGATCACAGCTCCCATCATCCCTTACTATTAGCCAAGATGGCTGGGGCTGCTGGATGTTGGAGGCCGACAACATCTGGAGAGCCATAGGCTAGTCACCCCTGGAGTAAGGGCCAAAGTGTAGCCATGCAGAGAAGGACAGTGGTCTGAGGTTGGATGATAGTCACCTTGCTTATGCAGATCTGGGCCTGGTCAGTAGAGGTAGAGCTGAATAAAGAGGTTCCTGGAGACCCCTTGAGTACCTCATGTATGCTGTCTTGGGCTCCAGGACAGGAGTGAGTGAATAAATATGCCAAACAAACAAGAACTCAACACCAGAGGGCAGATTGAGACAATTCATGTGGTGCCTGTCACTGCTATCTGGCCCTCAGAATATTGTCCAGAGAAAAATGTGGCCTTTGGGCTGGAAAAGTATCGTGGTTTAGTGGCCAAGATGTAGGAAGCCAAGGCTCAAATCTGTGTTGATTGAATAAGCAAGAGAGAGAGCAAGAACATGAGAGCTCTTGTCTACCCATCTCTCTCCTCATCACTGTCTCCACTGTCTTCCATGAGTTAAGGGGCCAACGTCTGAAGTGGGGAAGCTCCTGCACTTGCAGGGACTACTATCACAATTTAAACCCTGATCTTCCAGGGTACTAAGTCTTATATCCTCTAAGACGACAGGAGGCTTTCCCCTCATGGAGGGCAGCTGCAGTGGAGGGATGGGAGAGCACCATCCCTGCTCTCTCTGACAGGATGCTACTTACATGCTGGCATCCATCTGTCTCGAGAGACAACGGAGTGCACCTCTGGGGGTGAATTCAAACCACGGGAGAATCACAGTGCCTGCTGTGGCTGCAGAGACTCATAATTGCTGCCTTCCACATTGCTCATGCTGCATTAGCGGCATGGAAGTGACTTTTCCTGGGTGCAAGCCTGGGCTACCCAGACAACATGGACTGCCTCTCGGCCTTGCTGTTGTGCACTAAAAGGTAGCAGACCATTATGTTTGCTCAGGTGGGGGAGAGAGCATTACAGCCCCTGAAGAAGGTTAATGTGATTCCCTGAATAATGCACACTTCCAGCGCAGATCATGCAGGCTGGCTTCACCTCTTGTCTGTCATGAGCCTTAAGCAGATAGCTAATTGCATGAGTCAACAAGTACATGTTTTAGGAATGTGATCAGAAGCTGCCTTAGACCATGGGCAGACGATTGGTCATTCAATATGGTCTCATTGGTTTTTTAGGTGGAGATTTCTGCCATCACTTGGCACCTAATCCTTTCAACCAGATGCTGCGGATCGAACCTTGCGCCTTCTGCATGCGCTCTATGGACGCTGCCCTCTTTCAAGTTATAGCAATAATTGTAAGTAAGAGCTTTTCCAACTGAATAATCTTTACACTGGGAAGAATTGCTCCAATTCTACACCTTTGACAATAATGTCTGGGTCATAGACTTTGCTTGCCCAGACAATTGCCCCTAACTGGAATTCCCAATGCAGGGAGTTGGATCTCTCACCCACTTGCAAGCAAGGTAGCATCGGCTGCACACAGGGGATGTTGTAACCAGCTCAGAGGCCACGGTACTGCAAATAGGTTTTCTGCCTCAGTGAGAACTGTAGAAAAGGCTGCTCCCCCTCTGGCATGCTGCCCTCGCTGGTCTCGCCTTGGAGGTTTGCAACCGCGCTCCGGTGTTTGTTCCCAGCTGCTTTGTGTGAGCTCAGTGCATTTTCCTTGCAGTTACGACAGGGCTGCAGAAAGCTTGACAGAACAGAATTAGCAAGATCTCTCAACCCCCCACATTTGAATAAAATTCCAAGAGAGTGGGTAAGAGAGGAAAAGCCCATGATCCTGGTAATTAAGCTGTAAGGCCCACCAGGGATTTGCTGTCATCATGTCATCTGATATGTGTGGAAGACCAAAGAGGAGCCAGATGTCAGGTTGCCTAATCCCCCTCCTCCACTCCCCAGAAGGTTCTTCTGACTGTGCTCGGAAGGTTTTCTGCGGAAGCCTGGGAAAGGAATGATTCACAAAACAATCCTGAAGGATAAATCTTGTAATTCAGGGCGCTGAACAGCTGGTAGTTTAAAGCACTGAACAGCAGTTTAGTGATTAATTCGCCTCTTTAAAATGCAGAGCGATGCGATACGATGAAATACAGCTCCAACTTTGCGCGATGCCTCTCTTGTACACACAGCCTGCCTCTCCAAATGCTTTCTTTTAGGGTTAAAAATGCTTACAAATATAATGCTAAGTAATTGCAGGAGGAGACATGGATGAGGGTGGAAAAGGGTAGAAAACTCATTCCTTCTTGGTGGAGGCTGTGCACAAATACCCGTTTACGCGCACCCAGTGTGCTCCCACTGTTGGTTTGTGAAGCCATGCGCACATGACACCAGGCACACTCCACAGCTAGCCTGCCGTTTCTTGAGAAACTGTGGCAATGGGCACACCAGTAACTTAACACACACACTGGAGAGGGGGCAGGGATGTGTTCTCCCAATGCCAATAACCTGATCTCTTTTCCTGCATCTGTAACCCCACATCCCACAATCCTATTCAACGAAGCCATCATCTGCGCATGCTCTGTCACTTGCACATTCACAACGGCTGTCTCTAATGTGCACACCTTGGCACACACTGCTATTCACTCTCTATCCAATGGAGAGTGTGTTCATGCAGTGTGTGTTCCAACCACTGGTTTGAGAAGCAGTAAACCCCCGGCCCATATCTATCCTGCTACATATTATGAAGTGTTGTGTGTCAGTGATATGTACACAACTAAAGTGCTTCGTCTCCTTCTCCCTACTGCAAATACTGAAAAATATCCAAAAATGTGTATGAGATACAGTCTGTATGAAGCGCATTGTAGAAGCAGCTTATCCCTCACAGATACAATTCCCAGCAACCCGTAACAAACTACAGTGCCCAGAATCCTTTGGGGGAAAGAATGTGCTTTGAATGTGCTTTAAAGCATTGGTGTGCACACAGCCCAAATGCAGAAACTGCACTTTCAAGTCATGGAATAGTGTGCTAGCTGAGTAACAGTTGGGTTTTTTTATAGTTCAAAAAATGGGGAATGGCCATGGTGTGTTTCTCCCTAACAGAGGTATTGCCTTAATAAGGATTTTGAATTTCTCCCTCGCACCACACTGGCTCCCAGTGGGCCAACACATCTGCATTTACTTCTTGTGTACGCTTAAATGCTGTCAGGTGCTGAAGCTGGGAACCCTTGGTTCCTATGTTCAGCTCCCCCATGTGGTGAGTCATGAGAAGTGCAGGTTGGAGCATCTCCCTGGGCTGAGAAGTATTGGCAAGCTCTGGACTGGAGCCATCCACTCAGAGGCTGACCACTGGGCCCTCCTAGGCAGGACTATAAAAGGCTTTCATGTTTGGGCTGGTATTTTGACGGAGCAAAAATGTTTCTCTCTGACTATTGTGTGTTTCGGTGTACTCATCAGCTCTGACTTCTGGGCCTGGCTTTGTCCTTTGACTCCTTGGCACATCTCCAGGCTCTTGGATCCCAGCTCCTGGCTCCTCTCATCTCTGACAGCTGCCTGCAGCTCAGTTCTGGCTCATGCTCAGACAGTGCCGAAGCACCCACATTCCCATTGCCAACAGCAGGATATACGACCAGCAGGATGTGGTGGACCGACATTTCTGATACTTCTTTGCAACCAGCAATGAGCTCTGGGTAACCACTGTTATCTTCTTCAGTAGGGCTGTTCCATGAGAAAATCACCACCATTTTTATTTTATTTTTTAAAAATTAAGTATTACAGCTCAGATTTTGATTAAAATTGCTGTACTGGATTGTCTCACATGTCAAAGTCACTGGTGTGAATAAATATTTCCTACGCCTTGTAGTTTTCAAGTTATGGTGTGTGTGGAAATTAAATAAATGTTATATACATGCATGAATAAAGTCGCTTTTGGGGCCCCTCTGGGATGAAGGGCCCTGAAGCTTAAGCTTCATTAGTTTCATAGTAGATCTGCCCCTGTATATGGTGTTGCTTCACGCATGACCCCCCCCCCTTTTTGCATAAGTTCATTTCAATGAATGTCACACCATTTGGCAACTGAATGTACTCTGAAAAGGGAGTTGCATCCAGGGCCAGCAGAATGCATTTTGCTGCCCGTAACAATTTCACTCCTACTTCCCCTAAAAAACACCAAGTGAGCTGCTGTTCTGAGGTGATACAGAGCATCTGTCACCACACCTGAGAGAGCAGGTAAAATGAGGTCAAGAAGTGGCCATGTGACAATGCCAGGGGCTCAGAGGAAGTAGCACAGACTGCTATGGCTGCCTCTGAGCACCTGCCACCTGAGACAGTTGCCTCACTCTGCCTAATGGTAGGGTGGGCTCTGTTTACAACCAACCTCATGAGTAGATGAGGTTTGTGACCACTGTCATGTTCTCTCTTTCGCAGCTGTTTATATGTATGAACATATAACTCCTATGGCAGGCCTGGAGAGGGATAACAGACCATCACAAATATCCTGGGGTCAAAAGGAAAACCACGCCTGTACCTTTTTATATCATTCAGGTGTACAACTCAATGTGGTGCAACAGCACACTAGAATAGAGGTAAAGGTAAAGGGACCCCTGACTGTTAGGTCCAGTCACGGATGACTCTGGGGTTGCGGCGCTCATCTCGCTTTACTGGCCGAGGGAGCTGGTGTACAGCTTCCGGGTCATGTGGCCAGCATGACTAAGCCGCTTCTGGCGAACCAGAGCAGCGCACGGAAATGCCGTTTACCTTCCCGCCGCAGCGGTACCTATTTATCTACTTGCACGTTGACATGCTTTCAAACTGCTAGGTTGGCAGGAGCTGGGACCGAGCAACAAGAGCTCACCCCGTCGCAAGGATTCAAACCACCAACCTTCCGATCAGCAAGCCCTAGGCTCAGTGGTTTAGACCACAGCGCCACCCGCGTCCCACTAGAATACTTGCAGACTATAAAACATTACAGCAGTGCTTTGCCAACCTGAATAAAAATGGCAAGGGCAATGCTTAAAATGAATGCATACAACATGAATATGGACCCACTAGCACCAAAATAACAGCTTGGTGCTATCTTTGTGAAATAAAATGGGTATTGGCATATTATTGTGCTGACTTTTAAAGCCCTAAATGGCCTCGGCTCAGTATACCTGTAGCAGCTTCTCCACCCCCGTCGTTCTGCCAGGACACTAAGATCCAGCGCTGAGGGCCTTCTGGCGGTTCCCTCACTGTGTGAAGTGAAGCTATAGGGAACCAGGCAGAGGGTCCCACCCTGTGGAACACCCTCCCATCAGATGTCAAGGAAATAAACAACTATCTATCTTTTAGAAGACATCTGAAAGCAGCCCTCTTTAGGGGAGTTTTTAATGTTTGATGTTTTATCGTGTTTTTAATATTCTGTTGGAAGCCACCCAAAGTGGCTAGGGAGGCCTGGCCAGATGGGCGAGATATAAGTAAATAATAATAATAATAATAATAATAATAATAATAATAATAATAATTACTACTACTGCTACTACAGTGAATGACATCCTTAGAAGTGCAGGTGCCAGCTGTAAGACAAACTAGGAAGATAAGGAATTGGTTTGAACTGGGTCTTTAAGGTTCTCCACACCTATTTTACATGATGAAAATCCCATTTCTGTTCCTTTGCTTGAACTTAAATGGTCAACCAAAACAAAAGAAAATAAGGCTGTGGTGAAACTGTAAGAGTTTTAAAGAATCAGGTTTTTTTCCCCTGATTAGTGGCTGCGTTTTCTGCTCTCTTTTTTGGACCTGATTCGGAATACACTGCAAACCAGTGTAATCATGTTAGCTAGTGTAAAGAGACTGGCAGCCCTTTCAGGCATGATAAACTTTTTGACTGCTTCCCTAAAGCTTTAATGTGGCAACTGCATGTAATGCAAAGTCATTGCATTTGGAATCAAGCTTTGTACTGGATCGCTGCCTGATACATGGGGCAGATACCAGCCAGGTAGTGACATAGCTAATTCCCAGGGTGATGGATCAGTTACTTACTGCTTTACCCACCAGTTAGACACAAATCATGCAATGCAGTAGTTACTGCAAAAGTGTGAAAGACCAGCTTGAATATTTTATCCTAAATAAGCCTTTTGTATTTCCTTGATGTTGTGTTCTTTAAAACCCTAGTTGGAAGGAAACTTCACAAGGAATTAAAATAAATCACATCTATATCTACAGTATGAATTCAAAGATTTGTGCAAACAAATTTCAGTTAGCGAGTCACTGTATACTTGGATTTTATTTGTAAATCTGAAAAGCACTATTTGTTTCAGCTGGGTTTATATTAAATTTTTAGACAATTAGATTACATCTAAGTACTTTTATATTCGCAGTTGAAAAATCTTCTTTCATAAATCCATGTTATGTGTGAGAGCAAAATCAGATTAAGCTCTTGGAAGTCCCCAAATCTATAGACGCTGTGTCTCAGTATTGAGAAGGGGACCCTACCCCTGGCAAAATAATAAAATACAAATACAAATAAATTGCAAGTTTTTTTAAAAGTAAGTCCTGAGAACTGCCTTTAGCAGAATAAATTCTTAATCACATATATATCCCTATCTGTGGCAGATTGAGAGGTTGTTGCAAAGGTGGCTTATTTTAATGATTCGGTTGGCACAAAAACGGTCCTTATCTCTTTAAGAAATGGAAATGAGGTCTAATTTACATATGCTGGTTGCAATTAGCATATAAGTCCTATCCTGGGAGTTGGAGGAAGAAAAAAAATGCAGCAACAATCTAATAGGATTTGGTTAGACAAAATTAGCAACCTCAGAACAATCATCAAATTATCTGAATTACTGGTAGCCTGCAATTATTTCTCAATATCGCGTGTGTGCGTGCGTGTGCTCGCGCGCACACACACACACACACAATGAAAGAATCTTCATCACATTGTGCTACACTTGGAGCCTGTTTTGTGTATTTGCTTTGATTTATCATGTTTGTATCCTGCATATAATATATGCAAAAATAAATAAAACACAATGCATATTTGTGTATATATGCATTTTCTATTGTCACTTTCTATTTTGTCAGATTTCATACGATTTGTTGAAGGTGACATTTATGCCTTTTATGGGATCATTTTAGCTTGTGCAGTGTGTGTGTGTGTGTGTGTGTGTGTGTGTGTGTGTGACTGGCATGTACTCAACAAAGTCTTAGTAAAATTCCAACCGACTCTTAGTAAAATCAAAAATTAAGCTAATTTTCTAATGGCTTACTTTGTGTGGTGAGTCTGAAAAATCTGAAACATGCAAAGTAATGGACCTATGGAACTTTCCCTTTTTCAGCTAGTGGTTGCATACCATTTATTAAAATAATATTTATTTATATAATTCCCACAATACAATAAAGCATGCTGCATATAGAACAGTTGCATATGTAAAAACACTTAAAATATTTGCATATATGTATAAAAGCAACTTTTTAAAATCCCTTATGCACACAATTTAAAAAAGCACCGACACATATATAATATAAATTCAAGTCCAATACAGATACCAACTGGGATAAAATATGATCTGGGGTATTATATTAGCATCCATTGCATTTTTAAAATTAAAACAGAAACAGGAGTAAGATATTCAAGAGCTCTTCTACTTTCTGACTGCATTGCAATCATATTTCAGGAACACATCTCTGCCACATTTATATATTTTGCTTTATTTTTGTGTGCGTAAATAGAAACACATGCACACCACCCAATAATAAAACTTATCTGGGCAGTTTGCAAGTAGAAAATTAAAATCAAAAGATATAAAAATAAAACATAAACTAAAAAACTAAACCAGAATCAAACCAGCAACAGAGAGTGACATCAGTACAAACGACTTAAAAAGCCTAGGCAGAGGAATTCAAATCCCTGGTTTGCAGTAGTACAGCTCAACAATCCCAGAGTTTGAGAATCAATAGCACAGACATTATAAAGGTGTGGTGATCTGTCATGAAACAACCCCAGTAAAGAAGATAACAGTGGTTACCTAGACCTTGTTGCTGGTTACGAAGGGGCCCCCATAAGAGTCTTCAGGGCCCCCAAAATGTAGGTCTACCACTGCTCCCAGAGAGTGGCAAAATGCGCCGGTTTTTAGAACCCTAATCTTAGACTTCCAAAAGCCAATCAGTCTGGGCTTGTAGGGATTGCAAGATTTTTGAGGTCAGCAAATTGCATAGACACCACTAGTCAAATTTTGAAACTTTATTAAGAAAAATGGCAACATGGCAAACGGTCAGATAAAAATATTGAGAAACAAAAAAGACAGGGGTGAAACTAGGCTTTATTTCACCCAGGTCAAAGATCCAGTTTGGCACCCCCTCACACGCATTTCAATACACATACGCACAGGCAAGGGAGCCTCAATGGCGCCCCTCTGGAGGCTTCACCAGGGGCAAAAAACCTGGCTAGTGCCCCCCCCAGTAGCTATAGCTCTGAGAAAAAGCCCAGGGTTTAAAAACTTGACAACCTTGACAACACGGTGTTGCTAGCCTACCCGCAAGTAAGCAGTGAGGTGTGTGAGCTTCCCAGCACTTGTAAAATGCAGTGTGGACCCTTCGATGGAATAAGGGGACAAAGTTGCCTAGGGCAGCCCAGCTTTGAAAGACTCTCTTCCCTCTCCTGCATTGGATTTAGTGACACCTCACTCCTCCTGACTAATGAGAACCGATGTCACATTCCGCAGGTAGGCATCCTAAAGTATCCTGTGGCTTTTAATAAGTAGCAGGAGACACGTGGCTTCCTTTTTAAAGAGAAAATGCTGTGGGGAATTGAGCAATGCCCTTTGTCACAACGTGCATACTGAGTCTTTGGTTCCCTACCTTTATAATTAGCTGCACCAACCGTCAAGATCCATGACTTACTGTAAAAATATCCATTAATCCTCACAACATCTGCATAAAATAGGTTGATATCCAGTTTTAGATGTGGAAAGGCCTAGTGTTCATTTTGCATCAGGAAATGGCTGAATTGGTTAAAAGTGGTGGAGATTATTATTTGCATGTGTTTATTAATTCCAAAAGTATGTTTAGAATTGTGTGCGTCTTCCATGTAAACATTGTGTGGCTCTTGGTCCATTATGAAGGGGAAGCACAAACCATTCCTTCAGTAGTGAGATAGAAACACTGCCCATTGTGTTCTCTTTTTCTGCCTTCCTGTAGCGTGTAAAACAGTTCTGGTCAACTTAGCACCATTCTCTACACGCAGGGACAGTGTGTCTCAGCAGGGAACATTTATGACCACTGACAGGCAAGCAACATTACAGCATACTTGCCTGCACACAACCGATATGCCATGATTTGTGATGATGCTTAAATGGCGCACATCCATCTCACAGGGAGGTAACCTTGGCCAGAGGGACTGGCCTCGATCAAACTGGACAACTGCAGCTTCTTTCAAAAGGCTGTGGAGTTAAGGCGCAGCTCACCAGCCGCTGCTCTCTATTCTACAAACGATTTCTGTGCTTCATTTATTTTGAATGCTTCTGCAGCAGGGCAAATCTCTCTGAAATGTTGACTGTGCAGCCTGATGAGAAGCCCAATTTACATATTCTCAATTTAATCTAAAGTAGGTGCTAATTGATTATCGCTGAATGCCAGCACACTCTGATTATCCATTCAAGATGCTGAGGGACAAGCTCCCTGGGAGAAGCGGCTTTGCATTTTTGGTGTGGATGAAAGAATATTTACCCTTTCTCCCATAATATTATATGGGGAATTTAAATTAGCCAGGTTTGTACATACTTCCCTGCGCTATTTTACTGCTGGTGAAATTGACCACCACACAACTGAAACACAATGATGACCAGAGCATGTTCTCCACACCCAGCTACATATCTGAGGTCAAGAATCCCTCTAGGATGAATTCCCTCCCACTTATTCCTACACCTGTATTGCTAGGTTCTCCCAGAACGCCAGACTGCAACTCACAGTCAAATCCAGTAACACAGGATCATGCCATGGGATGTGCACTTTTAGGCCACATCTGAACCATACATTGTAAAGCAGCAGCTTCATGCCACTTTAAGCAGTCATGGTTTTAGTTTGCAAAAAAGATGCCAAATTTAGCAGCAGCAGAGTGACAATAAAATGTGGCAATCCTGGGGAGTGTTTAAATTGCATCCTGTATAATCTAAATTATAGACGCTGCAAGCCACAATGGCTATGTTCTACCTCCATTGTCAGAGGCATTATGGCTCTGAACACCAGCTGCTGGGATTCTCAGGTAGGCAGAGTGCTGTTGTGATCATCTTCAGCTTGAAGGCTTCCCATAGGCATCTGGTTGGTCACTGTGAGAACAGGATGCTGGACTAGATGGGTCACTGGCCTGCAGTGGTGTAGCGTGGGTTGTCAGCACCCGGGGCAAGGCAAGTAATTTGTGCCCCCTAACCCCTAACCTGCCACCGCTGCAAGTTTCTTCTTGCTGCTGCCTGGTCTGGTCTGGTGTGGTTCTCTCCCGCGCTCAGTGCTGCGCTGGGCGGCCGCTGCACTGTCCCTCCCCCAGATAGTCCCTTGCTCTCTCTCCGCACCACACGCCTGGCACCCACCCCCTCCACAGTGGGCAGCGACCCAGCAGCTCAGATCGGATTCGCACAGCCAGCACTGCAGTGAGAGAGAGTGAGTGAGCCAGGTAGGGGCAGAGAGCTGTGAGTGCGAGCGCGCCCCCCCGATGTTGCGCCCGGTGCGGCCGGCCCCCCCTGCACCCCCCACGCTACGCCACTGCTGGCCTGATCCACCAGGCTCAACTTTGGTCCTTATATACAGTGGTACCTTGGGTTAAGAACTTAATTCGTTCTGGAGGTCCGTTCTTAACCTGAAACTGTTCTGAACCTGAAGCACCAATTTAGCTAATGGGGCCTCCCACTGCTGCTGTGCCGCTGCCACGCGATTTCTGTTCTCATCCTGAAGCAAAGTTCTTAACCCAAGGTACTATTTCTGGGTTAGCAGAGTCTGTAATCTGAAGTGACTGTAACCTGAAGCATCTGTAACCCGAGGTACCACTGTATATCTAATCTGGATGTGGAAACCAATAGGATCTTATTTGAGGAAGTCGTTGTGAAGGGAAGGGGGGGGGGAGGAAATGCCATAAAACTGCTCTTTCAAAAACGCTTCTTACAAAGTTATTTGAGCACACTTCATTGGACAATTTACTGCCATGGAAAGCATATATTTCAAGCTGAATACCAAAGGTTGCAAATGTTGGGTGCATCATTAGCATTAAGGGTATGTGTGTGATGCATGCATGAATGCAGGTAAATGCATCTGAGTGGTATGTCTATATGGGCAATGGGGAACGAGTAAAGGTACTGCAAAGCACACCTACAAACTATTCTAGGAATGTTCACAATTCTCTATTAGTATATAAATAATCAGAAAGTGGCCAAGACCTTTTGCTGCCCATGGCAAATATGGCACACACACATATATACAGGTCTGCAGTCAGAAGCCAACTGAATGTGACTTTAACACTGGTGATGGGACAGTGTCACCCATCGCTGAAGGCAGTAGGCAAACCGTGTGTGTGTGCGCACACGCGCAAAGCGGACTTCATGGTGTACGCAGCTTTTTCACCCAATGCCCTGCCACTGCTCCCTTCCTTCGGCGCATTAGGCACTGCAAATCTGGCCCTGTAAAGAATGTTTTCTGCTCAATGACTACAAGAATCTGGGTGCTATTGGTTGGAAAGTTCCCTCCATCCGGCCCCTTACATTTAAGGCAGGCTGAAGTCCTTCTCTTGACTGGGGTGGGGAGTGCCACTTGGCCTGTAAAGCAGCTATTGAGCAGTTGGTCTGAAATCGAGAGGAACGACCGAAAGTCAAAGCTGCATTTGCTCGCTGCTTTTGTTTAGGTTTTAATGGCAGCCAACTTCTAAAGAGCCGTGTGAGTGTGGCTCATGGTGGGGTTTAACACAAAGGCTGCGGTGAAGGTTCTCTCCCCCAACCCTCCTCCAGATCATGCTCAGCATGCGGGGAGTTCTTTCCCCAATAAAAGTGGCTTTGGGTTTAAGTCCCTTCATGCGAGCGGCTTTTCTCTGCGTTTGTACTCCCCATGTGGCTTACACCAGCATCGCGCACTGCAGCTTTTCCAATTCATCATTCGCTGCATGAGCTGTCTGCGTTCAGGCGGCGGCGGAGGGGACAGCGCGGATGACACAGCCAGCTCAGTTCAGCCGGCACTGTGAAAAAGCATTTGATTTTTCTTTAGAGGAGTTAATGTGTGTAAATCCCCACTAAATTGCTCAGCTTCTTGTTACGTGTGGTGTCTTTGATACCCATAAGAAGTGAGACAGAGACGATGCCTTCAAGTACATTTCCCCTGGGCTAGTGCAGCTGCTTTGAGAATTACAGATACAAAATAGGTATGCACATACCGTTTCGTTTGTCAAACGGCTGTTGTCGAAAGGGGTGCTTGGAAAAAAAAGAGGAGGAGGAAAAGTCGCACAGAGTGCTCCACCAGGCTGGCAAAGTTACCCTGTTACGCTGATCTCTTTGTCAAGTTCGCAGAATTCGTCAGCTGCCTGGTGAAGAGTGTTGTGCAGCCGGGAAGCTTGCACACTCATTTACCCACCTTGGCTTAGCTGGACGCATAGTGCAGCAGTAGCAGTTGGTATTCAGTTGCTGGCCGTGTCCAAACAATTGGGGGGCATTTAAAGCATCTCCTTGGATAGCTCTGCTGGTTAGAGCGTGGTGCTGATAACACCAAGATTGCAGGTTTGATTCCCGTGTGTAACAGCTGCATATTTCAGCATTGCAGAGGGTTGGGCTAGATTATGCTCAGGGCCCCATTCTACAATTCTATTGAGTATGTGAGAAACTCAAAACTAGCCATAAGGAAGCTTTGTGTGTTGAGCCAAAGGGAAATGGGTGATAGGTGAAGGCAGGAATGTTGCAGCAAGACCTCTTGAAGTTTTGGCTCTAGCAGGGGTCAGAGGCATGGGTGGCTTTTTGCCATTTGGTAGCAAAATGTCTGGGATGAGAAGTGTGGGCATAGAATGTAGGATTGGGCAGACTTCACAAGCTACAAGACCATAAGACAGCAATTCATTTTCAGGAAGCATTCCCTCACACAGAATTAGCTTAATTTAACTTCTGGGATGCCAACATATAGCCAAATCTGATTGCTGTTGTTCCTAGAAGTGGGGGACCTAACGTTCAAAAAATGGTGCTAGGATAGCAGCTGATGAACACCACAAAGATACACTAAACTCAATATTCCAGGTCCACCCAAAGTACCTTTTTACACACAGTTTGATTTCTGACGTTAATTCATGCTCGTAATAATTTAACGAATAGTTTTAAAATATCCCTACCCACCCTGGTCAAATGTTTAAAGGACATGTTTGATTCTGGGAAATGTTCTGATGGAGAAATTGCAAAGGAATTATTGCCACTAGCTCTGACAGTTGGATGTGCACATCATGCAAGGCTGTTCTGTAAATGGAGCACACCCAATTATTTGTGTGCTCTTTCTTATTTCTGGTAGGATGCAGTATATAGAAACTGGCTTGAGAATCTGTAAAGTGGGAGGGAATGAAGGTTTTGGCCAATGGAAGACTCGTTTATTCTATTTTGTTCTTAAATCAACTTTTTCCATTGTTCTTTTGGAGATATTTGAAAATTGCAGCTCAGTGGTCTAAAAATTGATGGGGGGAGGGGATGCCACCAGCATTTAATTACTTGTAGGTCTCTAGAACACTAACGGCATCTTCCTTCCTCAATATATATGCTGGTAATTAGCTTCTAGAGCACATGCATGAAGGTAGATACATGCTTTGGACCCTGTGTGAGAGCTATAATTCTTCCAAATTGATGTGTCAAAGGAAGTAAAACTCAATCTTTTTTCCTGCAGTGTATATTTTACAGTCAGGGGACCTTCACTAATCAGAATAAAGCAATTTAGATCCCTGTCATTGTGCACTGAAAACGTATGAGGAGGCTGGCATATGTGGCTTTCTAGATTTATCAGTGCCTCCCATCTTGTATGTGCATGAGAAATTCAGGGCTGAGGGTATGAGAAAAGAGCATTTATCCAAGAAACCAATATCACTGCATTTCCCTCCCACCCCTGCCAGTCACATAAACATTTTATTTATTGTCAATATCCCAAGTTCCAGTTTAAACACACACACACACACACACACACACACACACAGAGAGAGAGAGAGAGAGAGAGAGAGAGAGAGAGAGAGAGAGAGAGAGAGAGAGAGATGTATTGGACATCCCTTCTGCTAAGCATATGACTGGCTAATGGCCTGGTTAATGCCTTCTCCATATCTCTCTTGAGGATTAACCATCAGAGCAATGAGAGGGTGATCCCTCCTCTCACAGCTAAAGAGATGAATTAAGGCAGAAGAAGATAGACATTAGGCAGTGGCAGACTTTGGGCTTTAAAATTTCAGCGGCCCCCTGTGTGATGCCCAAATTCAACGCCCGCCCCCGCCCCATTGTTCGGCTCAGCACCCAGTGTGGTTGAGGCAGTTGCACTCCCCAGAATCCACCCCTGCTTCAGGTTTGTGTGATCCACTTTGGCTAGAATGCTGATTCCCACAAACCATGGGGAGTGTCAAAGGTCAGCAGCTCAGTGCTATATTTGTGCAGAAGTGTTGTTAGGGGCAGGCCTAGGGCGCACAAGCAATTACAGTGGTACCTCAGGTTACAGATGCTTCAGGTTACAGATGCTTCTGGTTACAAACTCCACTAACCCATCAATAGTACCTCGGGTGAAGAACGTTGCTTCAGGATGAGAACAGAAATGGGGGGCGTGGCAGCAGCAGGAGGCCCCATTAGCTAAAGTGGTACCTCGGGTTAAGAACAGTTTCAGGTTAAGAACGGACCTCCAGAACGAATTAAGTTCTTAACCCGAGGCACCACTGTAAGTTGTTAGCAGGTCCTGGACAGGGTCATATTTAGGTTTGATGAGTCCCTAAGCTACTGAAGGTAATGGGGCCCTTTCTATGTCCAGCTGTCCTTTGCCAACAACAAATTGTCACTGTTGAATATATGCTATATGGTAATTTATGGACCTAATAGGTATCTAAAGCCATTTGCACATCACAAAATATGTATTTTATCAAAGTAATTGTTGCACTGAAATGCAATTTGTTGTTGTTGTTTAGTCGTTTAGTCGTGTCCGACTCTTCGTGACCCCATGGACCAGAGCACGCCAGGCACTCCTGTCTTCCACTGCCTCTCGCAGCTTGGTCAAACTCATGTTTGTAGCTTCAAGAACACTGTCCAGCCATCTCGTCCTCTGTCGTCCCCTTCTCCTTGTGCCCTCAATCTTTCCCAACATCAGGGTCTTTTCCAGGGAGTCTTCTCTTCTCATGAGGTGGCCAAAGTATTGGAGCCTCAGCTTATATATTAATAGTTAAATAATTATTAAGCTCTTACTTAAAATGATTGGGGGCCCATTACTTACATCATAGGAGCCCACAAAACACAAAATACTGTTGCTGTATGTAGGTTTTATTTTATTTGTTTTTTATCTCATATTTTGGAAATGTACATCCAGGTTTTCTTTCCTTTAAATTTTTTTGGGGGGCCCAAGAGAGTGGGGCCCTAAGCTATAGCTTGTTTAGCTTATACGTAAATCCGGCACTGGTCCTGGATGGCATGATGAGTCGCTGCTTACCAGAAGGGGGAGAAGCAAGGTGGAAAGGGAGAACAGCATAGTGTAAATTCACCAGCACAGCTGATCCGGTGCTCCTGCCAATGTGTTCGCACTGCGATGCCCTACCTGCCATCTCACCTTTCCCCATTCTGGTAAACAGCAGCAACTCGTCTTCTAGGACAGTGTTTCCCAACCGGTGTTCCGCGGCACACTAGTGTGCCGTGAGACACCGGCTGGTGTGCCGTGGGAGGGAGGCGGGCGAGTCGGGCGCCTAGGAGAGAACAAAACCAAGTGAGCAGCGCGCGAGAGGGAAGCGACCCGAAAAAGAAGCGCGTTCGGAGTCCGGAGGCACTTTTGGGGCTGCGTACGAAGGGGGGGGGCACGGACGGCGGAAGGGGGCGGGGCGCGGTTGCAGAAACCCGCCAATGCTTCCACCTCATTGGGAAAGGGAAGGGGTTGGGCCACCTAAAACTCTCCGCCGGGGCCACATCCTGCCTCCCAGCCCCCTTTCCTCCACCCACGGAGGGAGGGATGTTTTTAACACCCCCCCCCCCGCTCACAACCCTTTGGTAGCGTTTCTCCAATCTGAGGCGAGCGCCCGCCGACGCCCCCTTCCCCTGCTCAGTCGCGCAAAAACCGAAGTCTCCTCCCTACCCCTTATTCCCTCAAACCCCGTTTCCATAAGGGGGGGGAATAACCCCTTCCGTCGCGCGCAAAGCCCAGCTCCCTCCGCCCTTCGCGGTCTCCTCAGCACTTCAGCCAGCCGTTTACACTCTCGGAGCCACTGGGCAAAACTCGCTCTCAGAAGCGCGCGCGCGCGGAGAGAAAGAGAGAGGGAAACAAAGTTAACTTGTGGGGAGAGAGAAAGAGCGAGCGGGAGCTAACTTGTGTCCAAAGGCAGATACAAAGTAGCCCCCCCCGCCCCGAAGGCGACCTCTCTTGCTCTGCTCCTCTGGGGTGGGGAAACCAACTCCACCACGCGGAGCAGCCCCGAGGCGGGGAATTTCGCCCCTTCGTAATGTATGCATGTAAATGAGGCGGGCGCAAGGGGTGGGCGCGGAGAGGAACTCGCGCCTCTGAGGCCGCCGCCTCCTTCTCCTCCTCCTCCGCCCCCCCCCTCAAACCCAGGCGGCGGCGGCGGCAGGAGGCAGCAGCGGCAATAACAGAAGCAGCTGCGCTGACAACAACACGTGTTCGCTCGGGCACCATGGAATTCGAGGAGCTGGGGATTCGGGAGGAGTGCGGCGTGTTCGGGTGCATCGCCTCCGGCCTGTGGCCCACGGAGCTGGACGTGCCCCATGTGATCACGCTGGGGCTAGTGGGGCTGCAGCACAGGTAGGGGACACGGTCTGGGGAAGCGGGGGGAGGGTGGGTTGCTTGCGAGACAGCGGAGGAGGAGGAGGCCGACATGTCCGGGCAGCAGCAGCAACAGCAGCAGCAGCAACTCCCGGCGACGGCTCCTCCTCCGCCCGCTATCGCCGCCGCCTCAGCTGCCGCCGTCCCTCAGTCCCTCGCTCTGCTGCCTCCTCCCACCCCGGCAAGGGGAAGGGAAAAAACTTTCACTTTTGTGCGTCCCTCCCGGCGTGACGCTGCGCGCTGACGTCACGGGGCGGGGCTTTAATGGTGGTGTGCCGCGAGATTTTTTTCCGGTAAACAGGTGTGCCGTTGCCCAAAAACGTTTGGGAAACACTGTTCTAGGAGGTCTCTGCTCTGTCATGCCATCCACCACTGTCTGCCGCTTTCCCCCCAGACACATCTATATGTATAAATTAGCATATGCAAATCTGCGCCATGGGCCTGTGCACCAAGTCCTCTGAGCACCTAGCAACTTACCATTGTGTGATTGCCTTTTGTCTCAAACTGAGATTATCATGGCCCATATATTAAAGTAGAGCATGGGATTTAATAACGTCTCACAAAGGGTGTCGCTGTTATGGAAAACAACACGTTTTATCTCTGCTTCCACTTTCTAAAGCTGTTAATATATTACATACCTGGTTTCCCCCACCCTTAATATCTAACTAGCTCTCTGGGTGGGACATACTAAGAATAGTCTCAGATGAGCAGTTTTAATATAAAAAAAGTGGGGAAAGCATAATTTGGTCATGGATAAAAAGCTTCGGGAAGAAAGCAGGCTGGGCTTTTGTGGGGCATGAACTGATCAGGAGGCTTCTCTATCTCTAATTAAAAAGCCCACATTGTTCCCTTATCAGCCTTTTTGCCTCCATATTATCTCAGGAGCACCTGACAATCTCCAAGGGCAATCTGATTATGTTATACTTTCCTCACATACAGAAGACTTAGCTGTGGAGTTTAATGCTGCCAGTGCTGTTCACATAGTCCTCCAAGCTGCAAAATTCTCCCCCTGGATGATCCCTAAATCTAGTGACACCCTACGATTGCATTCATATCCTGCTCTTCCTACAAGGAGGTGAAGATGGCAAGCATGATGCTTCTTCCCACCCTCACCCCCACTCCATTTCAAACACACAATGCTCCTGCGAGGTAGGATAAGCTGAGAGCAGCACTCTAGCCACTATGCCACCCTGCCACCCCCTACCTGGAGAGGCTGGGGATTGAACCTGTGACCTTTTGCATGCACAGCACATGTGCTACCACTGAGCTACAGCCCCTCCCATTGTCATGCCCAGCAGCTGAAGGGCACTGGAAGCGGAGTAGCCCCCCAAAAGGTAAAAACACTGTTCCAAGGCTACAAGAAGTATTAAAAGATGCTTCATCCCTTGTGGAGCAGGTATCTCAAGGATGGCACGTCCTCAAATCCAGTGCTGATTGCAATGAAGTATTCACACCCGCAATGGCTCCAATCAGCCATTCAATCCTCTCTGGGTTACATGGGTCATTGGCAGATTGCTTGCACATATTCAGTTGGTCCAGAAATTTGTGCCAGCTGCTGGCAGTCCCCACAACTGCTTAGGCTGAGTTTGTGTGAGGTGCCAGATGCCACCTGCTTCTTGGAGGAAAGGATGGCATCGGACAAGTCTGTATTGGTGCTTCCTTTCTTCCAGATGTTTAATTCTCACATTACCGTACAAAATTTAAGAATGAAATCTCTGTGTGGAGAGAGAGGGGCATATATTTGGGAGAGGAGAATTCTGGCCTGTCAGCATGGAGCCACAGGCTAGGTAACTGGGAGCTGGCATTCTTTCTAGTTATTTATAAAATTAGAGGCTGTGGAAATTAACTCTAGCAGTTGTAGACCTATTACTGTTAGTTTTATCATCATCCTAAAACATCTCCCGAGGCAATCCCTGGAAATTGGATTCTATTGTACATTGCAATAAATCCATAATTGATTATGCTATGGAGCTTTAGTGCGGATTCAGGAACTGGATCCAAAAAGTAAATAATACATTCAAAATTTTGCTAGAAGGCTAAATTTAAAACTTATTTACTGAACCTTTTGGGATTATCCCCCCTCCCCAGCTGCACCAGCTAATGACAACAGCCCCGTCCTCAAAGTGATGCCTCATCAGAAGCCTATTGAACTGAATGGCCGTTGCACAGGTACAGCTCTCCGGGGAGAGGAGACCAAATTTGATGTAGCTGCGCTGAAAGGTGCAGCATATATTGCTCACTCTGGCCTCCTCTATAGAGGTTTATCCAATACATTGCACACACAAGTCTGTGAAGATAAAATTCAACTGCATTATTACATTATGAGGAAAATATATGCCACGGAGGCCTTCCACAAATAAGGGTGCATTCGCCTCTCCTTAATGCTATTAGTCACAAATCTGCTGATTTGCCTCTGTTCTGTAGGCTCACTCTCTCTTACACACATGATGGGAGGTGAAATTCAGGGCACAATCTGGCCAAGTTAAGTACTTTAAGGCAGGGGCAAAACTAGGCTTTATTTCAGCCATGTCAAAGATCAGTTTGGCACCCCCACATGCATTTGTGTACACACAGGCTGGGAGCCTCAATGACACCCCTCTGGAGGCTTCGCCCAGGGCAAAAAACTCTGGCTAGCCCCCTCCCCCCCCTGGCCATAGCTTCAGCTCTGCTTTAAGGTACCTCTGATGTCATCAGGACAGAGTTAAGCATGCACTTATTTCTTCCACTGAAACCCATGAGTCTGATGACATAACCTTAACACATCTACTCAGAGGTGAGTCTCATTGATTTAGTCTCAGACAATGTAGAAACAAGACTGAATCACATCGAATACACGGGGACTTACTTTCAAGTAAATGTGGCTAGGATTGCACTGATTATGTGTTTCACTTTTGCTGGATTCCACCCCCCATATCCATCTTATTACTCTACGTGGAAAGATCCTCTGTAGTTTTTCTATGTTGTAGAAACTTCTCCGAACTCAAGAGTTTTCTCAGTATATAACAAACCCACAAAGACACACTTTATGCAGTTTTGACTAATGTACACATTTTTGCCCTAATATAATGTTTCCCCCTAATATAATGTTTTTGTATGATATTTTCACTAATATCTTCATTTTTAGGCAAACTTTCTCCCAATATATGCATTTTTGTAAACATTGTTTCATTATAGAACTGCATCTCAAAATTTGGATAAGTGTGAATTGGGAAGGATAGCTGTGTTTCAGTTCATACAGTTTCAGAAAGTGCAAATTTTATGGATTACGCTTTAAACGCACAAAACAGAAATCATTGCACTGATGGGACACGTTAGTTGAATACCACTTTTAATTTCCAGGATAGATTGGCCTGACATTCAAGGCATAAACAATCCATATGTCAGTGTTTTATTTTTTAATAACAGGTTTTGACTCCTGAGTCTTCTAGCGCCAGCACACAACCTCAAACCCTGCTTGAGTAGTTTGCTGCAAAAGCACATTTCTTTTGTAAATGACCACAGCATTTCAACTAACCAGCCCATCAGCAAGGGTAAGGGAGGTTCAGTTAGCTTACTGCTCAATTTTCAGAGTCACTGAAGCAGTTAAGATGTGTGTTGTTTCAGGAAATAATTGTCTTCAGGCTTAATCAGTTGCCTGGTTTTCAGTTGTTGGATGGAGGGTGCTAAGGAGCTGAATGTATTGCACAGACTTTCAATAACACTATGAATATAAAGTGAGAACCAATATCATTTCTCAGCCTAGAGCCTTAAAAAGGAACATCTGCTTTCCCGAATAAACATAAAACTTCATCAATTTAATTTTTTTTTTTTTTAAAAGATTAGGGTTTACCTGAGATCCAATTCACGGTTAATAGTGTGATGTGGAAGTCACTTCCATACTGAACCTGTTCCAAAATGCACTAGTAAAGTGAGTCATCTTACTAATGTGTTTCCCTCTTAAACCACAAATGCTCCTTCCTGGAGGTGGATGATCATGTGAGAGCCTGCGTAGTGTTGTGGTTACACTGTGGGACCAAGGTCACCAGGAAAATGCAGGTTCAAATCCCCATTGGGTGAACTTGGACCTGTCACTGTCTCTAAATCTAGCCTGCCTCATAGGGTTGTTGTCAGGTTATCATAAGGCAGAAAGAACAATATACGCTGTCTTGAACCCCTTGGAATAAGATAATCACAAATATTTTAAAGGCCCATTATTGGTCCCAATGTCGGAATATAAAGTTCCCTATACTAGAAGGAGACTAAATGTCATAGAAATTATGTGTTACTGTCTGAATTGAACTCTATTAACGTCTAGGTCAAATAAACAAAGTACAAAATTACACATCTGTTTTGTGGTTCAGAATCATGAACCCACCAGGTTTTTGTTTTGTTTCCCAATAAGAAAATTTGTGAGACTTGGCTGTCAGAAATGGGAGCTGGCCTCCTCCTCATAAAGTCAAGAAAATTGATGTTGCACATCAATAAAACAAGTGCTCGCTTCTCGTCAGCAGGATGCCTTGATATATTGCCTCATGGAAGCTGGTGTGTTGCAGTCAAGGGCCCTTCCTCCCTCAGCGCAGCCATGTGAGAAAGCAAAGAGACTGGCATCCCCTAAAATGGGATCTGCCATGATTTCATAGCCTAAGCCTGCCAATAGATTTTAGAATCTGCTCATACCAAAGCTGGAAAACGTAATTTACATTTGGTTACCACCCATTGAAAGAGAAAATAAAGACATGAGTTTGGATGTAGGGAAGTGTGACAAAGACAGATTGCAAGACACCGGGGAGAGAAAATGAAGGGAATAGGTGGCAGTCTAGAGAAAAGACTATTCTGGATATTGTGATACCTTTTAAGCACGGAAAAGGATACCCTAAGGTAAGACAGAAAGCCATGAATATTTAGTGATGGAGGCAAAATTCACAATTCAATTCAAAATTCGAATCCCCCAATTCAAAAAGTCTCACCTCATTTTGAGTAGAGCCCTTTGAATTACGAGTGCAGGGAGAAATGGGGTTCAACCCTGTTCCTAGGCTTTCCTGTTAATTCCCTTCCTTTTCTAAGCACCAGACTTTCGAGAAGCGAACGAGATGACAATGGTAGGGAGAGCCTGCAAGGTATAGGATAGTCCTTCCAGCCTTTTCTTAACTGGAAATGAAAAGTATCCCAGGGGGTATGAGACTGCAGTTTCCTCTTCCTCCCAATTCAATTCAGCAGGTAAAAGAAGAGTACAAACGGGATACGTAAGATTGGATCACTGGCCACTTCACTAAACCAGCTCAAGAAGACATCAGCTACCAAATGCTTCTGCAGTTCCAAGTCTAGTTTTGAAATACTACATGCCACGGAATGTCATCTACTGAGTGCTGTCAAATTCTGAAAACCCTTGCATGTCAGATACCAAACACTACAAGAAAATATTAAATATCGCTGAATTTCAAATACTGAATGTTTCTTATCAAAATCTGCCAAAAAGAAGAAAAGAAGAAGAAGGATTTTAAGGCAATTGCAGAATACAAATTCATTTCAGTTGTAAATTACAGCCTTTTGTCTCGCATGTGCTGTGTTTCAGCCCAGGAGTGACATTTCCAGTCTGGTCTGTTTCCCATCAATTTCTGGCTTTCAGATTCTATCCCACCCCTCTACAATTCTGTGAGATCTGATTTTGGAAAACAGGAACATCCATGCTCACTCCTCTCCCCCACCCCCACCCCCGATTTCTTTTAACTGGAATTAATTAAAACATTTTTATTTGAGTAATAGCTTGTGCTAAAAACTGGCTGAGGAGCTGGGAATGGACAACAAGGGATGAATCACATCTTTACGGCCTTGTGGCATCATCTGAAGCATCTGGATATTATCAGATGTTGGAGGCAGGGTAGTAGCTTAGGGAGCAATCCTAAACTCAGGATGATGGTGTAACTTGTGCCAGCCTCAGTTAAGCCAGTATAAAATGTGCCAGATCCAGAGCTTGGTCAGGAGGGGGAAATGCCAGCTGAGATGGTCCTGGCCCAGCAGAGTGGAAACAAGCAACCCAGACAGAGAGAGCCAACTCAGCTGGCAGCACCATGGGAACTGCACCCACCTGTCGACATGCAGGGGAGAGTTCCCAGGTGCCCTTATCAGGTGTGTGCAAACTGTGAGCTCAGACAGAGAAAGCTCATGGGAAGCAGTACGCAACTGACAGGGCAGGAACAGGGGACAAAGGGCACACAGCAATGCTCACTGCAGCAGCCAATCAGCAAGCACAGCACACGCCCCTGGTACGCCCACCACATGACCGCCAGATCTGAATTCAGAATTGCACCCTTAGAAACTATCTTCCTAGGGGTGAGAGGCACCTGGGCGCCAGGCTCTCGGGGACGTCAGGCCGAGAGTCCGGGGCCGAGATTTGGGGATTGGGAAGAGCCGACAACTACTGCCAAGCAGAGCAGAGCCTGTTGGAGCACTGCAGCTCTTCTGCTGCAGGAGAGAGAGGCGCTGAGGCAGCCTGCCGGCTCCGCCTCCTGCATGCCTGGGATTGGTGGACCATCGAGAGGCCCACCGCGTGGACACTGCTCACACGAGGCCTCCTTGGCCATGTGCGCCTCGCCAGCCCGCCCTTAAAAAAGGTCAAAAACTTTGGGGTTCCCCCCTAAAAAAAGATCGACAACTCTGCGCAACCTGGGGGGGATCTTTGCACCCCAGCGCCGCATATGCTTAAGACGGCCCTGTGCATATGTTCTGCTATCCCGATTTCCCAAAACCTCATTAGTATAGCTTTGACAGAAATGGAGTGTCTGTAGTTATTCAGCACCTCTTTTCAGTTTCCATGCATATCTTTGGTATCAATAAATATCAATATCAATAGTTGAGTATCCAGAGATAAATTCTGTGCATGTTTGCTGAGAATCCTGCTAAGGCACTCTCCTAGTAATTGGAAGTTGGTGGGGTGGCGGTGTTGAATGACACACAACAACAACAACAACAACAAGCAACACAATCACTGCACACAAATCTGTCCCTCTCTCTTGCACACACTTCATCACCCCATCCAAAAAACCCCAGTACCCTTACAGATCATGGGTCTGACTTTGCCGAAGTTAAGCACATTCATGTCTCATTGATTTCAGAGGGAGAGATTAAGCAAGTCAATAGGACTTAATTTGGCTGGATCAAGCCCCATATAATTCAGGAATATCTGTGCAAAAGGGCACTAGAACAGCTGCTTTAAAACACGTGGGTGATTATGCTAACTTCAATATCACATCCATTCCTTATGTGTAAGAACTGCCTCCCCCTTAATCAGAAGACTTAGTGATGTGATTTGCATGCCACAAGATTTGGAGCAAAAGGAATTCTGCTGACACATATTTTTGTTTGTTTGTTTGTCAAATAGCTCCCATGTGAAAAGGAATCTCTTACATGACACTTCAAAGTAGGTGGTGTGTGTGTGTTGGTGTGTGTTTTGCAATTTACTTTAGTGTCTCCCTTACATTACAACCACTTTAGCAGATCATTGATGGCTTGGCTTCTTAAATGACCTGGGTGTGGGGAGAGATGCTGAACATTTGGAATATTTATTCTCATTTTTTTAAATGAAGATAATTTCAAATACATATTTTGGGTCCTCTATGTTTTCTGGATACGTGAACTGATTTGAAGGCAGGGCACGCATTAGATCAATATCCTCCCCACCACCCCTGCTGTATTGCTCCAGTCCTACTTATCTCATTGTAATTTGCTAGTATATTTATGAGACCTTTATTAAGACAGGGCAGATTTATTTTTAATTTGCTTTAAATTGTTTATGCTCTTTTAAAATGCAGTGTATCCTCTGTATTGGGTTTTCGCTGTTATCTGCCCGGCAGTGATAAATTGTTATGTCCTAATGAGTACATTAAGATCCTGGGCCACTGCTGTGGTCTCTGCTAAAATGTGAGCTGGGAAATGAATGAGAGATGGGCTGGCAGGGCAGCGAATGAATCAGGGAGACCCCGGTGCTTGTGCTTCTCAGCTGATCTTCTGAATCATAGAAAATCACATCTTACTTGTCCCAGAAGATGGCGTGACAGATGGCCTGTGCACAATGCACAATGTTTGGATGGAATCGACCTCTCTCCTTCCACAATCTAGTGTCTGGTGTTTTCTGTAATTCAGGGGTAGCAAAGGTGACTTATCTGCAAACATTTTGGGCTACAACTCGTATCAGCCCTAACCCAGCATGGTCAGTTGTCAGGGGTGGCAAGAGTTGTAACCCTCAACATCTGGAGCGCACCACACTGCCTATTTCTGTGCAACTGACACAATGCAATCCAATGAGTGTTTACTGTCCCATGAAGCTCACTGGGGCTTACTCACTCCTAAGTGAGTAAGTGCCAGGCAGATAACATAGGGTCACAGCCTGAGCAATTGGTTGTCTGCCATGCTTTGATGCCACCCTTTAGAATCACACATTTAGAATCACCCTTTAGAATCACAAGAGGGCCTTGTAGGCTATAATGTTTACTCTCTTGCTCAGTGCAGGAGATCCCAGAGCTGGAGCACCCCAAAGCCTTTGCTTGAAGACCCAGACTGAGGGAGAGTCCATCCTTCTTCTAAGTAATTGGTTCCTTTGATGGATTGCTCTTGCCACCAAGAAGTTTCTTCCAGTATTCGGCTGAAATCTGTCTTCCTGTAATTTGTCGGAAATAACTCAAGTCCCTCTTTCCCAAAGGTAGGCATTGCAGTGGAAGCCTCTTCTTTGTGCAGATCAGTTTAGGTAATGGCATTGGGGCTTCTGGTCTCTGTGGGTCTGCCTGGATGAAGCACACTCCAGGGTGGGTTTCAAGCCAGGCTTTGAATTGTGGTTTAGGGTACCGTCAAGAGTGGTTCTTGGGTGCCTATGGGAGGAACCAAAGGAGTGTTTGAAGGCACAATGGAGCTCGTGGGCACCACACTGACCCCCACCAGCTTGCGCTGGTGTGCACCTGCTTGCCTCCATGCTCTCAGAGTAGGCAGTTCTCCCCAGTGCAACCTGTCAAGTGGATACAAACTCGGAACATTTTTAGATTTCTCTACCTCTGTGCATGTGAGCAGTATAATTTGCCAGGGTAACTGGTTAGATGATTGCTATCTATCTAATTTAAAATGACAAAAGAAAACTTTTTATTGATATTTCCCTGGTGTGTTTTCCCACAAGTCTCCCCAGTAAGCAAGGAACAATGAATTTTGCTGCTTGTGTTAATGAAAACAGCCTTAGGACTTTATTTTATTTTTACTTCCCATATAATTTTGCCCTGTATTTTGTCAAATTATTAGAGATCAACACAGCATGGAATGGAAAATAAATAAATAAAGATAGTTTCCTTAGGCTGAGAGGCTACAATGAGATGAGAGGGTTCTTGGGAGCCTGTCAATTCTGAGAGTTTGAGATTAGGAAGGAAGGAAGAGAATGGGCATTCAGAGTTTGAAAAAAAGATTTGACACAAATATCTCAACTTTCACTTCATTTTGGCCCAAACTAGAGGTCATGTTATGCATGCCTTTAGCCCTTGCTTTTTTAAAAAAATGGCTAGCTCAGGACTGTGATGACTGTGGGGCTTTAATCCTTTGCAGGCCCCCCCTTGAATCAGGAGTGCTCTTCTTAGCTATTTGCAATGGAAGGGAATCTCCCACTGGTGCGGATGTGAACATACCATCCTTGACAAATAGCTGCTGCATGCAGGGAGTATTGATTTTAATCAGAACATGGAAGCTGGGGGGCAAAAGGTAAAGCCCAAATACTATGACCCTCCCCCAGCCCCTTCCCCTAGTAATGCTGGTTATTTTTCTATTTAAAACATGCATGGCAGGCTATTTATATATTTAAAATCATACTTTCGTTATGTCACATCTCGTCTGCCTCTTATTCTAGACCTGGCTTACACCAAGAAGGAAGTAGATCAGCTCAGTTCATTTTAACACAGTTAACTCGACACAATTCAACCCGTGTACATAAGCTTACATGGTAGCATTTTGTAATTTTGTTTCCAATAAAATTAATTTGAACTGCCCATGTCTTTTACTGCAAGATACGAATACCTTTCTCTTGCAAACTGTTTTATTCTGTCTCTTCTGTACATTTTTATGTTGTGATTATAATTTGTTTTTGCTGTCCTAATTATTGTATTCTGTATTTTAAAATATTGCATGGTGTTTGTATTTTTCACCCCATAGGACGCACCGGCCCATAGGACGCACCAAGCTTTTTTGGGGGGAAATAAAGGGGGGGGGAAATTATTTTCCCCCAGGCGCTTGTGGGGCCGGCAGCGTGGAGAAGTGCTCTTCTCCCCGCCGCCCGCCTGCAGACCAGGTCCGGGGACAGCGGGAAGACACGCTGCGCCTCCCAGCTGTCCCCGGAGCTTGCGGGGCTGGCGGTGGGGAGAAGCACGCATCTCCCCTCCGTCAGCCTCCAAACCACATCGGGAGACAGCGGGATGGCGGCATTCCGTCTCCCCGCTGTCCCCCGACCTTGTGGGGCTGGCGCTGCGGCTCTCCTGAAGCCTGGAGAGCGAGAGGGGGCGGTGCGCACCGACCCCTCTCGCTCTCCAGGCTTCAGCGAAAGCCTGCATTCGCTCCATAGGACGCACACACATTTCCCCTTCATTTTTGGAAAAGTGCATCCTATAGGGCGAAAAATACGGTACTTTGTAAGCATTAGATTCAGATCTCAGCTCAAAGCTCATCTCCAATACAGATTCTATTTTTTGCTTGGGGCAAGTCATGATCTCCCAGCCAGTTACCTCCACATTTCTTTTTAAAATGCAAAGAATAATATGTTTATAAGGCTGGAAACCTGCTTCAAAACTTGGGACCGCCCGCCTCCCCCTCATTTTCTTACTCTCCACATTTTGCTGGACTTGAAATCACAGAATGTGGAGGGCAGGCTGAAAATGTAATGATTGCAATGAACATTCATGGTGGGATGATAACCCAGTAGCAGAGCACCTGCGTTATATACCTGGCAGCTTCAATTAAAGGATCTTGGGGCTGAGTTAGAGCTCTTCATCCTGGGACCTTGGGAGACTGTTGCCAGTCAGATTAGCCCTGGACTCGATGGCCCATAAATCTGAGTTACAGGCAGATCTGGACTCTAAAGATATTTCAAAAGGAAAGGGTGACTGCAGCAGTATTACGAGTGCCTAATGGAGAAATTGTTATGCAAAGGGAAGACGATGTGGAAAGAAGGATTTAGGAGTCTCTGTGATAAAGGCCGGGGTTTCACCCTCAATTATACTGGTGCATTCAGGAGGGCTAAAACACTTAATTACAACTCTGAGTGTCTCTTTAAAGCCTCGCGTGATATAGCAGGTCGTTTAGCAATAATGCTCTTCGTTTACATTATCCTGCCTTACCACATCCACTAAACTAGGATGGCATTGCCCAGGATTAACATTGCTCCACTTCTCAACTGGTTTAGCGAAACTTTTTTTAGGCTAATGCTCTTTGCTTTTGAGCTCTAGCAAGCACGTGGGGGCGGATCATCCCTTTCCACCCACACTCTCAGTGCACCGTAATGGATCTCAGCCAAGGTTGCCAAAGAAAGGTCTTAACCGATGAGACAACCAGTTCCCGTTTCTTTCCACAGGGCTAGAGAAACAGGAACTGGCTGTGACATACATCAACTAAGACCTTTCTTTGGCAACCCTTGCTGAGATGCATTAATGGGCCCAAATGAGAAAGAGGTGGGGGTGGGGGCGAGAAAGGGATGATCTGACCCTGTGTAGGGGGATAGGCAAGAGCAGAAGAGAGAGCATTTGGGCAAACTGTGATGCTTAATTTCTGACCTTAGAATAGGTCTGCCTGGGCAAAAGAGCAATCATGAAGAGCAACTACAGTGTGAAGCTTTGAAACTGGGATGCCCTGAGCCAATAACCCCCTCCCCTCTTTCCCCAGCAGTTCCTCTACCATCACACAACAAACTGCCCTTTACTCTGGGGGTGGGAAGCCAACCTATGGCCCTTGGCTTCAATATCTGTTTGGAAACTGAATGGATTTCTATTCCACATTCAAATAACTTCTGATGCCCCCCAAGAAACAGATCAAATACACTGTTCCACTCGCTGAGAACCACCCCATTTGTTGCCAACCCAAAGTGCAGTCTTCACAAAGAATTACATTTGATTTCATGTCTGTGTATTAAGAGGAGCTTGGAGAGAGAGAAAGGGGGCAGGGGAAGGAACAAGGGTGCCAGGATGGAAGGACTCACTGTGCAAGCAGTGAGCTCAAACCTCTGGCAAGAGGGCTCCTCTTTCAGCTGCCTGAAGTAAGAGGGCGGGTGATAAGATGCTCCCACCTACCACAGGCTTTGGGCCCTGTCCATCATCAGCTCTGTCCACGCCCACAATTGCCATGTGGCGCCCAAAAGATTATCATTGAGGGAATAGTGTTTCCTCATCCCTGCCATCGTTGGATTGTGGCCTTTCTGTGTTTCTCTCACTACACAAAGCAAATTGTCCCTTCTGTGGATGTGAACTGCTTTCAGACACATTTACTGCTCCAGGTTATGGATGACAACTCCCTTGTTAACCTGGCCTGCCCTCCTGCAGGTCTTGTGTGGCCGCTTGCTCATCTAAAAAGGGGAAACCAAAAAGGGCACAGATTTCCATAACACTTTATTCTGCTCATTTATATGTGTAGATACTATTGGGAAATAATTCTTATGACTAAAATAGGAATACGTCTCGCTATACTGGAGGAAACACTTGCCAGGTGAACTATGTGGCTGCTCTGCCTGTTGGGCAGATGCCAACCATCAATGGGCAGCTTCCCAACCCATGTGCTTCCCTCTTGCTGTTCTGTCCTGTCTATAAACTGCACAGCCCTTCAAATAGAAGGCACCTTAAAAAAGAGGACTGTTCTGTGTAAAGTCAGACAGGACAACAAGATGCACCTTACCCTAGGCCTTTTATGTGGCTCCAGTAGCCTGGGGGGTGTTCCTTCTTTCTTCTTGCACCAATATCATTCTTTTTCTCAGTTGGAGGCAAGGGCATAACCGGGGGAGGGCAGGGGGGCAGCTGCCTGCCCCCAGATCAAGTAAAACAATAGAAACACTTAACTAACTGACCAATCATGCCGCCCTCTGAGAAAGGTCTTGCTCCCCCTAACCAAGTCCTGGCCCCCACAGGCTACACGCATGGTTGGAGGGTATCTTTTGTAGGTGTTAATGCCACTGGGTGTGAATGGGCCCCCATTGCTCCTGCTTATGAACTCCTGCTTATGAAAGTTCAGTCCGTTATAGGGGGCTAGTCATAGCTCTCTTTGTGGCATTGCTAGGTGCCTCCATGTAATGTTTCCAGTACAACGGTTGGTTAAATAAACTATCAATCAATCTCTGGCCATAACAGAAGTCTGCTGATACCTAACCTCCCTACGCTTAGTGCTCTTGGTGTTCTATTATATAAATGTATGTATTTAATTGAGAGGAAAAGTGGTAGTTTGGTTATGTAACCCTTTTAAGGTCATTATGAAGACAGGAGAAATTGACGTTGTTTGCATTTTCATTTTCCACTAACTCAAGAGTTTCTGCGTTCGCAAAATCACATAGCAGTGGTAACGAAACTAATTGAGCCTGGACCACTTAAGCAGATGGCTTTTGTGTGCCACAGCATCAGAACAAGTGCCATGTGATAGGCCCAAGAGCCTGCAGGGATTAGTGCTATGTTTTGCAAGTAACAAGAATAGAATATATCTACCTCATCTTTCCCCTCTATTTAGCTTGCAAGAAAGAGTCATGTGTGTGAAATAGTCCTAAAAACTAGCAAAATCATTATTAGGCAAGGAATGGGTTGGCTTTAATCGGTAACATTATTTATAAGTGCAATCACACCACACAATTCTGCTGCATCAGGATCATTCATTTCAGTGTAGTTGTACAGGAAGACCTTTTAGCACTGATGCTTTATGGGAGGGGTGAGGAACCTCTGGTCTGTGGGCTTAATTGGACCCACCAAACCTCCCATGAGGCTGCTTTGGCAAAGCCACACCTACCTGCCCTACACCTGATGTCTTATATGGCAGGCAGGTAAAAGCATGTTTGGACCAAAGGGAGAGTTGCAGGCTCTGCTAATCAGGTGCAGGGGTGCCAACTTCAGTAAAATATAGGTGGCCCACCCCGCCTAATCTATCCCATGATGTGGTGCGCGCACACCATTTGAACGGCAGGTGCGCACACACCATTTGAACAGCAATGCCCATCAACTTGGGGGCCCCTCAAATATTGTATTGTAAAGTATGAAAATAAAACCGTGAAAACAATTCACACAGCTCATGAGTACCATATTTTAAAAAATAAGAAGGCTGTATGTAAACCATGAAAGTATATGACCCCGTGAGGAATAATTAGAGCCAAAATAGGAGCCTTGATACCTGTTTTTTTTTAAGTATATGCATAAACCCAAGTATGACTGTGTTTAATAATAATAATAATAATAATAGAATGTATATACTGCCCTATATCCAGAGGTCTCAGGGCGGTTTACAGAACAAAATCAGAATATAAAACCACAAAATATATAATTGAAATAAAAACAACAACCCATCACCCCCCCCCCAAAAAACCCCACTACATTTTAAAAGGGCATAGGATGAATCCCAGTTGCTAGAAGCCACATGTTACTCATGTAACAGAAATAATTCACATTTGTCATTGGAAACTAGGTTCACTTGTTTTAATAGCACCTCAAGGTAGAAGTAGCACACTTACCCTTTGTAAATGGCATGATCTAGAATCAATCTAGATTGAAAGCAGCTCATTGACAACAAGCATGGACGCTTCTGGAGTAACAAAAACGACATTTTCAGCTACAAATCAGTTAGTGTGCGCACAGTTGATGTTAAAGGGCTTTTTCGCATTATAGTTTTCTCAATTAGTTTGAATGTAAAATTTTGATTGGGTAGAATGTACATTTGGTTTTAAAATGGCTCTCCTCTGCTTTGTGACACGTATTAACCATAGCCACACATGCACACAAATTGCATGAGAATGGCTTGGGGCTGTTTTTAATGGCTTATGTGAAAATGTGTTTAGGATTGGGCAATTTATTCCATTGACTTCAGTGAGACTGACAATTCAATCCTAAGCAGACCTTCTTGGATATAACTTCCCTTGAAATCATTGGTTTCCCAAGTACTTGTGCTCAGAATTGGGGCTTAGCTGCCCTGTAGACAGAACTGTAAGTTAATTTATCAAAGATAGAATTGCTAATGTTTTCCCCATGAAGGATACAAAAATGCTTTTAGTTCGGTGAAGAAAAAGAAAGGTATTGGCATGCAAGCCTTATCTTCAAAATCTTCCAGAGATGGCCATTTCAGAAAGCTTATACCCCATAGTTTTTAACTTGAATAAAAGAATCCTTTTATTATCCTTTACATGCCTACTCTAAAGTAAAGCCCTGGGTGTGTATAGGATTGCAGCCTATGACTTCGTTGTATGATATCTGTACTATACATATTTACTAAGAAGCCCAAATGAATTTTTAAACTCTTGTGGAATTTAAATCTGATGCACAACAAATTCAAAATATATACATGGATACTGTGATATTATGGCTTGAAAAATACCCTTTTACGTATATGGGAAGTTTTCATTCAGGGGTGCTGGAAATAGGTAGGAACACAGCAGGAAAAGAAATGAAAGCAATGGTAAATTCTCAGCACACAATTTTCAGGTGAACCTGCTGTGCAATATCTGGTATAGAAAAAAATGACGTGGTTTGCTTGTGAAAATTTCTGGTTTTGTGCGAATCTGAAGAATTGAAAGGGTGGGGGAGGAATATAGTTCTGAAGTGCACCAAAATGATTATCAGAATGGCTGGAAGAGAAATCAAAGCACTTAAGCAGTAGCAGGTATGCAAGAGGGAGTAGCAGAAAGTGACGATTGATGATCCACCCCAAAACACAGAAACAAATCATCTGCATCCCTAAGTGGAGTGGTTTGGAGTATGATTTCCCCCACATTTATTGGATTATCTCTTTATCAGGTAAACCCAAATTCACAGGGGGAAAGCATTGAGACTGGTGTTGTCGGAGGGTAATGTCAGGTGGGCTATGCAACTTGAATGGGAATGCAGACTGTTGCAAACACACAGGCAACTCAGATGTGGACGAGCTCATAGTTTCAAAGCAGGTAGAGCTTGGGAAGGGACCTGCTTTGCGTGCCGAAGGTTCCAGGTTCAATGCTTGGCATCTGCAGGAACCAGGGAGCAGGTGATGGTACAGACAGCAATGGCCAGTCAGAGCAGAGAGATGAGCTAATCCTATGGCATGATATGAAGCAGCTTCCTGTGTCCCAGGCTTCTGTGAGAACTAGTTACCTTCTAGTTTCTATTCTGCAGTACCTCCTCAGTTTTACCAATCCCCTTAATTCTTTACTTTCTTATTTACTTAGTAGCTAAGGTGGAAAGTCTAACCATGTCTACTCAGATGCAAGTCCCACTGAATTCAATGGGGCTTATTTCCAGGTAGGCAGAGTTAGCCTTATTTAGTTACCAACAACATCTCTCTGGATAGCTCACAAAAATAATGAGTTGTGTTACACAATAGAAATAAATACTCAGCTGTGAAAGCAGCCTTGTGACTGTGCCTATCTTTTGGGCTGTTTGCAGGATTGCCAGCAAATACACAACACCCACAGTGAATCAAATTGATTTTGTAGCTTTGGATCAGGATCAAAAAAAGATGAAAATAGGCACCCAATGAATTCATTGAATCTTGGTGCAATTGTGACAATTGATATTGCTTCATGCACAATTATTTTTAATTAAACTTTCATCGGAGCCACAGCAAACAATCATTAGTGCCTGTTGCATTGGTTAGCTTAAAGGCTATTTAATGAATATTTTCTCTGCCTTTCCCAGAAAACTCCCTTAATCCCTTTCTAACGAAGCTGAAAAAAGCCCAGTCACATATTGTCGCCTTTCCCAACTTGGTGCTCCCCAGCTGCTGTTGGACAACCACTCCTAACATCCTTGTCCATCGGAAATGCTGGCTGGGGCTGATGGGAGTCATTGTCCAACATCTGGAGATCAACAGTTTGGGGAAGTTCTATTGTACGTGGCCTCCTGCGTGTTTGACAACATCCCTCAGTTCTGCAATCCCAGGAGAACAATTAGAAACAAACAAAATTAGCAGCACCTAGTGATTCACCATCTATCGTGGTAGGCTGTGTTTGGCTTGGTAGGTTACATGTTTTGCAGGCCTGGTATATAATTGGCAAGATGGTTTAAAGTAAAATTGCCCCCTGGTAATCTGTTGCAGTGACCATGTAAAGTTAATGGGTCAAATAATTTGCACAAATATGATAAGAAGAAACTAGTGTAGCTGAAGAATTTTATTTTATTTTGCAGGGTTGGGGAGAATATCAGGCACTATGCCATCAGTGCTTAGTGGGCCAATTTCTTGCTATTACCACCCATTAGCTTGCCCAATTCCACTGGGCTATATCAGCTCTAGTTGTGCAGCAATAAATACTGCTACCACCTTTGCAAAGTTAAGCAGAAGCCAGTATGGTTTCAAACTGGCTGGAGGACCGTGTGTTGAGATGGGAGCAGATGACCCCCAATGTCCCTTCCTACTCTGATGATTAATGCACCATGGTCCAGGAGAGTTGTAGGCCAGTGGATGCTGTTGCCTCTTTTCCTTGTTATTCTCAGTGTGTACACAGTTGGCAAGGGCAAGTGACCAGACAGGAACAGCAAGGAGGGAACTCTGGGAGCCAGTAGGGAGTGCCCTGCTGATGTGCATTAATACCCAATATAGGCTGATTCCTGAAGCCAGCACTGACCTAAACCTTTTCTGACTTACTGGATGCTATGGTCAGGGGGTGAGGCCTTGTTCATGGTCAGCAAGGGCCGCCTGCTTGGCATTGACCTGTGACAGTGCCTTTTCAGCAGAAGTTCCCTGTTTGTGGAATGCCCTCCCTGGTCAGATGTGCCCTGTCTCCATCATTATTGACAATCAGGTGGCATTTGAAAACATTCCTTTTTTCCCAGGCATTTGATGGCTGAAGAACACAGTTCCTGGCAACCCTGGGATCACTGGGTGAGAGAATGTTTTTAACTGTTCTAAGAGTGTTTCTAACTGTAACATTTTAGAATTAATGTTGTTAATGGTGATGATGATGTATTTGCTGCCCTGTGCTCCTTTGGGAGCGAGGAAGGGCAAGATACAAATTCCATAAATCAATGCATTGGAGACCTAAGAACAAGAAATCCCCAAACACATTTTATGATAGAGTCATGGTCCACCCCCCACTTCCAGATAGCTTTTCTGTTTTTCCTTTGGGTGTCCATGCTCAGGAAGACTTGGGCTGACCCTTTTCAGCCACCCAGTGTGCCTAACCTCTAGAGATTTCTAAGCACTTTGGAAACAGCAGTTAAGCCTCCCGAGACCTTGGTCAGGTTAGAGAATTATCACTGTGGAGTTTATAGACAGATAATCTAAAGTACAAAAAAGGCTTATGTCCTGAAACTTGCCCTCCAGGGTCAAGGACCAAGCCAGTGGCAGAAGTACATACACAACCCTTCTTCTGGCGTAATCCTACAGCTAGAATCTCCCTTACATCTGTGCATGTGTAGTGCTATAATTAGAATGGCAGCTGCTTAAAGATTTACCTCTGCCTCCGCTCCAAAGCAGTTCAGATTTTTTTTTGCTGTGCACAAGCTTCCTGATCTCTGAAAGGCGAAGGTGGGGTCATTCCCACCCCCCACTCTGTAATCAACATCTTTCTCCACTTGCTTGTGTTTGTAGTTGTACACAGCAGAGGATGGATGGTAGCTGGGGTAATCAGAATGTAATCCAATGAGCAGCCAAGATCCCCAAAGAGACACACTTGCCTTTTGCTCTGAACTATATTTGTATTTCCTAGCCAGTTGGAGACTGAGGTCAGAGTGAACTGCAGTCACTTTCCGTATGCACTGGGAAGCCAGCAAACAGATCGGTCTTGTATGCCACTTCTCATTTGTCTTTGTTTCCTCACAAACATTTGAAGGAGGGGCTGCAGTTCAGTAGAAGAGCACAGGCTGTGCATGCAGAAAGTCCCAGCTTGAAGAAAAGTCTGAGGTCACAGGTGATGCGAAAGTCCTCTACAGAGTAGAACAACCTTCTCCACCTTGATGGATTCCAGTGGTTGCTGGACTACAACTCCCAACATCCCATGGCCATTGCCCTTGCTGGCTGGGGCAGATGGGATTTGGAATGCAGAGAAGGCTACGGGCTGTGGAAAGCTGGAGTAAACAATGCTGGGCTGGACTGATAAACAGTCAAATGTGGCATTAGGCAGAATCCTCTGATTCTTAAAGAGAAAATTTAGTGTAATTTGGCAGCAATTCAAAGAGCCCTCCCATTCAATTTTTCTATGATCTGAAGAAGGATATGAGCACAAATGTGGTGCCATCTGCTTTGCTTCACAGTCTTGACATTGAGGCTTAAAATGAGATGAAAACAGAGCTTGCATGAACTAAACTGGAGAGCACAGCAACCTGGAATTGTTTCAAGACCCCTTGAGGTTTTCAGCTGGATTTCCTCTCAGTAAATGAGAGAGGTCATTAGGTTATGTTTCTCTATAGTGCAAGCACAGAAATGGTCTGTTGCCTCTGTTATACTCTGATAATTTTGTTTTCCTAGTGAGTTTACCATCGATCTGACATCACATTACATTTTATCCCCATTATAAAATGAGGCCTAATGCAACTGTTTTTCATTAGCGTCTCAAACAAGCTGCACAGGAACTTTCTCTGGTCTGGTTCATACAGGGGTTAGGAGGTGCAGGGCCTTTATTAGTTATTACCTCTGTTTCCATTGCAGAAGTGCAGTCTTCACCCCCCCTTTCCCAGCACCCCATCCATTCTCCCAAGGGCCAAGAACTAATTCTATCATGCTTGCATACTCCCGAGTCTCTCAAGAGGAGACTCTTCAGTCACAATAAATTATATTTGCTGATTTTGTGACATGAACTGTTACCCATTAGGGAATGAACTGACACCAATAAATTCATTCCACTTAGCAGCCTCACACCATGTTGGAATTGGAGTTCTAGAGATGAAAGGCATACATTTGCCAGGTGGGTGGGCAAGGCTCCTTCCTCCTAGGATCATTTTACTTCTCCTACGTAGGCTGCCTTGGTCAGGACAGCCCAATGTTAATTTTGCATAGACTACCATCCTATTATACTTTTAAAAATGCCTCACATATGATAGAAACTTTTCCTGCAGTCCAATGCACCATTGCCTGTAGTCTCATAAGTCTATAAGACATTTTTCTATAGTCTATAAGTACCATTGCCTGTTAAATTGCAGCCGATCCTTCACAAAATAATAAAAATACATTGGATCTAGAGAAATGCATGTGGGTGGAACATGACTTTTGGCCACCCCCAATCTATCCTCCAGAGGGATTCCAAAGTTTAGGAGACCCAACTGAATGAGGTAGGCTTATGGAAGATACCTCTGCCAATTTAGGTAGATCACCCCTTCACCCACAGCTAGTGGTAAATTCTGAAGTAAAAATGACATTGGTAGTCCCACCCACCATTGAACCCAGTGTGTTTTGACTATATGCAATTTTGGCTTTGGGCCCAACCCCCAGAACATAGCCCCCATGTAAGTTGTGGGCTTACTGTGCTTAATTTTGCTGTGCAAATTTGTTCTATGTTCAGTTCCAGATACAGTGGTACCTCGGGTTACAGACGCTTCAGGTTTCAGACGCTTCAGGTTACAGACTCCGCTAACCCAGAAATATTACCTCAGGTTAAGAACTTTGCTTCAGGATGAGAACAGAAATCGTGCTCCAGCAGCGCAGCAGCAGTGGGAGGCCCCATTAGCTAAAGTGGTACCTCAGGTTAAGAACAGTTTCAGGTTAAGAACAGACCTCCAGAACGAATTAAGTTCTTAACCCGAGGTACCACTGTAGTCCTTTGGGGGGGGCATTTGTTTTTACACCCCCCCCCCCAAAGAGCAGAGTAAAGATATGTAGGGGAAATGAAAACTGGGCAAAAGTGGAAACCTGACTATTATTTTTAATGGAGTTGTTTGTAGTGATGTAGTGAATAACTGTGTTCTAGCCTGATTCACTTTATAAAAATCTGTCCTGACACCCATAGAGAAACACGATCACCTCTTCAGCCATCTGACCCAATACTTTTGATGTTTAATCATCTGATCAAAAGGCCTGATGAAACTGCCATTTGTTCGAGTGACTGAAAGTCTGTCATTGTCCCAAATTACCAGTTTGACAGAATGATTAACAGATTATGGGACATGTCACATCCTATTAATGTTGCCCTTGACGATGCAGGGGAATAAAGGAAAGGTTAAATAGGGCGAGTTCATAGAAAAGTTTGGTCTCCAGCCACGCCCCCTTTAAATCTTCACTGAGTGACTACCACCATTGAACTCCTGTGCAGACTGATTCCCCCCCTTTTCCTTTTTAGTTCCTTGTGTGAAGAAAGCCTTGAATAGCCAGACAGATTAACAGCAGTTATTGGGGTCTGCTATGGAGGGTTCACATCTCATATAGCTGATCCGTGCCATGTGACTACAACCACAAAATGAGATCAGTCCCTCATATCAGCTCTCCAGTTATTACGGGAAACTCAGTGCCTGGATAGGCTACCCTAAGCTAAAAAAATAAATAAAATAAAATTAACTGAACACAAAGCAAGCACTGAAGAGAGGAGTAAGGCAAAATATTTTTATCTGACTCCCAACCTTTTCTATGTTTCAAATGCATTTTGAGCCCGAGTTAAACTGTGGCCAAGGTAAGCTCCAACTTCTTCGCACAAGCAAGATTCAGAAATGATTATCTCAAGATTTAGAAATGGTTATAATTAGCATCCCAGCTCATTATTTTATTAATTGTGAGCTATTTAGCAGTTTTAAGAGTTATTTAAAACACTGAGGAACTCAAATAAAAATTTTAAACCCTCAAAATAACAACTCCAGAATGACAGTCCCGAGAGAAGCCATTTCTCAATATGGGTTCTGTCAAATAAAAAGTCATGTCTATATAATGAATTTCTGGATATTCCAGTGACCTTCTCTCCCTTGGACCATTCACAGATCTCTAATACAGAGACTGGCATGCACACTTCACCTTTGAAGCGCATTTGAAACACATTCTTTCCCTCCAAGAATTCTGGGCACTGTGGTTTGTTAAGGCTGCTGGAATTGTAACTCTGTGAGGTGTCCAGAATTATTTTGAGGGGGGAGGGAAATTTGCTTCAAATGTGCTTTAAGGGTACAGTTGTGTACACAGCCTTAGAATGCCAACCAGCTACTACTGTTTATATTGTCACTTACCTCAGAAATAAAGAGAGGTGAGTTAAGGGTCCCTGGTGCTGTGACAGGGGGTTGACTTTAAATTCACTTTGGCCCCCAACTTCACCTCCTGAAAGTGTGAACAAATCAGAAATTTAAATGGGTTCAAAGTTGTATTCCAGGATAAATTATTGTAGATACTTTTTGTACCTGAAGCGCCTCAAACAAAAAGCCAACAGGATACCAGTCTCTCCTCTGAAGCACATTTGCTTTTAAATTACATATGTCAGAGGCAGGGAAATGGCACTTCTGCTACCTGAAGCATTCACTTCACATTACTTTGTGGCAGGGCCGGACCTGGCTAGCCATAACTCTAGACACAGGTATGCCACGTAAACGAAGTCGGGGAGAGAAGAAATATAATGCAATGCACACTTTCTTCCCTCTTGGTGCTTCAGCACAAATTGTTTCTTCATGACTCTCAAGTGCTTAGCAGTAGTTATGCTAGCTAAGCAAAAGCATTGGTAAGTCAATGAATAAAATAAATAATTGTCATAGTGGATGATTATCTTGGCAGCTACTGTCAATCACAATGTGCATCAAGCTTTCCACTGCCTCTTCCTCTGACTGAAAACCAATGAAGCTATTGTATAAATCTTGTCCATCACAGATAGCTTGAAAACTGTCGACTTCTCTGCTTTCTCACACATTCTACCAGTCCTTCGAGGTGTTTTATGCTAAGTAAAACATTTGAAAAGTTTCTGAATAGGACATCAGTGCACATACCAAAACAGCTGAAGAGGCACAAAATAATGTCATCTCTCCTGGGACTTAGGTTTTATTGATCTATTGAATGGTTTTATGTTTCAGATTTATACCACATGCTTTATTTTACTTGCTCTTGGTGACAAATTCGACAGATTGTTCGGGTCAGCAGCACTTGAACTCAGAACATTTGATCTGTACACCAGCACTTCTGTTAGTGAGCTACTCCTGGTTGCAAAATGAAATGGAAAGAAGCAGTATTTCCCCCAGGCTCACGTGGTTTTCCCAATGACAGTCAACTGGTCCTTCCTGTCGTGTCCTGTGATGTTCTGCAAAAGGCATTGAACTTCCCCTGGTAGCAGCTCTTTCACCTTTCCTATCTAGCTTCTATTCTTCTTCCTCCATATGACCTCTCTCTTCCTGCATCTTTCAGACATTGGCCTCAGCTAGTGAAGAGCTTATTAAGGATGAGGGCTGAACTAAATGGTCTCCAAGTTTGTCTTTTGTCTTGAAAGTATTAATGGCAGGGGCTAGTCCCAACCACATGCTCCTTAATATTATGTTTTCCCATGTTCACTGACACATGTTCTGTGTTCTGTTGTCATTCAGGTAATGAGGCCTATTTAGAGCAATGGCAATGGTTCCTATATGAGTCACGAACATTAATACGTGGTGTTTTGATTCTATAGCAAATCTCTTCTGATGCTATCTGACAGTGCTGGCCATCAGCCTAATAGTATTTGTCCCAGTTCCACTTTCTCTGTTTTAGTAACCATTTTCTAACACAGGGTTAAAGAACATGGTGCCCGCAGGTGGAAGCTCAAGTCCTATGGCACCAACAAAAGTTCTCAATATATATACCCTCAAAAATCTACAATGGACAAGAGACCACTCTTCCTCTTCAGTTCCTGTTTCTACTAGCTCCATCTCTCCTACACCAAAATGTGCTCCCTCAGACATGCCCACATGTTATTGGATGCCAGGATTCAACATCCACCTTCCCTCCTACTCTGAACAGAGGAGAGAAGTAAAGAGCTTATATTGTGAATGACTGGTGGCAGCTCATGACCTACCTTCCTAGCCTTCCTCACCTTGCTATGGAGTTATGTGGGTTCTGTAGATGCAATCCCCATTGCTGCAGGCCATTTGATAGATATGAATTCTTGGCCAAATAATGTTTTGGGCTACAGTTTTGCATTTGGGGAACCTGATATGCATAAAAGGCCATCCCATGGCATTCCCATACAGCGCTAACTGTATTTTGTCATAGGCTGACAACGTTACTGTTGGGGCCTATGCATGATAAAAGGCAGGGGTGCTATCTGCATGTAATAAAAATGTATATCTGTCCACTTTTACTAAATGATCAGTCACTATTACTTGACAACAGATGTGGGGCTAATAAAATCTTCTGAGGTGATATATCAGATAGCATACTCCCTGACAGAAAATTAGCATGGCATGTAAAACCAGCTACCATATTCACACGAATCTAATGGGCCATTGAATCTAATGCGCACCTCAATTTTCAAAACCTTGAAACCAAAAAAACATTTGCTGGCAAATGTAAATGTGCCATCAAATTTAATGCACACCCTAATTTTCGCAACGTAATTTGGCCAAACAAGGTGCGCATTACATTCGGGTAAATACAGTATTTACATTACTCAGCAACCCAGCTTGGACTTTGTAATGTCTGTGGTAGGATTAGTACAATCTTATCACATATAATATCAGTACTGAGTACACTTATAATTCATACCTGCCCTTGATAACACTGAAAACAATTGCTCATTAACTTCCCAAGGGCCTTCCCAGAATTCTGTGGTGCAAGATCCTAGGTAGGGTGTGAATTATTGTTATTCTTTTTAATCAAGTAGAAGATGCAATTTGTCATTTCTGATTTCCCGCCCAATGTGGTTTGAAAGGCTGTGAAGTGTCTGTAGTATTGGCTGTAAATAAATGGCGCAGGTTAGCATGTAGTGGACCAGCAACAATATTTTGAATGTTTTACAGGGGACACTGGAAGCATCACTAATATTAGCTAGCAAGTTCTATGCCAGAGAGCAACTAACCTGGCCAAAATCTCATTCTAACAGCCATCTGAACCACACCAAAGTCTGATACATGGCTTCAGGGACTTGTGTGTTCCAGGCTTTGCCTCCTTACAGAGTCGGATCGCCACATAAGAAATAGTGTTATTTTTCTGTAGTGTGTACCCTTGCAGTGATGGTATATTTCCTGATGCCTCTGGCACTGCCATAGCTGCGAGAAGTAATGTCCAGAGCTGAGGGGTTTTATGTGGAAGAATCATTAATATCTGTTGTTGTTTAATGAGAGTGGGAGTCACTAAGTTCTTCTGCAGTGATGGAAGGAGACCTGATAGTTATATCTCACATGGTTGATAAACAACAGGATGGAGCGAAACTACCACCCCCACTCATCTCTTCTCAAACTCCACCCCACCCACCCACACACAGAGTTATCCTTTTGCACCTTGATTCATAGTTTGGTGACATAACTCTGCATTATGCTTATGGGCTGGAAAGCTGTGCTGCATTAAAGTACCTCTTGCTTTTGCCATACATGTTTTAGTATCATTCACAAATGGTTTTGGAGAGTCGTTCTTCTCATTTGGAGTCTTCTTACACCATTCTCAGGCTGTGCTGTGGTCATTTCTCTAGGGACTCATCTCTCATATGAACTCTTTACAAGGCTTTTAATAATCTTTCTGCCCAATTGCCAGCTCCTCTGTGTCCTCTGCAGACCACACTGAAGTGATAGGCGGTTTACTAGTGTGGTGCTCTGAAGATGGGAGCACACATAAATCTTGTCAAGGTTTAGCCAAAGGATATTGAGACAGCTCAGATAGCTACTGCAAAGAAGCACAAGGCATATTTCCTTATCTCTCTCTTTTGATGCATGCATCAAATACTTTGTACTCTTCCTATGCACATAGCTTAATGTTTCTGTTGCGAGCTACCAGTCATTGCTGACTTCACTGTTCAGTGGCTATGCTGTGCTTTACATGATGTGTCAATGACAGCAGGAATCCAGCTTCCTGCTAATTTGAGTGCTTCTTCCAAGCAAATCATACACTCCCCTTGCTTTCCCTGCAAATGGTACTTTAAATCCAGTTGGTGTCTGCAATCTTTTCCTTATGAATTTCTATTATTGACATTTTAAAATAGAAGTTCAACTCTCTCATGAAGAATGGGGTTCATCCACATTGAACTTTAATGCAGATTTGAAGCTGTGTGAGCCTCTAATTCCCCCCCCCCCAGCAGCCACGTTATGTCCTCCTTGTGTAAGTATCAGCAACCCCCTTCCTTTGCTAAATTTGGATTTTCCTGATCTGCAGATAAGCGAAGAAGACCCAATATAAAATGGCATGTTATCCAACTGTGGGTGTCCTGAAGCACATTGAGTGAGCAGGTTATTTTACATGTGGTAACATTTTGTCGGGTGCCACCTATTGCCACAGCTCTTATTTCATTTTGTTTTCATCAGCCCACAAGAAAGAATGTGACCTGCCTTTGACTGCCAGTTCTTCCTGAAGGCATGTCTCCATACTCAGAACTGCAGTTGCACAAAGCAGCTACAGTATATTGAAAATAAAAATTGCCCTTGCAGGTGCAGAAGGAAGGAAAGGAAAAAGGAAGAAACTTCAAATCCTTGTCTGGCTTGGAGTGACACACTTCTCCTTTTAGTTTTTACTGCTCTTTTGTGAAAATCTGACACCCCCCCCAAAAAAAAATGTCTTCCTGTATACATAAAAAGGCAAGTCTGTCATCATGTTGCAGTTTGCATGGCCGCCAGTAGGCAGCCACAGCAACGCCAACATAATGACAGACTGGCAGACAGCTGAGCAGTCAGTGTCTGTGGCAGGTGGCCCATGACAGCTGTTGAAAGGAGAGTGGGAGACATTCCAGAGAGTCTGGCAAACCATTCCCTGAAGTGCCTCCCCATCCACTTCTAAAGGCAGCTGGCAGGGCAGGCTTGGCAAACTGCCCTCTGAAGCACCTCACTCACTTCATAAAACCGCACTGCAGCCATGTTTAAAGGAAGGCAGGAGGCCCTTGAGAGAGCAGTTTACCACCCTGCTTTTCCCTTAAAAGGGGTTGGAGCAAGCTGTGAGGGGAAGGGCTTGCGGCAAGTTGTGACGGGACAGGTGAAGGGAGGTGTAAAGGAAGGGGGTTGGCCGGGTGTGGGGCAAGGGGGTTGGCAAAGAAGCTAGTAGGCAGGTGGGTTGGCAGGCAGAGAAAGTAGGGGTGGCAACCTCTCGTATTTAGAACAATCATTTACAAATAAAAAGTTGTGTGCACAAAGGTAAACAAATGCCTGCATGCGTGGCCACCTGAGGTGCTTATGTCTGGTGGAAGGCACATGGAAACAGTGGCCCACATACACATAATGTGGACACAGCCCAGATATAGAATGCGATACTCTGATAGTTAACCATAGTCACATTTAGAGAGTGTATAAAACAACTTATTGAGACACCTGAACTGGTGGCCAGTTTGTTCCCAAACCCTGCTGCTGATGCATCTTGGGGCTGACAGTAAACTTTATAGCCCTCTGCAGTGGACGCCTACTTCTGTATGAGCCATCCTTCTACTAAGAAAGATCTTATCAGAGGCCCTATAGCATATCCCAGTGTTCCCAGAACTACTCATTCAAACTTCCATTTGCCACACCTCTTTCTCCCGGGAAAACCCACTGTTTAGCCCTGAATCAAAACAAATGGCCATCGGGTTTTCCGCAGTGTGCTGATGTAGCACTAAATAGTTTCAGTTTTCAGTGAGGCAAAAGCAAAACTGCTCCAACCCATCTCTTGAAAGGGTGGGACCAGCAGAAAACCGCTTGGACTCGTGCTTTCTAGGCACTGAACAACTGGAAGTGTGGACGAGCCCTAAGCTTGGACTAGGGAGAGGGTCTTTACAGTGGCTGCCCCTAGGCTTTGGAACATGCTTCTTCAGCAAACTTTTAAAAGCTGAAACCTTATTTTGGGAAGGATTTTGAAATATGAATGGTTTTAAGCTCCTGCACTGATTTTAAATTGCTGCATCCACTGCATTGGGTCTATTGCTGAAAGGTGTTTAATTGTTTTAGTGGCTGCCTGGTTTTCTGTGTGTGTGTTTTGCAGTTTAATTTAGTAGTTTCGCTTTTTAAAATGTATTGCTAATCACCTTGAGTTTTGCTTTATTTTAAAGGAAAGGCAGAGGCAAATGTTAACCCACAGCTCAAAAGGGGTTCTTTGTGGCTTTCCCAGAGCCCTCGCTGACCCCCGTTTGTAATATGAGGTCTTGCTATTTTGTTCACCAGCCCCAGTGATCTTGAGCTAGAGAACACAACAAGCAAAGCTTTGCACATGCCCGACTATGGATGGGTCCAAACCATGTTACAGTCACTCCACATTTCCCCAGTCCAGTGACTGAGAGACTCAGCAAAAGGAGGGGAACAGTTTATGGATAAAGAGCATAATGCTCATGTCTTTAAAAAGGCTCTGCTATATTAAAACTATATTCTTCAACCAATAAAAGTAACTGTCTTTTATAAATTTAGCTTTATGAAGATTTAAATATACAGGCAATAGCAAACCAGCAGCAACTTGTGTATTTTAGATTGTAAGCCTGAGGGCAGGGACTAACTTAACATCAATGTTTGTAAGATGCTCTGGGAGGCTTCTTTTAACTGCAGAGCAGGGTTAAAATCCTTCAAATAAATAAATATCACAATATTCAGGATATTGAGATTTAGAGATGGAGGGCCCCTGCAGCCTGGTGTTTTTGTGCCTGTTTCCTACAACATGACCTTGATGCAATAATAGTGCTTCAGTGGTGGGTTTATACTGCACTGTCCACACATAATCCTGCTTTATTAGATGTTCTGCAATACCTCCCCAGGTATTACGGCATTATTACCATCTGGTGGGATACTCTTGCACTACTGTGCAACAAAATCGAGACAAGACTTCCAACGATTGTAATATGTAACATGAAAAGTTACAGAATTTCAGCAGGAAACTGCAGGATATGCACCAGCATGGAGCTTTTGCAAGCACAATCAGCAATGAAAGCAAGATTGCATATAACTGCATCGATGCCATTATGAGTACAAATAACTGTGAATGCATAATAAGAGGGCCCTTAGGCTTAGATCCTAAGGTGAGTGGAAGGAAGGAACTTCACAGAAAGGAAGTTTCCCAGTCCCTCTTTTGCACTACATCCACCTGCACCTCCTCAAAAAGCTTCCCAGAGAGCCCCCCTTCAAAATAACATGGTGCATCTATGCTGCTTACCAAGGGGGGGGGTGAATGGCAGCAAGGAGCTCAGCATGGTGTGGGCACAGCAGCAGAACCAATCTGATGCTCCTGTTTCCCTGCCTCCCGAAAGCTCCCATTCTACTAAGTTTCCCCAGCAGGAGTCTGCCCCAAGCTACACACTTGCTCCTTCAGAGGGAGTGCAGCCCCATCCACAACTTGCCTATTTCCCAAAGATGGGAACCAGCCACTCAAAGGGCCTCTGTCTTCCCAGGATCCAAGCACAGTTGGCTGGCCCTCATCCAGTCCACCACTGCATTCAGATGCAGCCACAGACATTTTCACCATAATGTGTTGTTGGGCCTAAGTTACTGACAGGCTTCTAAGGAGTTTATGGGGAGCTCTCTGAAGAGTTCACTGGCTAGCAAACTATAGTAAACAAAGGCTACACACACACACACACACACAGAGAGAGAGAGAGAGAGAGAGAGAGAGAGAGAGAGAGAGAGAGAGAGAGCTTGGCCATGAAACACATTGCAGATACAGCAAAGCAGCCCATAATTAATGGAAAGACCCAGGGCATGGAGGCACAACCTGGAAGGAAAACATACTTATTAGAGTTCCAGCAAGAGTGCTGCCTTTCCTCAAAAGCAGAAACACCTGTACAAGTTCTTGTGCTCCAGTCTGAAGCACACAGATTTCTGAGAAAGCAAATGCAATATTTAGCAGCGTTTTATGCTATGAGAGCTCTTGCTATTCATTTAAAAAAGAAAGGAAGAAGAAAGAATCTCTTATGAAATGCATGCAGTGCATAGTTTGGTTAGTGCTCATTCATTTCTCTTTCTCCCCAGTGTTGCAACCACTCCTCCTCCTCACTTCTGGCCAGGCCATTTTGGAATAAAGTGGTTGCTATAACTCATGAAAATAAAACACATACGCCACCCTTGGAAGACATGTATTCTATATGAAAATTTGGTTTATGGCTGCCAGACCCACAAGCCTGAACCCACAAAGTAATTCCACCAGCATCCATCTGTCAGGCAGACAAGCTAAATGAGAGCAAGAATTTATGCCATTCCATCCTGAATTGGCTACTTCTGGTCTTCCATAGCTAAGAAGATTAGAAATGAGACTCATCCCTATAAGCAAGGTTTTCTTGTTGCACCCAAACACAGAGAGGATTTGCCATGCAAACGCAGGGAGGGAAATACTAAAAACAGATCAGAATATTTCCTCCCCAAGTAGGAAGGTGAGGCCCTGTGTAGCTGGATGAATACATGCAAATACCTAATAAGAATGATTTCTTCCTCCTGCATATTAAATTGGCTCTAGAAAAAAATTAAGTCCTGCTCATGTGCAGTTTGCAATCCTGTCACATGCACATTGAACTGGATTTGGAACCAGACAGCCCTCTATAAAGTAAGACACACTGGACACCTTCCATTTGTCACCGTTATGCCACTTCAGCTCCCAGGAAAACTAGCTCAGCTAATACATCCCAATGCCTGTTAGTCCAGATGGGACTGGGCCACTGACACTGTTCAATAGGACTGGCATCTTCTCCCAACAGCATTTATTTCATGGCAGATTGTGAAAAATCCTGCACTTACCTGAGGATGACACATGCATGGAATAGTTGCTCTTTATAAATGCAACTGGGTAACAATACAAGTCTGGCATTTGGCTTGGTTTTAGGCAAATCTTCCAATTTCAACATTATCCTTGGAATTACAGCAATTTAATCCCATTGCCTATTGTTCAGAGTCTGAGTTTAGTAATAAATTCCCCAGAGGGACAGACCTTTTGACTGCCTGGGTCCGCAGCTAGCCAAGAGGCTAGAAAACAAATTTCCTATCTAAAAACCATTTGGAGTAAAAGCAATCATTTCCCACAGCATTCCTGGCTTGCAGTCAGTGTTTGTCTTTCCTGCTTTGCAGGGGTAAGTCTCTGTTAATAACCAAGCATTCCAGCTCTAGAAGGATTCACAATATTGCATTAAACATTATCCAATCTGCTATGTAACTGTATATGTACACACATTTTGGATAGCTCTGATATATACAGGGTGCACGTTTGCATGTAATAATATTTACCCTTTAAAACATTTTCTAATGAATGATATCTGAACTGACCCGTCATTGTTTGGACCCTGTTTGCAAATCGAACTCCCATCAGCCCCTGTCAGCATGGCCAATGGCCAAGGATACTAGGTTGAGGAAGTATAGGTTATTTGCACTGGTAAGTACAAACCCAGATGCAAATCCATACAAACCCAGAAACTGAATGCCAGGAAGCCAAGTTCTTTCCCTCCTTGGTTCTCTACCTGCTCCTTGCTCTGAAGGTTTAGATGCTTAGAAAACTGGAAAGAATAAAAAAGTCATCAAATGCTGCCTATTGCTACCATAACAAACATGTTAAGTATAATTGTTTAACTCACACTGAAATGGTGAATGCCTGTATGTATTCCTGAAAGGGTTTACCTGGAAGATTCCACTGAAGCTAAAGAAGAGCAATAAGAGCATCTGGGTGGGCTGAACAACAACTGTTGTTGTTCTCTGCTCTGTCATGTGCCTGCCTTAGATCCTATGAAAGAGATATGCATATGTTAATATGTGGGTCTCCATTTTGTGCAAGTTAGTCTTTCTCTGATGACCACAGAAAGAACAAAGGGGGTATGAAAACAGTTCCAGGCTAATGGAGACTGTAGGAAGAGAGAGACCTTTGCTCCTAGGTCTGTTTGGAATTATCTTTCATTTCTTATTAGTTGCTAAGCCTGTTCTGGACACGCACAAAATATTGTATGGAACTGTTTGGATGTATTTTGATTACTTTTGTTATATTCTGAAGAAAGTTCTGCAAGTAAAGTTTGAATAATATCTAATGGCTCTGGGCAATGTTTTATTCCAAAAGGAGCCTGTTTTTATGCATCCAGTTGCTTCATGCAATATATGCAATTAATATCTGCAATAAAACATCAGCCCGCCAGTCCCTCATAAGTCAACCAACACAATCTTTAAAGTTTAGTGGTCTGCAGCAGCATGAGAATCAGTGCTAAATTCACTGCATGCGAAAAACTTGATGCCCAGAACAGAATGTTTGGCTTCCCTTTTAACTGACTGCCACATTGCAGAATGTTTGTGTTGTGTTTATAGACAAAAAAATTATACATTAGTATGCAGTCGAAGAGTAGGGCTGACCACTTGGGCATCAGTATGCACACAAAACTATATGCTCAGCATGCATAGAGATGGTGGCGATGACTCTGCTCACCCAGACATTTGCTCCGCTCAGACAAAGCAAAGGAAAATCAAATTCAACATTCTGGCACTGTGCAATTACAAAGAGACAAATTTAGAATCTTGAATCTGATACGATGAAGCCAATGCTTATCAGAACTCTGTCTGTTGCTATAGCTAGGCCATATAATGCCTCTTCGCATTTTCCCCCCAATAAAATATACTGGAGGCAAGAAAGAAGATGAACAACCTAGCCTTTGTATAACAAGGTATATCCACATCCTTTGTGCAACTGACCTTTTGCTAATTTAGACCAGGGAGCATAATGTGCAGTGGCAAGGCACGTCACTTAGGATTGTCTCTCTTCAGACGTGATGCCTCTAGCAATGTAATTTATATTTCATGCACAATTGAAGCAACTAATGATATAATTCTCCAAGGGGGAAAACAAGTTGTTACAGTGTTAATTACATTGCAGTTGCATTTTCCTCTTGCTTCTGCAAAATCCTTTAAGATTTATAAGTTGGGAGGGGGACCCCAAAACCTAGGGTTATACATGCACAATGTGGAATGGTAGCTTCAGTTACACAGACTTCAAGAGCCATCAAGTTCCAAGGTTCACCAAGTAGTGAAGCTGGAACTAACCACACAATACGATATCATATCATATGAATATTCAGCCTTCACCCTTTTAACCTTCTCTCACAACAGGCTTGCACTGAGTACATGTGTGAAACACACTTATGAACTCCCACTGAATAACACTGGCTACAAAAAATAGAAATAAAAACTAGAAATATGTTACACAACTCATGGATAAAAGCTCATACTATATGTTCCCCTTGAACTAACACAAAAAAGACACAGTACAAATGGAGAAATCTTTCTGGAACCCCATCCCTATCCCACCTTTGTCTATGAAAAACAAAAGTGCATGACCTGTCAACTTACTGAAGTCTCTAATCAAAGATTTAACTTGTGTGTAACAAGTCACTGCTTAATCTTTCTACCCCAAATTTGTAGCAGACAACCCTCAAAGTTACCCATCATCCACTGCCAAATTTGATATCAGTTTGCTGAAACATTTTCCTAAGTATAATGCTAGAATCTATTCCCTCCCTAATTGCTCATTATAATGGCAGAATGAGATTCAGCCAACTCTCCCTTAAGATGAAGCCATGACTGTGGCCCTAAAATTAAAACAAAGTTAAAAACAATGAACAATAATGAGAACCAAAAAGCAGCAGTTACAGCAGTAACAAAAATGAAAACTAAAGCATATAGCATTACAAGTTTAAAAACAGCAGCTCCTGCACCAAAAGTTGGCTGAAATTAAATAGCAAACGACAATGACCAAGGCCATTAGGTTCTTAAGGGGGTAGTCAGTTTTGGAGTTAATTTGTTCCTTAGCCGTTCAAATCTTTAAAAGTCAGCACTAGCATTTGATATTAATCTCAGAAACAAATTGATAACCTCTGCAGATGGAATAAGTTCAGAGTTAGCTCTTCAGATGCTCCAGTGCCAGAAAAGAACTTGGCAGCAGAAGTTTGCACCAACTGAAATCTCTGGATTTCTTTTTCATATGTTTTCATTTAGGGCAGCCCCAAGTGGAAACACGTTAGTAACCTAGTCGGAAAGTGACCAGACCATGGATAACTGATGCTACATCCATTTTCTCCAGGAAAGCTGCTAAAAGGTGCTCATCATAAGAACATTCAGAAGGGTCCTGTTGGATCAGACCAAAAGGCCTATTTGGTCCAGCATCAAAGTATAGGAAGCAAGACATACCGTATTTTTCGCTCTATAACACGCAGATTTTTTTCTCCTAAAAAGGAAGGGGAAATGTCTGTGCGTGTTATGCAGCGAATGTGTGGTCCCTGTAGCCGAAAAATAAGGCAAAAATCAAACCGCGCTTCAGGGAGAAGGGAGCTCCGTGAGAAAGCTGTTGCTTTCCTGCATTCTGCCTCAGGGTCTCTCTGCCCACCCTGCTCTGTTTCGTTGCTGTGTTTGCTCAAACGGAACAAAGAGCAGGGAAAGCCCCTCCCCTCCAGGCAAGTAGAGAGGAGAGCAGAGCGTCCGAACAAAGAGCAGGGAAAGCCCCTCCCCTCCAGGCAAGTAGAGGGGAAAGCAGAGCGTCCCTCGCTCTATCCTGTCCCTGCTCCGGAGGGAACAATGTTTGTGAAGGGAAGAGAGATTACAGGTTCGGCTTAAAATTCTGATTTGACTTCCTGCTTTTTGTTTTTGGAGACACACAGCATTCAAATATGCTTTCTTCCATTTAAAAGGATGAAATCCTTAAACAGTGGCTGGCTTGTGTGGGTGGGTGGGGGAAAACTTTTGCCTTCCTTTCCTCACGTTATAGCCCTCTCCTGCATTCTTAGCCTTCTGTGTTTTTCCTTCCCTCCCCACTTAAAATGTGGTTACAAAGCATGGATCCACATGGATCCTCAGGATCTTTGCATTGGGTCACCCCAAATTCACCATCAGAGCACACAGCATGTCCATGGCTACAGCCTGTCCCCCCCAAAAAAAATCACACACCCATTGTTGCCTGGGGCTGCAATGGTGCAAAAACGTGGTTACAAAGCATGGATCCACAGGGATCCTCAGGATCTTTGCATTGGGTCAGCCAAAATTCACCATCAGAGCACATAGCATGTCCATGGCTACAGCCTGTCCCCCCCAAAAAAAATCACGCACCCACTGTTGCCTGGGGCTGCAATGGTGCAAAAACGTGGTTACAAAGCATGGATCCACAGGGATTCTCAGGATTTTTGCATTGGGTCACCCCAAATTCACCATCAGATCACATGTCTGTGGCCACAGCATGAATCACAAAAATGATACGTCCACTGTTTCATTCAGAATATTTTTTCCCTTGTTTTCCTCCTCTAAAAACGATGTGCGTGTTATGGTCAGGTGCGTGTTATAGAGCGAAAAATACGGTAAGCACAGTGTGGTTTCCCGGCAAGTGGTCTTCAGAGGCACACTGTCTCCAATAATGTAACCTGCATGTCCAGAAAAAACAGCAGATCAAGGAGTACCCCAAGCCATCTGTTCAGTTTCTGTTAATTGGTTCTCGTGGGAAACTTGCAGATTCTAGCTTAGCACAATTAACTCAAGCTGGTGTCAATTTACTCTTGGCAGAAAGCCCAGGTCTGCTTGACCTAGAAACTACTCACTCTGATTGGTTAACGAGCAGCACTCAACTCTGTTATCTAGGATTGCTAGCTCAGTTTGATGTGAGGTGTGTTAGGAGTTAGAAGTGCTGTGTATGGTTATGAGAGAGAGAAAGAAAGGATTTATTTTGCTTTGTTCTATATGCAGAAACTCTGCTGGTTTTATTTTTCCTTTTAATAAATCCTGTAAATAGTTATTCTGAGTCTAGCTGACTAGTCATTACCACCTCAACTAGCTTCCTCGCTGTGCAGGAAAACTCTGCTACGTTTGGGCTAAAGCCAATAGGGCTATGCCTGACACTTCGAAGTTCCATGAGGTTATGGGCATTGTGCTGCCAGCCTGAGTTGCGGTGGTGTCAGCATCAACGGCGTTGGTTCCAGTAGTTCCAGAGGTTGTTGTTCCTGGCTGGTTCCTGACCGTGGTGAGCTGGTGACGCAGTGGACACAAGGACAACAGCTGCAGCGTGTGAGTGCTGGGTGCTGTGGTTCCTGTTTTCTCTCTCGGTGGTCGTGAGTAGCTGGTTCCGGGTTCCAGGGACATCGCTCTCAAGATGGCCTCACAACCAGTTCAGATGGCTTTTGAGCGTCTGAATGACTCCAATTACTTGCTGTGGTCGGAACGCATGCAGGCAGTGCTGCAGAGGGATCATCTCTGGCAAGTGGTGAGTAAGTTTCCTACGAAGCCTGATGATGAAGACCTCGATAAAGACCAAAGAGCAAGGGCCACAATTGTCTTGGGGCTGGAAGATTCCCAGTTGCCGTATGTGAGGGGAATCAAGACAGCTAGAGGTGTGTGGCAAGCACTTAAAGAACTCCATGTGCGTGAGACAGCGGTTTCCAAGCTGTTCATTCGCAAGGCATTGTACAAGGCAATGTTACAGCCTGGGGTTACAATGCAGGAACACCTACACAGTTTACAGTTAAAGTTTGCTGCGCTACAGGAAAGAGACTGTGCATTAGACCAGCAGGAGAAGGTGGCTATTATTTTGAGTTCTCTCCCGGAAAGCTGGGATAATTTAGTTTTGTCTCTAGAAGGCATACAGGAGCATGATTTATCAGTCAGTTACGTTACTGGGCGTTTGATTGAAGAATGGCAGAAGAGGCAAGAAAGGTCGTTGGCTGCAGAGGCTTCTACTGGTGGACGGTTTGGAAGGAGTTCTCATGCCGTGCCAGAGGTGAAGCAAAAGCAGCGTACTGGTGAGGAGTCAGCGTTTGCTGTTAGGCGTTGTTTCCGATGTGGGTCTTCAGCGCATCTAAAACGACAATGTCTGGAGTTGGTCAAGTCTCAGTTGCCGGTGCAGGAGCAGAGACGAGATCAGCAGCAGCAGCAGCGTAAAAAGAAATTCTTCAAACGAAAACAGTCGGCTCAGCTGGTGACCGGCGAGGTCAAGATTGCTGATGAGAAACAAGCGGTCTGGGTGGTCGATTCGGGAGCATCTCGCCACATCGTGAATTCAGATGAATTATTTGTTTCCAAGAACTCAGCACAGCGCAGCCAGGTGGCTCTAGCAGACGGAAGTACTTCCGAAGTGATTTCGGGGGGCGCAGTTTTTGTTCCTTGTCTTCGTGAATGTCTGCAAAATGTACTTTGTGTGCCGTCATTAAGGAGCAATCTGATGTCTGTAGATTGTTTGCTAAAAGCTGGGTTTAAAGTGCATTTTGAAGGAGACAGTTGCATGATTAAGAAGGCTGGTGAGATTTTAGGCACTGCTAAGTCAGAGGGAGGCTTGTTTTGGCTTAAAGCAGGATCTCAAGTTGCAGCAGTAGTCAGTAAACCTCAGCCTGCAGTGAATAACAAAGCTATACATGACAACTGTGTGCACTTATTGCATAGGAAAATGGGGCATGCTTGCTGGAAAAGTGTACTAAAAATGTCTGAATTGGCTGATGGGGGTAATTTAAAGAGTTGTAACAAGTACCTTGATTGTAATGTGTGTAAAAAGGTTAAAACCCACAGAGTCTCTTACCCCAGAAGTGACAGAGTTAGTGAGTCACCGCTACAGCTGGTTCACATGGACGTAATTGGTCCATTTGCTGTAAGCAGGGGTGGATCGCGCTTTTCACTAACAATTGTGGATGACGCCACGCGTTATTCTTGGGTTTTTCCCATGAAAAATAAGGGTGACGTGTTCACTAAGTTTAAAGGCTGGGTGGCATCTGTGGAAAGATTTCTGTCCATTAAACTTAAAAGGATTCAGACGGACAGAGGTGGCGAATTTATGTCAAATGCCTTTAAAGATTGGTTACAAAAGCGTGGCATTGGGCATAGAAAAACGAACGTTTTTTCCCCAGAGGAGAATGGTGTTGCAGAGCGAAAAAACAGATCTTTACAAGATATGATGTTTGCCATGCTTGATGATGCTGATTTGCCCATGTCTTATTGGGGGGAGAGCATGCTCACCGCGTGTTATCTCCAAAACAGGCTCTTTCATCAAACAATAGGTACAACTCCATACTTTAAATTGTTTCAGAAAAAACCTAAAATTGACCATTTGCATGTGTTTGGATCAAAAGCCTGGGTATTAATTCCAAAACAAATGAGAAAGAAGGGAGATCCTAAGACCAAACAGTTAGTGTTTGTGGGTTACCAGGAGCTGGGAAAAGGTTTCCGCTTTGCTGAAGGGACAAATGGCATTGTGATCTCCAGGAATGCCAGTTTTTGTGAACATAGTGGCTGGGAGAGACTACATGCCAATACTGAGGTTTGGTTTGAACCTTCCCAGGAGCTTCATGACTCTGAAGGTAGACACAGAGAATCAGAGTCTGAGGGGGAGGAAAGTTCAGATAAGAGCTCTCAAGAAAGTGGAATTAGCCAGAGACCAGTTGCTAAGCAACAAAAGAGAGGTCGTAGTTCTGAGGAGGAAAGTGGGTCAGAAGAAAAATTTTCTCCCAGAAGATCTAAAAGACAAAACAAAGGAGTGCCTCCGGTGCGTTTTTCCCCAGATACTGCAAATGTGTTTAGTGTGATTGCAGAACCCAAGAGTTTTCAGGAGGTGTTAAAGTTACCAAAAGAGGAGGCAGAGCGCTGGAAACAGGCAATGGAGGAAGAGATGTCCTCTCTGAATGAGCACAAGGTTTTTACACCAGTAGCAGCGCCTGAGGGGGCAAAGATTGTAGGCTGCAGGTGGGTGTACAAACTTAAACCTCTGGTGACAGGAGAGTACAAATACAAAGCTCGTTTAGTGGCTCAAGGATATTCTCAGAGGCCTGGAAAAGATTATGACGAAACTTTTTCCCCTACTGCTAAGGGGGACAGTGTAAGGCTGATTCTAACGCTTGGAGCAAAGAGAAAACTCCTGTTAAACCATTTTGATATCCAGACTGCATATTTACATGCATCAATATCAGAAGACCTGTATCTAGCCGAACCGCCTGGTTATGAGACAGGTTCAAATAGAGTGTTGAAATTAAACAAAGCTCTATATGGTCTCAAACAGGCTGCAAGATCTTGGAACAAATGTTTCCATGAAGCCTTAGTGTCATTTGGTTTCAAGCAGAGTACAGCTGACAATTGTGTTTATGTACGTGGTACAGGCAGTGATCAAGAGTTTTGTCTGATTTATGTAGATGATGTATTGTATGCCTGCAAAACAGATAAACAAACTAAAAGGTTTGCCAAGCAATTGTCCAGTAAGTTCAAAGTGAAGGACTTAGGCCCGGTTAGGACATATCTAGGATTGGAAGTGTGCTGGGCCCAAGATGGCAGCTGCCTAATTAGTCAGCAGAACAAAGTTAAACAACTACTGACTACATACAGGATGCAGGATTGCAAAGGGGCAGCGGTACCTATGGATCCAGGTTTCATAAAAACACTTCATATAGATGAGAGTCCTGAATTTGAACATCCTGATGTATATCACTCTGTAATTGGAAGTTTATTGTATCTAGCACAGTGGTCCAGACCTGATATTAGCTACGCAGTAGGCATATTAAGTAGATTGGTCTCAAAACCCACACTAAATGCCTGGAAAGGGGTAAAACAAGTTCTGAGGTACCTCAAACAGACAATTGGCTATATGTTACAATTAAATTCTTCCGAGGACGAAATGTTGAGTTGCTACTGTGATAGTGACTGGGGAAATTTGCCGGATAGAAAATCTGTCACAGGACTAGTCATAAGGGTCGGTGGAGCTTTAATCAGCTGGCGGTCACGCAAGCAAGACGTTGTAAGTGTGTCATCAACGGAATCAGAGTACGCCGCATTGAGTGAATTGTGCAACGAGGTGATTTATTTCAAGCATTTGTTAACAGATTTAAATGTGAATTGTGGAGAACCAGTACAAGTTTACATTGATAATCAAGCTTGTATAACCTTAAGTAAAACAGAGGGTTTCAAATCGCGTTCCAAACATATCTCTGTAAAATACCAAAATGTACGTTGCTGTGTACAAGACAATGTAATCACCTGTACTTATGTATCAAGTGAAGAAAATGTAGCAGATGTGTTAACTAAACCATTGGCAAAGATAAAGAACAAGCGAATGTGCAAGGGTTTAGGTTTGCTGGAAAAATAATCTCCTACATAGGTGTATTTGGAGTTAATTGTTCAGCAGAATCTGTGAGGGGGTGTTCAGTTTCTGTTAATTGGTTCTCGTGGGAAACTTGCAGATTCTAGCTTAGCACAATTAACTCAAGCTGGTGTCAATTTACTCTTGGCAGAAAGCCCAGGTCTGCTTGACCTAGAAACTACTCACTCTGATTGGTTAACGAGCAGCACTCAACTCTGTTATCTAGGATTGCTAGCTCAGTTTGATGTGAGGTGTGTTAGGAGTTAGAAGTGCTGTGTATGGTTATGAGAGAGAGAAAGAAAGGATTTATTTTGCTTTGTTCTATATGCAGAAACTCTGCTGGTTTTATTTTTCCTTTTAATAAATCCTGTAAATAGTTATTCTGAGTCTAGCTGACTAGTCATTACCACCTCAACTAGCTTCCTCGCTGTGCAGGAAAACTCTGCTACGTTTGGGCTAAAGCCAATAGGGCTATGCCTGACACTTCGAAGTTCCATGACCATCAGCTTACTGCTTCAGAGGAGAAGAATCTCATCCAGAACAGGTTGAATATCTTCACTCAGATTGCCCTTTGAACAAAAATACAGCTATCTTATCTGGGTTGTTTCAGTTTAATAAACTTCCTGTTTTGGCCACCTGCCAGCCTAGGTTTGCATAAACAGGGATGGTTTTGTGCAACAATACAAAGATATAAACAAGCTATAGATATGCACCCACTTTTCCAGCTAAGAAAGCAGCCTCTTCATTGTTGAAATAAGACTTGACAGAAACTGAAAAGGACTGGAAAGAAAAATAAAATGCTAGAGCCTTTTTCCAGTCTATAATAATAAACTGGTCAGAGTTCTACAACCAGGACACGGTCCTGTCAGCGCACAACATGTGGCAGGTGGGCAGTATTCATTTCTCAGGGTTACAAGCTGTGAGGGCCTCCCTTAGCCTCTGCCTACACAACAAGCTGTCTATTGCTCCTGTTGGTGCGCCTGTGCTCATTCTGATCTTGATTCCTTCCTTAGCAGTGTTTCCTTGGACCCAGGTTTGCTTCTGCCCTGTGCTGGACTTACATTGTATTCAGGAAAAGAGAGAGGTGATCGCTTGAGGAGGGATCCCCCAGAGTACTGAGAGGGATATGATGCACATATGGTGTACATATGGTGGCATGTTACCCTGCTCTCTTGTCTCCTTTGTCAAATAAGTATTCTGGTTTTAATAGTGCTTCACAAACCTGCACAATCTGTTTGGCCAGACATGACAGCAGGACAAAAAGAAATTAGTAGGTATGCACTATGGATGAGGGGGAGACTGCCTTCCACAGCACCTAGTAGCTTGTGTAAAACTTGGCTCTGGGTGTTGGTAGTGTTACTATAATAAAAAAGAGCTCCTTCCCTCTCTGATCAAGCAGTGAGCCACTCACCTTCACCTGGAAGTGTCCTAAGGGTACCAGTTCAGCAAGCACATCCATTCATGGTTTCCTCCTCTTTCATTGATACCTTCCAACAATAGTGGTTTCCTAATGACAAGCATCAATACATTTACATTGCCACAGGTCACCAAACTGCTGTTCAGTAATCAATATTAGGTTTTGTTGGCGATAGATAAGCAATTTCTCTCTTAACTTAGAGCATAGGCATAAATTCAACCTGGCCTGCTTCCAAAATAGACATAGATCTCCATAACCGATGACAGCTGATTTACACATAAGAAAATGACACCGTGATGAACGAAGCCTCCAGAAAATGTGTTCCTTCAGCTTTGGCTTGGGTTGAATGTCCATGCTTCATGAACAGTTTCCCCAGAATTTAGTTGCTGGGAGGACATCTGTTCCAATGACCCTTCATTATGCAACTCAGGGCTTCTCCAATTTTATTTAGCATCCATTCTGTTTTGCATGCACAAAGCTTATGCAGAAGTTATGCCGTGTCGTAAGTTATAAGTGAAGTCATAAGTTATGTGATGTGATAAATTATGCAGAAGTTAAGTGATCCCACAATTTTTAGTGCATTTTCCCATCACTTTCCTAACTGCAAAGTCCGTTCTTTTCTTTAAGTGCCAGAATACTTTAATCCACGTTCATTGTGCAAACCTATATTTATAGCATGCACTCGAATCCATCCCACAAAATAATAACAGTCCAGAGGCGACCTCAACCTTTCTCCTACATGACCTAAGGTATGAAGCGTTCGTTATTATTAATGAAACTTAATAGCCACTTTACACAAGCATTTCAAAGCAACCTACTAATCAAAATTCATGTAATCCAAACAATTTAAAACAAAGGACAATGCAAGAGAATTGAACCATAAATCAACACCTCCGTTCCATAGCATGGTTTCAAACAGCCCCCAAAGGAGAAAAGCAAAGTAAAGTAAATACCCCTAACTGCTGCAAAGAAGAAGAAGAAAATCAACAATCAGATGCCTGGGAAGAAAGAAGTATCTTTGCCTGGCAAAGAAAAGGTGTCACTGTCGACTCCAGGCAAACCTTCATGGGGAAACACTCCATAGAGGAAAAGGCCCACTGGAATGTTGCCACCCTCTGGAGAAGAGGAGGCACACAAAAAAGGTTGTCTGATGCAGGTCTGAGCAAGTACACTGTATAGTATGGTATTTGGGACCTAACAGCTAAGACTTTATTGGTTAAAACCAACCCCATGAATTGTGTCAAGCTGTCTGGGCTTTGGTCCAGCCTTCCCTCCTGTTGCCATTCAGATTGGGGAGGAGTGGGTTAAAGAGGCCTTTGATTGTGTCTTGGCTGGCACCAGTGGAGCCTGTGGGTGGAACGAATGTTGCTGGCCCTTTGGCCCATTCCAAACACAGCCCCTGTTTAAAATTAATTGCACACCAGGGCTATAAAACCTCTGGGAACAGAGATTGCCTTATTTTGCTTGCAGAGGGAAGGGACGGAGTACGCTATACTACTCAGTACATTTTGGCCTCTGTCCCATTTAGGGCCTTCTGCTCTAACATAATACATGTGTTCTCTAATAATAACAACTCTAAATTGCTAATTTGTAGGGGGTGGGTGGGGAACAATTAAAAAAAACCCTTTTCTAAGCCATAGCATGGAAAGCCATTCATTAAGGCATGAAGAATACATTTTGAAAAGCACCTCTATTACATTCTCCTTTGGAAATGCAAGGGACAGGGATTGTTTTGTTTCCATAATGGCTCTATGGGTCTGGGTGAACTTTTGCTTGTGAAGCAGAATAGAAAGGTTCTGGAGACAGAGCAGAGGGAATGATTGGCAGAGCTGTTTTGTTGCCATGGAGAAATCACTCCGAACGATTCATCAGACAATGGACCGCACTCTCTGGGTGTTAGCTTAGCCGCTTGTGCATGTCTGTGTGACACATGCCTCCATTCCTTGTTCCCCCAACTAAATAGGAACCCGTACATAACAGCAAGGATCTTTGCTGTCAAGATAGCAAAGGCGAATAAGAAACTCAACCATACGTTGCTGCCACCAATTCTCCCACTCCTGACCATGAAGGAAGAGGATACTGCTGCTAACATTGCTGGAACATTCGCCTCTTCTGTAGTAAAGCAGAAACAGAAGTGATGCTTAGAATGGGATCAAAACCCCTAAACTGAACAGCACTATGCTAGTGCTGCCATATAATGAAGTGGCAAGGCCAATACAATGCTGTGGTCAGAACTAGGGTCCTATTCAGGGAGCATGTGTGTGGAATATAGCAGGGAGGACGCATGGGACCTTGCCTGCCAGCCCCCATGTCCCCTTGCATGGTGCTTACTCAAGCTAAGCACCACTCTAAGCGGTTAACAAAAGGCAATCCAAAATATGAAAAAAGCAAGCATTATAAACAAGGCATAAAAGTAATTGAAATATAAAATAAAATCAGTTGTTTTAAACCAATGGGTTGTGTTCAGTACAGCACTAAGGAGATTGTTCCATCAGTTCAAGCATTTCCGCTTGCCCAATGGAACAATTCACCTGTTCCTCATTCACTGCACTATTCTGGGATGTTCTCTTCATGCTCTGGAGCAGCTTTTGTGAGGACATGTGGGGGGAAGTCGCATTGCACTAGGGCAGTAGTTCCCAATTGGTGGTCCACAGACTCCAGGGGGTCCACATAACCAACCCAGAGGGTTCGTAGCACCATACACATAACAAAAGACCATGGCTCAGTTTTTGAAAAACAGGGGGTCCACATTACTTAGCTAATTGGGAGCCACTGCACTAGTGGGAATCCTTGCACTGGTTTCCACTAGCACAACAATTTAGTTGAATACAGCCCAAATATAATTGCTAAATAGGCGGGTTAAAATTGTCTGCTAAAATTATCTGTCTGGGTAGGCTTGCTGAGACAACAAAAGTCTTTAGCAGGCACAAAAAACATGACAGCAAAGTCTCTTGCCTACTATTAATGTTGAGGGAGTGCAAAAGAGTAGATGCTGCCATACCAATGGATCAATTTCTTAGAAGTGTGGAACAGGCATTATGTGGCTTTTTTGAAAGGGTCTGTTCTGCAGATCTGCGTGGTCAGGTGGGCACAGAGGGAGTGACGCAATCTAGAGTGAGGCAACTAAACTGGCCCCAAGCACTTCGAAGCTTCCCCACAAGCATCAACCTATGTGAATGTTACATCACAAAACCTTGTGTGTAATTTACAGGATGTACTGTGGCCTGGCTATTCCTCAAATGTCTCTTCCCAAGAATGTCTTCTGAATATAGGGAGGCCAAATCTGCTGATCAAATCAGTTCTGCAAACTTAAGTTTATTAGCTGGAAGTACCTTCAAAAGGAAAGGAACCTGTCTTTCAATAAATTGGGGAGATGGCAACTGTTTTTACCTAAATATACTGTTTTTACCTAAATATAAGGTCTGCACATCTGCAGGAGGCGAATGGTTCTTCTCCAGTGAATTAATACAGCCCTCATGGTGCAGGTGCACTAACTGTCTAGTACTTCCATCAGAGCATATTTGATATCCTGAATTTGTCCACATGGGGACTCAAGGGCAGGACGAAATACGATTAAATCAGCAAGCAGAATGCAGTAAATAATGAAAGGGCCTGAAACAGCCAAGGCTGTGTACATTAGTCAGTTGTGTATATCTAAGTATTGCTTTTGCCATGTTTCTTCTTAGTATTGCATTTGATACTAAACCAGATGGGGAACTTGAGTCAAGGAAGCTATTTGAAATGAGCCGTCATGCTTCCCTGCTTGTTTTCATGCAGAAATAGCAGCCAAATGAATGTGACTATTCTTGAACCCTGAGCAGCTGCAGAGCTTGCCATATCGTATTTTTGTTTCTCCTGAGCAAAGTAAAAAATAAACCCAGCTATAAGGAGTGAAGGGTGATGTGCTCTTTCTCAGAAGAAAGCTCCATGGAAATGGCTTCTAATTAATTACTTCTGAGTAAAGCTACTGTTTATTTTAACCATCCTTTGACTATTTTTGATACCTGCTGTTAACTTTTTTTTTAATCTAGAATTTTAAAATGTTTTCTTTTACTGTTGTAACTCTCCCTGGAACCTTGGGGTGAAGCATGGGTAATAAATAAAATAAATAAAAACTAAATATTATAATGTATTTTTACCAACATTTTAAAAAATATGTTGTAAGGAGACCTCAGTGTAACAAGCAGCTAACATCCTCATCCTCATATTTTAAGAAGTTGTATCAAAAGACTTTCAAATTCATCCTCTGGATATTATTTCAGCTGTCATCGCTTGGCTGGCTGCTCACATCAGCGTCCTTCTCTCAAGCTGGACACAAACCAGGCTGGTAGACTGAAGAATCTATATCGTGCTGAAGGGAAGCAGAGTCAGACAAAATGAGCTTCCTGTGCCTTAACGCAAACGATTGCCTTCTAAAGCAGTCATTTGTTACTGTAAACATCAGGGGAGTGGATGCAGCAGGGTCAGCACTTTGTCAACAAAGATCCTCCTCCTTGGAAGCAGCAGTTTCAAATGACTTCGTGGGAAGTGGATCTAGGTCATAGCAAATAAGTTTGTGCCTATTGCTGCTTTCTTGTGGACAAGATGTGCCAGAATAGAGTGTGCAAGTTAAGGCCTAGTAGTGTCCCATAGAACGGCTTTATTTTTAGAAACTTGCCCCTCATTTGTCTGAGCCAGTGCTGGATTTACGTATAAGCTAAACAAGCTATACCTTAGGGCCCCACTCTCTTGAGGCCCCCCCAAAAAATTAAAGGGGGGAAAAACCTGGATGTACATTTCCAAAATATAAGATAAAAAACTAATGAAATAAAACCTACATACAGCAACAGTGTTTTGTGCTGTGTAGGCTCCTATGATGTAAGTAATGGGCCCCACCTGTTAGCCTGCTCCCTAAAATATCACTGGTTTGCTCATTTCTATATACAGGGTGCCTACATTCTGCATGGACTGGTTGTATGGCAACATGTGCAAATGGCTTTAGATACCTATTAGGTCCATAAATTACCATAAAGCATATATTCAACACAAAAAACAGTGACAATTTGTTGTTGACAAAGGAAAGAGGGACATATAAAGGGCCCCATTACCTTCAGTGGCTTAGGGCCTCATCAAACCTAAATCCGGCCGTGGTCTGAGCTGCAGGTAAGTTTTCTAGCAGTCTGATACATGAGGTTGAGCAAGACCAGCTTTTAGTTTCAGACTTGTGCAATGGGGTGGGGAGCATTTGCTCTGCCGCAAATTTGCTATCAGCTTGGGTGATCCGTAGGGTGGCTTCCATAGATGGTTGCTGTACCTGCAGTTCAGCATATTGTTCTGTTTAACATACCTTTTTACTTTGTACTTTGTATGGAAAAATCCAATGAACCTCTATTAAAACACTTTGTGAATCCTATAATATGATTTTGTGTGTGTGTAGCTATGATGTTTAGCTTTTTTGTTAGTTGTTTTGTTAATAGTGTAACGTAGATGGTAATTGCTTTATTTCTGATTTGTGATTGTTTTACTGATGGTTTGTTAAGTATTCTATATGATTTATGCTGCATCCATGATGTTGCGTTATGTTATTTTTACCTTTCTTTTTGTAAGCTGCTTTGGGATTTATTTGAATAAAAAGCAACATAGAAATAGAAAAGGGGGGAAAAAACAAAATCCCAAAACATGCAATTCGTTGGCTAGTCTCACCTAAGACTAGCAACAAGTTTTGGACACATTTTTACTTTATGTGTTTTACACCACCTTACTACAAAGGAACCAAAACCATTTACAGTACTAAAGAAGGAGAGAGAGAGAGAAAAATCTGTGCAAACACAAAAAGAAAATTGAAACCTCAGTTAAGCATTCAGCATCGCTATCATGCTAATTATAGAAATGGCTAAAATAAAGTGTGGAAACTCCCTAGGCAGTCTGAAAAGAAGGGGAAGAAATCCTGTGTGTGATATAAATAAATAAAACTGACACCCTCTTTAGTGGGGTTGCTGTTCATACCCAACCATATTCAAAATGGCAGCCACCAAGCTGTTCAGTTCTACCCTTTTTCATTAGTGAAATCCATGCTGCAAAGTAAAGGCTAGGTACAATTTTAGTATGGTGGGTGTGGCAGAATCCAGCCCATTCATAGGCCTTACATAAAATAAGATTTGGCTTAGTGATCCTGTGATGGCAGCCAACCTGGGGAATTTTGAGCTAACAAAGCTGGTGAAGCCATGAAACAATACACTTGTGATTCATTATTTTGTACCTTTATTCATTGCATAAAATGGTCCTTCCAGAACCATTTTCCACAAGTGCTGCTAAGAATATTGTTTCCTTTGGAATTCCATGCCCTCAGTTTCATGCATCTATTGACTTCTGCAGGTATAGGAAGCAGCTACAATTAAGAATTTGATAACTGTGATTAATGTAACACTGTGGGTGATAGCCAACTACATTTTAATTAGAACATGACTAAATTAGGCCCATTAATTTCATTGAGTCTACTCTGAGTACAACTTAGATGAGTACCACCCTGTCCATCACAATTACAGAAATAGGATTCAATCCAAACTTTCTCATGCTTTGAGTGAAACCAATGGGACTTAGTCACGACTTACTCAAGTCATATGGATGAGACCTTTGGGTATAAGGTGGTATAGAAATTAAATAAATTTAAAGAAGTCTACTCAAGGTATGACAGGAAGCTTGGCTTCAACTCAGGAACTGACAGGATCAGTGTGGAAATTGCTGTTGTTGTACCCAACGATATTTTTCCTAAGAGAAAATTGCCAATTTTTTCCATTTCTTTGTCAGCATATTTCCCATCTCTCTTCAACCCATTAATTAGAAAGTTGCAGAAAAAGTTTGACTGTCTCAGGTTATGCTAAGCATGCTCACTTCCCCACAGTTAAAATTCATATACAAACTGTTCACCTGACCCTAAAAGACTGAATGTATGTGCAGCAGGCACAGCTGTGCTTGCCTGATAAATAACCAGTAGCAATATCTGGTGGAAGAATCGCATTTGCGACATCCAATTCTGCTAGATGAAAAGAAGCCTAAAACCAGCACCTTGAGGGAGAATGTGTGCTAATCATGGATAGAGGACCATTCCTAAAGAACCACTGATGGTTTTTTTCTGCATGCATGCACCGCACTGCCATCATTAGCTGCGGATGCAGCTTGTGCAAGGATTCAGACATCACAACTTAATCTAATAGGTCTGAATTTTCTGTTACCATATTGCTGCAACAAATTGGGCTACATTGTATAGCAATTTTAGAGCCTTTATGAGCAAAACACCCTGAAAAGATGGAACCTTTACCTACCACCTTAATCCATTCCGGCGGCCCGTCCTTTAGGCGAAACGGGTCACTGGTAGAAGCACCATTGTGCGCATGTGCAGGTGCCTGCAGCCACTTCTGCTCATGTGCAAACTGCGGCAGCCACTTCTGCGCAAATGGCAGAAGCCGCTTCTGCACGTGCGTGAATTGTGGCAAACCCAGTATTTACTTCCAGGTTTGCCGCAGTCGCGACTTGGATCGGGCCCAAGTAGAGGTGGTCATAAGTAGTGGTTCTACTGTACAGCAAAGAGCATAGCTTAGTGGTAGAGTATTTGCTTTGCATACAAAATGTCTCAGGTTCAAACTATGGCATCTCTGGGTGGGGCTGGGAAGGATTCCTTGTCCGAAACTCTGGGGAGCCGCTGCTTCTCGTTGTGAAAAACAGTGAGCTAGATCAACCAATGGTCTGACTTGGTGTAAGGTTTCTAAAGGAAATAATCTCTCCCCCCCCCTCCTTTTCATTTGATTTTCTAGGTTCCTATTTCCTTTTGGTGTATGTTGGTCTTTTGTCAGGGACTGGGCAGAGGAGGAATGGTGGAGACTGCTTCCCCAGCCTGACCCTTCCAGAAAAGAACAAAACAGTTCAGAATTACAACAGTGGTTTGAGGGAGGTCACAGCTCAGAGGCAGATGAGGGGGAAAGCTGGGAAATAATAGGAGAGGAGGAGGAAGCACCAGGAGGGTGATGGCTGATGGACACAGTGTCTTTAGAAAGCATTCCAGACACACACACCTTTCCAGAACCCGGCAAGCCTTGAAAGTAGTAGAGCAAAGGGCTCAGAAGCAAAGGGCCCTCAGCGCCAGCCGTAGAAGAGATGATGAATGAGGAAGTGGGAGAAAAGAGGGGTGGAGAGTCACTCAGGACAACGCCATTATCCCAAGAGGTTGTGTTCTAAGCCTCTCTCTGTAAATATTGAATAAAGAGCAGATGGTAAGAACTTTTCATTGTCTTGTATATTTCTGGCAACCGGCCGTGGGAGTTGCTTACTGCCATCTGACACCTTTTTGCCTTTTTTCATAGTTGAGCTCAAGCTATGACACACTGTCTGCTGATTGTGCCCCATTCTCTCTTTCTCAGAGATTGACCATGTTGAACATGCCAAGCTCTTTCCTTGGAGCTTGAAGAGTAACAATAATCCCTCTCTTATTTTTCTTTGTTGTAAGATGTGCATAAAGCAGGGCTGCCAACTTGACTACACAAACACCATTTGAAGGACAATGCCCATCAACTTTGCAGGGGCCTCTCAAATATTTTACTGTAGGTGCCAAGGGACCTTGGTCCTTAGGAGCTGGCTCCTGTGACATAAAGCTTTAGCTATTGGATTTCATTTAGAATAACTGTTGACTTTTTAAAAAGCAAAAAACCATTGTTAACATAAAAAGCAGTGTGGTGAAGTTTGTTTCGTGGTTAGGACAGTAGGTTATTGTAAGGTCAGGAATGTACACTGCAGGAAATTTCTTTCCCTCTTAAATTCTAGTCTACAAGGAAAAGGTGAAAAATCCAGTAAAGTTTTCAGCTGATGAGGGACTAGGGGTCGCAGTCAATCTGGATTACTTAATTTCCAGATGGAAAAGTCATTTAATGTGTTTTTTGAGCCAGGAATACCATGAAGCTTAAAAAGGGGAACCAAAATGGTCAAGTATTGGGAGTGAAAAAGAAAAAGCATTTGCAGCTGTCTTGCAGAACGCTGGAGGGGTGTGATTTATAAAATTATGAACCAGTACAGTGAAAATGAACAAAGGTATTTTTCCCCCTCTCAGGTTAGTAGAACCACCTTATGAAATCAGTAGGTGTAGGACAGACAAAAGAAAGTAATTCTTCATACAATGTACTGTATAATCAAATGGTGGAATTTATTGCTTCAATATGCAGTAATGACCACTGCATATTGCTGTCAATCTACTCCAAAACTCTGGAAGACGCCCTCCTCCAGCAATTATATGTAGATGCATGGGCATAGCCAGGCCTTTTGTTAGGGGGGCAGGCCTTTTTTGTGGGGGGAACCTTCATTTGCTATGTATTTTTATTGATTGGGGGGGTAGCTTCCCCTTTCTGCCCACCCTGGCTACGCTCATGTGTAGATGTTAAACAAAGGATAAAATTGGATCTTAAGGAACCCAACAGTGAAGGCTTCACAGGGCCGAAAAGTGCTCCTCAAACATCACCCTCTGGAAACGACCATCCAAGTAGGACTAGAACTCACCCCTAGCTCAGACAACTGCTCCAGAAGGATACCATGGTCAATGGAATAGAAGCCTCTGAGAGGTTGAGGGAAATTAGCAAGGACTCATTTCCCCTCTCTATCTCCAAACAAAGGTTATCAAAGCAGTTTCTCTGTCATAACTGGACCTAAACCCTAATTGAAATTGATTTAGCTCACATTCACAATCACAGAGGAAGAGTCTGTCATTGCCTGCTCATATAAATAGCTATATGGAACCTCCAGATTCAGAGGCAATTTGCCACTGAATCCATTGCAATGATAGGTACTGTATTGAATGTGGCTCCTATTGGACAGTGTCTATAACATCCTTACTCTTCAGTACTTACAGCAATCTCTGCCTGCAATGTTTACAGGTTTTGTTTTAAAAAATCTTGATTAATAATTTTTAGGGGCTGAATGCTCCTTTGCTTTATCAGACTAAAATTTTAAACATATCTATTCAGAGATAAGCCCTATTGACCTATTGCCCTCAGTGAAGAAATTCAGATTGGTTCTCATTTTAATGCAAACCTACCAAATTCACACTCCCCTCCAAATGTAAACAAATATTCTTTGAAATATGCATGTCTCCGAATTTTGTGATGGGGTTCTTCAACCAAAAAAAATATTATATTATATTATTCTATTCTATTCTATTCTATTCTATTCTATTCTATTCTATGTAATTCCTTTTCAAAAATGTGTATATTAGGAGAAATATACATTAAAATGGTGATAAATTTTCATGAGGACTTTGAAAAATTTTTTGCAAAAGAATGCAGAAATGTGGTGAATGAACCTACGCTTGGAAAGATGAGAAAATTGACAGGTTCATCAATCCCTACTTCCAGATATGAATAACATACAGAATTATTGCCTTTCTCACAGTTAGGAGTAATGAACACAAGCAAGAAGATTCCTTTTCTGTGTTTGTGAACCTTTCGTTGCAAATATTTTTTTGAAAGTGTCTCACTTTTCAGTGCTGAAATGCTTTAATTTTACTTAAAGTTTCATCAGCCAGGCTAGCATCCTTCCATTTTGGCTACTGAATAACCATATTTTGAGAATATGGCTGGGAATCTGCAGAGGAGAGTTTGCAACCTCACACTTGCTTTGATATTAAATCGACTCCAAAAAATGTTTCATTGATGTTTTAGCACAGCACCTCGCTCTTAAGACACATTTGTAATTCTATTCTCTTGAGAATTTGTGAGAAATTGCTTCCTCTGCAGAAGTGGATTCCGCCCAGCGCAGAAACACCTTTCTTTGGGAGGTGTAGCAGAGATCTCCCCAGTAAATGCTTGCCAGGCCTGCCAAATTACCAGTTACACAGATTTCAGAAAAGAGCCCACCCAAGGTAAATAAGGATGTGGTCAAGAAACCTCTTTATGTGAACCTCCAAGGGACCAGGGGGGTGTTAAAGTGGTATGTAGCTTGTAGACAAACTAGGTGTGATGTGGCAGATCTGTAAACAGATACTACACCTTAGAAGAAGGGGGGGAAACACCAAAATTGCATAAAGGGGGGATTGGCTTGAGACCATGTTGCTAGAAGAAGGAGATTAACTATTTCCATATGTGCCATTTTCCTGACTGAAGTTGCTGCCCTTCCCCAATACGGCTATTTACCCTGCAGGAAAAAACATAGAGATACCCTAAACAGAGCAAATAGCAGATTGTTTTAATTGGTAAAGCCATGCAGGCAGAAAAGTGTTACAGAATCCTTCCCCCATCACTGTGGGCATGATTTGATGGACTTCGCAGGTGCTACTTTTTTCTTTTAACTAACCTCGGAGTATCTGTGATCATTTGAGTCACATCTAGAGATCTGCGATTCCTAGTATGATGTGAACATTTTGAATTTGGCCTTTAGGGCAAATAAGTATATAGATTATTATTTCTGTGTCTCAACACCAGTGGCTTCTTCCTTACCTCCCATCATGGCACTAGCCCATTTGGTCTATCTTCCTATCTACCCCATGTTCCACTCAAGTCAGTGGACTCAACAAATTGACGAGACTGGTCAAGATCCTAAGCAGCTTTGGGTCTGGTCTATTTTATTCCTAGGGAAAATGTGCATGTTTCTTCCTCCTTATAGGTGGTCACTTCTCTTCAAATCATCCACTCAGTGGAACAAATGTTCTAGGACTAAATTTTAGTTGGCCACTCTCGCAAATTCACTGCACCACGAACGCACAGGGCTTGAGTTGCTGCAAGTTCTTTGATTCCCAGAGTTTTGCAAGAGGTCATAAAAAGGTCTGTATGTGAAATTCATGAGTTCTCAGTGCCGTATACAGATCAATTACTGTGGAGATCCATATATTTAGGTGTCATTCCTATGTTTCCACATAGAGGTAATATAAGAAATGGTTCCCTTGTACTCTGTTGCCAATCTGGTTGATTCCAAATGGCAGCTCATATCATACTACTGGTTTGGCATCTGTGTTCCAAACTGGACATCCACACACTTTTTTTGGAAGGTGGGAATTAGGATCATAGTGTGGCTCTGCTGTGCAGGTATGTTCTGTACATATTCTGTCTCTATTATCATAGGCTTGGGTGTTACTAGGCAGTGAAGAAACCATCACACATAGGCGACATGGAGATTGCACACACTGCATATACCAAAGGAGTCTGTCAACATGTGTCTCGCTCACTCCACCTTTCGTCCTGTCATGATATCGTTCCATTCTGGGTAACTTCCTATTCCCATTTGACAACATGGCAGAGAATGATGGCTACAGAATCTCCATGTGTAAGATGCTATTTGTGTGGCAAGGATCACAATGTAAACTCAGGATAATTTGTATCAGGCTTTCCTCAAGGCAGAGCTTTCCAAACTTTTCATGTTAGTGACACACTTTTTACACATGCATCATTTCGCGACACAGTAATTCAGTTATAAGAGCAAACCAGAGGTTAAAACTATCCCCTTTCCGGCCCCGGGAGGAGTGCAGGCAGCTTTTGTGCGACACAACTACGCACTGCAGCTGACACACTAATGTGCTGCGACACACAGTTTGGAAAGCTCTGCCTCAAGGTGAACTACATGTTAAAGTTGCATCATCGTTTGTCCCGGTGAACTTACCTAACCATACGCGTGAGGTGCTGATCCTTTTTTAATGCAACACCTACATCCTTCCACTGCATGTCTAGTTTCATGACACTCAGCTGCCTGTTTCTTTTCCTTCTGCCTGTATCTTAATGTACATACGCACAACCTAATCCCAGGAACATTTACTTATAGACTATTGACTCCAATATATCATTTACTAGGATTAAGACAATCCATAATGGTTGTATCAGAGGATGCAGCAGCTAACTTAATCTGATCATAAAACTTTATTCTCATGAGCATTCTGAATGGGACTCTCTTAGCATCTTGTTTATGTTTCGTTTGTTAAGTTTCATAAGCAAATTGTACCTAATGACTACCTCCACCCTACTATTGTCTTCCTTGTCATCATTTATATTGTTGCACACCACCCCAGTCTCCAAGAGGTGTGAAATTCCAGGGGTTCCAGACGCTTACCCAAGGCTCGTGTTTCCTTTGGCATGAGGCATGGCATAGACCATGGTGTCTTCAGGATATATGGTTTATTGACACAGATATACAACCTGAGCCTACAATGGAGGGGTTCACAGCATTAACACCCCCAAGGGGTCTTGTTTCTCCTGTAGCCTCAGCTTGGATTTAAACAGAAATCAAACATTGTGGTCTCTGGATTTCAGCCTGCAGCTTTTCTTCTAGGCCAAATTACATACAATTTCAACTCTAAAACTCTGGCTTGGCCCTCCTAGCTATGTAAAAGCTGGAGGAGGGTCCCCATCCATTTGCTGTCTGACACAGGGTACTCTCCCCTGTTTCCCTTAATGTCCCATCCCCCAGCAATCACCTCATGAGCACTTTTTTTTTTTTTAGCTTTTAAGTCCTTGGGCAGTAACAATGCAACACACTCCCACACAATGGTGAATTCTGAGCTGCTAAGAACATAAGAAGAACCCTACTTGATCTGGCCAGGTGACATTTGCATTGCAATCCCCTTTGCATGTCTGTTCAGAATTAAGTCCCATAGAGTTTAAAAGGATTCACTCCCACCTTTCCTCAGCACAGCTCTGGCTGACAGCTATAAAATGAAAACAACTATGGGATGACAAATAGGAACAAAGCATTCAATAGGGCTACAGCCCTAGGGAGTTCCAATATCCGGTTCGTAACAGCAGCCAACCAGATGTTTCTGAGAAGCCCAACAGCTGGTAGTCAGAGGCTAATCCCGTGTAATGCTAAAGTGTGTGTCTGTAGGTGCTATGCCTGTCAGGTTAGAAGATGTGGACAGAACCCCTTTGTTACCCTGCCCATGTTTATCCTTTCTTTAAATGCCCCCTCCCACTGATCATCACCATTATGAACCTGCAGAGTTCAACCCCATCCAAAAGAGGCCAAATGCCATCTCCAAATACCACCCCTCCTTGAGTTTTGATTTAAATGCTTATTATCACACTGATCATCCAATCCCTTATTGCCTCCAAGCATCTGTTCAGAGTGTTCAGAGCAATCAGAGCCACACCTGGATTAGGTTAAAAAAAAAAATCAGGCTTGCATTGCACCCCAGTCCTCAAATGACTTCATTTCACGCAATTGATGACACCTCGAGTCAAATCCTCAGATGACATTAATTCACGCAACAGTTAAAGAGAAGGTGTGAAATAGTGCAGTTCAAAGGTGATTTTAGCCTCCTGTGTGAAAATGGCCCGCCATGGTATCCAAGCCATAAATTAGCAGTTCAGGTGACCAACTCGCATGTTTTTTGTGAGGGTACATATAATAATAATAATAATAATAATAATAATAATAATAATAATAATAATACAGTGGTACCTCGGGTTAAGTACTTAATTCGTTCCGGAGGTCCATTCTTAACCAGAAACTGTTCTTAACCTGAAGCACCACTTTAGCTAATGGGGCCTCCCGCTGCCGCTGCGCCGCAGGAGCACAATTTCTGTTCTCATCCTGAAGCAAAGTTCTTAACCTGAAGCACTATTTCTGGGTCAGCAGAGTCTGTAACCTGAAGCGTATGTAACCTGAGGTACCACTGTAATAGAATTGTAGAGATGGAAAGAACCACAAGGGTCATCTAGTCCATCCCCCTGCAATGCAAAAATATTTTGCCCAATATGGGGCTTGAACTCACAACCCTGAGATTAAGGGCCTTGTGCACTACTGACTGAGCTATCTGAGCAAATGTAAGTGGATAAGCACTTGGTAAATGAAAATCTACCCAAACAATAGTGGAAGCTAGCAAATGTTATTCGTTTGCTACACTGTTCTTAAAACAAAGTGATGGAGGTGGGCCACTGATCCAGCATTCCTTTAAAGTTACATATTGTGTATATTTATTTATTAAAACAATGTATATATACAACTTTTCAGGAAAGCTCCCCTACTGACATTAGAGATGGTGCGAGCTAATCCTTCATCAGGTGATTTAATAATTACAAATACACTCGGAGCAAAGATTTAGTTGCCCCTTCACCCACCCTTACAGAGGTTATATGCCAAATTCTTCTAAAATATAACCCAGATCTATTACCTGCAAGCACTTCAATAGGTGGCCAATCGAGGACCCATTGTAAAATTCCCTGGCTGATTTATGGCTGTCTGAGGCCCAGGACAATAAATCAGGACATATATCAGAAGGAGACAACTAAAGTGGGGGGGGGGAGGCATGCTGTTTGTCAACAGAAGTGATGCATGATATAACATGGGAAGGGAGTTGTTTTGCTTTGATATTGCTTCCTCCCGCCACCCACTGGTCCAAAGCATTCAAAGAAAACTTCATAACTTGCCTAGACAACTCGGTGTGGGCTTGATAGCAACATGCAGCCAACATGCAGCGAGTTTCTTAATCATGCCTCTTTTCTGACAGGCAGCAGGAAGATAAGGACAGAGACTGCAAGACCACATTGGCCGTTATCTGATGCAAATGAGGCAGCCAGGAAGGCCATCAAAGCAATGGATGAAAGATTTACGTCTTTTACTGGCCATCTGCAAAGCAAAACAAAACAAAAATAGCTGAAACACCAGTTTTCTGCTTTATCGGCTCTGTGAATAACCATATAAATTTCTACGACATTTCTTTAGGCTTGCTGAAGGGGAAAAATTCATCCCTCAGGACTGGGCCAGCAGCCGTAGCAGCATATGGTCTGTTGGAATCAGTCGCTGGGTGGATTTTGTGTGTGTTTGCTCTTTGAACGGGGTGTGCAGAGGGAGAGAGAGAGAGAGAGAGAGAGAGAGAGAGAGAGAGAGAGAGAGAGAGGTGACTTTGTGAGTAATTTGGGAAACAAGAGGACTTTATAAAAGATGAAGTTTGCTGAGTTAGCTGTTGGACATCCAATAACTCCTAGATAGGAAAGTTGAACTCCATTTCATGATTGTGAAGTGTGAAGGATGCCAAATTCATTGGCAATCTCCCTCAGGCTGGCCTGCTTAGCCTTGGAGACCAGAGGTCTTTGAGCGAACAGCTTTTTTCCAGAAGGAAAAAAGGAAAATATGAACTCTGTCGTACAAACCTACAAGTTGTACATGGGAGGCCCTCTTCTGGGTTCCACCTCCAAAGGAGGTTTGGAGATGGGAAAGAGCCTCTTTCATTGTGGCCTCCCCTGTCTGTACAACACTCTCCCCAGTGAAGCCTGGCTAGTGCCACATTAAAACTTTTCTTTCTGCTCACAGGGGCTGGTTTGACCTGTGAAGACTGAAATGGTTAAGGAATACAATGCCTCAAGCACCACCTCTCTCCAGAGAAACCTACCCAGATCCTCCACGAGTGGTGTGGAGGGTGGCAACACGAGAATGGCCCTTTTTAGCAGTGGCTCCCTGGTTGTGGAATGTTCTCCCCAGGGAGGTTCAGAAGTATTATACACGTTTAGGTGCCAGGTGAAAATGTTCCTCTTCATCCAGGTGTTTGCCTGACTAACATCTGCTACCCTTTTAAATGTGGTTAGGGAATTATTGATTTGTTTTTGTTCTTGTTTTGATTACGTATTATGTGTTCTTCATCTTGTATTTTTATGTTGCGAACTGCCTGAGATCTGCTAATGAAGAGTGGTATACAAATTAAATAAATAATGATAATGATAACTGGTGCCACGTGATAGGCTGTTTTCATTAATTTTCAGGGTGGGAGATTGTTTTTTTCAACTGGTTCTGATTTTGTTCAGTTTTATAGGATGCATGCTTTTAGTATTATGTGGATTCATTGTTTGATTCATTGCTTTAATTGTTTGGTTTTGAAATCATATATATATATATATATATATATATATATATATATATATATCTGTAAGTCACTTTGGATTTTTTAATTTTTTTATTTAGAAAGATGACTAAGAGAATGAATGAATGAATGAATGAATGAATGAATACCACCTGGGAACATATTATAGCGTCTGGAGAAGCTCAAGAAAACCAAAGTCAATGTGTTTCCTTTTTCTTTCAGCCATGCTCACCCAGAGGTGGTGGAATGGCCTCGTAAATTCCTATGAAGTTCACCGCAGCCTATGTAAAAGTGGGAGAATTCAAAGAGGAGCTGTGGGCTGAAAGAAGTCCATTTCTTCCACCTCCACTTTCAGCACTGATTAAAGCCTTATGTTTGTTTTGGAAAAGATATAAGAGGCAACAATTTGCTATGTGGATAACATCCTTATTTAGTTTAGTCACTAGGTGACACTGGACTTGTATCTTGGTGGACTCCAGAGTTTCTCTGCCGTCCTCCTTTTAGAGCAGCAATAAAGTTTTTGTCCAGCTTCCCGACTAGTGTGTCCTATAAGCCTTCCGTGACAAAGCCTTCTGTGACAGTACAGTATATAGTATTATAACTTTCTAAGTATGGTTGTGATATTTTCTCAGTTTTAAAGTTTTATCATTTTGAAAACTGCTTTTAGGGTTGTTGTTTTCCCCAATTAAGTAATAATTGATTTTATAAGAAAACAAAAAACAAACAATCAATAGTGTTATGAGTTTGGAGCGGCATAGACGGTATGCCTGAGCTGCCTTCTAATTCCTGGATCCAGTGCAGATTCAATTCCTAAAATAGCCAGACCAGCTTCCTGGTAGGATAACGACCCTCTAATCAGGGGTGGCCAACTCCCAAGCGACTGTGATCTACAGTAGTGCCCTGCAAGACGAATGCCTCGCAAGACAGAAAACCCGCTAGACGAAAGGGTTTTCCGTTTTGGAGGTGCTTCGCAAAACGAATTTCCTATGGGCTTGCTTCGCAAGACGACAATGCCTTGCGAGTTCCTGCTGGTTTTTTCCCCTCCCCCCCTTTTTCTAAGCTGCTAAGCCGCTTATCAGCTGATCCGATCAGCAGATAAGCCGCTAAAAGCCGCTAATAGCGCTAATAGCGCTAATCCGCTAATCCGTCAATGGGCTTGCTTCGCAAGATGAAAAAACCACTAGACAAAGAGAATCACAGAACGGATTCTTTTCATCTTGCGAGGCACCACTGTACTACGCACAGAGTTAAAGACTGGCAGTGACCAGATCAAAGTTGTCAAGCTTTTTTTAGGGGTGCAGGGCAAAAATGTTGAGATTTTTTTAGGGGAGCCAAGCTTGTTGAGCCTCTTTGGTGGGGGAGCCAGTGATCTACCAGTAGTTCACGATCTACCTGTTGGACGTGCCTGGTATAGGTCATTGAAGCAACAAAGTGGCTCTATGCCAGGCAGCAAATGTGTGTCATCCCTCAACTCATTGGTAGTCAGAAAGCCAGAGCGGAGAGTTGAGTTAAGTGAGCTAGAAGCTAGAAGCTGGCAGGCCACAGGCTGGGCAGCTGGGAGGCAGAGCTATGCCTGGTTTCTGTTGGAATCCAAGGCTGTGACTATGGGAGATGCAAGACCCTCTTGGAATGTTAATGCTCTGAACTCTTCCATCATAGATTCAGGTTGTATATATGCGTAATTAAACTATATATCGTAAAGACACTACAGTCTCCGCTGTCCATCATTCCAAAAAAAACTGAACCCTGGGCCTTGAACCCCTAGAATCTCGCACCACTCAGAGATTGGGGAGGCGTGCAACAAGATAGGATACCTCTGGAATTTGACTTCTCTGGCACGGCATCAAAGCCCTTTTGCAACAGAAGGCATCGCTAACTGTATCATTATTCAAGGATTAAATATGTTGTGAAATGTTTTCATTTACTTTGGTTGTTTGTGCATAATGAAAACGACGGTGTTCATTCATAGCTGAACTTTTAACTGCCGGCATTTCCTTCCTCTGTCCCTGTCCCATCCACATCCTGTGTGGATAACCTTCAGTGACAGGTGTCCTATAGGATTCTCTTCCACAGGAGGTGGGGATGGCCACCAACCTAGATGGCTTTAAAAGAGGATTAAACAAATTCATGGAGGAAAAGGTTACCAATGGCTCCTAGCCATGGTGGCTACGCTTGGCCTCTACAGTTGGAGGCAGTAAAGCTTCTGAATACAAGTTTCTGGAAGCCACAGCTGGGGAAAGTGCCTTTGTGCTCGAATCCTGCTTGTGGCATCTGGTTGACCACTGGGAGAACAGGATGCTGGCCTGATCCAGAAGGCTGTTCTTACACTCCCCCCACCAACTTTCAATTCTTTATTGATTAAAAGATTTGCATGTCTATACAAACATTATGTATTATCTCTTAACAGGTAAAAAGAGAGAGAGAGAGAAATTATGTAAAATAGAAAATTTATAAAGAAAAAAAAGAAATAAAGAAGTAACAAAGATAAGAAACAAAGAAATCGATTTTTTTTAAAAAGGAGACAAGTTATTTACCTAGTAAAAGCACTCATCAGCACAATCCTTCCCATCCTTCTCATTATACTGTTTGCTATAGCATTCTTTTTTTACACAGGTTTACATTGTATAATATCATTTCTTTCTGCTTTGTATACATTCCTTTGATCTTTTTCTTTACAAATATCATTCAGTTTCTGCTAATATGGAGTTATTTGTACAATAAAGTTTTTCCCCACAGGCATCTGTTGACCACTGTGAGAAGAGGATGCTGGCCTGATCCAGAAGGCTGTTCTTACACTCTTATGAGTGTGCAACCCTGTCAAAAAAGAAAGAAAGACAATGTTCACAAGTCAAAAGAGCTGCAGTTCTGGGACTTCAAGCAAATCAATAGTGCTGGCACCCAGGAACTGTGGCAGGTTGAGGGTGGGGAAGTGCCTTTAGTGGGTTTCCTTAATCTACAAGAGATTAGCCATTTATTATTTTTCTTACATAACCTTCACTAGACATCTTTTGGTGAAAGTAGCAACAAGGTAATGCAAAGATTCCTGTCCTTTCTTTCTTTCTTTAGTGGAAAGGGGTGGACGAGGGGTGTGTGAACAATTTGGGAGGAGGGGATTGAGAGAAAGATGTTCCTGTGCAGAGGTGGAACTGCTAGCACCTCCTGGACCATTCATGACAATACAGTAGCCTGGGATGATCATGCTTGGCAGCCATCAGCCCCTGGGCTTCCTAACTTTCCACAAGCCATAAAAAGAAAAGTCACACTCCCCTGTTAAGTCAACATGGCATCTCAAGAGAGGTCCTTTGGGGAGGGCATCAGTGCATGCCTTAAGTCAGGCGTCTTTATGCTATGTGGCTCACCCTTCCGTATAAAACAAACATTCTGTTTTCTTTGAGGGTTTCCTAGCAGGCTGCTTCCCGAGTTGTGAGAAAACATGAATCATCGGGTCTCCAAACAAAATTGCTTCTGGAGTCCAGAAGCATCTGGGTTGCTTTGAAATATCTCAGTGGAATAACTATAGGGCTTTGTTTTTTTCCTTTTGCAGTGGTGTTTCCTCAGCTGTAGACTGCCCTCCCCAAAGACGTTTGCCCATTATCCTTTAGGCACTGGGCCAAAACATCTTTATTCACCTAGGCATTTTCATAGGCCAAAGAGTTTATTAGCCTGTTCTAAGATTTTATCTGTTGCTTTCATCTTTCTGAGTTGGTGTTCTGTTTTTCCATTGGGCTGTTATCTAGCAGATCAGCACCACACAATCTTATCCCTGTGCACCATGCAATTACACCCACAGGGTGGGGGTGTCTTACTGTGGCTTCCTGTTTCCATGTGCCAATCAGCCAGCCAGAGTGTGCACAGATCACATAAGGACAAGTTGCCTCCTTTGCTTGGCATGCAGCACAACGCTCCCTTTCCAGGGGGGTCAGAACGTGGCAAATGCAAACCATTTCAGATAACACTTCAGCGTCGCTGTGACTTTAATATTTGCTGCTAAACCAAGGTTAGGGGAGCGGGGGAATCCTTGTGCCAGCCAGGCCTTTGAGACAATCAAGCCCATGAACAGACTAGGATCAACTCCTTCTCCTTCAGTGCCTCAGAACAACACCCTCCCCCCAGGGTGTGATATTGCTGCAAACTGACAGTGCAAAGAGCTCGGATCTGTGGGTGCCGCTTGTTCATCCAACTGCTTGAATTAACTCTGATTTCACTCTTTTTCATCCCCCTCTCCATGGAAAAAATAATAATAAAAAAGATGGCAGCTTCTCTGAGGAGCTGTCTCCTCTCTCTCCTGACAGGCTGACAGTATGATGCTGGCGGTAATATTTGCGTCTGCCAGGGGAATGCCTGGTTCACTGCTGCCGACTTGCACATTTTAAAACTGGTCTGACACCATTCAGCAATGACAGGATTGCATTTCACTGTAGAACAGCTGTGGGGAAGAGGATTCAGCCTGACTAAGGGCTTAGCCGGACAATTCAAGACGCAGCATGACCATTCATTTAGGAACAGAAGGGCTTTCTGCAAGTTGTGCACTTTTAACCTCCCGCACAGCAGCCTACAGAGGAGGGCAAACAGACTGCACGTCCCTCCCTCGCACCTAGAAAATGGCAGAGGTTGGGGAGTGAATTCAAGTCTGGTCCAAGCCCCTACATTTCCCAGCATTTCCAAGCAAGCTGAGAAAGGAAATTGATGGACTATTCCAACATCATGGAGAATAAAGCAGTGCCAGACAGGGATTATTTCAAGAGCAAAACCTGCTCCCTCTTCTTGGTTCTCTCTTTTCATAGAACAGAGCTGTAGAGTCAACAGCTAGAGAGCTGGACTCTGCTAACACAGTGTCTCCTCCCCACCTTTCAACAGAGGGCCACTGGCTGCAGTGTAGGATTAATTCAGTTCCATTCATACTTGCCCACTTATTTATTTTTAAAGTAATTCAGGAGCAAAATAAAAAGTTTCTTCTCCTCAGTTTTTGGGAATTATCACCTTATTTTAAAAAAATAAAAATAAAGGTGCTTTTCTTATTACAGTGTTACCTCAGGTTAAGAACTTAATTCATTCTGGAGGTCTGTTCTTAACCTGAAACTGTTCTTAATCTGAGGTACCACTTTAGCTAATGGGGCCTCCCGTTGCCGCCGTGCCACCGGAGCACCACTTCTGTTCTCATCCTGAAGCAAAGTTCTTAACCCGAGGTACTTTTTTCTGGGTTAGCAGAGTCTGTAACCTGAAGTGTCTGTAACCCAAGGTACCACTGTAATATAATATCAAGAGTACAACAACAACAACAACAACAACAACAACCAAAATGACATAGCAGCAGTACAGAGATTGTATTTACCAAGCCACTAGCAAGCCAATGGATCTTAGGGTCAATGGGTGAGATTGTGAATATCTCTCCCGGTTCTTTTTAATTAAAATATGGTCTTGGGGGTCAGAGGTTGCAAATGTATTTGCAACTGTCACAGAAAGAGGGGTGCTTAATCTTTCCCCCTCCATAATATTCCCCCTCAAAATCACCCCATTTTTTTGTGAGGGTGGATATACAGACATCTGCTTTGTAATGCTTAGCAAGCAACAAAGGAAGACAAATGGCTCAGCAATCCATTATTATTTTGTCATGTTATGCCTTTTCCTTGTTCTCTATACATATAGGGCAGGATTCACCTAACACGTCACATCAGTGGAAGCCCCGTGCAAGGACTTGTGGGATAGCACTTTCCCCACCTCTCCTCCCCTGTGTCCCTTGAAATTTGTGGGGGGGGGGTCAGAGAGCCCACAGAACAGCACATGGGGGAGGGGAAGAGGGGTCGCTCCATCTTGCAAGCTGCAACGCTTGCGCAGATTGAACATCTGGAAAAGCACGGTGTTGAATTTCACCCATATTAGTTAATAAAAAGTACTGCCTAGGGGTATTTATTTATTATTACTTAATTTTGTTATAGGAATTCATATCCTGTTCTTCACTGAATTCCCAGGGTAGCTTACAAGGAATCAAAACTACAGCAACAGCAAATTTAAAACAGAACTAGAAATGTTATTTTTAAAAAAACCCCACAATTTAGAAGAGCAGCATAAAGCCAGCCTTCAGAAATAAAACAACTTGAATTTCAAAGTTAAGGAAGATAAAGACGTCTTCCCCTGGCACAAGAATGCCATAAAATTCAGCATCAGTTGAGGCTTCCAGGGAAGAGCTTCCCAGAGTCAGGGAGCCATCGCCAAAAAGAAAATCTGTCTTATTGAATAACTTACCTGGATTGCTATGGTTACACACCTTCTTGAAATGCAGAAGAATGTTGGCTATGAACGATATGGGTTTCTCAGACCCTAAAGCTTCCCTAGACTACTTTTCATGCTGATAATTCAGGGTTTTTAAAAAAAATCAGTGTGGAGCCTCACCAGGACCATAGCTTTAACCCAGGGGTCAGCAACCTTTTTCAGCTGTGGGCTGGTCCACGATCCCCCAGACCATGTGGTGGGCTGGACTATCAGTGGTGGAGCTTCATGCTCTGGCACCGGGAGCAGAGAGCAGGCAAGGGCGGGGCTGGCGCACATCCCGGGGGGGCGTGCCACCTGCAGGGGCAGAGAGTGCATCCTGGGGGCAGGGCGCACCACCTGTGGGGGCAGGGCGCCCAGCGCAGGTGGGGGGCCAGCTGCTATGGCACCCCGGAGGTTGCGCTGCCAGGGGAGGGGCACTCCCCCCCCTGCACTCCTCTTCCTCCACCAGTGCGGACTATATTTGGGGGGGTGAACGAATTCCTATGCCCCACAAATAACCCAGAGATGCATTTTAAATAAAAGGACACATTCTACTCGTGTAAAAACGGGCCGGATTGAGAAGACGATTGGGCCGCATCCAGCCCTTAGGTTGCCTACCCCTGCTTTAACCTTTTGCCACACATTCAAATTGGGCTCTTTGTGCATGAAGTTTTCATGACCAAAGAAGGTTCCATTTCCTCTAGCCAGGCCTCACATGCTGGTGATTGGTAAACAAAAGCAAAGCGCATTTCAGGGCACAACTGAGTGACTAATTTCAAGACATTTGGTCCTTGGGCTTTAGGTGGAGGGAGAGTAGACCAAGATCTATAAGCTGCCTGTAACCCACAGGTGCTCTCTTGCCAGCCTGTGCAGCCCTGTGCTGCCACCATGTGTCAACTCACCCACAGGCTGGTCATTCCCTGAGAAAGGAGGTGCACCATCATGGCAAATATATATCTGTAGCTCAAGGTCATCCCCTGAGCACTGATGCTCCCTAACCCTGGTTTAAGCCAATGCAGTTCATTTAGGGACGGCTTGTATCCAAGGTCATATGTTTGCATGTGCAACTTGATGTTCAAGGCATGTTCAAGTCCATTTCACTTTGATTTATTGTGCATTAATGAACGACACACCTTTTCAGTGTTTTGGCCTGTTGTCTTAAACCCTCATATATTCAATAGAATGGGTACTCGCCTAAGCTGTAGAAATCTGATGAGGACTTTGTTGTTGTTGTTTAGTCGTGTCCGACTCTTTGTGACCCCATGGACAAGAGCACACCAGGCACTTCTGTCTTCCACTGCCTCCCGCAGTTTGGTCAAACTCATGCTGGTAGCTTCGACAACACTGTCCAACCATCTCATCCTCTGTCGTCCGCTTCTCCTTGTGCCCTCAATCTTTCCCAACATCAGGGTCTTTTCCAGGGAGTCTTCTCTTCTCATGAGGTGGCCAAAGTATTGGAGCCTCAGCTTCACGATCTGTCCTTCCAGTGAGCACTCAGGGCTGATTTCCTTAAGAATGGATAGGTTTGATCTTCTTGCAGTCCATGGGACTCTCAAGAGTCTCCTCCAGCACCATAATTCAAAAGCATCAATTCTTCGGCGATCAGCCTTCTTTATGGTCCAGCTCTCACTTCCATACATCACTACTGGGAAAACCATAGCTTTTACTATACGGACCTTTGTTGGCAAGGTGATGTCTCTGCTTTTTAAGATGCTATCTAGGTTTGTCATTGCTTTTATCCCAAGAAGCAGGCGTCTTTTAATTTCGTGGCTGCTGTCACCATCTGTAGTGATCATGGAGCCCAAGAAAGTAAAATCTCTCACTGCCTCCATTTCTTCCCCTTCTATTTGCCAGGAGGTGATGGGACCAGTGGCCATGATCTTCGTTTTTTTGATGTTGCGCTTCAGACCATATTTTGCACTCTCCTCTTTCACCCTCAATAAGAGGTTCTTTAATTCCTCCTCACTTTCTGCCATCAAGGTTGTGTCATCTGCATATCTGAGGTTGTTGATATTTCTTCCAGCAATCTTAATTCTGGGCTATGATGAGGACTATGCCGGCTTAATAGCTTCCCAACACCCATGTCCTTCAATGTCTTCTTTCTGATCAGAAATTATTGTTTGCATGAATTTTTCTATTGAAGAAACCATTGGTAATTGTGGACATTCATGGTGTGGGGACTAACAGATGGACAGGAAAAAGTGGGTTCTGCAAGGCCTTCAACAAGGCTGGAAGGACAAACATCCACCATCTACGACTTGGTAGCCTGGAGATCCCACTGTCCTTCCTACGTTTGAACACATGGCTTATAATTGTCAGTCTCAGTTGTCAGCCGCAGGATCACATTCACCCAGTGCTTTACCAGCTTCACTGGCTCCCGGTGGAGTACAGGGTCAGGTTTAAGGTGCTGTTGTTGACCTTTAAAGCCCTATGCGGCCTAGGACCCTCGTACCTATGGGACCGCCTCTCCTGGTATGCCCCGAGGAGGACCTTAAGGTCCATAAATAACAACATTTTGGAGGTCCCGAGCTTCAACGAGGTTAGATTGGTCTCAACTAGGGCCAGGGCCTTTTCAGCATTGGCCCCAATTTGGTGGAACATTCTGTCACAAGAGACCAGGGCCCTGCGGGATTTGACATCTTTCTTCACGGTCTGCAAGATGGAGCTGTTCCGCCTGGCCTTCGGCTTGGACACACTCTGACCCCTTATATGGGATTTGGTATATAAATTTTCCCTTGCCTTTTTTGCTGGCCCATGTAGGACCAGCATGGATAGCTGGCTCGGGTGAATATCTGATATTTCCTCCCTTTTATGGTCTTGATTTATGAGCTACCACTAAAATGAGGCTGCATTTTAAGCTGTATTTTAAGGAGTATTTTAATTAACTGGGTTTTTTTGTTTTTTTCTCTTACGTTTTATTGTAATTTATATTTGGTGTTATGAGACATGGGTGGCACTGTGGTCTAAACCACAGAGCCTAGGGCTTGCCGATTGGAAGGTCAGCAGTTCGAATCCCTGCGACGGGGTGAGCTCCCATTGCTCGGTCCCTGCTCCTGCCAACCTAGCAGTTCGAAAGCACATCAAGTGCAAGTATATAAATAGGTACTGCTCCGGCGGGAAGGTAAACGGTGTTTCCGTGCGCTGCTCTGGTTCACCAGAAGCGGCTTAGTCATGCTGCCAACATGACCCAGAAGCTGTCTGCAGACAAACGCCGGCTCCCTTGGCCTATAGAGTGAGATGAGTGCGTAACCCCAGAGACGTCTGCAACTGGACCTAATAGTCAGGGGTACCTTTACCTTTTTATATTTGGTGTTAGCCGCCCTAAGCCTGGCCCTGGCCGGGGGGGCGGGGTATAAATAAAAAATTATTATTATTATTATTATTTTATTTAGATATCTGTTTGGATGATGTATGGAGTGTTTATATTAGTTAAGGTCTTTAAATTGGGATTCTTGGAGTATTTCTATTGACTGTGTCAGCTGGAAATGTTTATAGTTTTCCCCTTCTTTCCATATTTGCAATTTAAAAAAACAAACTCCTGAGTGCCCAGATGCTGAGTAGTCCTATTCAGGCATTTGGGGAAAGACATGTGAGGTTAAAGTAGGAATGGAGCAGGTACACATGCACATGCACACACTCCCTCCCATGTGCCAGGACCACTTCAGATCTTCCTGCATCCAGCACAAAGGCCTGAATGAAGATGTTAAGCACATTCACCTGAAGACACTTAGAATCCCACTTCAGAGCTTTGCACAGAATACAGAAAGACTTGAAATGGAGCCAGCTGTGGGGACATTGGGGTTGAGGCTGACACACACATACACACTTTAAGCCCTTGATGTGTGCTTAAAGGTAGCGTAGCAAAGCTAACCCTGGGGCAGAAGATTACCGTAAATGTGCAACAGAATGAGGAGCTGCTCCGGATCAATTTCTCTACTCCTTGGGAGCTTGTGGTGGGAACGGTGGAGCAGGAGGATTTTGAGGTTCATGTGAGCGGGCAAGAAGAGCAGCGGCAGCGCAGCACAATTTCTGTTCTCATCCTGAAGCAAAGTTCTTAACCCGAGGTACTATTTCTGGGTTAGCGGAGTCTGTAACCTGAAGCGTATGTAACCCAAAGTACCACTGTAATTAAAACCAGATGAACACAACCTGAAGATTCCATGACTTTCACCCAGTTAATGCTAACAGTTAACATAAAAGCCATATAAACTGTTATGTACTGAAGTTCTCACCCTGGGCCAGCAGGGGGATACTGTAGATAGTTCAGGTCCACGTATGCAAATAAGGGATCGAAAGTGACGTTCAGTGATTGGATAGTTACAGAAAATGGTTACTGTTGCGTTTTAGTGGAGCTCTATATAAGCAGGCTGGCTGAACCCTTCAGTTCAGTTCTGTTCTGGCCTGTGAATAAACAAGAGCTGTTTGAAGAATCGCTGTGTCGTCTGATATGTTCACCCACAACTTAACATAAACAAGCAAGAACTTCAATGACTGATAAATAAATAAAACCTTGTAATTTAAGCTCTGCCTTAGGCAGTCAAAAATTTATGGTCCAGAGATATGCATTTTAAGGACTAAATCTGCAGAATTTTGCAAAATTTGCAAAATTTTGTCTAACATAAAAGCCTGTAAGTGTGTTTTTCAACTAAATTTGCATCTGTGCATAAATTGTCATAAGCACATTTTATGCAAATGTGTCTCTTTGACCCTCTTTTTCAGTAATACGTAAATAGCTACCATATATCTAATGATAGAATGATGTACATCGAAGCACATTTTCCCCCAGTGACAGCTTTCAAGCAATTCATAACTGTGTTTGGGGGGGAGAGCTTGTGCATGCCCAGACAGTGATTCTTGGTGTGAAAATAACTGTCCTTATTTTCATCAGTGAAATGTTTCATTTGTATATGGCTAATGAGGACACCTTGCACACACAAAGGATTACAGCCTGAGCATACTCTTGCATGCACACCCATGTTGCTTATTGTTGAATGTGCTTCTTTGACTGCTGTTCAACCAGACATTTGAGAAAGGCATTAAATTCTTCTTGAAATCCTTGTAGAAACTAGAAGCCAAAAGCTTTGTAATCCCAGCAACATGCTGAAGATTTTTTATAAGCATTTGGTGTTTGAGTCACACACCCAAATTAGGAAGTCTTCATCCCAGGTTTGGACTTGCTGGAAAGAGGAAACTTTCCAGCTCAGCATTTCCAAATGCATGAAGTATGTAAACAGCATCTGGCTTGTATTGCTCAGTTTGGCTCTCGTTTTGCACTTAATCATATGCAATCAACCACAGCTTAACATCCAAACACTTTGCTTCCTGCTGTAAAACACCCAATATCACTATAACTAGGGGATATTTTTCATCAAACTTGTTGAGATTTTAAACAATGCATTTACATTATTAACCTGCAGCTTGGTCAGCCATGAAAACTGGACTCAACTGTATTAACCTTGAAAGCATCTAATTACCTAACAGTCATCTATATAAATGGCAGTATAATGCAAGGCTTTCAAAGTGGCCAGAATGGAGTAATTTGCTTTAGCCTTTTCCTCAGCCATTTCAGTGAAGATGGGGCTTCAACAGCAACAACAACAACAACAACAACAACAACAACAACAACAACCATTTGAGAGCTGACTGTGTTGGAAGAGGGGAGTTGTGAAGGCAGTGGTGATGGTTGTGAATCAACAGGTAAGTGGCACACCTGATTGCTGAAGTCTTCAACAGCCATAAGGGTTTGCACAGCTGATACATTTTCAGAAACATGGAAGTGCTGTCACTGGCAAGCCAACACATAGGAATATAGGTAGCTGCCATATACCAAGTCAGAACATACCTGTCCATCTATGTGGACAGTCCATCCTATGAGATAGTCCATCTATCTCAGTGTAGTCCACAATGTCTGGCAGTGGCTTTCCAGGGATTGAACCTCGGCAATTTCTCATGCAAAACAAATGCTCTACTCCTGAGCTACAGCCCTTTCTGAATTCAGCTCTCATTTCATTGAGGAATTCCACATCACAACATCATCTCCCAGAAATCTCACAAGTGATGGATGCACGTGATTTTCACAGGCGCTTACTGAGCAGTGTCTCTGACATCGGCAATAATTAACTACAGGCACTGCCCCCTCCATGTCAGGGCTGGCCCACCTATGAGGCAAGGTGAGGCGAGGCAAGATCTTCAGGGGCAGTAGATCTGGCCTCCAGTGCAGAGGTGTAGCATGTGGGGGGCCTACCAGGCAATTGACCTGGCTGCAAAAAAGGGGGGCACCTCTGCAGCTGCCACACCGACCGGAGATGCTCCCTAACTAATTGGATTTCCCCCCCCCCAACTGGAAAATAGCAATATGTGTTAGTGAGATAGTGAGTATGGGCAGAACATTCAGAGTTGTGCATAGGGACTTCCCTGTGTGCGGTATTCAAATGACTATTCAAGTCACAGCCTAGTAGACATTTACCGTAGTTGCAAATAGATCTATCACATAGGCACCCAATTGAGTGTCCCTGCATATATGGACATGAGCTGGGTGGGCAGTTAAGAATATTGGCCTGGTCTGTGGAATTTGTCAGTAAATGTTTCAGTGTTGATGAAAGTGAACATCCCATTTTTTGAGGCACTGGCTGTGATCAAGTGAAATCATTTCCCTGCCATATAACCCTCATATTTCATGCTGAGTTAATAATAGATGGCTTTGTAATATTCAGCAAAGCACTACACTTTATAATGTTTGCATGAAAGCTTTATGCATTGGGAGGGTCCTTGGCTTCATTTCTTTCTTTCTCTTTTTTTAAAAAAAGCACAGACTTTAAAAATATATATAAGATACCCAGTTTAGACATCTGCTACCATTTTCTTGCAAGTTGCTATACCTTTGTTTTTTAGAAGAAGAAAAAAGAATCATTGACAGAAAAATTATAGAAACCAGCAAGTGTCCAGCCCTGATGTCAACATGTTGCAACAAAAACCCTTAATTACCCTTACATTCCCAGAATATGCTAGAGAGAAACATAATAATGTTCATATTGGATTGAGAGCCATAATATCTTAATGAAAATTTGTAAATTTTTCAAAATGTCACTTCTTTCCAAAAGATGGATGATTTCTGCAAGAATTTCATCTATCTAATTATTTCTGCCTGATGACATAGCTGCTCCAGATTTTTCATCTTACTCTACTCTAATCATTTCTAGAATTCAAAAAAGAATGGAAGTGGTTTATTAGTACATAGATAAATGGATGTGTGTGCGATCTTAGTTTTCTGCTGCCTTCTGTTATTGCTTGTGTTGTTTGCCCGGCTGGAGAAAAACTGGCTGCAGGTAGAAGGATCATAAATTTACCTGTTCCTATCACTCATTCCTTTCCAAAATTCCTGGTGAGTACTAGTTCCCACCCACTCACCAGCATCTTTTCAATTAATGTCAGGCAAACAGGCAAACTGTTCCTTTAGCAATGAGTTCGCTCTTTAATCACATATAATCACTAAACAGCAGCCACTTAAAAGGTTACTGCACTGCAGTTCTCTTATCAATACAGTGGTACCTCGGGTTACAGACACTTCAGGTTACAGACTCTGCTAACCCAGAAATAGTACCTTGGGTTAAGAACTTTGCTTCAGGATGAGAACAGAATTCACGCAGCCGCCACAGCGCAGCGACGGAAGGCCCCATTAGCTAAAGTGGTATCTCAGGTTAAGAACAGTTTCAGGTTAAGAACAGACCTCTAGAATGAATTAAGTTCTTAACCCATGGTACCATTGTATAAGAAGCTGCCTTATATCTTGTCAGACCTGGTACATCTCCTCCTCCTCCGCCTCCTCCTCCTCTTCTTCTTCTTCTTCTTCTTCTTTGGCGATCACTCATAGCTGAGTAAGATTGTCTTCCATAAACACGGTTTTAACAACGAATCCGTAAGTGACTGTGGAGGCCAATTCTGTATCCACACATCCTTCCACAGTGGGGATATTGGTTTCCAGGTGGGAGCTGATCACGATGTGGATTTGCCAAGCATGCCTTCCTCCTAGCACGTTTCTCCCTTGCATCTTGAGTTCGAGTGTCTTAAAAGCCCATGACACCTTTGGTAAAGGCTGTTCTCCAACTGGATCACTCACAGGCCAGTGTTCCCCAGTTGTCAGTGTTTATACTACATTTTTTTAGATTCAGCCTTTAAACCTCTTTTGTTGACCACCAGCATGACACTTTCCATTTTTAAGTTTGGAATAGAGTAGTTGCTTTGGAAGACGATCATCAGGCATCCGCACAACATGACCAGTCCAATGAAGTTGATGTTGAAGAATCATTGCTTCAACACTGGTGATCTTTGCTTCTTCCAGTACACTGATATTAGTATTGCTCTACTACACTGGCTGGCAGCAGCTCTCCAGGTTTCAGACAGGGGGTGGTAGTCAACTAAGTTGTACTCAGAGTAGCCCCACTGAAATTGAATTCCCATGACTGAGTTAAGTCCATTAATGTTAAAGTGTTTACTCCGAGTAAAGTTTAGTTGACGGCACACACATCAGATCTTTTCTAACTCTACCTGAGGAGTCTAAGGACGAGCTCTGGGGTCTTCTGAATGCAAAACACATGACCTACCACTGAGCACTGAGCTTTGGCCTTTTCCCAAGATCTGCTCTATCCTTGAGCTACCTGGTGAGCCGTAACTTATCCTGCACAGAATCTGGGGGTTTGGGGAACTAAAGTATTGCTCTTCTAGATTAGAACAAGGGTCCATGTAGTCTAATAAGTGTGGTCAGCCAACTTGCTTGCCTGGAGACTACACAAGGTTCTCCAGGACGGCAGAGCAGCAAATCAGCAACTGGTTATATCATTCTACCTACCTTAACTGAAGGTAGCTGCTGAGTCTTACAGCAAGAGGGCAACACCTCAGAGTCCAGAAATCCAGTCTGTCATCTCTCCTGACCTTTCACACTGCTTCATGTGAGGAGACCTGAAGCCTAGAAGCATAGAATTGTAGAGTTAGCCAGCCACTACGCCTAGGCCCAGATTCAGGTCTTCTCATTTCCTCTTCCTCACTAAGCAGATGCTCTTCACAATTGTACTTATTCAACAAGGTTTTGTGTTCACAGCCTTAGCTGTGGCGAAAGCATGCTTCCACGCAGTTTGGAAAATAAATGACTTGAGGAAGGGATGTCCTAAGAGGGGGGGGGGGGACCAGTGGCCAACATTTTCCTACAGGATAAAGATTGTGGTTGCCAACAATTCGCCTCTTTCAAGTTTACCTCCATTGCCAACAGTTCACCTTATCATTTTTCCTGGTTTAGTGCAAGAGAGAGAGAGAGAGAGCGCAAACGCTGTCTCCTGCCTGGCGCACCTGTCAAAGCAGCATATTGTGTGAGGAGTGCCTGCTGCCCTTTGGCTGATCCTGGGCCTTGGCAAAGCGCCAGGCTCTCCCTGCCGGAGCCTTTGAAACTGTGCTCTGCCGAGTGGAAGCAGCCCTTTTTTTAACCTTGACATGCTTGATGTCAGCCTTTCGTCCACAGCAGTGCAGGAAGCGATCATGAGGAGAGCATTCTCTGCTCACATGGCTGGAGGGCTAGCCGGTTCCTATTACATGGGGTTATAAAGAAGCATTTGTTAGGGACTGATGAATTGCAGCCAAAGCAGGGATTTGGCGTTTACTGCCTCTGTAGTTATCAACTTGATCAGTTTCCTCTTTTTTCTTTCCCTTTCTTTTTTTTACTTTTTTCAGCTTGGAAAAGCAGCTCATGTGCACTAGATGTTTATTTTTCCTGACTATTTGAGTCTCAGATATAGAAACGTTTGTCCCAAAATATTTTAGTCAGCCATAACGTTTGAGTGAGTTAACACAATTTCAACCGATAGGATCTAGACATTAAAAAATATTATTCCTGGGAATAAATAAACTTAACTTGGAGAAGAATTTTATGCAAAGATTCTGTGAGGAAATTGCGCTTACCTTATTTATGGAATATGCTACCTTATTGCCATGCTATGGAATAATTACCTAATTTGTGTAGCATATGGAATATGTTACTGACAAAGAAGAGGGCAGCAAAGTGTATAAATTGTCTCAAAAGAAGGAAAGTAAACAGACAGTGTTTCAAACTGGGAAGCTGAGAGGCAAAGCATCATCTCATTCCTTCTACCAGCCAGCTCAGGTGTAGACAGGTTTGTAGCTAACATAGAACCACTGAGAATGATGAGGGAGGTATCAGCTTTCTCTGGAGAATCTCAAGGCTTGAAGAAACACAAAAAGGGGGAATCTTAAGGGGGCACCGCCACAGAAAAGCCCAGGTGTCAGCAAACTTTTCCAGCAGGGAGCTGGTCCACTGTCCCTCAGATCTTGTGGGGGGGTCGGACTATCTTTGGGGGGGGGAGGAATGAATGAATTCCTATGCCCCACAAATAATCATAGCTGTCAAAGTTTTCCTTTTTTAAGGGAAATTCCCTTATTCCGAATAGGATTCCTTGCAAGAAAAGGGAAAAGTTGACAGCTATGACAAATAGAGATGCATTTTAAATAAAAGCACACATTCTACTCATGTAGAAACATGCTGATTCCCGGACCACGCGCAGGCCGGATTTAGAAGGCAATTGGGCCAGATCCGGCCCCCGGGCCTTAGTTTGCCTACCCATGGAAAAGCCCAATAAAGACAGCACAGAAGGAAAAGCCCAATAAAGACAGCACAGAAGGACTATAAGTGAAAAAGAAAAATATGTGATGATGCACTGCAAAACTTTGTTGCAGCTCCCACAGCTGGCACAGAAAGGATTTGAATCTCTAGATCATGTCTTTAGACAACCCAGGCAGTTACAGGCTTCACAACCACAGCTGTCATGACTTTGTAGACCTTGAAAATTGCTACTGGCAATACAGGGTCCTCTTGACTCAGCTGTAGAGTCTGTCCCTTTTTGCTTTGATTCCCGGATGCTAAGGGCAAAGAGCAAGAGGAAAGTCACCTCTATTGCTGGTCCCTTGGATCTTCCATGGCTTTTCAAAATGGGGGTTGTGTGCCGAGTTATAGTGCATGTTTTTGTTCCTAGATAAAGTTAAGGATGGTTTCAGACCACAAAAAATCAGCACATTTTAACAGCATGCAAAACTGGTTTAATCTAAGTGCAATCCTAGGCATGTCTGGAAGTAAGCCCTATTAAGTTCAACAAAACTTACTCCCATTTAACCTGCAGTCTCAAATTATCAGGCTCTGATAATTTGTTGACATAATTTAAGGAGGGGCCGCTGTGACTGTTTTGACCCTTTCTGGAGCTGAGAACACTCCAGGAAATTCAAAATCTGGATATATGTGTGCCCCAAATTTGGAAGTGAGCCAATGACACGCCTATATTTCCCTACGTAAATCTTGTTTTCTTCCATAAGCCTGAAAAGGGGAGGGTCCCATCAGGTGAGATAAAGTGCTGACGCCACATCTTTCCTAGACCATGCAATAAATGGATTTCCCTGCCAGCGCACAGGCTGCCATTGTTATCATTTATGGCTACTACATTTCATGAAAATTTCCATTTCCAAAGGTAGATTTCAAAAATGCATCAATGCAGGTGTTGTCAGACACTTTGATATTGTTTCTGCTTCCTGATTGGTTGTGACTGGGGAAAAGATATGTTCCGAGGTTGCCTCTTTCTTTCTTGTCAGTCCAGGTGAACCTTCGGGAAAGCTGACATCAGAATTGTTTTTGAAGAAAATGTGGTGAAATTCAAATAGTTGCAAATTAATGGTTGTACCATCATTACTGCACGAAAGGTAAATGGATAGTAAGTGGTGCCTGTATGAAAACTGTGCCCTCTGCTGTCTGACTGCTGTTTTGTGCACCATTCATCACAACCACGGAAGGCAAATATGAATGAGTAGAAACTGGAAACCAAATAGGGGCCTCCAAACCTGGTACAAAGCTATGCATCATGAGATGGGAGATGCGGGTGAAGAATGGGTGGCTTTTTATATTAGTCAACATGACAGTATATGCCAGAACAAAGCCTACAGATCCCCAAACCCCAGGAATATAACTCAAACTGAGCACGTGTGGTGGGGTGTTCATCCTCTCAATCATTTCTCAGTGAGCCAGGAAGAAAGGTGTTCATAGAAATTGCAGAGTTGGAAGGGACCCTCAAGGGTCATCCAGCCCAGTCCCATGGAATACAGGAATAATGCAGTGTCATTCTGTGTCTGTGAAGAATGAGACAAAGATGTTGGGGAGTCATTCAATAAGCATCTAGGAACCACAAGCTGGGAGTTCCAATGGAAGATTTGCATCTGTGAGCGTCTGCTGTTGTGTAGCTATGACAAAGGACTTCCTCTATAATATCAAAATCTTTGCGCATACCTTGTGCTGCCTCTCTCTACACTCTCCCAAAGCACACCCTTTCCAGACTTCCGAAATGCCATAGCTCAACATCCACCTTTTAAATTAGCTGTCCTCACTCTGGAGTCATCAGTTACTAAAACGAAGAGATCGGCTAAATTATGTAATGGCATGCTCTCTCCCCCTTCCTCATTTTTCTTCTTCTGTTCCCTGATGTCACTGAATATACAACCATGCTGCTTCTTTCTCCCAGGGGTGCTGGGCACTGTCTGTGTGCAATTACCTGAACAATTTTCTCTGCGCCTTTGCCTCAAGACAGAGATCTTTAGAGTGGGCAATTACCGTTGCTGCTGCTAATTATGACAGCGCTTATTTATTTATTTAAAACATTTAACTCGGACTTTTAAGGGTATAGTTCTCATAATGCAACGTACAACAATGTGATAAAATGCAGCCAGATGCATCAGAAGGATCTAAATTATAAGAATACTGCATTATAAGGCAGTGCCAGCCCTGTGCTGGCATTCTGCTTGTGTCTAAACCCTGCATGTGAGCAAGAAGGCAGGGACAAGAACGGTGATCCCTCTGTCCCAACTCACGGCAAGGCAAATGTCTGAAACAAGGTTCCTCCTCTATTCCTGGAGGCTTCCAGCATGACCTTAAATCCCAATTATGCAATTATTTCCCGAGCACATGGAAACCCACCACAAGTACAAGAGGCTTCCCACTTCAGACCCTGGCCCTGCACAAGTTGATGGGCGATGCAACAGGCGGTGGCATAGCGTGGGGGCCACAGGGGCGGTTGCCCTGGGCACAAACGTGTTAGGGGTGCAAAATTTCAACACCTGGTGCTGTCACAAACCAGCTACATGCTTCCATCACTGGGCTCTGTTGAAAACGGCTTCTCCATGTGAACCAGGAAGCGGCCTCCCCAGACAACAGAGCGACTCTCTTCTTAGCTCTGTGGCTGCAATCTCTTGGATGATGTGGATGCCGTTAGGCAGTTGAATGTGCAGGAGTACTCCATCCCTTACCCTCCCTCCCTCCCTCCCTCCCACCTACTTACGTGTGGCCCCGGGCACTGGCAACCCACACTACGCCATCAGTGGCACAGACACTGTTAAAGAAAGGCTATCTGGAATAAATTAGTTTTCAAGACATGCTCAAAGTGCCAGTAATAGATAGATAGATAAATAGATAGATAGATGATAGATAGATAGATAGATAGATAGATAGATAGATAGATAGATGATAGATAGATAGATAGATAGATAGATAGATAGATAGATAGATAGATGATAGATGATAGATGATAGATGATAGATGATAGATGATAGATAGATAGATGATAGATAGATAGATAGATAGATAGATAGATAGATAGATAGATAGAGATTAAAATAACCATATGAGGAGGAAGAAGAATACATAATATAATAAAGGAGTGTCAGTACTTACACGATGCTTTTTCTAAGTGCTCAAAAGAAGCCTGGGGGACAAGGTATATGTTGGTGTTGAGAATGCCAAGTTCTCTACCACATGATGGCAATTAGATGCCATATTGTAAGGATTCTACTTTATGAATGGTTGTAGTTGGGGCCTTAATCTCCATATGATTGAGAGCATGACTTCATACAATATTTCATTAATATTGTGTGTGTGTGTGTGTGTATTAAAGTTCAAACGTCTTGTGTTAATTCACAAAACTTAAACTCCTAGGGGCCATACAATTTGTTAGGCTTCACCTCCATTACTGCACATCAGGATCCCCTAAGATTCGATCAGCCTTTACTAGGGACTGAGACTTTAGCCTAGTAGGCCCTGCCCTGTGGAACTCCCTGCCAGCAGAAGTTCCACAGGAATCATTCCTCCCTTTTTTTAGACGTCCTCTAAAAATGGTGTTATTCAGACAGGTCTTTGCAATGATAAATTCTTTTTTTTGCTAGCCAGCACTGATTTCTTTTTTGTTTTTCTTTTTACTGATGTGTAAATTGATTGGGGGTTTTTTGCTCTTTTTGTGATTTTGCACTGCATACGCCACCTTGTATTTTTACAAAGCGGCAAATTTCTAAATATCTTAACACAGAACCACTGCCTGTAAAGGTCACAAACTTTCATATAACCAATTTTGGGGGAAAGTGCTGGTAACTATAATGTTCATTTTTTAGGCATCTTGTATGCAAGGGTACAAATTCTGCCAATGTTCAAAGCAAACCGTGGGGCGTTGGGGGTGATCCAAAGAAATAACTGGTTTTGTTCTATCCCACTATGAAGAAATCATAGGTGTATTAGCAGAAGCAAGTATTAAATGGCAATGTCGTTTTAAGTGGATTCATGCTACTTTGTGTTGAGGGGGAACGTTAACAAAATCCAAATGTTCTGCATCCATCCATTACCCGTGACCTCTTTCGATTTAGTGGTTCTTGTTTTAATTTATATGCCTAAAATGAAACAGATTGAATCCCCCTACAATCTCCTTGCTTTTCTAGTTAGGAAATTTATTCACAGATTGTGTGCTGCACTCAAGGGCAGAGAACAAACAATTGTGCATAGATATAGATATAGATATAGATATAGATATAGATATAGATATAGATATAGATATAGATATAGATATAGATATAGATATAGATATAGATATAGATATAGATATAGATATAGATATAGATATAGATATAGATATAGATATATGCACGCACACATTCCTAGTGTATTTGCTTTTTACACTTTCTTCCACATTACACATTGTAAAACATTTGGAGGAAGAACATAAAGAAACGCTGAGATTTCACAAATCTTGCCCTGTTTTTATTTCCTGTCTTTCCTTTGCACCTGTTTGTTGTTTTACATGACATGAATCAGCAATAAATGTAAACCTGACCTTTCTCCAACCATGACTTTGAAGGTTAAAAAGGAAAAGGAACTGTGTGGAAATGTTCCTCTCCGTCCACTTAACAACTGGAGCCGTTTGATAGACAACCTCTGTTTTCGGACTATTGGAATATCTGATCTGCCTGCAAGACGTGTTTGCAGTTAGAGCCCGCCAGTAGCTGAGAGAGCCATCTAGTGATCAGAGTGCTGTTTGCGACCAGAACTTCCTATCTCAGACGTCTTTTGTTTTCTCTCTGCCCTAACGGACCTGTGCTCGCCCCCCCTCCCCCTTCCCCCCTGGCTTCTCCCTCTCCCTGGACCCCCCTTGTCCTGCCCCCCCTCCCTCCCCCTCCCCATCCCCCGCCCCTAACCCCTATTAACCCTCCCCTTAATGGTTTCTCATAGGTAAAAGATATACGGATTTCTGATGGGGGAATTTTCCTAACTTGACAATTCTTATTGGATAATTGTAAATTGTAAATTTGATCCTCCCGACAAAAAATCTTCAAGAATCCACAGTGGAGAGTGGAGAACACACATCTCATTGCATGGTAAACACAAGATCTCCAATTCTTCGAACTTCCTGAACCCCAGTCTCTTGAACTCTTCGGAATCTCGAAACCCCAGGACTACTATCGACATTTCCAAGGTTTCAGTATGATGGAATGACGTAAGACGACCTTCTGGTAATTTAGAGGCTATTTAGAGACTATTAATTAAGAGACTAATTTAGAGACTACTAAGCGACTTTTTAAGGACTGGACTTCTGTGTAATATAAAGATTGCCAAAATTGAGAGATAGGATTAACTAAGTTCATAGGTATTTGCGGTAGGAGTGCTGCAAGCACATTGCTTTATCCTCTCTCTTATTTTAAGTTTAGACCACCTCACAAACTTAAGAATGTCAAACACTGGGAAAAGACCTGAAGGGGGAACACCAGCGGATAGGAAGGGATCAAAGCAAGAAGGGGATTTCAGAGCAGAGATATTGAGAATGTTTGCGGAGATAAAAGAGAGCGAAAAAAGTGTTGAGCGCAAACTAGAACAAGTAGAACATAGAATCGGGGAAGTGGACAAGAAGTTAGACGAAACAGTCAGTGAACTGAAAAGTCAAATGAAAGAGGTATTTAGGAGGACACAGACAGTGGAGGAAGGTCTGAAAAAGACAAAAGTAGAATTGAAGGAAGTAAGACGCGAGGAAGAAAGAATCAAAGCCGATATACTGGGTTTAAACAAAAGTCAAGAGGATTTAAAAGATTGGATTGCCATGAACGAATTAAGACAGAGGGAGGCCAATCTTAGGATGAGAGGTATACCCGAAGGTCAAGGGGAAAACATAAAGGAAAAAATTACAGTAGAATTAGCCATCTGGTTGGAATTACCAACAGAAGAAGTAGAAAAGGCAATACAATCAGCCTTCAGGTTAAAAACCAAACTCCCAAAGAATAAAAAATTTGTAGGAGATTGCTTAATTATATTCAAAGACAAGGAAATAAAAAATAAGATCCTACAGAAGAGCAGAGAGAAAAGGTTATATATTGGAGGAAATAACATAATAATCTTCAAAGATATTCCGGTGAGGCTTCTAAAACGTAGAGACTCCTACAAAGAACTAGTACAGATACTTAAAAGAAATAATATCGAGTTTAAGTGGGAGTTTCCGGAAGGCGTCTCCTTCGTATACAGGAGTAAAAGACAAAAACTGACAAATCCGGGAGAAACAGACAAATTCCTAAGGAAATATAAAGAGTTGAAACCGCAAAGGGAGGTGGGGGAGGGAGGGGCGGGTCCGGGGGGGGGCTTGGGGGGGGAGGCGGAGGGCTCGGGGGGGGAGGGGGGGGAGGGAAGAGGGTCAGAAGACGAAACTTAGATAGAATCAATAGTTGTTCCCTTTCTTCTTTCTTTTTCTTTTTTATCTTTCTCCCTTAATTAAATCGCAATGGTGTTAAAGATATTAAGTTGGAATGTTAATGGGATGAATGACAAAGGGAAAAGGAATCGAATTGAACATGTTTTGAAGAAGGAAGGATTAGATATCATTTGTCTCCAAGAGACACATATAGCGAGGAAACATAAAAGAACCCTGATTAACCCAAGATTGGGGAATGAGTTCATATCCTCAGACCAGAGTAAAAAAAGAGGAGTGGTTATTTATATAAAGAGACAAATAGAAGCGAAATCCCTTTTCAAAGATGAAGAGGGAAGGATATCAGCGGTACAAATAAATTGGCAGGGAGAAAAGATTATAATAGTTGGAATATACGCGCCCAATGCAAATAAGTCAGAATTCTACGAAAGATTGGAAGAAAGGTTATTTGATTACGCCGACCAAAAAATCATACTATTAGGTGATATGAACGGCGTGGTGTCGCTAGAAGTGGATAGAATGAGGGACACAAAAGGAAAAGAAGGAAAGTTACCCAGAACCTTTTTCTCCATGGTCCAAAACTGCAACTTGGTAGATATTTGGAGGTTTAGATACCCCCTAGAAAAGCAGTACACATTCTATTCAGAACCTAATGATTCATCATCAAGACTAGATCAGATATGGGTCTCGAAGGAGTTAGTTCCAAGATCTCTACGGGTGGAGATCCAGGCCAGAACCATTTCAGACCACAACCCAATAAAAATGGAATTGAAAGAGCAGGAAAGCAGACTATTTAGATGGAAGTTGAAGGACTACCTGTTAGATGATCAAGAGGTAGTAGAAAAGGCTCAAAATAGACTAAAAGAATACTTTGAAGATAATTTAGGCAAAAATACAAAACCTAAGGTGGTATGGGATGCAGGAAAGGCGGTAATGCGGGGCTTCTTTATTCAACAAAGTGCAATCAAGAACAAAAAAAGGGAAAAAGGGAAAAAAGAAATTATGCAACAATTAGCAGAGAACGAGCAAAAGCTAATCAAAAACCCAAAAAACAAGAAAATAAAAGAGAACATAAAAGTTTTACAATCCCAATACACAATGCTGATAAATAGAGAGATAGAATGGAAAATCAAAAGATTGAGACAGAGGAATTTCGAACATGCCAATAAAACGGGGAAGATATTAGCTTGGCAATTGAAAAAAAGGAAGGAACAGAATACGATAAACAGGATAGTGGTGGAAGGAGAAGAAATAAACAAACCTAAAGAAATAAGAAAAGCATTTGTGGATTTCTATGGGGAACTCTTTAGAGATTCAGGAAAGAATAAAACGAGGGAAATAGAGAGATACTTAATTTCCAAGAATATAAAAAAGATTCCCCCGGCAGATAAAGAGAAACTAAATGCCCCGATCAAGGTGGAGGAAATAAAAGCAATAATAACAGACTTAAAAAATGGGAAGGCACCGGGCCCAGACGGGTTCACTAGTAGATACTACAAAGAGAAGGAACCGATTCTGTTATATCCCTTGCAAGAAGTAATGAATATTATTTTGAAGGAAAGAGAAATACCGGAGATGTGGAAGGAGGCACTGATTACACTAATTCCAAAGCAAGATACAGAATTAGATCAAATTAAAAACTACAGGCCGATTTCCTTACTAAACGTAGACTATAAGATCTTTGCGGGAATCCTGGCTAGAAGATTTAAAGATACTTTGCTAAATAGTATCCATAGAGACCAAACTGGCTTCCTGCCGGGCAGGCAAATGAAGGACAATCTAAGAAACATCATAAATATTATAGAATATTTAACAGAAAGGTGCGACAAACAAGGCATACTGCTTTTTGTGGACGCCGAAAAAGCGTTCGACAACGTAAATTGGGAATTCCTATTGAAGCAATTGGATTACATGGAAGTGGGCACTGAATTCCTTAACGGCATTAAAGCAATATACACGGAACAAAAAGCTAGATTAATAATAAACAACGTAGAGACGAAAGAAATAACAGTAACCAAGGGAACAAGACAGGGATGCCCACTGTCCCCACTGTTATTCATAACGGTATTAGAGGTCCTACTAAAAACCATCAGAGAAAACAAAGAAATCAAAGGTATAAGGGTCGGCCAGCACGAACACAAAACTAAAGCCTTCGCTGATGATTTGGTTGTAACGTTGGAAGAGCCATTAGAATCAATAAAAAAGGTACTCGGAGAATTTGACCAATTTGGGGAGGTTGCAGGCTTAAGATTAAACAAGAGAAAAACAAAAATAATAGCTAAAAACATGCAGGCAGCCGAAACCGAGGAACTTCAAAGAGAAACAGGAATAGAGGTAACTAAGAAGGTGAAATACTTAGGGATTTGGGTTACGTCAAAAAATATAGATCTCTTCAAAAATAATTACGAAGCGGTATGGAAAGGAGTCAAGAAGGATATGGAAACGTGGAGTCGGTTAAGATTGTCATTTTGGGGTAGAATAGCCACAATTAAAATGTCGGTATTTCCAAGAGTTTTGTTCCTCTTTCAAAATATCCCGATTATTAAGGGTATTAAGATATTTAAAGCCTGGCACAGAGACATCTCCAGATTTATCTGGCAAGGAAAGAAGCCAAGAGTGAAATTTAAAATTTTGACGGATACGAAAGAAAGAGGAGGTTTCGCCCTCCCCGACCTGAGGATTTATTACGAAGCATCCAGCTTATGTTGGATAAAGACGTGGATAAAATTAGAAGATGGGGAAGTGTTAGATCTAGAGGGCCACGATAATCGATATGGGTGGCACGCTTATCTGTGGCATGGGCGGAAGAAGGGTCACACAGGATTTGGGAATCATGTATTCAGGGGCCCCTTGTTGGAGGTCTGGGAAAGATATAAGGAGATGCTAGAACCCAGAACCCCCCAATGGCTATCCCCATTAGAGGTAATGGCCATCAAAAAGATCAATATGGGAACCAATTGGGCAACTTACGAACAATTGCTTATGAAAGAGGAAGGAAAATGGAAAATGAGGCCGTACGATCAGGTCAAATCTCAAGTATACGATTGGCTACACTACCACCAAATAAATGATATGTTCAGAAAAGACGTAAAAGACAAAGGCTATGCCGACAAAAACTCTAGATTTCAATCTGAGATTTTGGAGAACAACACAAAAATATTATCTAAATTGTATAAGTATTTATTGGACTGGAACTTAGCGGACGAGGAGGTTAAGACGGTAATGACCCATTGGGCCAGAGATCTTGGCCGTAATATTTATTATGAAGAGTGGGAAAAACTCTGGAAACAACATCTAAAATTTACGGCCTGTGTGACACTTAAGGAGAACCTAATGAAAATGTTTTATCGCTGGTACCTGACTCCGGTTAAGTTAGCCAAAATGTATGGATCCTGCAACAAATGCTGGAAATGTAAGATAAGGGAAGGTACGTTCTACCATATGTGGTGGGAATGCCCAAAGGTCACAAGGTTCTGGGAGAGTATATACGAGGAAATGAAAAAAATGTTAAGATATACCTTCAATAAAAGACCAGAGGCGTTCTTGTTAGGTCTGGTAGGGAAAGAAATTAAGAAAAAAGACTACAAATTGTTCCAATACGCAACAACGGCAGCAAGGGTCCTAATAGCAAAAAATTGGAAGCAGGAGAGTATCCCAACAACGGAGGAATGGAGAAGTAAATTATTAGAATATGTGGAGATGGACAGGATGACATGTAAAATTAGATATACAAAAGATCAGAGGTTTGTTGAAAACTGGGAAAGTTTTACGAAATATCTGAAAAGTCTAATCGATGAACAGACAACACTAGTAGGTTTCCAAGAAGCTCTGTAAGAGAAAAGGGTAAAGCTAATAGAAAATGGATAGATGAGAATGACTTATGGCTTTGCAAATATGGAAATGCGGATTTATTGTTTAATGTTATTTAGGACGATTCGTGAAACGACTGAAGGAAGTCAACTCTTTTCTTTTCTTTAAGTGACAGATACGAGTTTTGTATAAGTTTGTTATGTATTTTGACTTTTGGAAACTAATAAAAATTATGCATGAAAAAAAAAAAAAAAAAAAAAGGAAAAGGAAAAGGCACCTATCTACGCTTTTCTTTCGTTTCTTTTTCTTTTAACCAGCAAGCTGACTTAAATTCACAGGCGAAGCTGTGGTCAGACGCCCCTCCCTACAAATATAACATTGTGGATACAGTCAAACCTTGGTTCCCAAATGCCCCCATTTTGGAACGTTTCGGCTCCTGACCACCGAAAACCCGGAAGTAAATGCTCCAGTTTTCCGGAAGCCAAACTTAATCCGGCACTAGCCTTCACATCATGATGCCTTTGTGAAGGTGGGTGGCAAAGGCCTCATAATGCCCGGCCCAATTTCTTGGGCTCCGTAGCAGAAGAAAGGCAGGACACAAATGGGGGGGGGGACCCTTGAATCATACTCCCATGGAAGTTTACAAAAAGAATACTTACAAAGAGTTGTGCAACCTGCGATAAGACTGTCTGCACTGCAAGGGGGCAATTTCAAGATTCCTTCTCCTGCACCAGACTCATCCTTCTTAAGCTCCACCTTCTCTGTCTTTCATTGACTCATCAACAAATCCAGGTATACATTAAAATTCTCCACCCCAAGATCTTTATATCATTTTTCATCCAAGGCTATATATACATGTTTGCCTTTCCCACATTTACCAATCTTTCACCTCCCATATGGTTTTCTCATATCCTCCAACATGTCATGACGAAAAAATAGGATGCACTCCTGGACAAGTTCCATGACCTGTGCAATATCATTGCCCCCCAAAAGTGCTTTCTCAGGCATAATGCCCAAAAACATGCATTTTGGGGCACAGTCCAAGATCGCAACCCCTATGGTGCTTAAAATGGCTACCAGGCTAGTGGAAGAAAAAATGGTATGTTCCGGTTTTACCATGACACTTAATGACAGTTTTCTGGCGGCTCAGAGTGGCTGGGGCAGCCTAATCAGATGGGTGGAATATACCATATTTTTTGCTCTATAAGACTCACCTTTTCCCTCCTAAAAAGTAAGGGGAAATGTGTGTGCATCTTATGGAGCGAATGCAGGCTGCATAGCTATCACAGAAGCCAGAACAGCAAGAGGGATTGCTGCTTTCACTGCACAGCGATCCCTCTTGCTGTTCTGGCTTCTGAGATTCAGAATTTTTTTTTTCTTGTTTTCCTCCTCCAAAAACTAGGTGCGTCTTGTGGTCGGGTGTGTCTTATAGAGCGAAAAATACGATAAATAGTAAAATTATTATTATGGAACAGGATGTCCATATTTTTATGTTGGGGGACATGGAGTTATGCTGTGGGCTGAAATCCTATACTCACTTCCCTGGAAGTAAGCCATACTGAATTCACAGGAACTTACTTCTGAGTAGGCATGTCTAGAATTGTACTGCTAGTCTATGAGCAACCATATCACTTCTCCAGAGGTTCAGTATTTTAAGCTGTTTAAATTGCAAACAGCTTGGGGGCAGGGGCTGTTTGTATCTAAGGCATTTTGCACATGGTGACTGGTGCTAGATAAAGCCATTAGCACTGCAATGCTGTAATATGAATAACAAGCAATCATAATTTTAAAATATTTTAAACAGCCTTAGGAGCTGGCTGCAATAAAAGATCTCCGAGATTTTCCCACCAGCAAAAACATCATAAATTATAGAAGTTATAATAAAAATATCATAACTATCCTTGCTCAGTGAAAAAACAAGAAAAGAAAGAGAATGCTAGTCTAAGAAGCAGCACAGGGACAGTTTAGAGAAAACAACAGCACTGGCAAAGTACAGCCCAGTTGTCAATTGTGTTGTCAATCCAGTGACTGTAGCACCCAAATCAACATTCGGAATCGGCACATACTGCAAAGGCAGGAACTATGCAATTTGATTTTGGATGGGTGTGGACGATTTCTTAGTGGGTAACGTATGAATATTATATGTAAACTTCAGGTACCATGGACAGAGGCTACCCTTGTCATCTTCCTCTATCATGGGCACAGCCTAGTCTTCCCAAGCCTGGTGTTTTCCAGATGTTTTGGACTATTGCATGATCAATGGTCAGCGATGATGGAGTTGTAGTCCAAAACATCTGGAGGGCAGCAGGTTGGGGAAGGCTGTCATAGACTATAGCAGGAGAATGACATCTCCCATAGTTCCTTGGACCTTCTTACCCAGCATTAAGGGAGACAGAGAAGGAAGGAGGGAAAGGAAAGTGGAAGGAATGGGGAGCATTTGAGGGGACCTTGTGAAGAACATTTTTACAGGTCCTCAGGTTTTGTCATTTTTTTTAAAGATCCCACATAGAATTGTAGCATTAGAATGGACCACGAGGGTTATCTAGTCCAACTCCCTGCAGTGCAGGAATATTTTGCCCAATGTGGGGCTCAAACCCACAACCCTGAGATTAAGAGTCTCATGCTCTACTGACTGAGCTATAACATCATTTCTGAGAATCCGAAGAAATCTTGGGAGGAATCACCCATCCCTTCTTTTAACAGTTCTGAGGCATTGCTTTTCTACAATTCTCAGGAGATGAAAGGGAGGTTTCACATAGGACTTAATAATGACCTTGTCCAGGGCCAAAATCTTTCCATAACATCTAGCCACAAGTAAGTTCCATTCATGGCAGCCGCCATCAACACATGGACAACGTAACACAAAATAAGTAATGGGTGGATCTCAAATATAAATCCTTTGGATATCCTTTGCATCTCAGCTAACAGCATTGCACTATGGAACACAGACCATGAAAATGTTGCTTTGTATCTCAGTTCTCCTGTTGTTTTTGTGTTATATTGTTGTGACCTGAAAAGGGTAAAAAATAAAACAAAATAAGTAACTCTCGTTCAGCAAAGGTCCTTTTTAATGGTAATTGAAAGCTTCCTGTTTGCAGGCACATCCCATTTTATTGCTTCCCACGTCAACATGGTTGGGTGATAAGAGCTAAATCGACATTTAAGTTGCATATTTAGTCAGACTCCCTGGGGTGCAGGGTATAATTATTTGTTTCTTTCCATTATGGTGCATTAGTGATATTCTTCTGTAATGGAAAGAAAGAGAAAAAATGGAAATAAAAGAGTGACTTAATACCCCTCCCCATAGGTGACAAAACCTACTAATAAGGTGATATCCAAGAGTCATTTTTCTAGCTGTAATAAAGTGGGCAGAATTTGCAAACTGGAAGTTTTCAGATAAAGGAACAGTTCCCATTAAAAGCTCTAGTATGTTTTCCCTTGCCTATTATTCTTTTGCATGTTATGGCTCTCTCACACACACACACCCAGTATGACATTTTGCCAAAGATCAGGTCAAAAAAGATAGAGGACAGCAAAGAAAATGGCATTTTGCTCTCCTCCCCTCCCCCGCCTGTACAAAGCTAGTGAACAAAATTTCACTGCTAGGTGCTAGCATGAAAGCAAGCTGAGTGATCAGAGTAGGAGCAAACACATATGAGATTTAGGAGTAAGGGTGTCTGCAGACGGTCATTATTTTGTGGGAGGGATTAAAGTGTAAACTGGAAATTGAGATTTGTGTAATTGAAGTGGACTGGTGTGCTCTGTCAGCCTAGCACAAGAGACTCATGTTAAAAAGAAAGAAAGGATATTTTGCAGTTAGAAAAGTGACTCGGAAATGCATTGAAAAGTGTGGTTTAAATGAATGATTAATGGGAAGACATATAAACATCCTGCAAGCAGCAAATTAGGAAGAATGCTTGTGGTCCTATAACTGTCCCTCCCCACCAAACAAAATCAGAGCAAATGTTCAGTAAAGGCTGAACACAGCCTAATCTCTGCAAAGGTTTGTGCAAGTGAATCAGGATGAATTTTCAATGAACAGGTCACCTGGGGGAGCCCAAAGGCTCAGTCAGATGGACCCAGATTCATTTTCATTCTCAAAATTCAGCACTGCCTCAAAAGGTGGGTTGTGAACCATTACATCATGGCCACTGCACCATTGCTGGAGCGCAAAATGCTACAACCCAACTTCATTAGCTGCTATCAAATATTTAAATCAAAGAGAACTCACAGCCCTGAGTTGTGAACGACGGCATCCCGCGCCCTGGGATTCGTCTGTTGCTTTCAGACAAGGGCCTACCTAAATCATGCATCCTGTGGATGACAGCAGTGTTATTTTTCCTCTGACATGATTCAGAAACCAGGTCACTCTCATTGAAAATCTGTCTTGGATTAGCCAGGCTGTTGAAAGGTGGCACCATACGGTATTCATCAGCTGCGCCCAGAACAAACATCTCTGCATCATGCACGGCATAGTGAGCTGGCGAGATATTTTTACTGGTAATCTCCCAGATGAGAAGGCTTGCTATGGCACCTCAGCAATGATAGTCAGAGAAACAGTCTGGCAACCCAGGTTACCATTTTTAAATGATAGGAATAAATGAACTTGCTTTTTACCTGCTCAAACAAAACATATTGTTGGGGCTCAGAAAGACGAATTATTATTATTTGGGGGGATATATCCTGTATTTAACATATACTTCACTTACCAATGAAGTTCATTGGTACTAAAAAGTCTGGGGGAGGCTGGGATCCATTCATGCCATGTCTGTTCTCGTATGTGATTGGCTGATTATTGCTAGCACTCTTCTGTGGCAGAGCAGGACTGTGACAAGGATATAAAGAGTTACTTTATCAGTTCAAATCTTTTAGGTACCACGAGCTCTCTGGTCAGAGCTATTTATTTATTTATTTCATAACATTTATACCCTGCTTGTTTGTGAAAAGAAACAAAAATCTTCAAAGTGGTTTACAAAAGATAAAACAGCAAAATAAATAAAAATTCACAACTACACTTCAAAGCATACAAAAGTTCAAATACTGAAACAGATAAAAATCACCCCAATTTTCTTAAATATCTAGGTAGGCTTGCATAAACATGAATGCTTTCAGCAGGCACTGAAAGTAATAGAGCGAAGGGACCTGCTTAATCTCAGATGGCAGGGAGTTCTTACAAATGTGCAACTGGCATTATTTTCTTCTGAATTAATTCAACAAAATTTATATACCGCTTACTCAGCAGAGACGTCTCAGTGGTTTTTATTCATTGACTTAGCAAAACTTATATACCACTTGATTGTCATAAGACCTCTAAGAGGTTTATAAGAAGTTAAAAACAGTTAAATACAAGTAGTTAAAATATTTAAAAGGGAATTAAAATCAGTGGCAGACTAAAAAGAAATTAAAGCACATTAACAAAAATGTTTTAAACATGCACCCAAAGTAATCAAGAGAAGCTGCCCGATGTGACATGGCAGGGAATTCCAAAGAATGATTTTTTAAAAAATATATAATCCCACTTTAACAATCTGAAGACATCTGTATCGGGAAGTTTTTAATGTTTGACATTTTATTATGTTTTTATATGTGCTGGAAGCTGCCCTGAGTGGGCGGGGTATAAATAAAATCATCATCATCATTCCTTTTAGCCAGGAAAGCATTGTTTGTGAATATTGTTGATATGGCATAGAATGTGAAAGAGAGGTATCTTCAAGTCTGTATTCTTCCGGAGACTTTTTCTTCCTCTTTCCTTGGAGGAGAATACAACATGTTGGAGATCCATGCCTGGATTTCCAGACGTCCTTGTTTTTCCTTTAACAGTGGAGGGAGGGAATGTCAAACCCTTTCCCCTTGCTGCTATTTTCCTAATATAAATCCAAAACTGCTGCTAGACATGCAATAGAAAAAATAAAACCCATTTTCCATGAAGAGGATGAATGATGGGTTTTTTAAAGGGTAATTTAGACAGGGAATGAAAGGGGGAGAATAGGGCTGAATTCCCCTCTTCCATGCCCCAAACTGCTGTGCCAATCAAATTCAGAGCCTCAACATATATATTGGAATGAAAAAAGTCAAAATATTGGCCTGGGATCCTATTGTGGATTTCCCATCAGTTTAGCTAAGAGGATGCAACAAATTTAAAAGTGAATTTGTCACTTACAGAATTGACCAAGGGTCTTTCTAGAACCCCAGAAGAAGTCTAGCATTGTCTGCCATGGCGTCATAAGTTCCATGTGTTCTCATCCATAAAAAAGCAGCCTCCGTACTTACGTATTTTTCGCTCTATAAGACGCACCAGACCATAAGACACACCTAGTTTTTGGAGGAGAAAAACAAGAAAAAAAATATTCTGAATCCCAGAAGCCAGAACAGCAAGAGGGATCGCTGTGCAGCGAAAGCAGCAATCCCTCTTGCTGTTCTGGCTTCAGCAATAGCTGAGCAGCCTGCATTCGCTCCATTAGACGTACACACATTTCCCCTTACTTTTTAGGAGGGAAAAAGTGAGTCTTATAGAGCAAAAAATTCGGTATTCTACTTGCACCACAACCACCTGTTTCCCCTCTTGAATGCTTGCTCATGATTCAGCCCCGCATGCCAAATAACCCTCTCCTCACTCCCCAGATGGTCTTGGCAGGAAGAATTGGTGCTTGCGTTGTTGAAAACTGTGGAGTCACTTTTAATTACCATATCTGGGATCCCTTTTTCCATCAGCAATGCCAGGAGTCGCCATAGCCTCCAGAGGAGAAAATGTGAATCCCATTCCCTCTGCCCTTAGCTATTATCTCCAATTTACATCTAAACTAGTTTTTCAAGCCACTTTAAATGCTGCTCCTTTCCACCTTTATTTCAATGCAAATGCATTAAAAACTTTATCCTTCCCATGCTTAAATCTTGCATGCTTTCTTTTGCTTCTTGTTTCAGTCATACATTGTTTTTCAACTAAAGCTTTTCTTTCCAACCAATTATTATTTCTGGTGTGTTTTCCAGAGCATTCCAAAATGGCATCTGATTATACATAAAGCCTCAGAATGGAGCTCTGTCCCCAACCCCCCTTCATTAAGGACACAAAGGATCCCTGCGTGAGCCAAACAGCACTTTGTGATTTAATACAGCTTTATATTCTAAATCGCAGCCTGGCTTTCTGCAAAGCAGATTCTGGAGTGAATCAATGCATTTTCCGGGTTGCCAGTGAGCACCCTTTGCTAACTCCAACCAATTCTGTCACTCCACAGAATTAGCATTTGATTAAGCAGCCCCAGCACACACAGACTCCTCTCACCACCATGCGCTCGGAGTGCTATGATAATTCCTGAGTGGAAGGAGCGCAAGAAAGAGTATTATTCTTCAGGAAGAAAAATTGCAGGTTCTCTATTAGTGGGAAAGAAATGTGCAGATCCTAATTATTCTAAAGGCTGCCTCTTCTCGTGGGATGTTTTACTAAAGTTTTGGGAATACTTCTGTCGTGTCTAAAAATGGAAGCACTTATATATTTATCCACAGAGAAAAGCAGGCATATAGCCTCATAAATCTAGAGTTGCCGGCGCTCCATGGTCATAAGCCATTTCTTTCAAAGAGGTTTCTAGCATTGATAGGCTCTAAGAAAGGGGACTCCTATACCATCTGCTAGCATTTTGTTCATAAGCAGGGTATGAACTGTGAAGCCACATGAAGTCAGCCACTTCCTATGTAGGTCTGGGCCTGGTCAATGCCTTGAAACCTCATGGACACTGCTTTGGGTTCCATGACAGTAGAAAAACAGGGTATAGATGCTTCCATATGGGAGTTTAATATGGAATTGGGGCTATTCGTGCACTCACGTTTCTGAAGTGTCCACATGACAATGTCAGCAAAATGTTAGTCCATGCTTTAATCTGGATTTCCTCTTATCATGGAAAAGCTGGTAAGTTAAAATAAGCCATTATACATCTGCAGGCACTGCTGGTGTGACAGCGTTTTAGTGTGTGGGGGGGTGTTCTTTTGGAGGGGTGACTGGTTTGTCACTTGCCTTGTGATATTTTGGTGTGTGGCCTCTAAATGTGACACCCCTACCTTCATTTGTGCCTCATCTGAACACAACCTAGGAGCTTTCCTGTTTCCATCAGTTGCCACATGTTGAAACCATACTCCAATTTCCACAGCCCAGGTAAAAGATGCTGCTGTCTCAAGATCTCTTCAGAGTACATGTAGGGGATCACCTCAGAGACTCTAATGACAATACATACAGTGGAGTAATTTTTTTAAAAAAAAGAAATAAATATAGAGGTCTTGTTCAACACACCTTTACTTGGGCAAGTCTTGCTCAGGTAGATATCACTTCTGTGCAAGACCTTAAAAACAAAATTAAAACCCAAAATTAAAATCCAAATTAAAATCCAATATGGATAGCTCACCTACCCTCTCCCCCAACAGCTTCCATTTTGCCCACAAGTTAACTAAGTATAAAATAACTGGTAACCTTATTAATATTATCATTATTGTTATTAAGTACATTCTGAAATATTGGACCTGAACAGCCATTTTGCGATATTTGACCCCTCTCTAGAAGCAGCCAGGGTTGTGAGGCTGAAGAGTTTCAATCAGCTGCAATTCAAGACTGGATTCATCATAAAGATTGTGCATGGTGACTTTTCTTTGCCTAATGTCAGGATGCTGTCAGTGAATCCCAGCTGTTGCCCAGGAAAGTATAAAGACAAGGGAAGATTTCTTACTGTCCTTTTTTAATTCAGTATTTACAGAGAGAGGCTATATGTAAAACCCAGCCTCTTGGATAATGGCGTTGTCCTGAGTGAATCTCCACACACACCCATACCTGTCTCTCCCACTTCCTCATTTGTCTCCTCTACAAGTGCTGCTACGTCTTTGAGCTCTTTGCTCTCCTACTTTCAAGGCTCCTTGGGTTCTGAGGGGGGGTGTCTAGAACGCTTTCTAATTTCCCAACTTCCCCCCCTCATCTGCCTCTGAGTTGCAACCTCCCTCAAATCCCTGTTGTAAATCTATACTGTCTTCCTCTTCCTCCTCCCTGGAGGGGTCAGGCTGGGGAGGCAGTCTCCACCACTCCTCCTCTGCCCAGTCCCTGACACCTAAGGGAGGTATATTGGACATGCTTTACTTCCCTGTTTGAAAATATGACTTTGCAATAGTGGCTGGTGTGGTGGGGCAAAGCCACAGAATGGCCCCTGCAGCACAAGTGTTGCTGCAACTTATCTGGAGGGTGCTGAAATTGAGTACTTCTGCTGGCCCACCCCAGGACTATTCAGATAAGCAAAACTGGTCCCAGGAGGCACTGCCCCACCATACCAGCCCTCAAAGTCCAATTTTGCCACTTCTGTGGCTTTGTTTCCTTAGTAGCCTTCGTGATCATGTCTCTAGACTATGGAAGTCTCTCCCCTGAGAGACTCATCCTCCTTACTCCACCTGCTCTTTAAGAAAGCCTTTGATTTGATAATCGGCCCGTTTTATTTTGCTCACTGACTCGTTTTATTCTGCGACATCTTTTATTGTTAGTGTCTCCTGCTGCTAGCTTTAATGAGGATATATTTTCTATGCCTTTATTTTGTTGTTGTTTTGAATTTGTTTTATGATTTATTTTTTGTCTTTCACGTCTGATGTATTTTCACAACTATGAGTCCGTTAACTGTCCTGGGCAGTTGGAAAAGGGAGAGTATAAATTGGTTAAAGTAACTAACTAAATAATAATAATAATAATAATAATAATAATAATAATAATAATAGTACAGACTTCCGGAAAGCAATAGAATTTGCACCGAGCATGGAACTGTCATAATATATTTCACTTCTGGGCTGTCTCCTGCAAAATGTAATTAATTGCTGGAAAGCATTTAAACCAAGTGACCCAAAGCTTCAGTCTCTGTAACGTTCCTTCCTGATGCAGTCAGCAGTAGAAGCGACACCCAGCCAGCCAGCCTTATACTATGTGTGAGCATCTTTATTTTTTTCTTTATAAGAGAAGGTAGGATTCTCCCATTTTCCACGCTGCTGGAACTTGCCCTCATTCTGCCTGCTGGAAGAACTGCCATTTATTTTATCTAGTCATTTATTTTGATTTACAACTTTCACCATCCCACTTGCCTGGCATGGCTACCGAAGAACTGCATATAGCTAAATGGGTTGCTTTTACTGCTGAACACACTGCATTGGTCCCCACTGCCAGTAAAATGACACTGACTCTTTCTAGATACCTAGTGGAGAGAGGTCTTTGTCCTTTATTATAGGCACTGTCTGCACGATAGGTTAACAGAGTCTGTGACCCTGAACCTGCCTCCTTGGGGTGGGAGTGCCATTTCAGCCAAGGGCTGAAACAATATATGCTTTCAGGTTTTTTGTGGGGAAGGGAGTCGTTGCCAAAAGCCACATGTTGAAATGCCAAACACATGTTAATTTTAAAATATTTTATTTTTGGTGGAAAAGCAAGATCAATTGCTGCAGTGGCATTGAGCAGTTTGGCAAGAAGCGCAAGCTGCAGCTGTTAAAAGCTCCTTGCAGGTTGATCACAACTGCACAGATCCTTGGCTACTCAGAAATAAGCTTTGGCAAGAATGTGAAGTTGCTAACCTCTCCAGCACAGATTCTAACCCTAAGCATGGTCAACTCACTAAGCTCTACAGAACATATTTCCTAGAAATGTCTAGGAATGGACTGCAGCCTTTGTGTGCTTTTACATGACCTGCATGTTGAGCATTAATCCTGGTTTGTTTGCAGAGTAATTAGACAGTGGTGGCTATTTAATGAGCATTCACTTAGATTCATTTGCAGGGTGGTGAAACGACACTGAGTCAAAGCAAATGTTCCCACATTTTCCACTGCCTGGCACTATCCTTATCACAAAAAGTTTGACCTTTTGGAGAAGCAGACTTGTTGCACAAGAGCTCCAGATCAGCTTTCCCTGCACAGCCAACATTGTGACTGAATCCCATTGACACCACAAATCCAGCAGCAATCCAGACACAGAAGAACAGGCTGCAAACACACCCAATATGGGACCTGATCAAGTTAAGGGTTCTGAAATGACCACTGGAGAGAAGGAGACCAAAAGGACTATCAGCTTCCTGAAGAACCTCACAGACCGTCAGAGTTTATAGGGCCAGAGCTTGGACCAGGCTCCTTCCCCTGAGGAACCAGGTGCTTCCCACATTTCATTGGTCCAGCAGCACAAGGAGCACATCAAAATGGAGGCTACAGAACAGAGGGGGATACCCATATTCGGACCAGCTGACTGGTCTTTTAAAGTTCTGAAGTTCTCTACAATGGGGTACAGCCAGGAGGAGGAAGTCTGGAGAATTGTTTATTTGCTGAATAAAACAAAACAGGATCCATCCACAGTTTTGTTTGTCCTTTGATTTCCAGGCACAGCTCCAAGAGGTTTTTCTTTCTTCCCGCCACTTTCCCCGGGAAAACCTGCTGTTTATTGCTGAATTGAAAGAAACATCAATCTGGTTTTCTGTGTGTTGACATTTGTTCTGATTCAGCAGAAAACAGTCGGTTTTCCCAGGGAAAGCAGTGGGAAGCAAGAAAAACCTCTTGGACCTGTGTCTAGAAAAAGCTTCATTAACATGTGGCCCCGATATTCAGGATCCTGTCCCGCCTCCCAAACTGATGCTAAAGTAGCTCTTAAAAATCACAGGGCAAACAGAAGAAATCAGGGGATAAAGGGAGGTATGGATGAGCCTGTAGTACAGAGGCTTAAAAAGTGTTTTTTCTCACTTGGAGCTATCCATGGTCTGTTCACCTTGCCTCACGCCTCCAGACTTGCTGCTGTCTCTCTGTGGCTTCTGATATCACACCAGAAGACAAGCCCCGGCTGAAAATAGTGACAATCACACATATTCTTTCTTCTGCTCAGAATTTTTCAGGACTGATGGGTTAAATCTGAAGTAACAATTGTGCTGCTAAATACATTTGATGTCCAAGAAGTAAAACAGGGCTATATTCATGCCATTCTTAGGCCATAGTCCTGAGTGAAGAAGGGGGTGCTGAAATGGCCTGCCCCCGTGGGGGGGGGGAACCTAGTTATATTCTAGAGCCCTTCACTAAGGTGCGTAGCCCTTTTATCTGCCATGATAGAAAAGAACACATATACATGGTGTTCTCTGCAACTGCTTGGTCTGAAGTAACCCTTTCCTGCCTTCAGAAATTTATGCAATGGGGGTAAAGATGGATTCTATTTCATTTGACAAAATGTCATGTTATTAATATCTTAACTGATGCCACAACACCCACCAGTGCAGCCATAGGCCCACTCCACACACAATTCCTGGCTTAGAAACCTGGCTCAAATGAACTAACCTAAGGCATTGTGATCAGGTCTTGAAAAAAATTTGCAATTTCCTATGCCTAGTGTTGCATTTTTAGATGCAAGGCATAACTAGAGATGCCAAGCATGCCCAGATTAAACACCCACAAACACTTCAGCCCAGAGCATCAGCAGCAAGATTGCCAAATTGCCAAACACTGGAGGATTTTGAAGGCTAAATGTATGAAGGAATGGACAGCAGATCTGGCATCTAGCCTTAATAGAAAACTCACAACTCACAAACTTAGCACTAGACAAAGTGACCATAGCATGGGAAAATTCTATACCATTCGGTCACACTTTATTTTATACACCACAAAAAAGGAACATGGCTTCCCCTCGCCAGAGTATCTATGGACCTATACAGAAAATCACTTTGAGACAATTGAAATGTTCTTGAGGGGTGATCAAGGTTTTTGGTGGGGAGGGGAGGTATTTAAAATTCCTTCCTTTCTTCAGTCCTTTCGTATTAGCATGATCTTTTTCTAGATGGATGGGAAATCCGAACTGTGACATTTGAGCAGCCATAGGTTTGCATGTACAAGAGCAAGCATCTTCTTCCAAGAGCCCAGATCTGAATTTCAGGTTCAGTGAACAGTGGTGCACCTAGGTAATTTTAGACCCTGGACTAAATGGCCTTATGTGGCGGCCACCATGTGTATTACTTCGGTTGTGATGGGTGGACAGACAAGAGCAGAGATCGGTGTGTGAATGGCACAACAAAACCTTTTAAACTGTTGTCCCTAATAAGACCTGCGAGCGGAGGAGAAGATTTGGGATCTACTTCAGGCAGCAAAATGTTTTGGGCTAGCACTCCTCATTCCTCCCACGCTCCCATTTGCCTTTCAGCCACTTTCTCTTTTTCTTTTTTCTTTTATTTCCTCCTCCTCTGCTGCAGTGGACACAGCACCGAAAAGAGCAGCTGGTTTGCCCATCTCTTCTAGCCGTTGTTTAGCTGCATCTCTCCCTGTGTTCTGAGCCAAACAGTCTTAGTAATTGCAGGATTTCAGGGGAAAGGAGCAGCAAGTCATGAACTGCTAATGAGTGGGTGTAGCTGGAAGGGCTGGCAGAGTCCAGCGTGAGACACTTCAGGCTGACAGGAAGATGCAGCCTGTTGGCCCCGAGAGCATCTGTGTCAGAGTCAGGGCATTGGGTTTCTGCTCCATCAAAGCTGGGGAATGCATCAGAGCTATGCCACGTGGAAGAGCAAAAGGAGAAAGAAAATCCTCGCAGCCACAAAGACCGCTGTGCGCATCTTTGCATTTGGGAGGTGATAATCTTTAATTTGTCACACCTGTTGTGCTCTTTGATTCCTTTCCCCTTTCCTCCCCCCGCCCATCAGCTCTGACTTTTATTGAGTGCGACATCCCGACACTCTTGCTGTCAGTGCACCTTGTATCACTCCAATTACCGTCCGGCTTCTCCTGGTGAAGCACCCTTCTTGGCCTTAAAAATACACACATACAACCTCCATATACAGTTCTTTTGATACCTTATCAGGTGAGGAATTGTGCAGCGAAAAGAACAAAGCGGCTGTTCCACAGTGACATTCTGCATTAATTAATGCCACCGGCTTTAAAGTCCACTATATCGTCTCACCAAGAGAAGCGATCGCATGTTATCTTCTATTATTAGTCTCTAAATATGAGCATAAGCAACCAAAAAGAGGATTGGGGGGGGGACAAGACAAGGAAATGCATCAGCAATGCCTCAGAAGAAAACTGCATTCCCTTTGTGGACGCCACCACAACATTCTTAACTATCAAACAGATTACATAATATTCTGGACTTCTAGAAATTCTCCAGAAAGAGAGGTTACTCATTTTATCAATTTGATTCTGGGATATAAACCAGTTATTTGGGCTCTCCCTAAAGATAATACAGCGTGGATTCATAGTGCTGCTTTTATGGCCAAGAAGAAGCATCTTTCAATATTGGAAATTCCATATTTTGCCCCTGGTGGACCTCTGGGTAGTGATATGCTGGTTTCTGTGGAAGAAAACAAATCACCCCAATACAGTCATATTTATATTTTATTGCATAGTTTTTAAAAAGTGTCTCAAAATAAACACAGTATGCTGATACATGTATTTATTTATTAAATTTCTATACCATCCTTCATCCAAATATCACAAGACCATTTACAATATAAAACACAAAAATACAGATCATAATAACAAACAAAAACAATACCCCCCAACAGACCCCATTTAAAAGGTCATACATTGTTCAATTAGCCAAAGGGCTTTTCTTTTCAATTCCTGTGACATTATGGGAACCATTTTAGGACATATGCAGTCTAAGCTTATGGGTGTTTACTAAGAAGGAAGTATTGTTGCCAAATTAAGCGTGCATAGAATTTCAACCATAACATTGTCAAATAAATATTAAAGAAATGTCAAATTAAAACATGGAATATATAGATTTGCTGAGGAAAACTCTGACTAAAATAGGTTATAGGGTTCCTTTTTTATTTTTATTTTCTTTTGTTTTAAATATAACTGAACTGGAGGCATAAACAGTCAGGCTATTATATGTCGGTCAAAGAAGCGCCATCCGGAAGCTCAACAAGACTGAAGCATTAATCCAAGTGCTAATTCAATCAATATGGATCAACTTTGCCTGGGTTAAATTCCCCCAAGGCCAGTGAAACTAAACAAGAAGCATCAAATAACTAGATCAAGAGCAACCCACAATTCACTTTAGTAGAACAAATCAAAATTTGCTGTTATTTTTTGGCTCTTTATTCATCCCTGCACAGAATTATTTACCTAACGGCCAGGCAAAATTAGGGACCCTAACCTGGTAGTAGGAAGGCACAAAGCTCACACTTCAGACATAAAGCGGAAAGGATGTTGATCCAGTGATACATGAGATATATTAAAGTGAAAAATACTTTCCACCTCATGAGTCCTAAGCATGGGGAATTGCATTAACCAATCTACTTTGGGAGGGGAATGTCATTTGTTATGCCACCTCAGACAGCAAAATGGGGTGTGGTCCAGCCCTAGGCTTCACTGTAGGAAGTGGGAAGACCAGCAGTGTGCCATAACTGAGCAAGGAGGATCAGCCTCAAGTCTCTCTTGCGGTCAAAAGAGGCACAAAACCAGAAAATGGCACAAGCAACCCATATTAAAAATTGTATACTGAGAATTTGCCTGGTTGAGAGGCTTTGCACACTTTCTGAGCAGGGTTAATCTTTTTTAAAAAAAAACACCAAACAAACCCAAAGGTGCATGGCTCACATGCCCTGTTGGAACTTAATGAGCATAATTGAATCTACTAATAAGAAGACAAGAACAAATGCAAAAGGGGATGCCTAGTGGTATGAGAGGAAACATCAAAGTTGCTCCTTATATACAAATTCAAACATGTACAGGAGTGAACTACTCTGATCTAATTCAAATCGGGCGAAAGTGGATTGTCAGCTAAGTAATGCTCAAATGTGGACAAGCCCAACTTGTGACAGGGTTATCTAGAAGATGCAAAGGGGAGAATCATGGTTCTATGCCTGCACATATAAGTGTGTAGATTATGGTTACCAGACATCCCCATTTCCCAGGGACAGTCCCCAGATTTACAAATCTGTCCTCGGACAAAATCCGTCCCAGGAATGTCCCCAGATTTCATTTAATGTCCCCAGATTTATATTTTAAGTGTTGTAGATTTATTAATAGGGAATGAATGTTGCGTGGTTGATTCAACGGCACAAGACACATCATATGGGGACTTCCAGCGAGGCAAAATGGCAGGAGCCACGGCAGCGAGCAGCTCCTGAAGCCAGCCAGACCCAACTGCGCTACCAGGCTGGCTCCAGGCTGCTGAAACTGCCGCTGCCACTGCCAAGGGTGAACTGCGGATGCCCGGGGCTTCAACTGGGGGGACTACTCTCACACACACCCCACGCATGACCCAAATCGAGCTGGGAGCGAGAGCGCCCGGCCACCCAGCCGACTGCCCAGCGGTGCTCCGGGGCCGGGAAAACCCTGGAGCCGATACAGGGAGAAGGAGGAGAGGAGACCATAGAGAAGGAATATTGGTGCCAACTACTTGCTCATGGAATGTAGTACAGTAACGCCGCATCCCCCCCCCCAATCATGGCAACATGTGAACCTCTTTCCCAAAGAGTTAAGCCCGTGGTGCATAAGCCATTTTTTAATGTATCAGTCTTCTGCAGTCAGGGATTTCTGCTGTCTTTAAAGTAAATTGCATCCTGGTGTGTTATACCATAAAAGTTAAGATTTAGATTGCTGGGACATCGAAGACCCTGCTGAAAGCAAGCATAATTAGCATGGTGCTCTTGTTGCCGACTGCTGCTGCTGCTGCAAAAAAGATTTTTTTAAACAAATCTTCTGATCTCCCCTTTGTTGCAACCTATTAGGGCTAGAAATGAACATTTGTGATCCAGCAGAGAAGAGTTTTAAAGGGATAGCGCCTCAAAGTCAAAAGAAAAGACCTGCACAGAGGGTACAAAGGAGTTAAACAGCATAAAAGAATCCTCACCTGGGGCTCAAAGGCATTTGGTAAAACACACACACACACACACACACACACACACACACACACGGGTATCAGAAGAGCACCAATGGGGAAAGCGATCTGTGGCTGCCGCTGGTTGCCTGTCTTCTTCCACTTGCTGCTGCTGCTGCCCCTGATACATTCTCATTAGTAGAACTCACCAGACGCCATTTCTCAGTTTCCTAAACCGTATCCACATCTTCTGCAATCTTAGGCCAAATTTCATATTATAGTATCATCCTGAAATGGGATATGCTCCTACTGTTTCTGTTTACAAGGGGAAGTCGCTATTTTGCAATACCTGCCCTTGGGGAAGATGTTCTGTCTCTAAAGTTAAATCTCTGGTGGAGAATGGCAGCAGTAGGTGCATCATGACTGCACATGTACGTAATTGCTCAAACATGGACAGAGTGCTGGTTCTCTTCCATCCTCAACCACAACTATAAAGTAGATGTTGTTGAACATGCTTCCTCAACCTCGGCCCTCCAGATGTTTTTGGACTACAACTCCCATGATCCCTAGCTAGCAGGACCAGTGGTCATGGATGCTGGGAATTGTAGTCTCAAAACATCTGGAGGGCCGAGGTTCAGAAAACCTGTTGTTGATCATGTCTGAGTAGCAAGAACAGAGCAACACAAGAATCTCCCTTATATGAAGTCAGTCCACCGACTCATCTAGGCTCGTACTCTCCACATTGACTAGCAGCATCTCTCCAGGTTTTCAGACCAGGGTCTCTTCCTTACCCTAAATATTTCTTATTTTCATAATAATTAATTGCGGCACAGTTGCTTTTTAATGAATCTTCTCAGTATTTCTATTATTTTGCATGTCCTTGGCTAGGTGGCCTGTTGGAGGGAACAGTCCATACCACCCTAAATCTGGCGCTGCTTTGGCTTCCTGCTCAGTGCTTAGCAATGTGAGATTATTTCCCCACCCACCTTGAAGTGATCTGATAGTCATAGAGGTGGGTGTTTTGTGTATGGAAATTGGAGGGTAGATTTGGGTGGAAGCACCTTCCTATTTTAGGTATAAATATATTTCACTGCTGTAAACACTAGCAAAGTGAGGAAGCCATTTACTTTACATCTGGGAGCAGCAGCCCAAAGCTGTGTTTCTGGCCGCCCACATGACGCTGGCAGGATTCCTGCTGTAAAGTGTTTGTAGGACATCAGAGATTTTTCTGCTTCCAATTTGTCTTAAATCTGCTTTGGGTTTTTTTATAGATGCCTTAAATCTGGCTGTGATCTGACTGATGTTGGATTAACTGAAGGGAAAATAATCCTCACTTTTCCCACTGCCATCTCTGACCACGAGAATCCAGCCTGCTAAGTCCTGAGCTTTGACAAGATCTGCAATCTTTTCCTGAGAGAGACACTAATCAATTTGTACAGCCCCACACTGCTCCTATAAATCTAAACACACTCACTTACCCAAAGAGCTAACAATTTGAGTATATGATGGGACTTTGCCCAGAACACACAATCCCTTCAGGTGAACTTCTATTTGCTTAAAGTTTTACAAAATGTAAGGTTTACTTACAATCCTGAATAAATATATGGTATGCACACCCACATTTGTTTCCATTCTTGACATTAATCTTTTTGATCAATACGGTAACACAGCTGGAAAGCAAGGACAAAACTAGCTTCTAATCGGGCTCTGAAGGTACCTTAACTAATACGCTTCTTCACAACTTTGTATGTCACTCAAAAAGGTGACAGTCTGTAAGATGCAGGCCTGCTTGTGGCTGTTGGCATAGAATCATAGGGTCATAGAATCGTAGAGTTGGAAAAGACCCCAAGGATCATCTAGTACAAACCTCTGCAATGCAGGAATCTCAGTTAAAGAATTACATGTGGACCAAACTCTGCTTCAAAATGAGGGAGTCTGTTCCTCTGCCGAACAGCTCTTGCCATCAGAAATTCCTTCCTAATGTTTTGTCAGAATCTCCTTTTGCATTCCTACCTTTTTCCTCAAACCACCCCCTCAGTCTGCTTGTAGAAGGTAAAATTTATTCAAGATACATGATGCTTATTTTTCAACCTCTTTGTAGTTTATTTTAAAACTATCTTCCTCAGTGTTGTGTTGTCATTTCCACCGCCACCGCCACCTGCAGTACTAGGGAAACCCACAACCAAATGGCACTGCTGTGTTCCCAATACCACCTTCAGATCAATACAAGGGAAGGATTCCATTTCTTAAGGGAAAGTTTCCGTTTGGATCAATACTTCCATGATCCTTCCATAAGCCCTTTGATTGAATCCACCATACTATGTGCACATAAAGCATACACAATGTGTGCTTTTAGGATGCCCTCTGAGGAAAAAATCCTGAAGTAATGGAAGGTTTAGGCTGCTATCCCATATTCACTTGCCAGACCCTAAGTGAATTCAATGGGGCTTCTTTCTGAATAGACATGTATAAGATGGCAATGTCAGAGGCTAGAATTCTACATCCTCAATCTGATCGCCTGTAGGGTGTTAGAAGCAACGGGCCTTTTTCCCAGTGAAGTAGAAGAAAGGTTCCTGCTTCAGTATCTACCACGTTCTAGACGTCAGCAGTCCAGATGTTATCAAGGTAACAAGAATTCCAGTGCACAGTGAGTTAACCACCGTTATAACTCTGGTTGTTAAAATTCATGAGCTGTAAAAAGAGAGGGGGGAGGGGAAGCAAATTGCACAGGTTACATGAGCTGTTTTTCAAGGGTATATATTGCTTCCCCTTCACCCTCCTTCTTGATTCTCCAAGTTCAAACCACTGTTGGCACATGCTAATTGGAACTCACAAAAGGGAAGGGCACTTCATAAGGCACAGATGCTGGCGGGAAGTCCTGTTCATGCTCAGTCTAGACTATTTATGGGTGTTTGACTGAGGGAGGCCAAGGGAAACCCTTATCACACCCAGGCATGAACAATCACAGTTCACATTCATTTCTTCCTCTTTGTGTGTGTGGCTTTTTGTTTTTTGTTTTACATTCCGAAGAGATATCTCGCTACCCTTTGAAATGTATCCTCTCTTTTTTAATTACTTCTGCAGCTCAAATTTCACAACGCTCCCTTTGAACGCCATCAACGCGCTAAGTTTAAAACAATTCAATAAGGAGGGCTTTTTGTGTTTCAACTTAATATATTTCTTTCTCTTTTTCTCCAGTAATTTGAATGGTTCCATTCCTTCCTGTTACAATTCCAATTGGTTTTGCTGAATTTAGATTACTGACGGAGGGAGCCAGTGTTGCACAGTGGGGAGATAGTGAGCCATGTTTATGGGAAATGCAGGCTAAAATTCATGGAGAATGAGGCTATCAGTGGCTACTGGCCATTTTGGCTATGCTCTGCCTCCATGGTCAGGGGCAGTAATGCTTCTCAGTGCCAGCTGCTGGAAACCACAGGAGGGGAGAGTGCTCTTGGGTTTGGATCCTGCTCATCAGTTTCCCACTGGAGCACTGTGGGAACAGGATGCTGGACTGGAACGGCCATTGGCCTCATCCGGCAAGCTCGTCTTATGTTTAGGGAAGTTTAAAATATTTAATGCTGTATTGTTTTTAACACTCGATTGGAAGCCGCCCAGAGTGGCTGGGGAAACTCAGCCAGATGGGCGGGGTATAAATAAATTATTATTATATTTTTTTATTTTTTTATTTATTTATTTTATGTTCTTCTTCCAGCTTGGCTGTGATTTCACTGAGTGATGTCAGTAACTGCAGGGATGTTATAGGGATGTCGTTTGACTTAATTGCCTTGCTGAGGTGCTGAGGAACTCATATTATTATTATTTCTATTTTATCATTTTCTGCAACAAAATGGTGCTTGTTCTTAAGTAAATGTGCTTAGCATCAGGGCAGCAAAAGCAAGGTCTGTTGTTGTTTTCTTTCAGCTATGATTTAAATGAGTTTAAAATGCAAAGATGCACATGGTCAAGAGTATTTCTTCTTTCTCTGCAGGGCTGCCAAAAAGATGGGAGGCATTGTTTTTAACTCTAAGATATTGGGAATGTAGAAGAAATTGTAAAGTATGGAATAGCGGCGGGGGGGGGGGAAGAAAAATAATAAGTATATGCTTTATAACTAAAGGAATATACACAGTAGTATGAAGGAGCCCCCTTCATGACCATGAAGTCCAGGGTCTAAAATGAAAAAATCTCTTAACTGCCCCCCCCCCCATACTCAATGAAAACACTCCTTCTGAGGGAACAAAGCCCACCAAATTTCAAGAAGCTAGGCGCAGTGTTTCTCCTGAAAAAGCAGGATGGGATGCTCAAAGAGGGGGGGAACTGTTTCCTCTCCTAGTTTTTTGCTTGAAGAATGGGGACATGAAGGAAGTGCTCCTCCTGCATAAGAAACCTGGGAAAGTTCAGGTAAATAGGTGCAGCAGCTATTATGCTACGTGGTTTACGGTACTTTTGTTATAAAGACACTGGGAAAAGTCACTGTGCAGATCAACTGTCTGTAGCTTACGCTGAAATGCATGTTTGACTCCTGCAATAAACTCATAAAGGTGGCAAACTGATAACTCAGATAATGCATAATACATATCCTACTTACAGTGAAGTGGGGATAGGCTCTGTCGTAAACTCATAATGTAGACATTAGTTAAGCCCTAAATCTGGCTTGCATGTGTCTATTCATTTCGTTCATTCACTTTGTTTATATCCTGTCCTTTTGCAGGAGAGCTGACAAGGATTTACGGGGTTCCCTGACGGCATCCTTTCAAGTTCCTGGTTAGGCCCAGACCTGCTTGGCTTCAGAGAGAGGAAGCTATATTGTCATTCTCCAGGTTGCAAATGAGACTGTCTAAAGGCGGAGGCTGAAAGGCCTTCCTGTGTTCACCAGAGGAAGATACCTAGCATCCTTGTGTGATTCATGGATCATTTGTGCCTGAGAAAGCATTCTTCGCACACTCCCTATAGTTCAGACTAAGTACTCTTGGCACGGTGAGTCACAAGCAACAAGAGACTATTAAGCAGCTATGAGAGGCAGTGGGGAGAGATCTGTGCTGACTAAAGCTGTACAGAGGGGTTTTAAAACTCTGACTCTGAAGACTCTTTTAAAAAAGACTGTGCTCCAAAACAGTTCCTCATAAGAAACATACAGTGCATGAGCAAATAATATTTGCAGTTACAGAACACATAATTGATCTAGTCCTGGTCATTTTATGTTCAGTGGTCAGATCCTTTACAAAGGGATAAGGAAGGGGAGCTGACTCCCCCCGCCCTCATAGCAAGACTTCAGGAGTATTAACAGCACTGTGAAAATGTGGAAATTCAGCTTTGCGGTCACTGCAGCTCTATGACCAGACAGAATTCAATCCCCTGAGTTTCTACTTATTAGACAGCTATTAAAGGTGTACTAACCCTACCAGGGGAGGCAGGGGTAGTTGTTAACTGTAAGATGCATTTAAAGGGTAGACAGTAAAGTTGCAATTAATAAAATGGGCTTGTCATGGGTGCTTTCATTTATGAGAGTCTCCAATTTGGTGGTACAATAGAAGCGACTCTGAAGATCAATGGAGGAGTTGCTTCTGTGAGAAGGAGAAAAGGGTACTGTGTTATACCAGGTCAGATACTGGCCTGTCCCAATACAATTTACTCTGAGGCTACGTACACTCCACACATTTAAAGCACATCACTTCCCCCAAAGGTTCCTGGAGACTGTAGTTTGTTAAAGATGCTGAGAATTGTAGCTCTGTGAAGTGTAAACAACAGTTCCTATTATTCCTTGGGGAAAGTAATGTGTTTTAAATGTATGGTGTGTAGGCAGCTTCCAGGGTTTCAAGCAAAGCCCTTTCACATCACCTGCTCCCTCGCCTTTTCCACCAGAGAGGCCAGAACTTGAGCAGGCTTCCACATGCAGACTTGTGCCCATTGCCCACTCCCAGTGCCTCCTCTGCCCTGTCACTGCAGCCAGAAGACCACTGCCACAGTGTCTGCCCAACTCATGCACCATAACCACACGGAAGTAGGTTACTGTAAGCCACTTGTTTTCTTCATGCAAAACAAACATGCCTATTCCCCTTTTGTCACATGTGAGATGGTCACTGTGTCCATCTAAACATTACCAAAAGGGATAGGGGGGTGGGAAGGAAATGCATCACCACCAAAACAGTAGACACAGATTTGATGAACATTTGCAGGTGCTAATTTATGTGCATGGATGAAACTTTAGAAATAATGACTTCAAGGCCCTGCCTCTCCTTTCTTGTGGTTCTTTATGTGGTTCTTGGACCAAAATGACAGCCCATCAAACAGAGGACAGTGCTCCTGTCAGTCCTTCAACTAGCCTAGAGGACTTCTCTCTATCCAGTAGAATCTGGGATGGTACGGGGAGCATGTGAGCAGAGCCACCAGACTATTGAAATGTAGTGAAAGCGAAAAGAGAAATAAGCAAATCAAAGGCGGCAATTCATTTTATGGCAAGTGATTAATTATAAATTCAAAGAGGCAGAAAGGTAAGTAAAGCTGAACTGCTTTTGATAATGTCTTCTGAAGCAATAAGCACTTTGTTTGTGTCTGTCGCCAAATAGCTGGCAAACTTAATCCCCTGAATCTCAAATTACACCCTTGGCTGATAGAGTCAGAGGAGCGGTTTCTAAAAGGATCCAGGTGACACCACAGAAGCTCTCTAAAGTGTTATCAAAACATCATCATCTATTTCCTTTTTAGCTTATTATGGGCATCTTGCCCTCTGGTAACCTTGCTTTCTCTTTCAGCAAAGCATAGCAGGCAAGCTGCTTTTTCCAAAGCCATTCCTTGGCTGTGCACATAAAATTATTTTCATTTTCTTGCTGTGTTCCTTCTGTCTGTCTGTCCGTCTGTCTCCATTTATTTATTTCTTCTAGGCTCCTTTCTACAGAAAGGCCTTGAAAGCAGCTTGCAAAATACAAAACAGAGAGAAATCAAAGATTAACGTAATAGAAGGATATATGCCTACAAAAATAACTAGTACAGAGAAGAAAAGGAACAAAAGCAAAATAAAACACTGAAGAAGCAAAATGAGACCATTTGGAACCATAGACCTGACAATACAAAACAGTTTTTTTACAGGACCCTAGAATGTCAGTCTACCCTTGGGACATGTAAGGATAGCCTCACCCCAAACCTGCTGAGATTTTGAGAACGAGCCTGTTAAGTTGTGGGTGAACATATCAGACGACACAGCGATTCTTCAAACAGCTCTTGTTTATTCACAGGCCAAAACAGAACTGAGCTGAAGGGCTCAGTCAGCCTGCTTATATAGAGCTCCAGTACAACGTAACTGTAACAATTTTCTAAAACTATCCAATCACTGAACGTCACTTTCGATCCCCTATTTGCATAACTATCTACAGTATCCCCCTGCTGGCCCAGGGTGAGAACTTCAGTACATAACAGAGCCAGAGCCAGAAAGTGGAAAAGAAAAAAGGGAAGGTAACACCTGAAGAGTTTGAAGTGACAAACATAAGAACAAAAACTTTATGTAGCGCTTATGCTTTCGTTGCACTTTTAAGTCATTGCAAAAGGTCTTGGGGTTGTTTGGGTGATTCTTCTACTGTCTTCTCTCAGACCGTTTTATTCCTTTAATGAGCAATATGCAAATTCAGCTGGGCAAAGGATATCTGAGCGACTATATATTTAAAAGGCCAGAACTTCAGTTCTGAGGTGATTAGCGTGTTCAGTGAAGTTTATCAGTCTTGGCCTGAGGCCCAGGAATCCCAGACTGACCTCACATTGGCAAGTTCCTGCCAGCTGGCTGAACTGCCCTTTAAGATCAACATCACTGCTGAAATCCAGGTTTGTTAAATAAAGCCAGCTAATTAAGTACGTAAAAGGAAAAGGTGCTAGGAATTCAGGAATTTGGGGGATAGACATATGAACATAAGAATAGCCCTGCTGGGTCTGGCCAGTGGGCCATTTAGTCCAGGATCCTACTCTCAAAGCAGCCAACCAGATGCGTATGGGAAACCTGCAATCAGGGGCAGAGCGGTGGATATTCAGAAGCATGGCATAACCATCGTTGCTAGTAGCACTGATAGATTTATCCTCCATAAATCTCTTTTAAAGCATCCGAGTTGGTGGCCATTGCTGCCACTTGTGGGAATGAATTTCATAGTTTAACTATGTGCTTTCCTTTGGCCATCCTCGATCTTTGAACATTCGTTCTGTCGGTGTTTCTGAGAACCTGCATATACAGGATAATCACTTTGGTGAAAAACACATGTGCTTAATACAGGAGACATGATACAAGCTTCCACATTAATCTAATCTGAAGACCAAAGCAGAATGCAAAAAAAACCAAAAACCTTTAGCCATTAAACAGAACATTCAGCAGTCGAGAAAGCAATGGACTCTTCACAGCCGTGCTTCAGGATTGTCCTTTATCTGTTGTGGGTTTTTTAAGGGTCAGTCGCTTATTGGCAGATTTGTTACCAGTTTCCACAATTCCTTGTGTTTCTGATGTTCAGGAGTGAACACCAATGTTCATGTAGCCAAAATGGCAGCACCCATGCAGAGGAAGGGAAGTATCAGCCGGCTTGGGGAAACCCAATATATGCAAAGTACAAATAAATATAGCGGGGAATATTTCCTAAGGGGGGAAAGCCCCCAAATTAGCCCAATGAGAAATGAGTGTGATCAGTGGCGAATAGTAAAGAGAACCCATACAGGTGACGCTGACACAAAACCCCACATATACACTAAGTAGAATAGAAGCATTGCCACCCCACCCTACCCCCACTCACCATTCCCCCCTCCACCTCTTTCCCCCTTTTCTTCCTAATGTAACACTAATGTCTCACCACAAATGAAACTGATCTGTAGAAAAACGTAACTTGAAAAAAGAGGCATTGCACATACTTTTGTAAACCAAGAAATCTTTCATAAAAATATTTTTTTTTAAAAAAAAAAAAGACAGACAGACAGAAAGAAAGAAAGAAAAGAAAAGAAAGCTGACTGCCTGGAGGGGCCACAGGAAACAGAAAACCCAGGGCAGGGAAAATGGAATGGAGTGGCTGGAAAGTATCTGATACTTGGTGCTGAAGAAGGTTAAGAAGTTAACTTGATGGTCCAAAGTTATTTACTGGAAGAGGAAACTTTTTCCAGATTGTGCATTATATGTATAATATGATTTTCTCCCCCACCCACTCATAATATATTATAGCTGTAGGATTATTAAGGCTTTGTTTTAGAAGAGCTGAGCATTTTGTTTAAGTAGGTTAACTCATAATGGGAATGGCTGCAGCTCAGTGGGCAGAGCCAGGAGCGTAGCCAGGATTTTTGTTGGGGGGGGGCAGAACCTGTTTCCTATGCATTTTTATTTTTATTTACTTTATTTTTATTGATGGGGGGGGAAGCTGGCCCCCCCCCCGGGCTATGCCCATGTTTCCACATGAATTTGAAGATCTAAAACAGCATCTTTTACAAAAATATTTGTTTCTTTGTTTTGTTTCTGGACATGTAATACTTTTGTTGGTGTTTTATTTTGGCATTCCTTCTTCCGATATGTGGCGAAACAACAGAATGCATGTTCAACTGGGTGAGAAATCCTGCCAAGGAATTTGTGACATCACTGACATTAAATAATGAGGCTATAAATAGGCATGCTGACAACAAGTGAACAGCTGCTCTTGTTTCCCCCCTTTTTCCTTGCATGAACTTGTGGCACCTTTTCAAACTTCAGCAGTATTTGAGGTTTGGCAGGAGGCGGGGAGCAGGAGAAATGCCCAGATGTTCACAGTGAATGAAACACACACACACACACACACCCTTTTCTCCCTGGCTGGAAATATGAGCGATTAGCAGAAAAAAAGTTTGATATGAAGCTTTCCTTCTAGTCTTGTTCCTGTATCTATAGATCTCCATGAATGAAAGTACAGACATTCCAGCATCTTAAAATGCAAGTCCTTCCATTGTAATCATTTCCAGGTGAGGCAGCTGTGTTAGTCTCTTCCAGCAAAAGCAACCAAGACTATAGAGGCCCTTTAAAGACACATACTTTTATTATGGCATAATTTGTTAATCTTCAAGGGGTCACAAGACTCTTAGCTGCTGCTGTTTACAATGAAGGGTTCTCCATTATGCTGTGCTATTCATCTGATTCCTTGGGCTGCTGGTCCTTTTGCATCCCTTGAAGCCTGGCGGACTTCTTCTGAGAGAGCTCTGGGAGGAGGACTTGTTGTTGTCATTTAGTCATCTAGTCATCTAGTTGTGTCCAACTCTGTGTGACCCCATGGACCAGTGCACACCAGGCACTCCTGTCTTCCACTGCCTCCTGCAGTTTGGTCAAACTCATGCTGGTAGCTTCGAGAACACTGTCCAACCATCTTGTCCTCTGTCGTCCCCTTCTCCTTGTGCCCTCCATCTTTCCCTACATCAGGGTCTTTTCCAGGGAGTCTTCTCTTCTCATGAGGTGGAGCCTCAGCTTCACAATCTGTCCTTCCAGTGACCACTCAGGGCTGATTTCCTTAAGAATGGAGAGGTTTGAGAAGGAGGACTAGGAGTGTTAAAAAGGTACCTGATTGTGCCAAGGAGCCATCAGAATGAGCAGGTCCTACTGTTCCGCAGCCTGAAGATATACCTGCCTATTCAGAAGCAAGTCCCACTGAATGAGTAATATATACCCTCCAACATTTCTCTGGTGAAAATATGGGCATGCCAACAATGCGCTGATGAAAATAGGGATGTGATATAACGTAATATAAGAAGAGCCCTTCTGGATCAGACCAAAGGTCTTCTCTCTTCCGTCATCATGGCTCCCACAGTGTCAAACCAGATCCCTATGGGAAGTCCACAAACAGGACACGAGCGCAGGAATTGATATTCAGAGCAATGCTGCCTCTGATGCTTGAGGCAGGAAATAGCATATCAAGCAGTTATTTATAGCCTTATTCTCAGCGAATTGGATTAACCTTTCAAAAGCCACCTAAGTGGGTGGCCACCGCCACATACTGAGGCTGCACATTCTAAAGTTTTGACTACGCTTCTCTGCGAATTAAGTACTTCCTTTCCGGCTGAGTTGAATCTCCCTGCTAGTCAGCTTCATTGGATGATCCTGGGTTCTAATATTATGAGAGAAGAAAAGGGGCGGTGTCTCTCTTCTATCCACTTTCTCCACGTCATGCATGTCAGCTCCAGCCAGCTCAGTTTTGCCTACACTGACTGGCAGCAGCTGTGTAGGATTTTGAACAGAAGTTTCCCCCAGTTCTGTTTGGGGATGCTGGGGCTTAAACCTGGAACCTTTAACATGCCAAAGATGTGCTCTGCCCCTGCCCTCCACCCCTTTCAATGTAACCCACCCCCCTGGCACCGTATTTTTCGCTCTATAAGACGCATGCGACCATAAGACGCACCTAGTTTTTAGAGGAGGAAAACAAGAAAAGCCAGCAAGAGCCGCAGACACGCTCGCTCGGCGCAGCTCTTTAAAGATAGAGTGGCTCTTGCTGGCTTTCCCGGGAGGTGGGAGAAGAGACTGACAGGCTGCCCTCCGTCCCTTTTCCCACCTCCCTGAAAAGCCAGAGCAAGCTGCACAGCTATCGCTGAAGCCAGCAGAGCAAGAGCGATAGCTGTGCAGCAGATCTTGCTCTGCTGGCTTCCCAGCGAAGCAGGATTGGGGACGGAAGGGACTCCCTTCCATTCCTCCTCCCACTTCGCTGGGAAGCCAGTGGAAAAAGAGGCCCTGCGCAGCTATCCCTCTTCCTTTGCTGGCTTCAGCGATAGCTGCGCAGCCTGCATTCGCTCAGCACACATTTCCCCTTTTTAGGAGGAAAAAAGTGTGTCTTATGGAGCGAAAAATATGGTACAGTGGTACCTCAGGTTACATACGCTTCAGGTTACAGACTCCGCTAACCCAGAAATAGTGCTTCAGGTTAAGAAGTTTGCTTCAGGATGAGAACAGAAATCATGCTCTGGCGGCGCAGTGGCAGCAAGAGGCCCCATTAGCTAAAGTGGTGCTTCAGGTTAAGTACAGTTTCAGGTTAAGTACGGACCTCCGGAACGAATTAAGTACTTAACCTGAGGTACCACTGTATGTGTATATTGGATTGAAACCTTAATAGGGTTTTCATGCATAGAGTGCCAGGCCCCAAAACTACTACCCCTAGATTATTGTTTTAATGCAAGTGGATTTCAGCTTGTAGCACACGATTATGAGAATGTCTGTTTCATATTGTAGAGTTTGAAAATTAACAACATGCATGATATAATTTATAAACCTTTGCAAACAAATCCTTTGGAATAATGGCTGGTTTCGAATTAAAAGATGAACAGGGTTTTTTTCAAGGACCTAACTCAAAAAATATGCTTATGTATGAAGCAGCAACACGTTAAAATAATAAGCATGTTAGATTTTCTATTCTATGCTTTTTTGAACCATTAAACATCTAAAAGGTAAAGGCTACAACTCATTTTTGCCAAAATTGCTATTTTTCCAACCCAACCCTCAAAATATTTTTTCCCCTCCCAAAGTCATTAAATTAAATTAATTAGTCTTCTTCTACAGCAAGGACTAAGCAATAATGAATGGTGTATTGCGGCTTCTTAAAAGCTGGTGGCCTAAATAAAAAAACAAAGGAAATTTAACTAGCTAATAAGCATAGGACAAACTGCAGCTCAACTTGCTTACAAGAATCTGAAACTGACGTTAGGATTTTTCTTATTTAGAGTTTCATAGAAAAATGGATATTTAAGGTAGATCTCAGGAAAGGTGCTAACAGACTGCTATGTATTGCAGTTTGCAATTGCCAATCTGGTAAGTTATATGGCTTATAAAATGTTTTTTAAAAATCAGCTGCACTGTGGGTTGGCAGGGACACTGTATCCAGATTGATTGACTGACTGATTGATTGATTGATTGATTGATAAATAAACAGTGGCGTAGCCGTGGGTTGTCAGCACCCGGGGCAAGGCAAGTAATTTGCGTCCCCTAACCCGTGGATTTGCGCCCCCTAACCCGTGGATTTGCGCCCCCTATCCCTAACCCTCAGGTGTTGCACCCGGTGCGGCTGGCACCCCCTGCATCCCCCACACTACGCCACTGTAAATAAATACATCTAGTGATACAACCTACGTGAACTGGAAAGTCTATCCCATTTAAGAAAGGGTCTTGGCTGCTGGCCAAGGAGAGTCATAAGTCCCCTGTTTCTGTTTTATGACATAGGAAGTCCCTTGCAGCCCTTTGCCATGGTCCTTGCCCTTAGTCTGCATGCTTGTGGAAATTAGGAGTCAGTGTGCTCTGTTGCTTTCTCATACCATGTAGAACTTAGTACAGTGGTACCTCGGGTTACATACGCTTCAGATTACATACACTTCAGGTTACAGACTCTGCTAACCCAGAAATAGTGCTTCAGGTTAAGAACTTTGCTTCAGGATGAGAACAGAAATTGTGATCCAGCGGCACAGCAGCAGCAGGAGGCCCCATTAGCTAAAGTGATGCTTTAGGTTAAGTACAGTTTCAGGTTAAGTACGGACCTCCGGAACGAATTAAGTACTTAACCCGAGGTACCACCGTACATTGTTAATACAACCTGTTTTACCAGTGCTCTTGCAGCCCTTTTAGAATACTGGTGACAACGGATTGGTTCAAATGTATTATTAAGCCGAAGCATGACTGAAATTTGCATCCGCACACTCTCTCTTCACACTGTCCCTCCCTTCTTGGTATACCACGATTGAAGACTCACTGGCTTTATTAACCATAGTTTTCTGTTACATCTGAATGAGGAAAACCTGGTTACCAGGATCAGAACAAACTAGGATCTTAAACCATGGTTTTAAGTTGATCATTAAGTTTGGATGTAATGAGAAGCTAAGGGTAATTAACCCAGGATGTCCTCAGTCACAGCATGCTGAAGAATGAGGATTACAGATGGGGCTGTTCAAGGATGAAGTGTGTGGACATAGGGCCCTAAATATCTTGGTCTAAGAAGCTTAGATATGTAGATCAGAAGAGGGCCAATATGCTATTCATATAGAAGCTCCTATGATCAGGCCACCAAATACATGCAAAAGGGAATAATGTATGTAGCTAAGCAGATAGATGAATGTTAAAATAAGAAATACTCCTAAAATTACTAGAAATACAAAGTCAGAATACAAATAAGTAAGAATAACAGAAATGAGAACTTGAGGCCATGGGCACAAGCCTGCATGTCAGTACCAAGTTAATGCATTTGACTTGTGAATTTTGAGTGCCATGGCTATATCAATGCTAAATATGATTATTATGATCATATATATATATATATATATATATATATATATATATATATATATATATATCAAAGGAGCATTTCACCAATGTTGCCTTAACCTTCAGTCCAACGGTTTGATTGCTGAATGCACATCTTTAAACCCTCACTCTGACATATAAGCGTTCAAAGCAAAAAAGCTCCTTTTGTAAAAAGCCCATTCTGTGTGTTCTCTAGTGAGATTTCTGACCAAGGGAGTTGCTGCACTCCACCAGATTCTCATAGCCCAGAGATGTGTGGATTCACTACAGACAGGCCGCTCCAGCTTCTCCTCTGCTCATCATTTAGCTCTATCTGAATGTACAGCTGTCATTTCATTTGGCCTGGATGGATTGCCTGTGTCACAAGCAGTTTGTGGACTGTGCAGTCTTTATGGAAATCTTGCACCAATGTTGTATGGTGGGCCACCTCGACCTCTAATCTGTGGCAAGGGTCTGCCCTTCACTACTGAGCCTGTCCGCACGCAGCATATATTGCTTTTCTCTTTTTACTTGGTTGTTAGCAATAAGGTATGAGCAAAGCAGCATTACAGTACTTCTATACAATTTAGGAGGCTATCAGAGCCATCCCACCCATAAGGTGGGGTGAAGTACCCGCCTCAGGTGGCAGAAGCAAAAGTGTCTGTGCCCCGCCTGCCCCACCACTGTTGCTGCCAGAACGCCCCTCTACCGCTGAGTTTTGGTGACAGGGAGGTGTTGCAGTGTGCAACATTGCTGGTCATCTTCCCCGCCATGAAGCAGGGAAAACAAGTAGCCAAGTTAGGCAAGAGCTGGGACATTCCAGTGATGGCGGAAGGTGGGGTGGCAGGGAGGGCAGGAGGCAGCACATTCTGATTTTGCCTCAGGTGGCAAAGCAGGACGAGCCACCCCAGGATGCTATTGTGCATGCAAACTGGTTATGTCATTGCCTTTCGGCTTCATTGAGCTCCTGTAGTTTTCTTCCAGTTCTCTTTCCTGTTTTCTTTCCATCCAGTTCTAGCTGCTGGGTGGAGCTTTTTCCTCAGTCCTGTTATGCTGCAATAAAGTCAGGATCTGTACTGATTTCTCCCTGAGAAAGGTGCAATCTTACACACATAGGGTGCCTCCAGACTGTCAGTAATTTGTGTGAAGGGTTGAAGTGGATACTGAAACTGGATTAAAGTGTTCTGTCACCTTGCTCAGCTAATTCACTGTTTAAAAAAAGTTTGCAGTTTGGAAAGTGACAGGGAAACACACTGAAAAGGGTGGGATGGACAAATGATTAACAGGAAGACATGTAAACACTCCGCAAGCAAATCAGAATAAATACAGGATGAATGCTTGACATATAACAGCCCCAAACAAATGCCCAATTAAGATTGGATATATTTTATCCACCAGGCATGCTTTATGCAAGCAGATCAGATGAATGCAGAATAAATAAGTCACCTGTAGGATCCTTTATTCCCTTTGAAATCAGTGGGGCTTACTTCTAAGAATGCATGTACAGTATAGGAGTGCTCTGTTAATGGCACACCTCAACCATCTTTAAAATCTCCTTCCCCTCTTGGTATTCTGCTTATACAGTGGTACCTTGGGTTAAGAACTTAATTCATTCTGGAGGTCTGTTCTTAACCTGAAACTGTTCTTAACCTGAAGCACCACTTTAGCTAATGGGGCCTCCTGCTGCTGCTGCGCTGCCGGAGCACGATTTCTGTTCTTATCCTGAAGCAAAGTTCTTAACCCAAGGTACTATTTCTGGGTTAGCGGAGTCTGTAACCTGAAACGTATGTAACCTGAAGCGCATGTAACCCAAGGTACCACTGTATTTCATAAAGAAGCAACAGTTGCACCATGTGGAAGTAGCTACAGCTGCTAGTGTGATCATGCTGTTACTCATAATGGATCGTGTTGTAAAAGAAAAGAAAAGCACGCATGATTTTGAATGTACCTACCCCTCAGAAATCTTCCCAAAGCAGACCTGTTTTAATTTGTGTAGATGAAAGAATGGCTTTATCTCTAAATCAAAATCCACTAAAAGCATATTTGGGAAGGTAGCACAAACAGGCAGATGCTGAAATCCTGGGTTTCTCCTTTGGTGAGTGTATTATATTGGAATTCAGCAACTCTCCTCCTCCTCCTCCATTTGAATTGTCTCTCTATGTCATTATTACAGAGATTACCAAATGAATCTTTTTTGCTTTTATACACACTGGGCATTCGCTGTGGGCAATCAGCTCTAATAGTTGTCATTAAGTTTGTGGTGAGGTGGGAGAAGATGTATTGAACCCATGCACTTCAGCACGGCACACAGCCCACTGATGGCTGCTGAGTAATGATTTTTTTCCCTAATTGGTGGAGAGCAGCGGCCCTAATGGATAGAGCCTCTCTGTGCATTTTCACTGTCTCTTCGATCAATAAGCCTAGCTGTGCCTGGCACAGAGGAGTTCCTGAAAGCCCCTTTGTAATAATGGATTGCTGGAGGTTACATAAACCTCTGTCTCCTACTGAGTCAGCCCTCTGTCAGGATCCTGGCACTCTGACAATGGCTTTTTAGAAGGTCAGGTGCGGGATGCCAACAAAGCCGACTGGCCTCTGTTTGGCTGCCCAATCCTGGAGCCAAAAGGAATTTGCATGCCACAGGCCCTCGGAAGCCCTGTGGCGTCAATGGAGGAATGTGACATTTTAACCAGTGGCTGGAAATTCTGATTTGTTGCTGGATGGGATAGCATCAAGCTTCCCTCTTATCTCCCCTCCTTGGCCCCTTCCCCAAATCAAGAACAATCCTGCGCTGATGAGTATTTCAAATCACATTATTTCTTACTGAAATCAGCCAGCGTTCATTTTTCAGAAGCCCACGTTTGAATGGGGATGACCCACTAAGGCACTTAACATCTGCACTCTGGCATTTGCTCTGACTCCCCGTTGTCTTTTGGTCACAATTCAAGGTGTTGACCTATAAATCCCTGCGGAGTTTGGGTCCTGCTTATGTTTAAAAAGTGATACCCTTCCAATTCCTCATTGTAATCACTTAGATCTGCCCAAATTGCAGCGTTAAGCATTTTACTGGTGTGCCAATTTCAGAGAGCAACAGCACATTAGGGAGGTATTGACAGTGATTGCAGCATACCATAGCCTATAGCTCTGAGGCAATCTTTACCCTTGGGAACTTGCAAATGTCCGAGCCCAATCTTCCTTCAGACATTAACTAGGCCTCTCTAGTTTGGCTATTTTTTTTATCATCAGAAGGTTGTTGTTGTTGTTGTTTTCAGGCAATGAGTTTTTAGTATATTATTTTAAAATCCTTTTTTAAAAAAATGTCTGTTTATTTATTTTTACACTGTGCCTTGCCTGCCCTATGGTGAGACAGGCTTGAGTTCCAAATAAATGAATATTGTTCACTAAGGTTCACATGCACAAAGGCCTAAGGCTTTGTTTACAAAATAAAGCAAAACACAACTGGCAATTAAAGCAAAGGTTGTAGATCCACGTCACATTTTATTTATGCCTCTTAAATTACTTTTATGCCTCTCTCCTGCTATTGGTGTGCTTTTACGAAAGACAAAAATGCAATTTTCAGTGTGCTTGTACTAGGTTTTGTAAGTTGATCAACAACCACAAAGAAGGATCAAGTTGCAGCCACATCTCAACCTTGGTTCTCGAATGGAATCTGTTCGACTTCCGAAAATGTTCGAAAACCAAAGCAGGGCTTCCAATTGGCTGCAGGAGCTTCCTGCACTCAACTGGAAGCTGCAGAAGCCACATTGAACGTTCGCAAACTGGAACACCCACTTCCAGGTTTGCAGTGTTTTGGAGCCAAACGTTTGAGTTGCAAGGCATTCAAGAACCAATGTATGACTGTACTCGGAAGTGAACTCCAGTGGGTTGGATCCAAAATAGGTTAGTTGCATGTTTAGTTCCTACTGAAGTCAATGAGATCCAAGTTACTCATAATCAGTGCTTTTTTCTGGGGGGACGCAGGGGTACGTATACTCCTAGATTTTGTGAATCTAGGTTTGGCCTCATTGAGGGGCAGTATTTCAATATGAGTTGGAAAATGAGAGTACAGTGGTACCTCGGGTTACATACGCTTCAGGTTACATACGCTTCAGGTTACAGACTCCGCTAACCCAGAAATAGTGCTTCAGGTTAAGAACTTTGCTTCAGGATGAGAACAGAAATCATGCTCCGGTGGCGCGGCGGCAGCAGGAGGCCCCATTAGCTAAAGTGGTGCTTCAAGTTAAGAACAGTTTCAGGTTAAGTGCAGACCTCCGGAACGAATTAAGTACTTAACCCGAGGTACCACTGTACTCCTAAACATTTTTTTTAGGGAAAAAAAAGCACTGCTCATGATGACTAACTGTTCATATTGCTTTCTTTTTTAAAAAAAAAAAAATTATTAACCGACCAATCAAATCAAATCACATCACATAAATTCCGAATTACAAAGCCGAATTTTAAATTTTTTGTTGGGGGACCCATATTTCAAGTTCCAAAGGGGATTCCAATCATCTTCTTGCTGCTGCGTTAATATCCACAAATCTGTCCAAATAATGTTCATAATTCTATCCAGTCCTATCTTGCTGTTCCCACATCTCATCTTATTCATATATTTTTCTTTTTTCTTTGTGATCTCTTCTGATAATCTCCTTCAGCAGGTAAACACCAGTTATAATCCTGTGTGAATTTTTCTGTTCGTCCAATCACCATATCGAGATGGTTTCCGTATATCATCACTTCCATAAATAAAAGCACTCTTTACATCATTAATCTTCGCAAATCTGTCGCCTTCTTTAGTCCCTCTGAGGAGGCTCGCCTACAATATGAAAACAGATCCATTCCTCCTCCCAGACATAAGTCTTTCGACAGAACTTGCCAAAATGGCGACACTGTTTTTACTGCGTCATCCCAAAGCTCTTATGCTTTCCACGATCTCCTTAAAACATGCTTTTGGTTAGAAAATTATCTCCACACAGTCTTAAATCATCAGCTTAGGTCATTTAAGCGGCATTTCTGACTTGTGGGGGGGGGATTCTTGGTTAATCACATAGAGAAAAGAAAGGAAAGTTCCCCCCCATCCAGTCCCGTTGCCGACATACCGAGCCTTGGTGTGTCTTTTCATGATATATTCCTGTTTATCCGACCCGTCTTCTTTCTCAGAGATCTCTTCAATTAGCAGTCTTTACTCCCCATTCTTCGTTGAAATATGTCCGTTAGCTTCCTCCTAATTCTTTCTTTTGAAGTTGCTGCAGCTAGAGGCGCGAATCAGAGACAGCGTCCAGGAGATCCGAAGTCCACACAAGGGCTTTCTGCCTAGTGCCCCCAGCCCCTCGGGTTCGGGGGTGGAATAGGACACAGCAGGCAAGGGCAGTCCCCCCCCACTCGCTTGGGGGGGCAGGAGGCTGCTTACTCCCACCACAGCCTCTTAATTACCTAGTGTGGGTTGGAGAGATGTTATTGTCGGCCATCTTCCAATGCGTCCCTAGTGGCCCCCCGTTCATATTGATTTCAGTGGTATTTGTGAGACTAAAAAAAGAATTGTCCACATTTCTGCTTGTCCTGTGCCTAGAAAGCACACATCCAAGTGGTTTTGCCTTCACCCTAATGCTTCCCCCCAGAAAACCTGCTCTACAGCACTAAATCAGAGCAAATGTCAATCCAGAGAAAACTCGACTGACATTTGCTCCGATTCAGCAGTAAATATTGGGTTTTCCAAGCAAGGGGAGTGGTGGGGCAAGCAGAAGTGTGGATGAACCCTTAGTCTGGTCCAACCCACTGAATTTAATGGGACTCTCTTCAAGGTAGGTGTGGATTAAAATTTCTGCACCAGATGTAGGCTGGGAAATTTTTATTTTTAAAACAGGTGTGTGCAAACTATCTGTGTGCATGCCCTGTCAGTAATCAGTCCACATGACAGGTTCAACAAATTAAAAGATGGGGTAAACACCAAAGGGGAATGCCTATGGGAAACACCAAAGCTACTGCTCAGATACAGATTCAAATATGTGCAGGTATGGACTACTCTAGCCTAATTTGAATAGGGGGGAAGTGGATTAACAGCTAAGTAATGCTCAAACGTGAGCAAGCCCCTCCTCTCACAGCTTCCTAACCTATATCTCTTTGCTATCACTCACTGCTACTTGTTTTTATCAAGCAAGTTAGAACTTTCTGAGATTCAATATCATTCCAAAGCTGAGCAACTTTATCCTCAAAGTGTGTAGCCTGTTGGTCACAGTGGGTGATTGAGGGATCCAGAAGTCCCTTCCTCACAGAGGCAGTCAGTAACCTCCATACTGTTTGAAATAACTCTGCAAGTCAGATACCAGAGGACACAATGTGAGCTGCAAAATTACCCTTTTTCACAGCCAGCACTGCAACATGGTAGGCACAATTATGTTATTTTACCAGTGTTCGGTCAGCTTCCAAGCACTTGAGGCTTGAGCCACTTGTTCTCCAGTCTTTGTATGGCTTCTTTCATAGTCCGGAGCTCCTCAGAGTACCAAAGAGTTGCCTGGACTCCAAAACACCAGAGAGGGCGCTCAAGAGCAATCACGTTAACCACCTGTTTCATCTTGCCGTTCCATAGCCTTTAACAGGATCACCAGCTTCTTTCACTGGAAACTCTACCAGAGCATTCAGGAACACATCCGGTTCCATCAGGCTCCAAGGATGGGCCATCCGAACAGGCTCACCGTCTTCACAGGAGGGGAACCGCTGCTATCAATTCCTCTGGATTATTTCTGTGGCAGATTAGAGGTGGTAGCTGTAAAAACTGAATGCAAGTCTTAGGTCCCTGACTCTACAGCCCTCTCCAACTCTCTTACATGTTAAATGTAAGAGACACATGTTTAATATATTTTAATATAATTTATGACTCAGTTTGTCAGTTGCAACTGTGCTTATCATCTATTTTCAGCTTCCCTTTAAAAGTAACTTTTTGAAAGAGGCATAGCCAAGCCTTAAGTAATTATCTTTCAGAAGAGGATTCCCTAACACATAAGGCGTGCTATTACGCCACTCCCTTTATGGAAAGCTCCCACTGGCTTCAGCTGGCTCGTAGTTTCTCTTTTCCATTCCAAATACATACCATGCCATTTAAAGAGATGGCGCAAAGATTAATTTATTCAGCTGCATTCACTTTGAGGAAGGAAATTGTTTTTCTTGCTGTGCTCCTAATATGGACGAGTTGTCACCGTTCCTAATTTTAGGAGCTTTGGGATCTATTTTTACACGCTGGCGCTTTTTTCTCAGTGAGTCATGTCTTATTTCTGCGAGCAGTTTTGGCATCCAAAAGGCAAGTGGAAATATTGAGGCCCGGTCCTCGCGAAAGAAAAATCTGCCCGTTTCCTGTTGTTATTGTTGCTGTTGCTGTTGTTTCCCCTTCTCTCCCTCGACAGGAACTGCTTTATTTCAACAGCTACATCCCATTCAAGGCCTGTATCCTCTCAAACCCACTGCTTTCCGATTTTCTAGACTGGGTTTCGAAGGCCCTGCAGCCAAGCGACAACCACAGTTTTGTACACATCTGACTCTCTGCCTCAGGGCAGGAGGCCAAGGCTCTATTTAATAAAGCATCAGCTTTGCCAAGAGCAGCAACAAAATGGACTGTCACCGCGGAGAAGCCAGCCAGAGCCAGCCTGCTGGCAGCGTGACAGAGGCTTCTTTCCCAGCCCAGAGCCGAGCCAGGTTCCAGGGCTTAAACATCCAGGCAGGCCTCAAGCATGCTGTTGAATCTCTCAGACATGACAAGCTCATGCTTCCCAGGGAGCTGCATACCTCTCCAACATCAGTCGCTGCCACCCAGTCTGTGAAGTGGTGCGCAGCGTCCGCTCCGGAGAAAGAGAGAGACGTTCATTCAAACTGGCAGCTGCCTTTTGTTTCACGATGGCAGCTGCCAGCAAGGGACAGGCAGGGCAAGGGGAACACACAACGGCAACATGTGAGATGCAGAGCATATCACACGCTAGATTTAAAATGAAATAGCGTGCTTTTCAGGCAGAGATGCAGGACGACACAGGGTGCCTTCGTGCCTCGTGGTGACTCCCTCGTCAACGGGACTAGAGTTGTACCCTTGAAGTTGCCCACAAAGGTACCACAAATGGAGCTGAAGTTGAAATAAGTAAAAATGAGAGGCAAGGCACTGAATGTTGTTGTTTTGGAGCTATGAAGCTAAACTGAGTTGACCCACTGTTGCCTTAATGTGAAAATTTCACCTCCCCAAAGCTCCAAAGCTCTGGGAAAAGTAAAGTGGGTTTCTCTCCATGTCTGTTTTAGATTCTGAGTCCCAGTGATGTTGGCAGACGCTTCCAAACTCTTCTCTGTTCTCTTCACCATGTACAATGATGGCCCTACATAAATCTATAATGTATTATTAATTAGTATTAGTCCCAATTCTGTTTACCAACGCATGAACTATTATTTATTTATTTACTTACTGAATTACTTCCTTATAAAAAATGCAGTCATACCTCAGGATGAATACGCTTCAGCTGAAATATTTTCGGGTTGCAGCACTGCGGCGACCCGGAAGTAACGGAGTGTGTTACTTCCGGGTTTCGCCGCTGGTGCACATGCAGACGCTCAAAATGACGCCACGCGCATGCGTGGAAGTGGCGAAACGCCACGTGCGTAGACGCGCAGTTGCACCTTACGTGTATTACGCTTCAGGATGTGAACGGGGCTCCTAAACGGATCCTATTTGCATCCAGAGGTACCACTATAAACCTGATACACTACGCTCTCGTAAAATATCAGGACAGTGTAGAGCAGTGTAAAAACATTTTAAAACCCATTAAAAGCAGCATACAACTATCCTTAAAATGACTGGCCATTCAAGAAAATCTTAAAGCAACTGCAAAGGCTTGTCCGCAATGAAAGCTCTTCAAGAGATGCCTAAAGGTCAAAAGTGAGGATTCCTGCCAAATCTCTGCTGTGGGAATGTCCCACAGCATAGGACTTGCTGGGCCTCAGGCACAAAACTTACAATGCCCCTCCAGAGGAGCTCAGTGATTGGGCTTTTATGTTACTCCCCTGGCTCTTTCCCCTCTACCAGACTGAGACTGCTGAGAGCCAGTCTAGCTGCAGGCTCAAATCCCACAGGCATGTGCCAGACTATGAAATCACATTAAGATAAATGCCCATTTTCTGCCACCATCACATGTTTTCTCTCCATTTCTTCACAATGGTTTCCTGGCACTAGTTTTATTTTTCTGTCTAAAGAGAGCTGCTCACCAAAGCTGCATTTCACCATCCATCCAAGTGCAACCGTGCAAAACGTGCATTTTAAGGGTGCATTTCACGCTTATGGGGTCTACTTGTGGTTGTTTCTACTAGAAACCCCAAATCCACCAACCACAGCACAGTGCAAAATAGCTTCAGGGGGGGGTGGAACTGAACAGAAAGTTGTGGCACCACAAGCTGTAACATGGTATGGCCTGCATGTAGAAGGACAAATACATCTGCGTTACTATGGATCATCAGGAATTCTAGCAGCCTAGTTCAAAAGAAGAAACACGTTTTGTTGTTGCTGTTCTTAAATAATTAAGGGTTTCGTGTCTTGCCTAAAGCCAAAGTAATATAGCCAGGGAGACCTTTTGAAAAACTGGTCAGGTACTTCAGAAAGGAATAATTTCTAAGGACATGTTTTATCATTTCATATTGTTTAATTTTTACCTCTAAAGTTTTCTTTCCCTCTTTCTGAGGGTTTAGAGCCTGTGGATCGGAGCCTATCCTGTGACACAGGCGGAGGAAAAGAAGCAAGACAGACTCTGTGTCCATTAAATGTGACAATTATGTAAACGAACAGGGGCTGCCAAGGAGGACCTCGCCTTTTCCCACCTGTCCAAGGATTTGACAGATTACACCATTCAGCTTGTCAATGTCTTCGCATTTGCAACGCTATGAATATTCACAGGGTATATTCAATTAAGTCAGGTGATAAAGTGCATGGTGGGTCCTCCCCCTCCCCCTTCTTCTTCTCCTTTTTTTGGCATGTTAACTCTGCGTTAACGCTGCCCCTAAGTGGTTAAGTTGGCTTATTGCAAGTTAATTACCACTCATTTTCTCCCTTTATTTATTTATATCTACTCCTCTGTGCAGCTGGTGCTTTTCCTGCAGCATCAGCGTGTCTAAGCGAGCACGTGGGGTTTTTTTTAACCAGCGGAGTCTATGCAGTTGTTGCACCAGGCCAGAGGGGGCTTGGTGTGCTTTGCTTTTAATATCCACGAATCAAGGGCACAGAGATTCATGGGCTTCCTGTATCATTAATGGGTTTGGTGCCTTTTTGACAAAAGCATACCAAATCCTCTGACTGTGCTTAGCACCTGTCCCCCACTTTCACCTTGTTTCATTTACCGCCACATCCTGATCACCTTGTACAGTGATACCTCGGGTTAAGAACTTAATTCGTTCCGGAGGTCCGTTCTTAACCTGAAACTGTTCTTAACCTGAGACTTTAGCTAATGAGGCCTCCCGCTGCCACCACACCGCCACAGCACAATTTCTGTTCTCATCCTGAAGCAAAGTTCTTAACCCTAGGTACTATTTCTGGGTTAGCAGAGTCTGTAACCTGAAGCATCTGTAACCTGAAGCGTCTGTAACCCGAGGTACCACTGTACATCAACAGGATAGCCTCAACACACTGATATTAATGATTAGCAAAGGCCTGGGAGTTTTTAGGAAGCACTGAAAACCAAGAATACAACACACCAGAATGTTCTTCCTTAGACTTTTGTGTGTCAAATTAATTCAAAAGCCATCTCATCTGTTCACCTGGTTGGTTCCATCCTGTGGCTTTTATTGTTGCAATGATTCTTGCACAAGTAGTAGTAAGAACTGTGATATGTGTGTGTGTGTTTTAATTTCCTGTGTCTGTAAGCTAAATGAAAGAGCCATGTTGACTCAAACGCGCAGTGACTTGAAGTGACTTTCTCCCACTTCTGTGTTGCGTTGACAGGGTTCACAAGTGACACGTTAGAAATTAAAAGGCACTCTGAGGGTGGTTTTATTCATTCAAGGAACTGGGGGAAGCTGGATCCACAAGAGATATTGTCCTCTTGCTGTAACATCTGATGGGGGAACTCACACATCTGCCCTATGAGGCAATGCATCCCATCTCCCTGGTGGAGATTACTTGAAATAGCATTGCTTGAAAAATGGTCACTCACATGTCACCTGTCATGTAATCAGATAATGAAACTTTTATTAAAAGGGTCCTTTTTCTTTTTTCTTTCTTTCAGGATGCTGATGGAGCCACACGTTATTAAGACAAAGGGAAAGCAGGAAGGCCAGTAAAATATTCATGGGTCAGTAATGTTTATGGACTTATTTGCAAGTCTGTTAGAGTTGAAGTGTGAAAAGTAGGTGAGCCACTTTTGCTGCTTCCTGTAACATATGATGCCTCCCTTAGCATCACTGATCAAAGGCTCAAAGCGGTTGGGGATTTTTAGTTTAGGGGGGGGGGAAGGTGACTGATTGATAAAATTAGGCAAGGTGTGGAGAAACTGAAGAGATATTTTTGTTAAAATCCCTCTCTCATAGCATTAGAACTCAGGGTTACAGTTTTCTAACTTAATCCGTTCCAGAAGACTGTTTGGCTTCCGAAAAGTTCAAAAACTGAGGATTAATGGGCTGCTCAATGGGGGGGAAATGAAAAAAGGCCATCCGGCTTCCGATAATCATTCGGGTTCCAAATCGTTCAGCTTCCGAAGCGTTCAACAACCAAGGTTCCACTACAGTGGTACCTCAGGTTAAGAACTTAATTCGTTCTGGAGGTCCGTTCTTAACCTGAAACTGTTCTTAACCTGAGGTACCACTTTAGCTAATGGGGCCTCCTGCTGCTGCCGAGCCACCACCACACAATTTCTGTTCTCATCCTGAAGCAAAGTTCTTAACCCAAGGTACTATTTCTGGGTTAGCGGAGTCTGTAACCTGAAGCGTCTGTAACCTGAAGCGTCTGTAACCCAAGGTACCACTGTATATTTGATTGGGGGGGGGACACACATACAAAATAAATCACTCCACCCAGTGAAATTTATTTATGGAACTCACTGCCACAAGGTGTGATGCTGCTGGCCACTGACTTAAATAGATTTAAAAGGAGTTGAGGCAAAGGTGTGTCAATGGCTATTCATCACAACAGGTTAATGAAACCTCCCTGTCCAGTGGCAGTATACCACTCAATACGCTGGAAAAAGAGACAGCATGGGATGGGCATCCCAGAGGTGCCTGGATGGTCACAGTTGGAATCAGCATGCTGAACTATGTGAACTCTTGGACTGATCCAGAAGCACTTGTTTTGGAATGATTAAGTAGATGGCACCTGGCTGCAATGACAGTTGCCCTGGGGCTGCAGAACTCAAGAGCAGCAGACTCTGCTAGGGGATCAGGGCCCCTAGGAGGCTGCTCTTCCTGACTCCCAGGAAGGACATCATGGCAAGAGGGAGACCAAGCCCATTTATCAGCCCTACCTGAAGCAGCTGTACAGAGTAGGCTTTCCTCCTCCCTGCCAGAAAGACTACATATAAGAATTTTGTAACTAAGAATGAGTGACTGCATTTGCTTTCCTCTTCTCTCCCAATACTTTTTCCTTTTTTTTGTCATATATTTTAGACGCTAAGCCTGAGGACAGGGGCTTTATTATTAATCATCATTGGGAACTGCTTTGGGTGCCCTTTTTGATCAAAAAAAGGCAGGCAAAATCACTTTAAAACAAACAAATGAAAGTTGTTAAACAATTGCATGGTTTTAAAAGCTGCCATGTGCTTTAATTTATAATTACCTGCTTCTGGATGGCATGCATGGCACCCACCCTGTGGAATGCCCTCCCATCAGATGCCAAACAGATAAACAACTATATGACTTTTAGAAGACAATCTGAAGGCAGCTCTGTGTAGGGAAGTTTTTAATGTGTGATATTTTATTGTGTTTTTATATTTTGCAGGAGGCTGCCCAGAGTAGCTGGGGCAACCCAATCAGATTGACAGCATATAAATAATAAAGTTGCTGTTGTTGTTGTTGTTGTGCAAAGTGCTTTACAATCCTCATTAAAGTCCTCCTCACAACAGCCCAACCTGTTTTCCTGAATGTAGAGCTACAGAGACAGTGACCTGCCTATGACTCCGCAGAACAGTTGGAATGCCTTTCATCTTCCCATTCCAAAAGTCGTGTTTTTACTACAAGAGTAAACATTTGATTATCATTGGATAACCATGGAAACAGGAAATAATAACTGGCCTAACATACGCAGATAGCTCCAGTCAGGAGGACTGCAGGCATATTGACACTTTTGGCAGAGTATTTCTTCCCTGTGTGGAAGAAATGCAGGGATGGAAATTGTTCAACACGCCCCTCTAAGGCAGATTTAGATAGCATCCATGCTATGCATCAGCCCCCATCTAAGATGAAGCTACTTGTTCCAGACTGTGTGCTGTGCCACCAGAGCCTGGGTCAGAAGGCCGCCACAGGCAGCACCCACAAGGGGTGGCCTGCCCAATCCACCACCCGGCTCCAACACAGGCTCCCTGGTAGGGGCGGAGAGGGACTGGCGGCAAAGCAAAGTGGAACACCTTCCTTTCTGCCAAGTGGGTGAGAGGGGAGGGGTTCTGTCACTTGGCTTTGCACCAGCTTCTTCTGAAAGGAGGAGCCAGTTCAAAACCCCACTGCCAGGCAGAAGGGGAGAAAGGCCTGGGGGGGAGGGGACACTCCAGTTTGTGCCCTCATAGCAAGAGCAGCTGCACAGCGTTACGCCTCAGGTTGCCCCTGCATGCCGCACACAGGGAACAAGCACAAACATGGTTGGCCTTCACCTTGCAAGCTTGCCCACAACACATGTGGACCAAAATGTGTCCCCACAAGACTACGAGGGAAAGAGCCAGAGTATACTAATTTCAGTGTTGTTCAACATAGGCTACTGAAGTAACTGGAAGTGAACTGCTGGAAGTGGCTCACATGAGGAGTTCTGGACTTACAGAGAAATCCTAACCAGATCCACTGACTGGAAGGGGTTGGATGGGGTGGTGGTGGCTCTCTTGAACAGAGAAGTGCTCTGCAGGTGGGACATGTCTAATCTAGAGACTCCTGCTTTGCCCATGCCAGCAGTGTTTCCACAGCAGTGGCCAGCTTTAGACGTCCATATGGGTTTTTCTGGGGGCAGGGCTTAGGCAGTCTTGAATTCACAAGATCCAAGCTCTGCCCCTCCTCACATCCCTTATTTCCCCATGAGATCCCAGCACTGGATCCTAGCAGAGGCAGATTTAGGGGAGCAAAACTGGTTCGCCTGCACTGGGCACCGAGCCAAGAGGGTGTCGCAACCATGACGAATGAAGGAAGTTGAGAGATGGGGCAGGGTGCTGCTGAAATTTTAAAGCCCAAAGCCTGTCACTGGTCCTGGCGTAGGAATTTCTTCCACAAGGCCCCAAAAAAACAAAAACAAAAAAAGCACATTGCCTGCTTCTTTTCTGGGCAATAGAAGCCAGCAGAGCCTTGGAAGCAGCAGTTCATCTGTCGCTCCACTCCCCGCACAAACAGCACCACCCAGGATTGTTTTGATCACTCTGATTCATGCTGGGTTGCCATATTTATTTATTTCTAGCATTTTTACCTTGCACTTTAGCCAAAAAGCCTCCCAGCATAGTGTACGAGAAACCGTAGTAAGACATCAGGGACAATCTGACATGATCATTAGCAAGAGGTGGCTGAGATTCTGAATTCCCATGCACAAATAAAAGTAGTGAAATTGGAGAGCAAAATACGAAAAGAAATCCCTGCCAGTGAAGGCGGGGAGAGCACTGTTTGTCTGTTTATTACATTTCTGAATTACATCTTTGATCACTGATCAAACAGCCAAAGCAATTTACAAGATACCAGTGTTTACAAGATATCCTGTTGATTTTGGATAACTTGCTTCGAATTAACCCCAAATTCTCTTTCAAGAGGCATTTCTGAATGTGTAAAAATAAGCACATTGGGATACTTCTACTACTTAAACGGGTGAAATATTCAGAACCTCGTAAACGATAGCAATCACTGGAAGAAGAAAAAAGTATGAGTTTTTAGTCTTTAACTGAAAGCATATTCATTCATTCATTTCAAGATTTTTTGTTGCAATGAAGGGGTTGGCAATAGAATCAATTCTATGATTCTATGATATACCGCTTATTCATTTTAGTATCTATGTCCTTCATTTATATGCCACCTTTTCCTCTAAGTAGCTCAAAGTAGTATACAGTGGTACCTCGGTTTACGAACTTAATCCATTCTGGAAGTCCTTTCTTAAACCGAAACTGTTCTTAAACCAAGGCACACTTTCTCTTATGAGGCCTCCCACTGCCAGTGCCCTTCCACCGTTCGGATTCCGCTCTTAGACCGAGGTAAAGTTCACAAACCAGGACACTACTTCTGGTTTTGTGGAGTACGTAAACCAAATCATTCATAAACAGGACTGTTCTTAAACCGAGGTACCACTGTGCATGGTTCTCCCCTCCACAGTTTATCATCACAGCAACCCTGTGAAGTAGGTTAGGCTGAGAAACAGTGATTGGCTCAAGGTAACCCAATGAGCTTTGTGGCTGAGTGAGGATTGAAACCCAAGTCATAGTCCAACCCTCTAAACATTAACACTGTGCTGGCTTTATTTAGAACTGTCTCAAAGCAGTGAGGAAAGGCGGATTTAGAGGAGAGTCACCGGTTCAGTCACACTGGGCGCAGAGCTTTTGGGATCCCCAACTATAATGTAGAATAGAAGGCGAGAGGCACCAAATTTTGAGACTTCAAGGTTTGCCACTGCAGTGAGATATAATACATATTTCACTTGGGGGGGTGCAACTGTACCTTTGCTGTGAGTCCTAAATTTAATATTTCTCTAGTCTGTACCTCAATGTATGCTGCAAAGCCTAGGGAGGCAGTTTATGCTGTGGAACTGAGTGAATGACTAAATTAACCCGTTGCAGTGATTCTGAATTCCAGCAGAGTTTCCAAATGTGAAGTTGGTCCCAGTTTGTTTTTTGCTGGAATAGCTGGAGGGAATGAAGGAAGAGGAGAGCAGCAGACTGAAAAAGAGAGTTTCATGCAGGACTCTGCACTTGCCAGTTAAGGTGGAATGGGCTATCCTGCAATGGGCAGCACCAAGTATCTGGCAAATTCAAAGGCATCTTAAATCCGAGTCCCTGTTGGCAGATGTTATTAGACCATGCTGTTAAGGAATCCAGACAGATGAATGGCCAGGATAAATGACAGCTATTACTATATTCATGGGGGAAAACACTACATACAAGCAAAGATTCACAAAGAAGTCTTTCTTGGGTTTATTTAATATCTGTTTCCTTGCTTTGCATCCCTTTATCTTTACTCTACCATTATGTATCAGGGCGTAAGGACTACCTTAAGCATTCTCTACTATGCATTGTTAGATCCCCTATTAAAATACAAAAACCACAGTCACAACAGCAGGCTGACAATCTGCCCAATGGTCAAATAAATTGCAGTATTTCAGAGTTCTTGAAATGGCCATTAAAATCTGACAACCAGCCAGTGTCAAAGGCTACGCAGATCTTTTCTTCTTCTATTTTAAAGTTAGTCCAATTTGATTCCTTTGGCTGAATGGTATCAGATTGTTTATACAGAAAGCAGGAATCTGAATTTTTTATGTATCATTTTCAATAGCCTGCTGTCAAGATTATCCACCATGTCCGCTTCATTATCCATGTCAGCCTTTTCCTCAGGTCTCTCAATTGCCTTCCTCTCTCCCTTCATTTCCACCACAAATGTCATTACCTACAAGGCTCTGCATTGTCTTGCTTCAACCCCAACCTTTCCCCACTAATTTATATATACCAGCCTTCCTCAATCCGGTGCTGTGCAGATATTTTGGACTACAAGTCCCATCAGCCTCAGCTATTGTAGCACAAGAACATCCACGCACCCATAATGCAGGGCCAAAACTAGGCTTTCTATCACCCGGGTCAAAGACCCAGTGACACACCCCCTCCTGATGCTTGTTTGCGTACACAGACAGACACACACACACACCCCTCAACACATTTATTTGTAAAGGGCATAAAAAGTAGGCAATATATCATTTGAATACAAAGGAATCCTAAGACTGTATGATCAAAGGGAAAATGAGCATCCTTTCCAGTAAAAGCAAATTGTTTGTCAAAAGTAGAACTTCCATGTGCAGAAATTGTCTACCTGAGGTCTGAATTGGATTTATTTGGTCACATGAGCATTAAAAGATTGCATTTCCATAAGATCAGCCAAGACCCTCTGGTTTCCTTTTAAAATGTTTTTTTCCACCCTGCAAATCCTTTTGATGTGTAAATTTACTCCTGAGTAAGCTTCAACAAGATTCCTTTCTGTTTTATTTTTGTCTGACTACTCATTTCAGGAAATGATAATTTTGTAGTAATTTTAGGTTCCATGTAAGGTGAAGAAATGCTTTTTGCGAGTCTAAAGTAGAAAGTGCCCTTCCATTACAATCCTAATGCAGCTGGAATGACCAGAGCTTGCCAGGGAACTGTCTTTGGCAGGAAAAATACGTACTCACATACCACATTTTACCAACTTCCTAGCAAGAATATCATGGGGGACTTTGTCAAAAGCCTTACTGAAAATATTTAATCCAAACAGACCCCCACCCCCCACAGAGAGAACACACATATTATAAGCAAGCAATACACCAAAGTGCTCATCTTGTGAACTTGCCATTTAACTTGTTCAATCCTGACAAAAGCTGCTGTCCCCCCCCCAAAAAAAAACAGGACAGGGTGTGGAGATCTGATCTCTTCGTCGTCACTTTTAATTGATCTCTGAGACCTGGTGGGGAGGGGGAAAGAAAAGGAAAAAGGATATTTCCAGGGGTTGGGTCCCTTCCAACTCTGCAACTCTATTATTCTCTTCCTCAACTTGCTGCCCCTCCCTCTAGAATTTATTTCTCACACGGTTGCAAAACCAGCGGGGATCTTGTCTTCCGCTTCACTTGGGAGAGCCGCACAGCCTCTCCAGATTTTCCAACTCTCCCTCTCCCAGCATCGCATTGTAAATGAGCCTTCCTCAGCTTCGTGGGGAAAGGGGAAGGACGGAGATCGCTCTCCGGCTGAAGACCAGACATGCTGGGAGGCTGAACGCCACCCCTCTGGAGGCTTCACCCGGGGCAGAAACCCTGGCTAGAGTGACCCCACCAACCCCCCTGCGGCTCTGCATAACGAGACTCAAATGTTAGGCTTAGGATTTGGGAGATTCTGCATACTGCCCACTTCCCCAAGTGGGGAAAAGTTTCAGAGGCAGCTTTTATCAGTGTTTGGCAGCCTTGATTGCTAGAAACTTGAGGCATTTTTCTAATATTTCATTTGCGTGTTCAGACCCAGAAACTTCCCCCCTAAATAAATTCAAACATGACTCAGATTTTGGTTTGGTTTTTGGCATAATTTAGGCCGCAACTTTATTGATTACAGAAAGAGCATAGGCTCTGGTCCGACTAGCTCCCTGCCATGCAGGTAGTGCTGACCCAGGGTTCCAGCACAGGTCAGCCAAGGGTGAACTTCTGGATAAGCAGAAAGCCAGGAACAGGCTAACTCCACCACCCAAATGTCCCCCTGGACTCAGGCACGGGCACAACCCACTCTCAGGGGTTGACCAAACCATCGAGTCCCTGGATTCCTTTAACAGAATATCCTTCTCATAGGATGAGGAGAGCATTCTCCCATCCCTATCACCTGATCCAGACCCTATCCGCAACCTTACAAGTTGTGATGATTTGCTACGCAGCAGGCGAAACCCAAATGGCAACAGCCAATCAGCCAAGTGGGGAAAATTCCTGTCGTGCCCCTGTCCCAATGACAGATGACACACGACAGCATAGGAAGGTCAATCACGTGCATGGGCATAAGGAAGGTCACGTGCATGGGCATAAATAGGTCCCTCTAACTGTTTGGACTGTGTCACATTGGCCAGATTGCACCCAGCTTCGAGGGACCTACCAATCAGCTGTTGTGGCTGACCAATCATACCACAACACAGGATGTCGGTTGTCCAGGTCTCACCGCAATATATGCCCTCTTTAAGAGAGGACCCAATTTATTTACAAGCATGCATCAGGGCTGGGGGACCTGTGGCCCTCTAGATGTTGGACTACAACTCCCATCAGCCCCAGCCAGCATTGCCAATGATCAGGGGTGATGGGAATTGTAGTCCAACGACATCTGAAGGCAGCTACATGTTCCCCTGTAGAGAATAGATCATGGGTTGGCAAACTAAGGCCCGCGGGCCGGATCAGGCCCAGTTGCCTTCTGGATCTGGCCCACGGATGGTCCAGGAATCCCCGCGTGGATCGGCAGCACATGCGTTCTTTCCCTCTTCCTCCCTCCCTCCCTCTCCCTCACACGGCGCCAGCGCCAGCACCTCATCCCTCCTACCTCCTGGCTTCTCCCTGCCCTGCCTAGAGGAGGAATGTGGCTGGGCTTTGTTGGTGCCAGCAGCAGCAGCAGTGCTCAAGCGACTGCCATTATAAGCAGCCCCTCTCCAGGAGCTCTTTCGCATGCCACTCATCGTCCCTCCGCTGCTGCTGCCACTGCCAGCAAGACACAGGTAAACAGCCACCGGGGCTCATGGACCCCCTGCTGAAAAAGTTTGCTGACCCCTGGAATAGATGAAGAGAAACCACTTATGGTTTAGAAGAGTGTCAGACTAGGACTGGTGGTGGGCCCGCAGGTTCAAATCCCCACTCTGCCACGAAGCTCACTGGATGGCCTTGGGCCACTTACTACTCTCTTAGCCTAACCTACCTCTCAGGGTTGTTGTAAAAAAAAGCAAGGGTGAGGGAGGAAAACCATACACACAGATATGCGCTCCTTGGAGAAAATGTGGGATAGAAATGTAATAACTGAATAATTTCTATAAGCAGCAGATCCATCCCCACAGCACTGTCTCCACAGAGGCAGCTCTGCATACAAGATGCTTTCAGTCTTCCACTCACTCTGAAACTGAAATTTCTTTCTCCCAGTCCCCTAATCCATGGGTAGGCAAACTAAGGCCCGGGGGCCGGATCTGGCCCAATCGCCTTCTCATTCCGGCCCGCGGACAGTCCAGGAATCAGCGTGTTTTTACACGAGTAGGATGTGTCCTTTTATTGAAAATGCATCTCTTGGTTATTTGTAGGGCCTGCTTGGTGTTTTTACATGTGTAGAATGTGTCCTTTTATTTAAAATGCATCTCTGGGTTATTTGTGGGCCATAGGAATTCGTTCATTTTTTATTTTTTTTCCAAAATATAGTCCGGTTCCCCACAAGGTCTGAGGGACAGTGGACTGGCCCCCTGCTGAAAAAGTTTGCTGACCTCTACCCTAAACACTTCTCTTGCTACCTCTATCATAAACCTATCAGCCCCTCCCCTCAGTAAGGAATGGGAAAGGCCCCGTTTTTTTCAAGCTGAGGCTTTCATATTCCAAACAAGCAACTGAGTTTTCATATATCCCTGGCCATTACCAAGTAATTTGCCTGACAAAGGATATGGTGGCGGCCAGCATTCATAACAATAGTTTCCATAAATCTACAAAGGAAACTCTTGACAGCCCTCAGTTTGTTAATAGAAAACTAGTATATTCGTCTCCATTAGGAACCAGAACTTATTAAGCCATGTTCCAACCACTTGCAAAGACAGGTCCTTATGTGGTCTGGCTGGTACAAAATTCCTTGCTAGGCCCGTGTGTGTTGTGGGTAGACCACATTTCTCCAATAACTTTGTAGCAGAATTAGTAGCATTGCAGGGAATTTTGCAGGCAATGCTTCATTTGGCGGTCCCACATTTCTGTCAAAAGTGTGCTTAGGAGTGCTTCACCTTGGCTGCATTCACACAGCTGTTTATTCCATTTCCCTCAAATATTCCTATCTGTTCATTATGCTGTGCTTTCAGACAACATAAATGCCACTTCCAAAAATCTAGCAGAAGACAGTGGAAACTCAGCTCTCATTTCCATGTTATTAGCTTCCGGAAGCAATGCGTTTGTAATCCCAGGATATGATAGCCATGCTGCTGGCAAAGCAGTGGTACATCTGCCCCCCCCCCCTTGCACTCACCATCAGTGTACATTCAGTAAAGGACTGCTCAGCCCAGCTGCTCTAGTGAATTAGATTCATTCAAAGAATTGCAGAGTTGGAAGGTAACCCAGCGATCATCTAGCCCAACCCTGTGCAATGCAGGAATCTCAATTGAAGCATACATCATTCAACTAGTCAGTCATCTGCTGGAGTGTGGGGACCCAGCAAGATTCTCTTCTTCATCTTCTTTTAAGTAACTATGAAATTAACCAAGTAGCCATATTAGCACCGGCATATGCATCTCTTGAGTTACTGGTGTTAGAACCAGTATAATTTCCATGCTCTCTAAGCCGCTGTAACCGGTTCCTGTTACAGGTGTTCTTTGATGGCAGCGATAATCTATTTATGGGTCTTGTGCTTTATTTGTCCTGTTTCTCATATGACAAATAAATAAATAAAGAGCATTTATTTTTAAATAAAGAGCCCATGCTAACAGGTACTTCTGATTCATTCTGATGCCTGGACTGTGCCATTTAAACCTTTTGCTATAATCAATGTACACATGATCATAATGGTAATCTTAGTCTATCAATATAGCCACTAGGTTGCATGACCAATGAGTGAAATTATTGGCAAAGTTCTTCTTATTTATTCTTACGCTTATAATAAAAAAGCATAGTGACAGACAGCCTAATAATAAAATAGTCATCATAATAACAGTCCACTTTCCCACACTTTCACAGGCCGTAGATTATTTCATAGTCATAGGTCTGGGTAAAGAGGAATGTTTTTGCCTGCCTGGCACCTAAAGACATGTAATGATGGTGCCAGACAAGCCTCTCTGGGGAGAGCATTCCACAGTCTGGGAGCCACCACAGAAAAAGCCTGTTCTATTGTTGCCACCCTCTGAACCTCTCTGGGATGTGGGACATAGAGAAGGGCCTCAGATGGCAAGGGTCCGGGTCTCTGTGGAGTACAGGTTGGTATTTGTGTGTGCATAAAAAGAGCCCTTTTGCTGGATCAGAGCAAAGGCACATCTAGTCCAGTGGCCAACCAGATGTCTCCAGGAAGCCCACAAGGAACAGCCCACTATTGTTGCTTGTCCTCTAGCCGGTGACTTCAGTAGAGTGCCTCTGAACCTGGAAGCCCTATAGAACTATAGCTGAGAACGACCATAGATATTATTCTCCCTCTGTATGAATTGATGTAATCCTTGTTCCAGCCTTAGGTGCCAATAGTTCTTGTCACATCTTATGCCTGTGAGTTTCATAAACCAATAAACAGTATGTGAAGAAGTCCCCATGGATGACCCAAAGTTTTAGTATTACAGTGGTGCCTCGCAAGACGAAATTAATTCGTTCTGCGAGTTTTTTCGTCTTGTGAATTTTTCGTCTTGCGAAGCAAGGTCAAGTCGCAACTGCACCTCTTCAAGCAATGCACCCTGGGTTTTAAGAAAAAGGAAACAAACTCGCAAGACATTTTTGTCTTGCAAAGCAAGCCCATAGGGAAATTCGTCTTGCGAAGCAACTCAAAAAACGAAAAACTCTTTCGTCTTGCGAGTTTTTCGTCTTGCGAGGTACCACTGTAGATGAAAAAAGCTCCTCTTCTATCTACTTTCTGTCCAAGCCCTTGATCATACTGGCTGCCTCTTTCCTGCTCCTTTCCTGGCTGTTATTATGTCATACAATTCACTTAACTGCACAGGGAATGCATGAAATGAGAGGGCTGTAGCTGCAATTGTCTATTAGGCTGCCCACATTTCTGTTCCAGCTATTCTGCAATGATACCCTTTCTTCTCCAGACACTTCTCCCCACCCCACCCTCTCTCTCTCTCTCTCTCTCTCTCTCTCTCTCTCTCTCTCACACACACACACACACACACACAACCCTCTCACAACATTCACATTACAGGCTTCTGTCTCACCTTCTCCCCCTTCCACATCTCTTATAGGCTCAGGCAGTTATGGGGCTTTATCAGCCAGAAGAGGAGAAGGAGCCAAGAAGTGCCCCCAGGAATCTAGACCAGCTGCCCATGGGGGCAGCTAGGAAGAAGATTTTTTAAAAAGAGCCAGACTGCTGAATCAGACCAAAGGTCCATCTACTCCAGCATCTGGAAACCCAGCACAGTGGCCAGCCAGGTTGGTGGGATCCAGTGAGGACCATATGGACTGAGAAATAAGGTGTAGTACAGAGAAGGGTGCAGAAAATAACCTTTTCTGTATTGCTACACATTTTAGGCTCCCATTCTGTCCACGTGGTGTGTGTTTTTTTAATGATAACTACCACACAGTGCAGAGGGACACGGGTGGCGCTGTGGGTTAAACCACAGAGCCTAGGACTTGCCGATCAGAAGGTCGGCAGTTCGAATCCCCGCGACGGCGTGAGCTCCCATTGCTCGGTCCCTCCTCCTTCCAACCTAGCAGTTCGAAAGCATGTCAAAGTTCAAGTAGATAAATGTGGTGGGAAGGTAAACGGCGTTTCCGTGCGCTGCTCTGGTTCACCAGAAGCGGCTTAGTCATGCTGGCCACATGACCCGGAAGCTGTACGCCAGCTCCCTCGGCCGATAAAGCGAGATGAGTGCCGCAACCCCAGAGTCAGTCACGACTGGACCTGATGGTCAGGGGTCCCTTTACCTTTACCTTTTTACCATACAGTGCCTTTTTGCCATCTGTTAACTACTTTGTATATGTCTAATATAATGCAGACACTTCTAACAGGTCATTCACTAGCACAAAGATTCATCTGTTTTGCGTGTCTGGCTGGACTAGAGTGTGGGAATTGAATAGACATTTTCATTCTGGACTACTCAGCAAAACCATTAAAGGGGAAATGTATGTAAGATATTTTTATTGCTTATTTAGGAAAAGTGTAGTATAAATATTAAAAATGATTATAATTATCATCACTATTATAACATATGAGAGAGCGACCCTGTTTCACATTTGGCAGCTGGTTTATGTTTCCGGTACACCTTTACATGCAAGCAAGAGTGCTGAGACAGCAGCAGCCGCACCAGTTACTTATCAATTCTCCGGTGTTTAATGGTTTGTGACTTTACAATATTCCAATTTTGTCCTGTCAGAGAAATAATCAACAATATTTACCAAGGACTAAAATTTGCCTGTTCAGGAAGAAGATAATCTTAATTAACAATACTGATTATAAGCCACTGTCTTCATTTAAAATATTCTAAGTTTAAAATGCAGTGTTCAAAATCATTCTGTGACTAGGGAGAAGGAGAAGTCCAAAGAGAAGACATAGGCTAGTTCAGACATAATGCTAAACCAGTGGTTCCCAAACTTTTCTTCCCATGGTTGCTAAGCAAACTTGGAGGACCCTATAATGAGTTTTCTGCCTGTTCTAGCAATTCTAATGCACTGTGCTAGCTGCTGTATGATGTTTAATTGTATTTTTGTTGCTTCTTTTATTTCTTATATTGTATTTAACAGTGTTCCAATTTGCATTCCATATATTTCACATTGTATACAATAAAATACAATATAAGAAATAATTAGAGGTAAAAGAAATATAAAGGTGCCTTTCCAATAATCTTGAAAGAAAGAGATAGTCAAGTATGAACTAATTTAGGATTTAAGGCACAAAAGCTTTAAACCTTTCCTGGTTCTTATGCAACTACATGGAAATCTCATAAGAATCCTATAACATTTTTTATTCTTAGGCTGCAATCCTATGCACCCTTATCTGAGACTGAATCCCACTTGACTTAATGGGACTTACTTCTGAGTAAACACACATAGAATTGGACTGCATAGCTCCTATATATCTATGCCTTAGATCCAATTCACATCACCTTGTTCTGGAATACAGGAAGGTGCTTTTTGCTAGCTCAGACTATGTGTCCAGCATTGACCAGACTCTGACTGGCAGCTGTTCTCCAGGATCTTACAGCACCTGTGCATTTAACCAGAGATGCCAGGAATTGAACCTTGAACTTTCAACATAATTTCCTGGTAATCTTATGATTGATATTATAATTTTTTTGGAAATGAGCTGACGTGACTTTGGCTCAATTGAAAACCAACATGAATCTAAGCCTTTGCGGCTTATTCCAACTTCAGCCTCAAACCCCAAATCAAACTATTGTATGACAGCTTGTCCAGCAGACATTCTACCATAATCTTCTCTCTGTAGGCCAGTGAATGATTTTCTGGAGAAGAATTTTTTGGCACATCACGTGTCACATTTTCCTGTAGTGGTGGCAGAAAAGACCACAAAGCTATCAATTTACTTCTAAATCCATTATAAACCACAAGCTTTAGAGAAACAAAGCGTTGTTCCAGTGAAGCCAGGCAAAAGAAGCATGCCATTTTATTTATGGCTTTAAGCTGAAAGTACATTGAAATAATTACAATGTGCATTGAATGTGTTGCTTTCTTTTAGTATCTGTTTGCTTACTTCCAAACACACGTGGCATTGGGATTCAAAATAAAAAGATAACAATTGTGACCATCTGCATGAGGCGTGGGTGTCAGATTTCCGAGCCGCTGCTAATTGTAAATCATTGTTATTTATTCAGTGCAATAAGTGTGCATCCGTTAGTCGTGATTGCGATACATTTAAGAAGAGTGATCGTTCCCAGCAAGTGACGTTTTTATGGTTAGCAAGCAGGGGGAGGGAGGAAAGAATGGACTATTTGCTTGGGGAAAGCCACAAATAGGCTTGCATTTCAGACTCGACAATACATTACGTTAGATTAGAAATAGATCAAATGCAATAATATTTGTCCTAAGAATTCTCAATGTTTAATCATGATATATAGTTGTTTAGAACTGGAAGATCTGTAGGACTATAGCAATGTCAAAAGTTGGCATTATAACCATTGCATTTGTTTGTTTGTTTGTTTGTTTGTTTGTTTACCCAGAGCAGCTTGCATAAGATAATAACAAACGAGACTCCCCCTGTCCTTGCATTTACTATCCAAAATAAGATTTGTGTGATTGATTTGTGGTGCCACCTGTATCGTTTGATGTACATTCTTGGGCTTGTTTTACATTGTTTTATTGGTTTTTAATATTATATTACGATATAGTTGTAATCCACCCTGGAATCTTCTGCTGAAGTGTGGGTAAGAAATCTCTTAAATAAAAATAAATAAATGATACAACATAAAAGGAAATGGCCAAAAAAATCCTGAGAACGGCTGTTTGTTAAGGGTGCTGGGAACTATAGCTCTGTTAGGAGACCTCCTAACATCTCTCAGCACCCTTAACAAACCACAGGCCCCAAGATTGTGAAATGATGTTTTTTGCATGACTTTATTTGCTATTACGTTGTAGTTTTATCATGTGGCTAAGGAATTGTTTTTGAGATGTTTTCCTGTTTTCTTTACTGTAAGCAACTTTGAAAGTGATTGTTTTTGTGGAAGAGTGGCATACAGTCAGAATTATGAATGAATGAATGAATGAATGAATGAATGGCTGTTAAAGTGGTGTAGGACTGATTTAAATGCAAGGTGGGGGCGGGGACACTCTTTCTTTGTGCCAGCCAGTGGTAACTGCTCCTCATAAGATGGAAGGCAGGGAGACCAACAGCAGGGGGAGCCAGAGCTAACAACATGCGGAGCCAATTCCTTTCAGCTTTTAACTTGTGCTCCTCTTTGCTGAGTTCTACAATGGGACACGGGTGGCACTGTGGTCTAAACCACCGAGCCTAGGGCTTGCCGATTGGAAGGTTGGCAGTTCGAATCCTCGCGATGGGGTGAGCTCCCATTGCTCAGTCCCTGCTCCTGCCAACCTAGCAGTTTGAAACCATGTCAAAGTACAAGTAGATAAATAGGTACTGCTCCAACGGCATTTCCGTGTGCTGCTCTGGTTCGCCAGAAGCCGCTTAGTCATGCTGGCCACATGACCCGGAAACTGTACACTTCCTCCCTCGGCCTATAGAGCAAGATGAGCGCCGCAACCCCAGAGTTGTACGTGACTGGACCCTAACGGTCAGGGGTCCCTTTACAAGGGCAACACCCAGACTAAAGGAGGAGGCAGCTGACAAGCAGTGGCACCCTCTGTGCAAGTTGTAAGTCGGAAAGCAGGCAGGTGGGCCCTGGCTGAGGGCAGACTGAGATTGGTGGAGAGCGCTCCATTCACCCGATTGGAGGACCCTCCAGTGCTGGCAAACTATCTCTGTGTGTGTGTGTGCTCCCACCCTCCCATTTCTCCCATGAATACAGGTCAGAACCGCATTCCCCCTTCTTCCCAGTTTACAGGTGAAACCTTCAAAAAGTACTTATTCATTCTGCGCATGTATGTTTGTGAAAGTGCAAATCATAACATTTCCTCACGTTCTTAAAGTTCATGCACTTACTGATTCCTGTATCCATGTGCTTTGACTATTTTGAATGACTTTTTTTTTAAAGGGGGAAGAGCATTCTTTTAGGTATTTTCCACAAATTCAGAGACACCAGCAGAATTTTATCTCAAAGGGGTGCAACCACAGCTATTAGCTATGGCTTTGGACCATACTAGATTTGATGTTCAATGTGTTATTTAATTTAATAGGCATTTTTAAAAAATGAAAATCGTCCCAGTGGGAAAACCTTTCCCACTGCCGTAATCCTAACAAATCCTCCCCCAAAATCACTATTTGAATTTGGAGTAAATCTCCCATTAGTGCTTAACCTTGAGGAATCAGGGAGCCCTGCCCATGCATTATCTGAGGCCAGTTCAAACTAAATTGCCTGTAGCAGAAACTTTCTATATTTGGGGTGAGAAGTAGGTTATTGCTTAAGGAACATTTGCCCAGAAATGGCTATTGCGCCTCTGTGCCTGGCTTATTGCATGCTATAAAGATGTAGAGAATCCTCTAAGTGCTCCTTCTCTGCTAGCACTGCCAAAACGTGCAGTTTTAGGCAGGGCTTGTGCTGCATGATTAACAAACTGGGCTTGCCGACATAGGGTTGCTGCCGTTGTTTGTTTTATGAGGCAGATCTTCTTAATATTATGACTGGTGCTGGGTCCCAAACACAAGTCTTCAACCAGCAGCTTCACCCAGCCAGACCACAGCAGCCAAGCAGCCAATCGCTGCCCTTTACAGCAAAGGGCTTGACCACGAGGTTTGCAGCAACAGCAGAGGTCCAGCGTTTTCAAAGCAGGTGTGTATTTGTGAGGGGCCGACTGCAGTAGGAAACAAGCCGATGGCACAGAAACGGGGGGGGGGGATTGCTGAGGGAGGCAAAAGTGAAAAGTGTGTGTATGTGTGTCAGTTTACGGACTAAAGTACTGAATTTGGGTCTAGTAGCCAGATGCAGAGACAGGGAGACGTCTAGAAAGAATGGTTGCCAGGAGACAGGAGGAAACCCCATGCAGACGACAACTTTTGTCTTCAGCTTGGCCCAGTTGTGGTTACTCCTCTGTCGCACACCAAGCGCACTGTCTGGCTCATTCACCACAAGCAGAACCTCACAATCTTGTACACCATCTACATTGCGTGGGATGGTGGCAGCATGCACAGCCAACACCTTCAGCTTCTGACAAATGTGTTAGATTTCCATTCGTCACAAGCAGGGACCCTCAGCACACTGAAGAGAGAAGTAGAAGCAGCTGCCGGGGAGAGAGAGAGAGAGAGAGCGCTGCCACATGAATCGGCTTTGAAAAGCATTACTCACAGTACACAGAACTGTTTCATAAGATGAATAAGTCTTCGGTCTCATTGCCAAACTGTTAAGAGGAGGGATGGCAGTCTATGGTTTATTTATTTATAAGTTAGAAAACTCTCGCAAAAAGCGGAAAGTTCTGAGGCGTGCAGGGAGGGTTGCACAATTACCACGGCCTAATTCTCTCAGCCACAAGACCAAACCACACGGCGCAGAGCAGGGCAGAGGGAGGATAGAAGTATGAGCACAATTAATTTAGATATGACAAGAAAGATGAACCAGACAGTACAAGGAGCGAGCCAGCAGTCATTTCTGTAGTTGCATTTCCGCATCCTTAACCAAGAAAGCATCATTACAGGAATAGCAGCGGCTGAATCTGTGCAGAGTTAGATGCACACTAGCATTCCTCACCCCACCCCCCAAAAATGCATAGTGATGCAGTCAGGTAATTTTAGACTCTGGACTTCATGTTCTTATGGGAGGATGGAGGGGGCTCATTAGATTGCAATTGTGTGTGCCTTCACTTACTTAAAAAATGTGGCGAGTTAGTTTTGCTGCATCTGGGGAGTCCTCATTTTCATTCTGCTGGACCTCTGCCCTAATGGCATCATGGCAGATGCATGGCAAAGGGGTGGGGTGGGGGGACGATGACATAGTGTGCATCAGGGATTCTCCTGCTTATTGGGACTGTGGACCCACACCAAGTTAGAAAAAGCCTGCCTGCCTGCCCTGTGCTCTTCTTCCCAAAGACACAGCTAGGCTGAACTACTTGGAGAAGACCAAAATAATGTATTTTATTGGATATCCTGCCTTTAAGCCACAAGTATGTTTGTTTGCAGCTTTCAGTCAGGTCCTCAGTGGGAACCAGTATGTCAACTAGATGACTCTAAGATTTGTTTTAGGAAGCCATTGGCGCCACAATGGCCTTTTGAATCACCACTCTTTCTGCTTCTTCCTTGAGCTGCAAAAAGCTGCCCGTCTCCTGGGATAAATTACCCACTGTTTCTACTCTCCAAACGCTCCTTAGCTATTTCTGCTCTGGTGGGGAGGTGCAGCCAGTTGAGTCACATAGACCTGACACATTGGTAACAAAGGACCTGCAGAATACATAGAGGCCATTGGTCCGCATTCCATTTGTCTGTGTGATCCAATTGTGAAGCATACAGTTTCTCATCACCTGCTTAGCAATGATTGTTGATCCATCTGAAACCCAAAAGAATCAGGCATAAGCAATATTCTTTAATCTGTAAGCAGTTTTACTATACTACTGTGGTACAGAGACAGTAATCATTCCTGGAACTCCAACACAAGCAGAGGTGCTATACAGAATCCAGAAGCATCCCCAAATTCTGAACAACAAAAAGAAGCTTACTCACTATTCCAGAGCTTGTCTCTTTCTAACGAAGGACATCTCTGTCTCACCTGGATTAAGCTAGGCTATAAAACACTAGGTTGGTTTTTGATGTGTGTCTATTCTGCCTTTTTTGGTGGTAGCTTTCTGATAATAGGCTAATGAAATCACGAAGAGTGCTTTTAAAATACCCATAATGGAAAACTGATATATCTTTGTTAACCCCAGAAATGAAGTGTGAGATCTAAACCTGCCTGTTTGGGAGTTTCAAATATTGACCGTTTTAGTATGAATGATTTTTCCAATTACTAAACTTTTTGCCCATTTTCCTGTTTGTTTTTGCAAGTTGTGAAAACCAGTCTCCATTTTTTAAATTTCCCCCAGCTCCCTTTCAAAATGGTCATCTAGACTTGTTTCCAACTCTTATGATTCTATGTAAGAGTTTAGTATTTAGCCTGGAGAATATCAAATGGTGGTGGCAAGGTGAGGGACAGATGGGCATGCAAGACAGCAGTCAGTCCTCAAAAATCTGAAGAGAAGGCATGAAGAAGATAGAACAGGCTTATCTTATGTTGCTCAGGACTACAAACAATTGGTGAGCATTGTCAGAAAACAGATTTTGTCTAAACATCAGAAGGAACTTATTAATGGCAAGAGTATAACAAGGAATCCAAATGCCTTGGGAGATGGTGGGCTGTCATTTGCCAGAGGTATTAGCAGAGAGTGTGCAGCCATCTGTCAGACATGCTGTAGTTGCATCCTGCATTGCATGGGGGTGGAGTCAATGATCCCCAGTATATTTTCCAACTCTTATGTTTCCCTGATTCCATGAAACTGGTGTATGCCATCTATCTGGCAATGAAACAATGTGGAGCAAACTGAAAACTGTATAATAAACATACAGTCCCTGCATATTTTCAGAATGCCTTGATTCACATGACTTTGGTTCACCACACATGGTTACATTGTGTATTATCATGAGGAATCAATTATAGAATCAACCAGTTGCGTATTACTGCATGACATTATACACCAAGGTCATTTCCAGTCATGAAAACAATGAGCACTGTGGAAATTGTAGGTGTGGTCATTGTTGTTTTCTTAAAAGTGCCAACTATGTAAAGTTTAAACCAATACCAAACTTTTCAACATAAAAAGTCAATATTTTGTTATTCACTTTTTACTGAAGGTTTCTCATAGTAACAAATAAGATTTATTAACCGTTCAGTAGATTATGTTCATCAGGTCTTTGCATGCTGTGATTAATACCAGTCAAACAATAGGCCTTAAGTTCTCTTTTATGCAACCATGGATATACTGTAACATTACCCACAATCCCATTGTCCCTGGGAGATAACAGTTTTTCAATAGGGGCACAAGACATTCACAAATACAAACATGAATGTATTTTTGAGAGGATGAGTTTTCATACGGAAAACAAATCATTATGAAAAATTGGCACAAGGTCTTTATTAACATGTTCCAGTTCCACATTTTTGTATCTATTGCTGCTCATATATACACCCTGATTCACAATTGGATATTAATTAGTATAGCATTATTTATTTATTCTGTCACTTAATTAAAACAACAAATGCCTCAGACATGGCCACAGTTCTGGTATTCTTCTTAGGTACAAGGGTTCTGTAGCTATCTGACTTTCTCAGTAATCCTCCTCAGTAACAATATAAAATGAAACTATTTAAAAATGAAGGGACATTTACATTTGCCAAGGATTATTGATACAAGCTCAACAACACTGCATACTAAAGTTAACATTCTGTTTCATCCTGGGTTCAAAAACTGCTTTATAGTCACAATTATCAGTCTAATATAGTCTAGGCCAGAGACCACACTGCTGTGTATGTAAAGACCAGCTTTTGTGCTGACTGGAGGGAAAGCAGAATCATTATTCCATTTGAAACTTTGCTGGGGAGGGGAAGGGTTAGTTGTCTCTCACTGACAGACTGATGAAAAACATAAACATATCTGAGGTAGTTTCTAGACCCCTGCCCGTGGTTAATTGGCGGGTTTGTGCCTGAATTAATAAACGTACCTAACCATTTCACAGTGTTAAGAATCCACAGGACTTTCTCCTGGTGGGCACAGCGTGTGCTAACCAAGTGTGGAATTTATTAATTCCCACATGCAATCAGTTGGCATCCCAAGCCCCTTGAATCCGGCAAGTTTATCTGATTGGAGTGCAGCGCATCCGAATGTACCCTTCATCCTGCTTCTTCATGCTGTGCATGTTCAGAGCGCTTTGCAGTAATACCATAAGCCCCTGCAAACTCGCAGCGTGATAGGAAGGAGCAGAGTAAGAAGCGCTCCCTCGTGTGCCACGTCGCTTGGAGCAAGGTGCTGAATTTGAATTGCTCCTGCCCACTGACCCAGAATCGGAATGAGAGCTTATTTTCATTTTCTTAAAGCATTCTGCTGAATAAACTGATACTAAATCGCCAGAGAACTTCTGAATGAGGCCACACATTATCAAAAACGCTGGCAAGTTATAACACAGGGGGGCGGAGAGGCATCTTTCACCCGTGGGGTAAATGCCTGTCAGTTCTTCCCTGACCACACACCCAGTGGGGTTACTCACAGGTAGCCAGAATTATCAGAGCCCATCAGCAGGTCTCTGTGGCCAAGTGGGTAGCCCCCAGCGGTAAGGGCACAGCTCTATAGACACTACCAACTGAGCTTAATTAACTTTGGTATTATATAATTGCTGGTAATAATTCCTGCAAGATACTTAATGACCCATGCATCTCATTATCACTGGAGGTAATGTTACTCCTGTGTGTCTGGGGTGGGGGGGTTGTATTCTCCCTGAGCAGCTCTGTTCAAAGTGCATGCAGGCTGAAATAAGAAAGAACGCTGGTGCTGTTCTCTCAAGTTACCAGCAGGGATAGTTTGGCCAGCCATAAGCAACTGTGCCTGCCAACATGTTTCAGTTTCCAGGATAACAAACAGTAAAGGTAAAAAAAAATGGTAAAAAAAAAACCCTGGACAGTTAAGTCCAGTCAAAGGCGACTATGGGGTTGCAGCGCTCATCTTGCTTTCAGGCCAAGGGAGCCGTCATTTGTCCACAGACAGCTTTCTGGGTCATGTTGCCAGCAGGACTAAACCACTTCTGGCGCAATGGAACATCATGATGGAAGCCAGAGTGCACGGAAACACCACAGCAGTACCTATTTATTTTCTTGCACTGGCACGCTTTAAAACTGCTAGGTTGGCAGGAGCTGGAACAGAGCAACAGGAGATAGATTTTGTTTCTCCTGTGAGCATGGCTACAGCCTTGACTCAAAAAAACTTTTTGATGCAACACATTGGCCATATGCCATCATCTTTCCACTGGAAACCTGGGCTCTGTGTTTTAGGGCACCATCTAGGCTACAGTACCACCTCCTTGAGCACTTGGTCCGCTGGTCCCAAAGGCCAACCAATCCTTGTCCAGTAGACTCTATAAAGCCCCAGTCTATAAAGACTGCTTGAACTCCTGTTGCCTTTCCCTGATTGCTTCCTCATATGTTGGCCCCCCTCTTTCTGTCTCTCCTGAGCCATAAACAGGGAGGCCCTCAACCCCCTGCTTGGTTTTAACTATGCACCTCTTCTGGCTTCATTGGACTGACACCCAGTTCCCTTCCCCAGTTCCAGATCCTGACTGCCTAGGACCAACAGGCACATAAGGGCTAGTTAACATTGCATTTGATAAACTGCAGCTCTTGTGACAGAGGCCTCAATTCCAAGGTGCACACACACACACTTTGGAATAGCCCAAAGGCTTTCACAGTCCACTGTGATGCTGGAGCTCTTAGGAACATCCACTTGCATGCCAGATCCCAAATTCCATGCTGCCCTTTTCTTCTGCATTATATGGCTCCCTCAAATACTATGTCAATGTGTACTCTGCATCCTGCTATTAATTCTAGTATGCAGGTCCTATGTTCTTTAAATAGCATAAACTGGTGGTATTCAAATCAGATTTTCTCAAAAGTGGTCTCTTTTCATGGTCTTAACACCAAATCCTTTTCTACTTTAAGAAGCCACAAATACAAACCTTGTTTGTATGATAAACACTTTCCTAGCATCTCAAGCCCCTGGTTGAGTTCACTCTGAACTTTCCCTGCCCTTGGTGATTTTTGACATTTGTAAGTATTCATACAGTATCGCTAAGTATACACTGCTTAGCAATCATGATAACCAGCAAGTTATTTGCTTTCAGCAATGTCAGGGAACTGCCATCGGAGGAACAGGTGGGGAGAGGGCTCACGGAGGCTGAGAGGGAATCAGCAGCGAAAGCAGGGACCAGCAGGGGGAGAGATGGGTCTCTGGAGGAAGGTCTCATGAATGTGGAGAGAGACGCAGCAGCTAAAGCAGGAACTAGCAGGGAAGAGGGAGGGCTCAGGGACACGTCCAGCGAGAACAGCGGGGAGGTGTCAGAAGCTCCCATAGGGAGACCCATTCCTCACCGGAAGCTGTCACGTCGTGAGTCCAGGAGACGTGTTTCCGTTAAGGAGCTTCTTTGCTGGAAGCGCTTCCGAAAACAACCACTGTCGGAATCTGCAAGTGACTAGGGCAGACATGTCTGAGGAGCTCTGTCACACACAGAGGTTTGTGGAGTTGCACAAACTCTGAGGGATCACGATTTTACGCACAAGCAGCTAATCATCCCATCACAGCATTCCGACAGTCTTTGTAAGCTGCCTGTGCAGGAGAAGGCATCACGAGCGACCCAGCCGGAACCGGAGAGGCAGGAGTTGGAGCGGGTCCAAGCTTGGAAGAAAGGTACCGAGCGTTGGAAATCCAACTGGCGCTGCAGACGGCGAGGCTTGAGGAGAGAAGGGCTCAGGATGCAGACAAGAAGGGGAGAGCCACCCAGTTCAACAGAAAGGTACCAGGATTGGTGCAGAAGTTTGGGGGGGACCCCAAGGACTACCATGCCTTTAGGACAGAGATGCAATATGCCCTCAATGTGCAGTTTGATGAATTCCCTGATGAGGAATCGCGAGTGGCTTTCGTGATTGGGCATCTTGAGAGGGGGGCGAGGGACTGGGTTCGACCCCTGATGGCAACGCACAATGACGTCCTAAAGGACACCATGAAGTTCTTTCGTGCAATGGATCTCATGTTTTCCAGCGATATTGAGGAGGGAGTGGTGCGCAGACAGCTAATGGCTTGCAAGCAGGGAAGCCGATCTGTCCGTGAGTACTGGACTGAGTTCACCATGCTGGTTCACAGATTGGGGTGGGATTTATCGGCGGCACCCATTCAAATGCTTTTTGAAGAAGGCCTTGCTTCGGCTGTGAAAGACGAACTTTCCCGGGGTCCTAGGGCGGATTCTATGGATCAGCTGACTAAATCTGCGCTGACCATAGGAGCGCGCCAGGAGGCGAGAGCTTTGGAGAGGCGGGAAGGGAAGGGGGAACGCTGGAAGGAGTTCCGCATTCCTGACATTCCAGAGACAACTTTCCCGCCGGCAGAGCCGATGGAAATCAGAACAGCGCGCGCAGTTTCAAAACCCAGTGAGGGGGGAAAGAAGGAGGGGAAAGGAGCCCGGAAATGCTATCTCTGCCAACAGCCAGGTCACTTTGCCAGAGTCTGCCCCCAGAGGAAGGAATGGCAAGGGATGGTGGGAGCTGTTGAAGGAAGAGAGGGGGGAAAACCGGAGCAGGCAAAAGCCAACGCCTGGTTGCCACAGTCGGGGCACAGCAGCCAGGCCGAAGAGCAGTGAAAGTGCCCATGCCAGAAGCTCCTCAACCTGCTCTAGTGATTGAAGTGTCGCTAGAGCTGCAAAATGGACACCCCCTAAAGATAAAGGCGCTGTTGGACTCAGGCAGCTCCTGCAATTTTATGAGCAAAGAGTTTGCTGCTGAACACCAGATACAGACGATCCCTTTAAGCAACCCCCTGCAGGTGACCACGATCGATGGCAGGGAGTTGTTGGGAGGAGAAGTCAGCTTGCAGACCGTCCCAATGATAATGAGGGTGGCAAGGCACACAGAACTGATAGCGTTTAATGTGGCCACCTTGGAAGGAGCTCCTATTATTTTGGGGATGAGCTGGCTAGCGCTACATGATCCGCTGGTGGGCTGGCATCAGAGAGTGGTTTCCTTTGGTTCAGCACATTGCTTAGAACACTGCAAAGGGGAAAAGGGTTCAGCAGGGGCCCAAGCCACCCTAGCAGGGACGGAAGTAATGGAGAAGGTGAAGGTACCACCACAATACGCAGATCTCAGCGACGTGTTCAGCGAGAAGGAAGCTGACCAACTACCCCCGCATAGGCCCTTTGACTGTCAAATCAATTTACTCCCTGGAGCACAGCTTCCTGTAGGCAAGTTGTATGCCATGTCAGACAGAGAAATGCAGGAGCTAAGAGAGTTCATTGACAAGAACCTGAGGAGAGGCTTCATCAGAGAGTCCAAAGCAGCGGGAGGTAGCCCAGTGTTTTTTGTGGATAAGAAACACACGGACAAGCCGAGACTGGTGTGTGACTTCAGGGGGTTAAATGCAGTGACAGAACCAGTGGCTTTCCCTATGCCCAGGATTGACGACATTTTGACCAGGGTGCGGAAGGGAAAGATTTTTACAAAGCTGGACCTAAGGGGGGCGTACAACCTGATACGTATAAGGAAAGGGGATGAATGGAAAACCACCATGTTCACCCCTTTGGGGGCATTTGAATATCTCGTGATGCCATTTGGCTTACAAGCAGGCTCGGCGTGCTTCCAATCGTTTATGAACCACGTACTGGGGCCTTTGCTTTACAAGAATTGCGTGGCCTTCCTAGATGACGTGTTGGTGTATTCTGAGAATGAGGAGCAACATGTGAGAGACGTCAGAGAAGTGTTGAGCAGGCTGCAAGCCAACAGGCTGTGGGTGAAACTGGAGAAATGTCAGTTTCATACCAAGGAGGTGGAATTCCTGGGGTACCGCCTGTCAGACAAGGGATTGGCCATGGATCCCGGCAAGGTCCAGGCAGTGCTGGAATGGAAAACACCCAAAACCAAGAAGGATGTGCAGAGGTTCCTAGGGTTTGGGAACTTTTATCGTAAGTTCATCCGAAACTTTGCACACCTGACGGCGCCCATAACGGACTGTCTCAGCAGTAAGAAGAAATTTGTTTGGACTGCGGAGGCGGAGCGAGCGTTTGAGGAACTGAAAAGGGCCTTCGCCTCTGAAGGACAACTTCTGCATGTGGATTTACAAAAAAAGCTGAGAGTCGAAACAGACGCATCAGACAGAGCCATAGGGGCGGTGCTTCTTCTGCAGCCAGGGAAGGAGGAGTCAGAGTGGAGACCGTGTGCCTTTTTTTCGCAAAAGCTGAACAAATCCGAGAGGAACTACACGGTGTACGACCGAGAACTTCTTGCTATTCATGAGGCTTTCCGGAGATGGAGGCACCTGCTAATTGGCGCACAACACAAGGTGCAAGTGTGCACTGACCACAAGAACCTAGAGTATTGGAGAACGGCGCGAGTGCTCAACCAACGGCAGTTGAGATGGGCCCAGGAGTTCTCCAAATTTAACTTTGAGATTTGTTACGTGCCAGGCCCAGAGAACGTTCGGGCGGACGCTCTCTCACGCAAACCTGAATATTTGGAGGGGGAGGGAGCACCCGAAGAAACACATGTCATTCCAGAGGACCGCTGGGTGTGTGGGGCGGCATTGGTGGGGCAAAGGGAACTGGTAGAGGGTACGGTGCATGATGAATACGCCCAGGACAAACTCAGGGGTCTCAGGAGGGAGGGAGACAAACCCGGGGGTTTTGAAGAGAGAAACGGGGCGTTGTATTACAAGGGAGCGTTATATATACCTGAAGGTGATTTGAGGGAGAAGGTACTCAAGCAACTGCACGATAGCCCCACAGCAGGGCATTTTTGGCAACACAAAACCATGTGGCTGGTTACCAGGGAATTTTGGTGGCCCAAGGTCAGGGAAGATGTGCGGGAGTATGTGAGAGGGTGTGACCGATGCCAGCGAGCCAAGGGGGAGAGGCGGGCACCGGCAGGGTTATTAGAACCACTACCCACACCTGAAAGACCATGGGAAACAGTGGCAATAGATTTCATGACTGATCTGCCAAGGTCCAGAGGGAAAACAGCCATCATGGTTGTGGTAGACCTGTTAACCAAAATGGCCCACTTTATAGCCTGCTCACATGCTGTCACGGCAGAAGAAACCGCTAAATTGTTTGTAGAAAATGTGTTTAGGTTGCATGGCGCCCCCTTGAGGGTGGTTTCAGACCGAGGGAAACAATTTACTTCCAGGTTCTGGAGGAAGCTCATGAGCTTACTGCATGTAGAGGTCAATTTTTCGACTGCCCGGCATCCTGAAACCAACGGGCAGGCGGAAAGAGCCAATGGCATCCTCCAGCAATATTTGAGGTGTTATGTGAATGACAGAGAGAATGATTGGGTGGAGAAGCTGGCGTTGGCAGAATTTGCCTACAACAATGCGGAGAACGTGTCCACGGGGATGAGCCCCTTTTTGGCTAATTACGGGTGCCATCCCCGAGCTTTCCCAGGGGGGGAAGGGGAGAACTGGAGCGTTCCAGCTGCCGAACAGTTCGTAGAAGAAATGGAAGCGATCCATCGCCAGCTCCAACTTAACTTAGACAGGGCCAAGGAGGAATATAAGAGGCAGGCAGACAAAAACAGAAGAGAAGGTGAAACCATTAGGGTGGGGGGCCAGGTGTGGCTGTCAACCCAAGGGTTACCATTCAAAGGGGGTTGTAAGAAGTTAAGACCCAAAAGACTGGGCCCATTTGAAGTCACGCAGCAGGTCAACCCAGTGGCTTTCAGACTCCGGTTACCGAACCACATGAAGCTGCATCCAGTTTTCCACAGGTCGTTGCTGTCACCGTATAAAGGGGACAGAGAAGGGAGGGTCACTCGGGGACCAGCAATGGAGGAGAGGGAACACAGCTACCATGTAGCGGAGATTCTCGATTCCAGGTGGAAGGGAGATCAAGTAGAGTATTTGGTAACGTGGGAAGGGGAACCGGAGTCGGAAAACACCTGGGTCATGGCAGAGGATGTCAATGACGAGGTTTTAATAGAAACGTTTCATCAGAGGTTCCCACGTAAACCTCAGCCAGTGGCGAGGTTCCGGAGGGAATACTTTGCCACCACCGACGAAGAAGAAGAGTTGGAGGGGTTCACTGATTCCGAGGAGGAGGAGGATTCAGCGAGCCGGAACGGAGACCGATGGAGGGAAATGTTCGAGACGTCTGAAGATGAAGAGGATTCTTTTCGGGGTTTTACCTCCTCACCGCCCAGAGGAGAAGGAATGGGCGGGGGTGAAGGGGGTCCTGGAGGGGAGGTGGATGTCAGGGAACTGCCATCGGAGGAACAGGTGGGGAGAGGGCTCACGGAGGCTGGGAGGGAATCAGCAGCGAAAGCAGGGACCAGCAGGGGGAGAGATGGGTCTCTGGAGGAAGGTCTCATGAATGCGGAGAGAGACGCAGCAGCTAAAGCAGGAACTAGCAGGGAAGAGGGAGGGCTCAGGGACACGTCCAGCGAGAACAGCGGGGAGGTGTCAGAAGCTCCCATAGGGAGACCCATTCCTCGCCGGAAGCTGTCACGTCGTGAGTCCAGGAGACGTGTTTCCGTTAAGGAGCTTCTTTGCTGGAAGCGCTTCCGAAAACAACCACTGTCGGAATCTGCAAGTGACTAGGGCAGACATGTCTGAGGAGCTCTGTCACACACAGAGGTTTGTGGAGTTGCACAAACTCTGAGGGATCACGATTTTACGCACAAGCAGCTAATCATCCCATCACAAGCAAGGACCACAAATGATCCCCATAAGCAAAGTGCTATAAAAGCAGTGCTCACAGGTGGTACATGCCCCTCAGAATATTTATAGGCTCTCTAGATGCAATCCTACCTGGCTATTCTGGGGAAATACCTGGGCCACAATAATAACTGGGTTTTCCCTTGCCTATGCAGTTGCTGCTCATCCTTTGCACAGGATCAAGGTATCTTCCCTCAAAGAAATATTTGTAATTATGTGTCCTTTGTATTTCTCCAACATTCAAATCACACTATATTGGTGCAAAACAAGTTTGGCCCTAGAATCAATGCAATTTGGAGTGTTGCCTTGAATGTGGTTATATTCTGCTCCAAAAGACACAATCGCCACCTTCCCCTGCTATGACCTTAACAGGTCCTGTAAAGATGGAACTTGTTCAGGAGCTGAAACCTCCTTATGTCAAGGCAAAGTTTACAGGTGTCTGTTGTCATAGGCACAGCAGCCTGTGAAGAGCCCTAATGTACTCAGAAGCCTCCGAGTGCCTGTAGCAGCTCTTGGCTCTGTCAGCTACTACATGCACCTCTGAAGAGAACTCTCAGAGCAGACACAGCGTTGTTTTCACTCACCCACTCATCTTCTAGGATTTACTCACCCACACATCTTCCAGCGTTGCCTTTCTTAAAGCACCAGAAAGAAACAGGCTGCAGAGAAAGGAAAGTATTCAGGGATATTTAGAGAAGCCTTTTTCCCATTGCAGGGTGTCATTTTCAGTCTACATGTGAATGAATTGCCCCCCACCACTGAGTTGCTCAAATCAGAGATTATTAAGCACTGGGCATCTATGGCAGGCAACAGTTGTACAAGGACTCTACTAGTCAGAGAAAAGCCTGGATTATCTGAATTCACCTTCAGGTGGCATTAGGCAGGCATGGTTCTGTCTTTTCGCAATCAATTCTTGAAAAACTCTCAGCCTAAGAGTTGCACATCCAAAATCTCCTATCTCTTTTTCCTTCCTTCCTTCCTTCCTTCCTTCCTTCCTTCCTTCCTTCCTTCCTTCCTTCCTTTTTCTTTCCTTCCTTTCTTCCTTTCTTCCTTTCTTCCTTTCTTCCTTCCTTCCTTCCCTTCTTCCTTTCCTTCTTTCCTTCCTTCCTTCTTTCCTTCCTTCTTCCCTTCCTTCCTTCTTCTTTTTTTGTAACTGACAAATTCTGTAGCTGTAGCACAAACTGAAATCCAACCTGCAGGTAACCATATCCAGAAACACATATGGTCTTTTATAGTTCACATTGATCCTGCCAAATTTTACAACCCGCAATGCCTCCTCATTGTCATAGGCATCAGGTGGTATTTATTTATTAGCTTTCGCCATCCTCCCTCAGCATTTTTGTCATGTTAATCCAGTGGTAAACCTCCTCTAGATCCTTAAACACTAGTAAATGTCTTGTTCAATACAGATCTCAAGGATCTTGAATATTATTTTTTTAAGTTAACATCCACTGATTTGTAAGAGCATTATGACTGTTTAGCACACATAAGTGTAATAACAGCCTTCTAACTTGGCTTCCACTAAAGTATTTTCAGGTAAAGGGATGTGTAGTAAAGGCTAAAGATAGCTTTAAAATTGCTCACTCCTGTGAATTTTCACAAAAATACAATTTAGGATTTAAGGGAAATTATAAGTTACTTTAATAATCATTCTATTAAATAGTAAATTGTACAGGAAGTTTCCGACAGTTTTCCTCTGCAGAGAACTGCCCATTTAACTACAATCTATTTAGAAGAGTTTGCACTTATGCTAGAAGGAAGTAAAGGTGAAATTATCCTTGCAGTGGAAGAGGTAACAATTCTAACTGTATGATGGAGCATGAGAACTATCCAGACCAATGAACATCTTGGTACTTTGCACACATTCCAGCTTGCCAACATCCTTCTTAAACTGTGGTGCCCAGAAATGGACACAATGTTCCAGGTGTGGCCTGACCCAAGTCAGAATACAGTAGTACTGTTACTTCCCTTGATCTGGACACTTCTGTTGATGCAGCCTAGAAAAGCATTAGCTTTTCTTTGCAGCTGCATCACAATGTAGATTGCAGATATAGGGTGTAGAAACCTGTGGCTTTTGTGTGGCTATTGCCCCAACCTGTAGGCCTGCTCACTTGGGCCTCTGACCCCACCCACCACTGGCACATGGCCCCTCAGAAGGTGGCTTTTATCAACCGCTGAGCTTAAGCTGGTTCACCTTCACCACTCTTGGCAGCTGCCATAATAATGGGGGCTAATAATTCTAGTGAGAAAGAAGAGTGTGACTTTGCGTTCATCAGGGTGTGGGGGGAAGAGTGAAAAAACGGCATTTCATGGTTCGTTTCTATAAAGCTCAATGCATAATGCATTATCTCATTCAAAGGTAAATAGAGGATATACACATGGATGAAAGATTAAATCCTGGAAATTCTAAACAATTGAAGGGAAGCATAACCATAGCAAATTGATTCTGCTAGCTGTCTGCAAGAAGAAATTGGGGAGGGGGGAGTGTTTGTGTATTATTTAATCACATGTAAGATTTAAAGATTTAAAGTGCAAGTAGATAAATAGGTACCGCTCCGGCGGGAAGGTAAATGGTGTTTCTGTGCACTGCTCTGGTTCACCAGAACTAGCTTAGTCATGCTGGCCACATGACCCGGAAGCTGTACGCTGGCTCCCTCGGCCAATAAAGCGAGATGAGCGCCGCAACCCCAGAGTCGGCCATACTGGACCTAACGGTCAGGGGTCCCTTTACCTTTAAGATTTAAAGAAAGCCTTTAGAAAGCTAGGTCATAGCAACATATTTTGACCACTGGAAAGTTAGGTAGGTTAAGCAGGTTCTTTTTAAAAAAACACACATGCAGTTGTATATATACGTGATGTTTTTCCCCGTCTGCATAATAGCAGTGGCTGTCGCAGTGGGGAAACGGAGTACCTGCCATCACAATACCCTTCTCAATAGCACTGATGTAAGAGAAGGAAAACAGACAGCACATGGAGTGCTGTTCAAGGGAAAAGAAATCCTTGAAGAAAATTGTATTCCCCCTTCATGGGGGGGGGGGAGAGAAAGATTAATTTAAATACCTAGGTGGTCTTGGTTGATTGGTTGGTTTTATGTCAGCATTGACCCTACAGTAACCCCAGTCTTGCTGATCAAAGGGATTATACTACAGACTCCAGGGTCGAGTTTGTTGTCTATGAGGCTTTGCCAGCTCTCCATTGGCTCACAGAGAACTGCTGTTCGCTTCCCTTTTGAGGGCATGAGCGCTCATTACCTGCTGGCTTTTATTGACCTTCATTTAGAGTCAAAGAGAGGTTTTGGCTGTTGATTTACAGGCAGGGATCATCAATAAACTAAATATTCTTTTGTGACAAAAAGCCAGTGGGAACAGGACGTCACGAGCAACAATAATACCGTTGAATGCACACAGCGCCAGGCAAAAAAGTAACGGCCGTGGAAAGCGAGGGGAGTCATTATTTTGGCACCAGCACAGATTTTAATGTCAGATTGATCAAGCAGGCAGCTTCGGAAAACTCGCCTTCCCTCTCCTACTAGAAGGTCTTGTGAATCTTGTGCTGTCTGTCTATGAGCAGAAGCCACAGCTTCGTGGCAGCATGCTCTGGTGGTGGAAGCCTGAACTGGATCCAGGAGACCTGAACCAAATTTCACCTCTGCTATCGATTAGCACGTAGAGGTCTTTGGTACGTCACCCCAACGAGGCTCGCTTTCACATCTGTGTGTAAAATAGAAATCTTCTACATCCTAGTGTTCTTGGGAAGATAACATTTCCTCGGGATTAAGAGAACTTGAGGCATTAAAAGTGCTGCAGAATTTGGTATTGGTTGTTATTACGGTAAGAACTGCAGTTTGCCTGTTTGCTTCCAGGCTGAGGGCAAGGTGCTTTCCTGGAATATGATTTGATGAAGGGCAACATATACATGTTTAAAGCAAACAAATAAATTAGTGGAGACCCACAACAAAATGCGGCAGTCTGTCCCGAAGCCCCTAAGAGCAGGGCTACTATTCAGGGCTTTAGCCAGGCTTGAACATGAGACTGGCAGTATTATCTGGGGCTCATAAAAGAAGAGGGGGGGAGGTTCACACATGGAAGGGGGACACACTTTTTTTTTGTCATCCTTCTAAACCCTTCCTCCACTGTGTTCCAGTGCTCAGTTTCAGATGGGCTGACAGCCGCAAACCTGAGTACGTGACTATTTTATATAATGTGTAGCAAGTAGTTTCTGGAGAGCAGGAAAGTAAAAAAGGCTTGATTGTTGTTTGGTTTGCTAAGTTTGTATTCCACCTTTCCACCCAAAGGGTTCAAGGTGGCTAATACCGATAGGAAAAATACAATGAAAATTAATTCACCCCCTGACTACATTCTGAGAAACAGACAAAAATGGGGAGCTGATTCTAGTTTTATTATTTATACTCAAGCAAGGTACAGTACAAAATACATTAGGTTGTTATCTAGAATGAAGGGCATGTGCATGTAAAATTGGTGTTAACCCTGTAAAATACTCAGAAGCTGTTGTCCTTTTTCTGCACCCTACTCTCTTCTGAAACTTCCTGATATAGCATGGGGAAGAATATTTCGGCCTTATTGCAAGTATCACTCCACACACCTAATCTTCCCCTCCAAGTTTACTAAAAGATATTGGCTGCTCAAGCCCTCAATTCTATTTCCCTCCGCTCCACACACTTTCCAGCTGACATCCTCAACTTTCTGTGGTTCAGCTGTCCTTAGCAATCAGTAGATCCTGAAAATAGTTTGTCATCAGCTCCACTTGGTGGGTATTTTAAAAATCAATTTACAAATTAATATATTTCTGCATGTCTGTGAAGCCTTTGGAGAATGCAGAAACCACTATCTTGTTTTGAGTAGTGTCTCTTCCCTTCCAAACTGAGAGGCACAGAGGACTACCAAAATCCAGCATTAAGATGGAACAATTATTGTTAATGCAGCTGTTAGGAGATGAAAGATGCATTCCTCTCTTGTTCTTTCAGAGTTCAATATACAATCTGTGAGTTTTTCAGCCGTCTCTCTTACCATGATGGGGAACTGCATGTTATTCGTCTCTTACTCATCTCCACCATCTCTATAATAGGTAGATCACTGAGAAGGGGGTCATTGAGTTCACCACCATCACCACCCACAGGACTGACCTAAAAAAGAATAAATGCATCTGCAAAAGAGAGAGAACAAGAGGGCACAGATTTGCATAAAATTTGAACCTGGCAATTTCTATGTATAGATGCAGCATTTGGGGGGAAGACTATAATTTAAATAGGGCTACATCCAGTGGAGGCTGGCCCATTAAGGTGAATGGAGAACTGCCCCACCTGTCTGCCTGCTTTCTTACTTACAACAACCAGTCCAGGAGATGGCACTGCCTGCCAGCTTCCTCCTCCTTAGTCTTCTTCTTGACCTTGTGGAACTCAGCAGGGAAGAGGAGGATGGGACAAAAGTAGAATCAGTTGGCTCAGCTTCCACTTAGGGTCAGCCAACCTGCCTTAATACATCTCACCGTAGTCGTGAGCAGGTGGTCTGTGAACCTGATCAGTCTGCTGCCCAGGTGCTTTCCACCAGCAATTTCAAACCCTCCAACTCTCCCTGCTGGTAGTTCTTTCAAATAGAGGGTGCCTTTCAAAGGAAAGGCTGCATGACCATCCTAGCTGAGGCTCTGCATCCTGATCATGGCAGAATGGAGGTGGACAGAGATGGAGCAAAATGTAAGCCAACCCAGTGCATGGCCAGATCGGAAAGGCTATTGGCCTATGACTGTGTGCTCCCCTCTCTGGTTGGCTGTCACACTGTAGCCTCAGGGTCAGGTGTAGTTTTCTCTATCCTTTCAATGGGAGGGAGATTACAGTAAGCGATTGGATGAGGGGACCCCACTTGGGAACGTCTGTTTTTCCACAACAGTCAAGCTTTTCAGCAAGTTCCTTTTCTAGTGGCTGGGATCCTGGGTATGATGCATGGGGCTGGGTAGAAGAAGCAAACTGTATCCTGTGCCTGACCTACAAGAGGCCTATGAAAGCCTCATCACGGGTCTTCCTTTTGTTACTTATATAAGTAAGATGTTGTTCCATGCAGCAAAATTTCAGGTGGTCTTCCTACTGGAAAATATGAAAAATGTGGGTTGTTAGTTTTCTATTCATATAGTTCATCTATCAATTGAATGGATATCAAGGAACACAAACACACACATCTTTTGTTGGGAACTCTTCAGATCACCACAATGCTGACTTAGTTTCCAGGGAAAACAGCTTTTAAACATCCCCACTCTGACTCTCAAGGATTTAAAGGAGGCTTCTGTGAGAACTTCATTCACCTTTTGTATATCAAGGGACAATTGTTTCAAAAATCCCTTTTGAATGCAGACATTCCAAACCCACCTCTTGCCATTCTCACACTCCGAATAGCAAAGGAAAGATCTCAGAAGTAACAGAAGTCTGATCTGTCTCCACCATCTGCCATTCATTCGCTTGCCTCCTGCAATCAGCTGATGTAAAAGATGCGGTGGGTGTTTGGGGGAGGGTGGGTCTCAGTGGTGGTGGTGGTTTTTAAAGAAAGCACTGTTGTTGTTTAGTCATTTAGTCGTGTCCGACTCTTCGTGACCCCATGGACCAGAGCACACCAGGCCCTCCTGTCTTCCACTGCCTCCCGCAGTTTGGTCAGACTCATGCTGGTAGCTTCGAGAATACTGTCCAACCATCTCATCCTCTGTTGTCCCCTTCTCCCTGTGCCCTCCATCTTTCCCCACACCAGGGTCTTTTCCAGGGAGTCTTCTCTTCTCATGATGTGGCCAAAGTATTGGAGCCTCAGCTTTAGGATCTGTCCTTCCAGGGCTCTTATCCTTCAGAATGGGTAGGTTTGATCTTCTTGCAGTCCATGGGACTCTCAAGAGTCTCCTAGATAGCCCCAATGCTTTCTTGTTTATTTTTTGTATAAAAAGGAATTAAAGCATAGAGATGCATTTAGTCTATGAGTGGATTAAGGGTGCAGAACTGTTGCTGCTGCTATTTTACTGCATCTATCTCAACATTTCCCCCCCTCACAGAGCTGGGCTTTGAAATTATAAGCAGTGACTCCTCCTGCCCCAAGAATGTGGAACAACTGGCGTGCCAGACCTTGACCTCTCCATCTCTCCTCCCTCTACTCAGTCACTAATTTAGTGAAATTCTTTCAAGCACATGGTTAATGCACTTAGTTTATTGGAGCCCTAGCAAACAAAACCTCCGTGGTGGCGGTCACACAATTTTAAGAAAATTGCTGTTTCAGCTAAGTTGGTTGGCTGCTGCAAGCATTCACTGTGCATGGGGGAGGATACAAGACCAGCTGGGAGAACGGACATTTAAAGACAAAGCAATTGAGAAGTATGGTATTCTGCCTTTAGTCAAGAGCACAATGTAATTGTTCAGACTGTAAATGTCATGACACTTCAATCTGACGAACAGAACCTAGAACTCTTCCCACAAATCAGCACAGGTTTGGAGTATCATTTATGTCTGCATTGTTATGATAATGTAGCATAGCATCTGAATCATTCCATTATTGTAGCTCAGTGATAAGCAAGCAACGTAAAGAAAGAAAAAACTAATTATTTCAGCTGACGTGTCTCTATTGACAGGTTTTGATGGCTGGTTGGTATCCTAAATAAATAATGAACAGCATTTATTGTTTTTGTTGCTGCTAAAAAATTTTTTTTTCAATGAAGAGATGCAATCAATCCTTTTTCCAACACAAGGTAACTTTCAGGAAGTGGGACACATTGGGATTCTATTCACGACAGGAAAGGTGCCACATAGATTTCTATGACAAGGTAACTGCTTGAAAGACACCTTGTGGTGGAAAATGTATCAGCTCAGCCTCATTTGTTGTGTCATTTAGAACTCCTATGAGTACAATTGCTGCAAAAATGAAACCACTGGTGGCCAATCTTTGCAGTCATCTTGATATGTGGAAAGATACCAATGGCTGCCTAGCTAGAATTGGGTGTGATTTTTGCGAACAACAAAAAAAAAGGTTAGGGAGTGGACAACGGCTCCTAACTTAGCGGGCCTCCAGCTACCAGCACCAACATGCACATTGTCAACAATAATGTGATAGGAAAAGAGTAGAGCAGCTGGGTTTCACAACTGAGTTTCAGCAGCTGCAACAGCAGCCCATGCAGCTCAAGCAGAAATGATCAAAGACAAGTTGGAAGGAAACCACAAGAAGTGGCAGTTGAGCCTGATTAGTGCTATAAATCATCAAACTGGCTTCAATTCCAGAAGGTCCCTTTCTGGCTGGCGATGTGCCTGCCTCTGGCCTACTTAGCTCAAAGATTCTGAAAAGCTTCTTGGCGCATGCGTGGGAACACCCGTCCCCATGCACAGAGAGAAGAATTTATTAAAACAAATACAACTTACAAAGCAAACTTTAATTCTTTTCCATTTAAGTACTTTCCTTGGCTCTTTGAACTTTGAAGAACAGAATAATAACATGCAGCCAAAGCTGGAGGGGAAATGGCCTTTTAAAAATACACTGCTACTCTCTAAAATGGCTAAACGTTCATTTGCATTTGAATCAGAATAAATCACAAGCAGGTTATTTTGTAAAATGACCGCATACTTCTGAACTATAGGCAATCCTTGTTTTTGCATGGGGATTATGTTCTGGACCCCAGTGCAAGACCCCGGGGCCTGCATAAAGTGTTCCATTCCAGCCCACCCCAATTCCATCCTTTTACTGACATTTTAGTGATGTTTTGGGGTCACTTCCGGGTTTGGCACCATGCTCACATGAGCAATCACACATCAATCAGACATTCATAAATCTGGATCTGAAACACAGTATTCTGGCTACAGAAGTCAGCTTCTTTCAAAATTGTTCAAGACAACCCTTCTAGGATGCAATTAAGCCAATTCATGGAAGACTGATGGATCAACAGCTATTAGCCTTGACATACAGATGAAACTGCCATAGATTTAGAGTCAGGTAATCTCTAAATATGTGTGCTGCTCTGGTTTGCCGTGTGTTGCTCTGGTTTGCCAGAAGCGGCTTAGTCATGCTGGCCACATGACCCGGAAGCTTGCACTGGCTCCCTCAGCCAGTAAAGTGAGATGAGTGCCGCAACCCCAGAGTCATCCGTGACTGGACCTAATGGTCAGGGGTCCCTTTACCTTTACCTTTAATCTCTAAATTGTAGCCTTGAAAACCTGATGCTGCTGGGACAGAGGGTTGATTTGGCTGTCCACTGCTAGAAACAGGGGACTGGACTCAACAGACTTTTCATCTGATCCAGCAAAGTTCTTTTCTTACAGGGGAACGTTTGCTTCAACTTGTTGGGGTTTCCCCTCTGCTGTTAACACTGTGACTCTGAGGAGAGATACCTATGGGATTTTTAAATGTATAAATCAAATCAAAAGGGAGGGAGGGAGGGAGGGAGGGAGGGAGGTGGAAGCAGAAAGGGACAGGGAAACCAATTTCTCTGAGTAGATTCTATGTGTCCACCTTAATCAGAGGTAGCTGTGGTCTTTCGTCATTCCAGAAAAAGCTCAAGAGCCGTAATCAGACGGACTGGCATATCTGCTTCAGAGAGCTGACAGAGATGCCAACAGCCATGCTTCCTCCCAAAGAGTTCAGCCCACACAATGGCAGTCAAATACTAAGCGGGCTCAGAGGAGAGAAAAGATAAAATGCACTTGGAATAAGAGATTTCTTGTGGCCAAAGTAGACAGTACAGCAAATCCCTAGCTGCCCCTGAAAGCAGCAGCAGCAGCCTTTCATCTCTTTCCCAAGGTATCATTCAGTGTAGGAGTGGATAGCCTTTTTCAACCTAAGGGCCACATTCCCTTCTGGGCAATTTCTGAGGGCCACATGCCAGTGGTGGGTGGGGCAAGAGGCAACAATGGGAGGGGCAACACATGTAGATTTTGCCTTTTGTAGCACAGGCTAGTTTTTACAGACTAACACAGGGCTCTCTCCTCCATCCAAGAGCATACCTTCCAACATTCCTGATATGAAAATAGGGAAATATCTCACTCCCCCCACAATTGACCCTCCTCAAACCCCCATTTTTTGTCCCCCTGCCCACAGAGCATTTCCTATCAGAAGAAGAGTTAGTGCCGCCACCACTCCATCAATGGGACACAGCCTACACACAAAAATCCAGGTTCAAGTACATAAACACAAAGCAAAATAAGAGATAACTGATTATTAAGTATTTGGCACTGGTCTTCCAGCCTGGCCTGGCTTAAATGCAGTTCAGAAGGTAGCAGCTGTAAGTATCCTTACTGCAAATGGGGCAAGTGTCCTAAAGTCTCAGGCTGTTCTAAGCCATATATATATATATATTTCTGTTTCTCAATTTAAAATACTCATTTAAACATTATTAAAATATCAATGACTTCCCTACTTCTCTTTCCATGGTTCATTTTGCATATCATAAATGCCTGCATATTATACAAAAACTAAACCATTCAGTATTCCATTATTGCATCCATCAAAACTTATTTACACTGTTGAATTTATCTTAATGCTTAATTTTTTTTCAAGTGTACACAATTTCCCCCCGTATATTCAATAAACGTTTTCCAGTCTTCTCTAAACGTATGTTCTTGTTCTCTTATTCTATATGTTAATGTTCCAAGCCTTTAAGCTCCTGTCTGCCGCTTTTGTCCCAGACTCGCAGACTGGACTCTTCCCACAGGCTCAGGCATGCCGTTTCAAGTCTTACCTCGCACCCTGCCTGGCGTTTGCTTCAGCAAATGCTCACCTTGCCTTAAGAGGTAAATAGTCTCATGACTTCCAGCAGACAAGCCTGGTAACCCCTGGCGGAGGCATGGCGACTCTCAACTCTCATCAGCGTTTCGTGGCATCTGTGTGGCAAACGTAGCTTTTTGATAGCTCTGAGCTGCTGACCATCAACTCTCATAGCAACAAAATTTCAGAGTCTACCATGCATTTTCACCTGCCACGTTTAAACGCACAACACTGACTGACCTGCAAACAAAATGCTAATGCATCCTGCTGCCTTCCAGGCATTTTGTCTACAACTCCCATCAGCAGGCTGGCTGGGACTGATTGGAGTTGTGGTCTAAAACATCCAGAGGGCAGGGGAGAAATTAGGCTTTATTTCACCCAGGTCTACAACACAGTTTGGCACCACCCCATGCACATTTGTGTACACAACACACACACACACACACACACACACACAGAGGCTGGGAGCCTCAAAGGCACCCCTCTGGAGGCTTCACCTGGGTACCAGGGGGGGACCCCAGCTATCCGCCCCCACCCACCCACCCCCACCCCCCGTAGCTACAGCTCTGCAGAGGGCACCAGACTGGAAATGTTCTGTTAGGTAATCAGAGCCCAATAAATGCTAGTTTTACAAGTTTGTGGAAAACCTAATGCCTGGCCCTTTGTGCATCTTCTCCATGCATTAAATCAAATGGAGTTCCTTTGGGGAAGAAACGACAAGTGGTCTTGTAATTAAAGATGGTATCATAAAGTATATGCATTAAAGTGGCACAAGTAAGGTTGCAGGCAATTCTAATTTTGGCATTTAGTAATTTTTTATTGGAAGACTTTGCAGCCTAAAGATCATACATTTTTTTATTTTTAAAAAAGTGTGCATGTGTGTGTCATTCTTTACCAGGATTTTAAATTAGAAAAATAATGTCTAAAAAGAGGGGGTTGGGGTGGAATGTCTGTCATATTAGGTGCAACTGTTAACACCACCTAACCCATTAGTTAGCCAGCAGCAGGAGCTGAACTCTAAATCTTCCGGCATCTCCATCAATGCGTAAATGACAGAAGCTGCTTGTGTTCTCTAGTAGCAGAAAGCTGTTTCTACAGACGGTGAAAATAACAAATGGATGGTCGAGGTTGGCATTGGCTTCATTTCCACTTTGAGGAGCTTGAGAAACCAACATGCTCTTAAGCAAAACAAGGAATGAAAGAGCTACCAAGTTCACTCGTAAGGCCTAGTTATTTGTGAAAAGCTCATGTATTTTCATGATTTGGCTTCGAATACTGCAAGTCTCCGGCCAGATCTAATGTAACACTCTACACATGCCAACTTCATCACAGTTCTTCTAGCATGTTAAATCACAGAGGCCTATCCCCAGATTCAGGCTTGGTTTCAACATCTAACACTCACAGGCTGTATAGACTCGGTAAGGTAAGGTAAGGTAAGGTAAGGTAAGGTAAGGTAAGGTAAGGTAAGGTAAGGTAAGGTAAGGTAAGGTAAGGTAAGGTAAGGTATCCCTGGACAGCTAAGTCCAGTCAAAGGCAACTATGGTGTGCGGCGCTCGTAACCTCTAGGGTAATGTGTTATATGTTGGACTACTTTTGAAGACAGTTCAGAAAACACAACTAATGCAGAATTCAGCAGCCGGATTATTAGCTAGCACCAGACAGTCTCATACAAACTAGCCTGGACCCTGCAGCCTTCATCAGAGGCCTTTCTCTATGTGTCCCATCCAAAGGAGGTGTAGAGATGCAAACAGGCTTTCTCTCTCTCTCTCTCTCTCTCTCTCTCTCTCTCTCTCTCTCTCTCTCACACACACACACACACACACACGTGGAATACTGTACTCCCCTAGCAATGCTGAAAACACTGCCCACCTGACAGATTAACCCCAGGGGAACTCAGCCCTCAACAGAAACAAACTTTCATCATCCCTATCTTAGACGCTGTTTGGACAAGCACTCTCACCCACCCTCCAGGGTACAGGTGGCCCAATTTACTCCTCTCACAGACACCACAAGAATGCTTGTAATTTTTGCTGCAGCACAAGCAAAAGGAGCTTCCAGGCTGGGCTTAATTTGCCAATGGGTCGTAAGCAGGTTGTTGTTTTTTTGTTTGTTTTTAACTGATCATATCCCCCTCCACCCACAAAAACACTGTATATATGCAGACTGACTTTGATGTCAATGGCATTGCATGGATGCTGTAAAAAATAAAAATAAAAAACTTGGGTCTGCATGAGGAACACCAGTCCCAAAATAAGCACCCATCTGGAAGCATCCAGCACTGCAACCTTGCTGGAAATTGTTTTCAGAGTAATTGCTGGATAGAGTTGGATAGAACCTTCCAATCCCTCCTCCACCAACAACTCCCCCCCCCCAAAAAAAAACCAGGTGCCCCATTTTAGGAAACCATGCATGAAGGCACCTGGTCAGTCTAACAAAACACTCAGCTGTGCTTTGCTCACCTTGTCTATAAATATTCCTGTATTTTTATTTTTATGCAGGTGTTGGCTGCTTGGGAGAAAAAGCAGTGCCTTCAAACCTTGGTGTTTTGCCTTGTTCACACTACTGTATTGTTTTCAAAGGACCCCGTTTTGCTGTCGCCCACTGAGTAGAACCAGAAATCAGCATTAGAGGTTTTAAGGGTACCATATATACAGCCCCTTTGCTATTCACAGCAGAGAGGGAAAATAGATTTCTGGCTCTTAAACCTTGCATGTCTTTTGTGAGCCACTAATAATCTTGCTGTTTTCCTGACATGAAACTCACTTGGCACCATTTTCAAGGTTTACAAAAGGATTGTCTATTAACGGTCTTGTGAAAACAGTAGGGGGAACTATGCATCTAAGGAGAGGGGTAACAGTCCTGGTTGGAAGATGCAATTTCATTAGAAGGCACTTATTTGTAAAGCTTTATGAAGGTGGGAGCCCCAAAATAGAATTACATTATTACACTTCCCCAATGCAATGAGAGATGGACATTTTTGCTTCTCCCCATCTCCCACACATCATTTAAATCTAAACTACTGCAGTCCTCATTGATTTTCTTCTTTATGCTATAGTTAACAGATCCAATGCATGTGAATTGCAGTCCAAATGACCAATATGGCAAAATCATCAAATACCGTGATAAGAATATATGTTATATATTATTACAGCACACACACACACACACACACACATACATGCTGCTTGTGAGATCTGTTAGATCTTCAGACACAAAAGATGAGGGTGCTTTGTAGCAGCTATCCTGAGCTGCTGGAATGCCATCCCTAGAGAGACACTGGCATTTAAACAGACCCTCGAAGATTTTTATTTTTATTATTCAAATTGTTGGTTTTTTTTAAAAAAAATGATGATGTGCTATTCTGTATTGTTTTCAACTGCAGATGTTTTAATGTCATATGGTTTTATTTTAATGTTGTGGTTTTATTGATATACCATGTTGCGGTTCTTCAAGGCAACTTGAATAAAATTTTGCCCTGAAAGCCGGCATATATTTATCAATTTCTGACATTTGTTGGCATCCGTCTATCTCAAGAGACAATGGAGGTTTTGGGGGGTGAAATTAAATAAATAGGTGTGCACACGGACGTAAGGTTGGCATTTATAAACTGTACTATAATGGAACGGCAGTGCAATGTTTCTGTAGATTGCCTCAGCATGTTATGAAAATTACAGACCCTAAGGCAGGGCTTTGTTACCCTGTTCGATCATCCAGTCGTAGCCTCGATTTCTGTCATGGGGTGTGGGGACAGGGAATCAAGTGAAGGACCAAGTACAGATATACTTCAATGTTTCATATCCTTTCTACAGACTGCAAGGTGAGAACTTCTGTTGGGGAATTTATGTGCGGTCCCTGAAACATACCTTTAACCAGGGCTTTCCTGAGGCCCAGTGGAGGAGGAGGAAGCTTTTTCAGTTCCTACACGTTCTCCAGCACCTATTGTACTTTTTTAAATAAATGGATTTTCCAATTCAAAGTTACAAGTTTTGAGGAGTATTTCCCCCCCAAAAAAAACATTCCCTTGCTCTAATCTGACAGTCCTAGCAAGAAAAGGTTTATCTACACTATTTAAGGTGGTGTCTCTAGAAGATGGCATTACCTGAATGAGAAACCGGGCCTTCCAAGCACATTTAAACTCTAGACCCATTAGCAGGGCAAAAACCACAGCACAGAGAACACTTTGCACAGCTCAAGCCAATCTGCAGAGCCCGAACTGTAGGGAAATAGGGAAACTGTTTGTCATGCAGAGTACAGTCCAGGGTAAGTTGCTGACTTGGGCCTGAGGCAACATGAGGCCCAGACAGGGCAAGACTGAAATCAAGAGTCAAATATTCGTGCCAGATGAGGAGGTGTCAGGACCCAGACTTGCTGCAAGTGGGGGCAGGGAAATCAAGCTAGATTTAGTCACCAGAGTGTCAAGCTAAGGGAGCAAAGAACAGGATATGGCTCCCCCAAGAAGAGGCTAAGCCCATGAAAAGGAGCAGGACAGATGGAACAAATAAGTTAGGAGGAAAAGGGTGTCAATTTCACACTCAATCCAGGAAGCATCCTGTGGTGGAGTAATAGCTCTGCCTTGCAGCCTGCATTCCTGCATCCATGACTAGTCAAAGGAATACAACCAGTCTCAACACAAGAGGAGGAAGCCTAGTGACTGGTTACTAGTGCAGTGGATTATCAATAGCTGATTCCTGTTTCTCTGTGGCATTGGGGATGTCAGGGGTCCTTCTAGTGGGCCTGATTCCCTGCCCCTTCCTCTCCTCTGTAAAACTTGAATGCTTTTTTTTTTACTTTGCTTACAGGTATAGCAGATGCACTATAAAGCACAACTCCTGTAAGACCCTGACACATTTCATCTTTATTTGCCCAGGCACAGTTGTTTTAAGCTTTTAATATACACAAGGTCCACATAAGTGCACTCAGCTCAAACAAAAAATAAATACTGCTGATACCCCATTGTTCAGAATAAGCTCTATCGGCCATAGATCCCTCCCCACAACTTGAAAATTCAGCCTGAAATTTGCATCTATAAGTTAGCCTATGCCAAATTTATGCAAAGTTTTACCATGGCCCTGTGCCCCCATGTCTTAGAAGTACACCCCTAGCAAAACCCTGCTATACGGCATCCTGCTTTCAGTTTGGAGGTGGGGATGGCTTCAGGCTCCAATACGATCACACGTTGTACATATCAGGCTGGAGAGCTGGCACAGTGTAGTGGCTAAGACACTAGGCTGTCCATCAGGCAAATCCTGGTTTGAATATGACCTCTGCTGTGAAATCCCTAGGCTGATGCAGGAAAGCCACACTCAGTGCTTTTTTTAAAGAGAACAACAGTGCTTTTTTTTTTATTTAGAAAAAAGGTGCTGGTACTACTATGAAGTTGTTACAGTAAGTGCTATACTACTTTTAACATTGGGAGGTGGGGGAGGTGCTGCTACTATGTACCCTTGAGTACCCCCAGAAGAAAGCACTGTTCAAAAATATGTATTATAATGCAAAGCCTGCTATATGGATGGGTGATTTTCAAAATGTTACTTGAAGTTGTACGTTGTTGGCACAGTTTCTGACTAATGCAATGAGCTTTTTAGTCTGTTTTTAGCTTTTTAATGGTTTTTGTTATATGGCTTTGTGTTTTCGTTGCTGTAAACTGCTTTGATATATTTTTAGTGACACAAAAGTATATAAATGTTTTTACAAATTGTTATAAGAAAAAACTTGCTCCTTTTCCCTTATGGAGTACCCAAGAGCCCGTATAGAGTCCTTATGTAGGTTCTCTATCGGTAGGAGAAAATAACAGAGGCCAACCAGAGAATATTGAGAAGCAAAGCAGCTAGTAAGCCTGATCTTTATTAAACTGTTGCAACAGGGTGCTCACACACCCCCACGCAGGAGGGAGGAGGAACCCAGAACAATGGTGTGCAAGCCCTTATACAGACTTTTGAAATTGCCACCCTGTAGCTCAAGACCCCCCCCCCACCAATACATCATGTTTTTTCTTATAACAAAAGAAATAATAATAAATATTGGGATCCAGGACTGCCTGCGTAAGTGCTTGGCTGTTCAACCTGTGTATTTGTAAACAGATATTACAACAATTAAACTACCTGGGATTCTCATACACACACACTACAGGCCAAACTTAGAGAAACCTTTCTCCTCGCCACATCACATTTCTGAAATATTTTCGTAAGGACTGCAGCACTGGGGGGAGTTAAACTTCCCCTCCCCATCAACTGTGCAGGTTTCTCCTCAGTTTACATATCAAAAATATGCATTGACACAAATAGTGCCACATCTAGTTCTCTCTTCCTCTTTCTGAATCTCTCTGCCAAACAAAACTAGTCCTGCCTATTTGCCCTCGACAAAAGAGCAACTCAGGGGAGCGCAAATGAGTATTTAAGATGCCAAAACTAGCTTTCCAGATTGCTGCCGCATACACAATAGCTAAAGTGCATTACCCACAGTCCTCTGGGCTGCTGAAAGCTGCCCTGAAGGCCAATTTGGCCACTGGCGCTATTGGAAGGGGCAGAACGGAAGGAAGCCAAAAAGCAAAACGGATTACGCTCCTTTTTTTGCAACCAGCGACTGGGCTGCGAGGTGGGCCGGCCCCTGGGCCACGATCCTGGCTGACTCGAGGCCCCGCTTGCTCGTCGGAAAAGCCGGCGGCGAGGCCTGAATTCCCATCCGAAGCGGCAGGGGAAGCTATTTTCATCTTCAGTTGCTACAGATTTGTTCCTGCGATGTTGGGCGCGCTGAGCGGCTGACACAGACCTGGGAATCAATCAAAAGTAATTGAAACAGAAGAGGCTTCGCAATCAACCAATTAGGTTGCTGGAGCCAGAAGAAACGGAGGGAGGGTGGACGGGGACTAAGACACACGCACACAAACCATATAATGTATATATAAATATATAGAACTTTCTTCCTGCCAACTTGATGCAGGAAGGACGCTTTTGTTATTCCTTCCGAGGCGGTAGGAGGGCTGATTAGCTTTCCTTCTGTGACGAGGAACAAAGGGAAAAGGCGGCCCATTAGCGCGCACCGTCGCCAATCAACATAATCTGATTTGCTCGTCTCTCGCCTGCGAGCGAGTCTCGGCGTCTGCTCAGAGAAGCCTCTGGAGGTGCCGCCTTTTGTTTTCTCCTCCCTCTCCACCTCGCTGCTCCTCGGTAGCGGAACCCGGCAATTTGGAGCGACCCCATCCAGTCCGCTCTGCCGCCGCCGCCACAGTTTGGCTGCTTCCTTGCCCCGGTGCCAATCCGCTAGGACGCGAGCCAAGCCCGGGAGCCCAGGCGCAGCAGGGAAGCCGCGAGGCCGAGGTAGGCGACGGCAGCCTTTCTCGGCTTCGGCCACGCTTGCGCCCTGCCTCTCTCTCTCTCTGCAGCTACGCAACCTCGTGGCTGCAACTTCGAGGGGATTTACGCAGGAGACCTTACATATTTCACCACCTCAATCATTAGAGGGATCAAAGTTGGTCTGTTGCCATGGGGGAAGGAAAACTCCACGTCAAAACTCTACGCGTTTCTGAGAAGGAGCACACAAGCCGCGCAAAGTGGTTTGGGGCTCGGGGGGGGGGAGAGAGAAACCCTTTCCATTTTTAATTGGTGAAAGGGATTGGTGCGCTTCGATAGGCAGCCGCTTATCCGACTGCATTTGGAGGGGCGTCAAAAGCTCCTCCCCACCCGCCCCCTCGAGGACGTGGGCCACGTGAGCTGCTCCTTGTAGGGTGTCAGATGCGGAGAAGAGCCCACCACCACCATCCAGGCTGGTCGAGGCAGAAATTCCCCACGACCCGCTCTCTGGCTCAAAACTAAAACAACATATTGCCATTTCCAGCCCTTGAATGGCACCCCAGTTTGCCACCTCGAGCTTTGCCCCCACAAATCCAAGAGACCGATCTCTCTCCTTAGTAGTCTGCATACCAGCCAGGGAGGAGTGGGGGAGTGCATTGCAGGGGGTGGGCTAGATGATCATTGGGGACCTTCCCAACCATACAGTTCTAGGAGTGTTCCTGCTTGGGCCAGACCTTGAGCTTTTTTTGCACTGGAGCAGAAAAGTCAAAACGATGCCCCTCCACTGTTGTTATACAGTAGTGTAATGGTAAATGAAGGGGACGCGGGTGGCCCTGTGGGTTAAACCACAGAGCCCAGGACTTGCCGATCAGAAGGCTGGTGGTTCGAATCCCCATGTTGGGGTGAGCTCCCATTGCTGGGTCCCTGCTCCTGCCAACCTAGCAGTTCGAAAGCATGTCAAAGTGCAAGTAGATAAATAGGTACCACTCTGGCAGGAACGTAAACAGCAATTCCGTGGGCTGCTGATTTGCCAGAAGCGGTTTAGTCATCTGCTCACATGACCCGGAAGCTGTACGCCGGCTCCCTCAGCCAATAAAGCAAGATGAGCGCCGCAGCCCCAGAGTCGTCTGCGACTGGACCTAATGGTCAGGGGTCCCTTTACCTTTAACGGTAAATGAAGTTCCAAGAACTCATCATGATCGCCCCACAGGGGAGTAAAAAATGCAGGCAGCTGTGCTGATCTGCTGTACGCACTCATGTTTAGTGTGGGTACTTGCTGGACTAGGAGCTGGGAGGCCACGCTTCAAGGCCCCACTCCACCATGAAGCTCACTGCATGACCTTGGACCAGCCATTGTTGCTCTCAGCTGAACAGGGTTGTTGTGAGGATAAAATGGGAAGGGGAACCATGTAAATAAAAACACATGATCATGTGCCTACAAACCCGTGCAATGTTTCTTGGAGGAGAAGCTCTTCCAGAGACCACAGTGACCTGCTTTATAAGGGACAAGGCAGTCTCAAGTTATGTATTGTATGTCACTTGTTCCTGTTCTGAAAAGAGCTCAGTAGCTGCACCTCCACTGCCCTGACTAGATTATTGGGAGTAGAATTTTAGTCTTGTTAAAAATGACCCTGGAGGACATCTAGCCTGACCCCCTGTTCAATGCAGGAATGTTGCAACTGGAGCATCCTGGCAGATGGCCACTCAGCACTGAATAACGCCAGTGAAGGAGAGGCCCTCTGCTACACTGCTCCTTTGGAAGCCACTGCTTAAAACACTACTTGACAGGTCAGGGCTTGCTTGAGGGTTTTTTTGTGGGGGCCTGGGCAACAGGTCAGTTTCATTGCCAGTGAGAGTGTGCCAGTCACTTGCTTCTGTACCTTTTGATCCGCCTTATCCACTGATCTTCCAAGCACCGCAAGAATTGTGGAGCATGTGGATTAGAACAGTGCATGGTCCAGAGATTGGTACCTGGGCCTTTCGAAAATCCACAGGCCAGAAACATGCACACAGAGCTTCACACAATTTGGCTTCCTTTCTCCTGCCATTGCTTCTAAGATGAAAGTGAAGAGAATGGGGCGATACTGTGCAGACACACCAGCGGATTCATTCTACTACTGAACAGCTCTCATCAGACACGCTGAGCCAACCTGATACGATATTTCTGAGTGAATGACTAGCCTATAATCTTCAGCATAGGAGAGAATAAAAAATTATAATTAAACCTTATCAATTTTAGCTGTGGTGCTTAGTAAGTTCCATTGAAAGCAATGAGATGTACTTCCAAGGTAATGTGTTTAGGGGTTGGAGTGTGTGTCTGTTTTTAATTGCTTTGGGAGCATTTGAATTTGTCTTCCCTTCCAAAAATAGTCATCTGAAGACATGTTTATAAGAGTTTCCAGCATATGTCAAGTAAGCATGATGAGATTTTATTAGGGTATTTTCAGCGATTTCTCCCGACTCAGAAATTGATTCTCTCTCAAGAAATTCCCAAACCCAGTGATGTGCATTTTATGGACATCTAGGCTAACTCCAAGAAAAGGGTGGAAAATGTGCTGTTGTGTTCACTTTCATAATATTATCCCAGACTATATCCAGGAACAACTTTTTGTTGGCTGCCAACACTAATACTGCACCTGATCTTTTCCAGGAACAACTCTCTGAGAGACCTGGCTTGAGCTAAGAGTTCCTCCTCCCCATTGGTGCAGAAATATATTTAACTTTGTGCTTAGGACCTGCATTTTAAACCATAGCACACATTGGCTGCAGCCCTAAGAGTTATCGTTTAAAGCTGTGCAAACTCGAGATTCCTCAATGAGCTTCTTATTCTGTCCTAAAACCATGGAAATGATTGACATAGTTTACTATGAAGACTACTTTGTTATATATGTAATGTATTCTGACTATTAGCCTCTGTTTGGGCAGAATGGGGGGATGACTTTCGTGGCCTTAGCAAAAATTAAACGTGTTGGCTGCTTTTTCTCAGTCCTTCCATACAACATTCTTAGCTGTAGTTGTATTTGTCATAGCTCTGCATAGGCTTCCTGCTGCTGCTGCAGAAGCAAACAACATGCCTTGATATGTCAAGTCATAGGAGAGGCCTTCTTGAAGGACTTACAGAAACCTTCCAGAGAAACATCCATCTTCTGGAGAAGGCGACAGATGAGGAAGCCCTTGAAAAGAAGGATTTGCATTGCATTTTTCACACCACCACCACTACCACACTTAGCAAAGATTTAAAAGCAGAATAAAACATGTTTCTACAAGACAGTAAATGTCTGTATCTCCCCACCGGACAGAATATGAGTGGTCAAAATGTACAGGGTTCTTTCATCAGAAGTGCAAAAACAAAAAAACCCAAGCTTTTTTAAGATTAAAATTTCTTCTCGCTCTCCTCCCAACAAAGATAACTTTCTTTTGTGGTGCCAAAAACTTCTGCCAAAGTTCTAGATGATCCTGGGGGTGCCTTCACAACACTAAGATTCTACAGTACAATTTGCCTATTTCACACACAGCCCTCAAGAACTTTCTATACAATGCAGATAAAGAGACAGGAGGGAAATCTTTGAGAAACATCTAACTTACATACGTATGTTTAATCCCTCTATTTTAAGTACAATGCAACACTCTTCTTTCTTCTGGCATTGCTAAAGTTCTTGTTAACTCCCTCATAATCCCTCACCGGCTCCATTGTAACATCCTGTTATTTCTTGGTCTTCCTGCTTCTTTCCTTAAATGTCTTCTGCTTTGAACTCCTCTGCATGCTGGATCTATCATGCTCATCACTTTGATCACCTTTCTTCTCTCTTTTTGTTCTCCTCATCTGCTTTCTCTTTCTTCTGGCACCCTCCTTTTGTTCAGCTTCAAATGTCCCTATTGAATCTAGAATCACATCTTCTGTCTCTTGATTGTATGAGCCTTTCCTGTTCCTGGCATCCAGCAATAGAGGCAAGAAACACACACACACTCCCTTTCCAAGCCAAGTACCCCCTTCTCTTAGGGCAAAGAGACTTAAGGAACAACCCAACCTACCCACTCCCTGCCCAGGACAAGCTGGGGGGGGGGTGGACTGCTGCACCAGATCCCACTCTTTCCCCCAGTGCCTCTAGGGGTGGTGCAAAAAATCAGGCCGGCTAATAATTTTGGTGATCAGTAGGCAACAGAGTCATCCCTAAAGAAGAGCCCTCCTTGGTGCAACATTTGGTAAGCAGACCACAAAAAGTCCTGTACTGACATAATGATGGACAGAGCCATGGTTCTTCTTTCCAGGGGTTGCTGCTTTGGGGCATTTAAAAATGTTTTTTATTAGTAGTATTAAGAAAATGCAGCTCAGGAAGCTGAAACCAAGAACAGAGGGGTGGTGTAGTTTAATATAGTCCCTTGCTACCATTTGTTCACTCTGCACCAGCCCCTCCGCTGCTTTCCCACATATATGGGGAAAATAGGGGGACCACATCCTTCCTCCATAAGGAACAAAGCAGCTGAGAGGCGAGTTTGAGCATAAAGAAAAAGCAGGTGCAGGAGGTTACTTGTTAATACAGATGTCATCCCCAACATGTCACCCATGGGCATGCATGTGCCCTCAGAGGCTCTCCCTGGCACCTCTGGGATCCCTTCCCTGAAACTGGAAAGGAGACTTGGAACAAGTACAGTGGACACTTGGGTTGCAAACATAATCCGGTGCTTCTCCACTTGCACAAAATGCGATTTAGTGCTTCTGCGCATGCGCCAAAACCCGGAAGTAACCCGTTCCAGTACTTCCAGTACTTCCGGGTTCAGTGCAGTGCACAATCCAAAAACACACAACCTGAAGCGTCTGTAACCCGAGGTATGACTGTATTCTACTGTATCCTGTAGAAAAAGGTGCGGTGGGCATGGCAGTTTTTCCAGTTTGCAAATGGGGCAAAAAAAGTTGGCAACCTTTGTGTTAACAGATAGCAAAAAGCAATCCGAAAACAACACTGCTTAGATAGCACCCTATAGCTGGCATGCTACAGACTGACATCAGCAAAACCAACAACAAATAGGAACCTTCCCCAAAGAGCTTACAATCTGAATTCTACCAATTAGGACGACAAGAGAAGGAAAGGACGGTGGGGCTAACACAGGAGAAAATTATAAGGGCTGCACTATTGATTTTAACAAAATGACCTTGTGTTTATTGGCTATTGTGGTATATTCAACACACTATTTGAGCACGCTTGCTACATTCTAATAACGTAGCCGTTTTATTGCTCCGCGGTCACTTTCCACCAGCTTTTCACAGGCTGCAGAATGGGGCTCGTGGTCATGAGTTCAAGACAAGACTTTAGTTCCTTTAACCTCAGGCCACCTGATCTGAGCCACAGACATGATACTCAGCTGCAGCAACGCTGAGGATAGGAGGAAGGCGAGGGCAATCTGCCTTGTGCATTACTGTCCCCAGTAAATTATCCAACGAACAAGAGTGATAGAGCTGCAGACAGAAGCTGTGTCTCCACTAACATTTGTGACCCACGTAATGCAGCAACTGATGAACGGAAAGCAAAGCATCTGTGGGTGGGAAGCTTTGGGGATTTTGTGGGAAACCCAAATTGGAAGCTGTTGTTTTTTCCCAGTTGAGTTTGCATGGTTGCACAGAATATGAGAACCTTTTATTCTTCTTTCAAGGTGGGGGAGGCCTGCATTTTCTCTGTTGCCATGCCTTTTTTTTTATTAGCATCGTACATTATCTCTGCCTTTCTTTTCCTTTCGCAATAAATTGCTTTTCCCCAATCCATTCTGCGACAAGGCAGAGGGAGACAGACCGCGCATCGCAGGGGCTCCACAGACAGACGAATCCCATTCACGCCGATGACACCACTGTGTTGTTTTTCATACCTCCCCTGACCTTAAAGATCGGAGGGCCTTGACCACACTGCTTAGGCAGGGAAAAAGCACCAGTCCTGCTGGACTTGCAGACTGGAAGAGAGAGACAACCACAGGCACTGGGAAAGGAGCTGTCAGCCTTCATTATTAATATCCCACTGTTAATATTTAATGTCATAAAACTGCAGCTCCCTCTGCGGCAGAATCATCAGACATGCAGGGGTCATACCAACCGGAATTCTTTAGACGGAAAATTCAGCGTCCCTGTTCTGTAGCTTCATGCTGGGACTACTAAAGATGCTCTAAATGGAGATGGTGTGGTGGGTAGCTTAATAAAGCTCTCTTTAAAAAATAAAAAAAGGGCGAGGGGAGATAGAGAAGAAAAAGAAACCTTTTTGCCACATGTACTTGGCACTCTCCCTTTATTGTTATCTATGTTTTCAATTACACTTTTCAGTAAACAAAGTGCTCTGCAATTTTTGTCCCATTTATCTTCACAGCACTCTGGGCAGTAGAAAAGGGCCACAGCCCTTTGCACACCAGGGTAGGGTGCATTTTCAAGCATGGTTGGTGATGGTCTGATAATGTTCACGGCTGCTTGTCAGTTTCGCTAATGCCAGTTTTCTTCATTCTTTTGTCTCTGGAGGAACTGACAAGCCTTATCAATTTCACCGATGCTTTCTTTGAATATCACTACGTGCATCAGCTCTAGAAGAGGATGTTATTCTTAGACTGTGTATACACAACATATGGCTTTGGAATCAATGAGGACTGTGTACTTGGGTTTTTTTTCTATGTAGTCCACCCACAATCTAGATCGTTGCATATATATTTTTCTCCTGAAAAGTGTTTCTTGATTAACTAGTGTCTGAAAACAAAATCTCATTGCAGATTGATTCAGCATTAACCCACAGTCTGGCCAGAGGCATCCAGATGTGGGCAGCCACAGCAATAGTGGGTGTATCCAAACTTGCCCAATGGCATTTTAGGGGAACATGTACCAAGATCCCAATCACAGTTTCCTTTTTCATTCACCAGGGGCATGTGCAGGGAGGAAGAGGTATGGCTAACCTAAGCAAGGAGAGGGGTTTCAAATGCTCATCAGCTGTTATGGAGAGCAGGCTGCAGAATCAATCTGGGCTGGAAACCAGCATATTGAGGACAATAGCGAAACTACAGGCAGGTTACTGTGCATGCAGCCTTAGTCTTTTCATACTAGTGAAATTGGCAAGACTTTGTGAGTTTCACCAGAGAGAGTGGAAAAGTAAAAATAAATGACTGTATAGCAGATTCCAAAAAGAATGGAGGAATCAGGTAAGGGAGCCATGTCTAGTAATAGTAGTCAAAAAATACACTCTGCACTGGGAGGAAAGCGTAAAATGTAAAAAGCCATTCCAAATGTATATACAACTCTATGGAGAAAAACATGGAAGGAGAAGTAAAATTGTGCTTTGGACAGACTGCATCTATTCACAAAAGAAAATACAGGAGGTTGAAATGCAGTTGTCAACACAGGAAGGTGAATATACACCACACACTCGATGCAAAAGTGCATTTAAAACTGCATTTCTGTCTTTCACCTCTGAGCACCAACGGTGAGTGAGAGGCCCAAAAGCACTTTTAAGTGTTATGTGTGAAATCTCTCAAGGACTGAGTCCAACTGAAACTAGTGGGGCTTCCTTAGGAAGCATGGTTAGGATTAAGGATACCAAGGATACTAGCAAGTCATGTTGCTTTGGATCTAGGCCTCCAACATCTACACCCATGCTGTCTGACTCCCTTATCTATATGATGATAGAGATTGCATGCAACAACTATTTATTTATTTATTCATTCATTCATTCATTCATTCCCCTCCCATCTGGCTGGGTTTCCCCAGCCACTCTGGTTGGCTACCAACAGAATATTAAAAACATGATAAAACATCAAACATTAAAAACTTTCCTAAACAGGGCTGCCCACGGATGTCTTCTAAAAGTCAGATAGTTGTTTAGAAGAAGAAGAAGAGTTTGGATTTGATATCCCGCCTTTCACTCCCCTCCAGGAGTCTCAAAGCGGCTAACATTCTCCTTTCCCTTCCTCCCCCACAACAAACACTCTGTGAGGTGAGTGGGGCTGAGAGACTTCAAAGAAGTGTGACCGGCCCAAGGTCACCCAGCAGCTGCATGTGGAGGAGCAAGGAAGTGAACCCGGTTCACCAGATTACGGGACTACCGTTCTTAACAGGAGAGCATTCCATGGGGTGGGTGCCACTACCGAGAAGGCCCTCTGCCTGGTTTCCTGTAACCTCACCTCTGGCAGGGAGGGAACCGCCAGAAGGCCCTCGGCGCTGGACCTCAATGTCCAGGCTGAATGATGGGGGTGGAGACGCTCCTTCAGATATACTGGGCTGAGGCCATTTTGGGCTTTAGAGAACTCTGAGGGTACCAGATACATCAGGGTGGCACTGGCACAATAAAGCAGACATTAACACAAACCCAATATCGGTTTAGAATCCCAAATTGTGCACGGAGGAAAGCAACATTTCCATGCCAAACACATGAGGAAATAATAACAATTGCCTGGAGTGTGGTGATGCAGGAAAAAATGTGGTCTTTAAAAAAAAAACCCAGCTGATTGATGTATTCAGTTTTGGCATCAGCAGAACACTGCAAAGCCTCCTTTACTCTCCAGCTGATCCTTTTGTGTTGCAAGCAGGGAGGAGAGGGAAATGCATTTGTTTCTACCTGGGTGGGTGCCGGGAGTGCGCCTTTGAAGAGCTGCTGCTGTTTCTGCTTCACAGAAAGGTCACACACAAGTGCTGTTAGTGCAGGGCAAGTTGCTTCCCTCTAGCCAGCAGACTTAGCAGCACATCACCTCACTTGGCTCCCTGCCCAGGATCCTGAGTCCACTTCACAGGAACGGTGCTTTGCCTTGCCAATGTGCCGCTAAGTTGCCTTACAGCATTTGCTCTTTTCAGGCATTCTCTCCTCTGGGCATAGATTCAGCTTCAGCTCCAAAAAAACCCACAAAAAACCCTTGCACAGTAGTTTCAGAGGAAGCATTAATGGCAAGGAAAGTGTCTCAAGTTCTCCATCATGTCCAGGCAAAAAAGTCTGTAGTTTGTGACCATCCTGCAATTTCCTGGGCTTAGCAACCTGCCACTCTGAGCCACTTGCCACAAAAGACCATAAATATTGATACGGTCCCTGTATTTTGCTGTCCCTCCCCCAAAAGCTATCATCACCAGATGTGACCAAGGAGAGCAAGTTTTGCTACATAACTTTTGCCTGGTGTGGGATCAGATCAGGGACCTGATCAGGCCACCAGCGCTGTGCCTCTCTTACTCGCATTGTGCAGGGACACCCATGAAACAGCAGCAGGGGTGCCAACGTCCAGTGAGATCTGGCAAGAATTTTGTGAGATCTTGGTGGAAACCAGAGTTGCTGCCGGCACCACTTCTCTACTAGTGAGACAGGTCACAGGTGCCACCTCTTAGACTTCTGCCGCTCAAGGCGGGTGCCTCACCTTTCCTCATCAGTGGGCCAGGCCTGGACCAATGTTCTGCTTCAGTGTTTTATTTTTATTTTGACTGTGCATACTTTCTGTTTCTCCCCCCTACTCTGTTTTCTAACATCCTTTTGAATAAACTGATTAATTGGATTTCTGGAGCGGACTGGTTTCTGGACACACTCAAGGGCTGGTTGTCCGCATCCCCCACCCCACTGTCTATGTTGCTTGGACCATTTGGGCTAAGCTGCTGGTGGCTGAAGACAGGAGTCTTCAGGAAGACAGGAGTGCCTGGCGTGCTCTGGTCCATGGGGTCACGAAGAGTCGGGCACGACTAAACAACAACAACAACTGGTGGCTGAAGTACCTGGGATTGCTGAAGTTACCAAGCATGAATTCCGCCATTTTCCTTCCCCTGAATATACCACTGCAAGATAGTGGAAATAGCATGTTCCTTGCCTTGGATGACGTTTATGCAGGTAGTAGCAAGCAGACAGAAAAATAGCATAGGACACCTGTCGCTACTGGGCTACACTACAAGGGTGGTGCTGGAGCAGGCTGGCACTGACCACAACAATGCACCATAGTGTTGTGACATGCAATTATTGTGATAAAATTTCCATCCTACTACTAACCCTGGTCTTATTTTGGCTCCTGACAGAGTGAATCATGGTAATTTTAAAACAAGCAACATGTTTTGCAGTCCTTAACGCTTTTGCTTCGTCACAATCTACTCTTTATTTGTTGTGATTCCTGTTTTTAAGACTGGGCAACTTTGTCTGAGATTCAGGTATTTGCCCCATGCTATTCAGTGAGAGTCAGTGGACATGGTTAGTTTAGGGATTGGTAGTTCAGTAGAAAGCAGTGTCCTTGTTCCTAGAGGGGGACTGAGCAAGAATTGGATTTCAGATTGTCGGTGCTCATATCCGGCATCATGCATTGTAATCATGATAAAATGTGTCATGAATTGGTACACTAAAAATGATTTGTCTGTGTTAAATGGGAGGAGGTGTTGGTTCCTTCACAACAAATGACTCCCATCTCCTAACCCCTACCTGACCCTTGAAGTAGAAGATGTATTAATTAAACCTATTGCAGCTTATGGAAACTAGCAAGTTCTGATCAGAGCCACAAACTAGGCCAACAGGAGTACTTCACCAGTTAATTATAGTAAATATTTACATAATGGCAGGGCCCCTCAAATTTAGAAGGAAGAGTTAATGCAAGGACGTGCCCTTTAACTATCCCATTTTATTGCCTGAACCACTAGGGAGCCTGGCATACCAAGATTTGCAAATGAAGTGTTTGATATTGGCTGAGACATTAAATTACTTATCCAGTGCTATAAAATGCATAGGTCTAGTATATCATCTTTGCACAGAAATTTCATCTCCACATTTCCCAGTTAACTCTTCCCCGGCACTGCTCCACATTGTATCGCAAAGGTCTCTCCCACACTTGGCGGAGGGGGTGGGGAGGCACCCACTAGGGCTTGCCTCATATCAGTCTGCAGTGGTGCCCTCTCAGGAATATTTCCTGGTTTGTGTTGCTTCCTGAAAGGTTGTCTATCATCCTTCTGGAGACACCACAATAGGTAAAGTAATGTTATTGTATTGGGTTGTATGCAAAGGAATGCAGTCTTTCAAATTTTGTATAACTCAAAAGCCTTCATGGTTTAAAATATTTTCAAGCTGGTCTCCTGGGAACTGATTTTTATGTTACACTGTCCTTGAGCGGCAATGGCTGATGCTTTTTGAGACTGGTAGGGGTGGAAAGGAGAGACGCCAGCAGGAGCCAGAGGCAGACCCAATGAGTGGCAGAGCCAACAAATGCTAGTTCCCCCTCCCCACCTCTGAGTTCTATGAGAGGCAACACTGAGGAGGAGGGCAGACAGGCAGGCAGGTGGCTGACTGCTGGCAGATTGAGACTAGTGGCGCAGTCACCCATTTGTCCTAATGGACCAGCCACCACTGCTGTTGAGGTTGCTCCTGAAAACACAAACCAGGAAGGTTTGTAAGCACCTGAAAGACCTGCTCCGTGGGATTGAACAATTTCAAACACACCAGTCAAATACTTTGGGGTGGGGGGGGGAGCAGTGGGGAGTTGATTTTGCTGGCATCAGACACTGACACAAGTCTTATGGGAGTAATGTCCTTGGTGGCAACCACATCAACATAATAGAAGAATGAAGGCAACAACAAAAAAGTTTTGGCCAGGTCTTGGGGAACTGCTACAGCATCAATGCTATTGTCTCAAAGGAATTGACAGTTTCAAAGGAAATTGGAGCAGCCTCAAAATTCCATCATAGAATCATGAGTTGTGACAAAAAATCCCTCAAGTCACTCCTGTGATGAACACAAGAACACAACTGGAATCATCTCGGGAGCCTGATGATTAAGTATGACAATATTTTTCTCAGATCTCTGCAGGGCTTGGCTAGCTCTTCAACATTTGAAATATTTTCCAGCCCTACTTAGAGAATTTATACCTGTAACTTCTTGCACATCAGGAATGGCTCTTCCAAGTCACTTCTACACTCTTGACTTACCAACTGAACTTGCCCCAGAAACCAATACAGGCATGATTCCTTCCTCATTAATAACTCTTATTATAATAAACAACAATAATATTTCCTGCTACTGTCAACACACAAAATTTCCAGGACTACACTTACAACCAACCACAGAACTGTCTTCCCAGCAAGAGTCCTAAATTTTTTCTTAAATGCAGTAGCTTGTTAAGGTGCTCAGAGGAGGCTACCCTAGATGGCTTGAACACACTGCAAAATCTGTCAAATCTGTCAAACAGTTATGGGCTGACAGATTTTTAGTATACTGTATCCAAAATATGCTGCAGGACTCTTATAGAACCATAAAATTGTAGAGTTGGAAGGGACCCAGAGGGTCATCTCATCCAACCACCTGCAATTATTGTGGGTGCATGGGAGAGCAGTTCTAAGATGGGCCCATGCATGTGTGTTGCACATATTTCCTAGGGTACAACATCATCTCTAGAGGAAAGGCACCTTACAGCTGTTCTAAGGTGGTATATTTTGCACCTTCTTGGAGATATGAATATGTCTTATACAAAATCAGACAACTGGTCCATCTGGATCAGTGTTATGACAGTGCTGACTAGCAGCAGATCTCCAGGGTTTCAGACAAGGACTTTTCCCATCTGGAGATGCTGAAGATTGAAATGAGGACCTTTTGTACCCACCGCATGTGCTCTTCTACTGATCTCTACCCCTTCAAGTTATCAGTGGAAGAGGAAGCCAATGCAGTACAGGGACCAAGGGAAATGTAACTAGCTAAGGTAGGTCAGCAATTTAGCCTTTTCACCTGTGGCAGTGAAAAGACTTAGGCATGGAACCGTATGCAAGCAAAGCATCACTGAACACTGAATAAAGCAGACTGTTATTGGCACTGTAGAACAGACCTGGGAGTGGGGCTGGTTCCCTAGGTAAAGGCAGCTGCCTTCTTTCCTGGAGCACCTCACATACTGGTTGCAAGGAGCTAGTGCTACACAGCCCAGCCTGTTTCTGTCTCTTTTACAAGCTCGTGGGGGTCTGAAACACAGCGGAGCAGCTCTGGACTGTGGGGATCAGGAACACTGAAGTGGAAACTGCACAGCAAAAATGCACTGAGAGGACTAGAACATACCGTATTTTTCCATGTATAACATGCCCCCGTGTATAAGACGACCCCCATTTTGGGGGACTCAAAATGGGAGGAGATTGACCAGAGTTGTTAAGCTTTTTGGGGGGGATTGCCTAGAGTTGTGGAGCTTTTGGGGGGGGGGAATCACTCACCCACCTGATCGACACTGCCAATACCACATGTCACAGAAGCCACCAATCATCCGCCCGGTCGCAGCAAGCAGCCACCAATCAAACACATTCATGCAGCAGCGGCAGCCAAACAACAGCAGCCCTTGCCACAGCCACCAATCACATGCCAAATCACCGCTGACAATCGCCTGCTCGCAGCTGAAACCAATCGCCCATCCACCCTATGCACTCTCTGTGTATAAGACAACCACCAATTTTTTACATATTTTAAACAAAAAAAGAATCATCTTATACACAGAAAAATAAGGTATATGAACAGTCAGAGCCACATCAAATTAACCAAAGAATAAAAGACAGCTTAGAAAAATAAACAAACATAAGGTGTCCTTTCCTTTAAAGCACACTTGACAGGTATGCCTGGGGTAATAATTCCATGCTTTTCTTGTTATAACTCTCCCGATTTAATTAAAATTTCACTGGTAGCATCTCCACTGAGGAAAGTATTTCAACTCCAATTTGAAAACACTACTGGTTGAATTTCCTCCCCTTGTATATCAGTTTTTACTCATCAAGAGGCAGTGCCTGTGCTGAGGCAACTGGCACCCCGACCCCAAGTACAGTTCATAGAAGTAGGTTCTGTTGAAATTACAGAAGACATATTTCTATGGCGCGTTTTTCGGATGGGGGTGTAAGGCTCTTCCTTCCTCCGAAGGAAAAAAAAATTCCCCTGCAGTAAACTATGCTTGGCACCCAAGCCTGGATCCCTATATTATAGCACTGGCCTAGCCACCTATTATTTCCTAACATAAATTTATTTTATGGAGGAATAAAACCTGCCATTCCGAAAAGGTGGGGGAGGCTTTTCATACACCTGCTTCTCATCGAAAAGAGCCATGATTTGGCATCTCAGGTTAGAGTAGGAAATTATGACACTAGAATTGACTTTAGGTGTTTCTGATGCCTCCTTGGATGATTGCGTCTATAACTTATAGAGACAGTGGAGCTTTTGTATACAAGTGAGCACATAAATTAATATCCATATATGAGAATGATGCACTGCGAGCCGGGCTGGTTTGAAGAATGGCTTTTGTGCACAACACTTGTATAAGTTGTGCCCAACCCAGTTCGCCCTGTCTGCTGAATGTGTTCAGAAGGGGAGGGTATTTTTGACTTTGAAAACACATTAGCGAGGTGCTTAGGGCAGCACTGGGGGAAGAGATCAAACTGGTGGAAACAATGGCCATTTCTGCAGTAGTCAGAGACAGATAAACAACAATACTCACTGCTGCATAGTGCAGAACTCTGTCTACATCCTCATAGAATTTAATTAACTGGGAGTATGTCCATCCTGCTCCCTGAACTCTGAATACGGCCATGGTTCCAGCTTCTCATGAAAAGGGAATGGTGTAATGGCCATATTCCCAGCTTCAGGGAAATTTAACACCCTGGAAACCTTCCAAGCATCATAGCACAAGGAGCAGAATGGCCTGTAACCATGCTGCTGATTAATGTGTCGTATGAAATGCTTGTTTGACGTGCTAAATGCATTGGGATTCAGCCACTACCTACGTGACATGGTGACTTAAGTATATTCACAAGTACGATTTTTAAAAAAATGTTTACAGCTGAAAATCAAAATGCTTCTTTTCCATTCTGCTTGATGAAGAGATCTGCATAAATCAAAAGCTTGCACGCTCTAGAGCAGTTAGCCTAATTAAAGACTTTGACTTTATTAAGTTGTCCAAAGTAGCTGGACGTATAGCTCGAGAGGACAATTCCAGTCTCTTGGCAGGATTTCACTTATTTTCTGCATCTGTAAGTTGACTAGAATGTACACTGGAATTTAAAATGACTCTCATTGGCTATCTATCACAACACTTGCAACATTCATACCACGCCTAAAAACAGTAGAAGAGAGGTTTGATGGAAGGTGCTTTTCAATATCATGTGAAAAGGCCTGCATTGTCAGCGATAGTCACCATCTCATCCTGTATCATTCTTTAATCCCTTTTTGAGCTTTTACACAATATCACTATGGGGCAGAATTTGCAGGTTGTTTGGTAGACTTTTCTAAACAGTGAGTCTACTGTTTGGTTGTTCCTGTTGCCAAACCTCAGCACAAAATGGGTTTTGGCTCTCATCTGAGAGTGTAATTAAATTTATTAACCTTACCACCCCAATTCTCTACAGGTTTCCTCTGTTAATTGTAGCAGAGTGGAATGTTATCAATGGCTTCATATAATCGCATCTTTCCCTGTTAAAGAAGCTTATGAAACAACCGTGAAAAGATGATAGATAGTTATAGGGAACGAGAATTTCTCAGCCTCTGGATGAAAAACCTCTCATATAAATTTAGTCAGCCTGTTAAAAGACAAAAGAAAATTGAGAACCACGTGAAGTTCATTATGATCATTGTTTTTCTGATTGTGTTTTATTTATTTTGATTCACATGCCTGGCCTTACCAGGAATGAACTTGAAGCAGTTGCTTTAGGCAGCATATTTCAGAACAGTGTCATTTCTCCCATTTCCCTGCCTCTCATTCCTGTGTGTCATTATAAAAATTGAACTCCCATTGGGAGGGGGAAGAATGAAAAGAGGTAATTTTTACTTTTTGCTTCAAGGACAGAAGTGTAGAAGACTAGTATTATTGATTCATATTGTGTCCTGCCCCCAAGATCTAGGAGTCCATACCACAGCATTTTAAAAAAACAGTTGTGTTCGTTGATGTTTAGTCGTTTAGTCATGTCCGACTCTTTGTGACCCCATGGACCAGAGCACACCAGGCACTCCTGTCTTCCACTGCCTCCCGCAGTTTGGTTAAACTCATGCTGGTAGCTTCGAGAACACTGTCCAACCATCTCGTCCTCTGTCGTCCCCTTCTTTCCCAACATCAGGGTCTTTTCCGGGGAGTCTTCTCTTCTCATGAGGTGGCCAGAGTATTGGAGCCTTAGCTTCAGGATCTGTCCTTCCAGTTATAGAGCAATCCAAATTGATGTGTAGAGGGAGAACTAAAGGCAAATGAATCTTCTTTTCCTTTCCCCCTACTCACTTGCCTCGCCATGTCATGCCCAAGTACCAAACTTAATCCCATACCCTCTGTGCATTAAAATTAGTTTAATATTACTCAGTTAAAGCTTTTGACTAAGGCTGCATACGCACTACACATTTTAAAGCATGTGACTTCTTGCAAAGAATCCAGGGACCTATAAGCCAATCTTACTTCCCACTGAGAAGACAGATGTGTGTCTGATTTATACCACTATGAACAACAGGTATGACTCTCATGGCTGAATATTCCTCCATATAATCAATAATATTAGGATGACCAAAAGCTATAAAACTAGCATGACAGGGAGAAGGAAACAGGCTAGAACTCTACATGCAGACAATGTATTGTTCAGAGGAGAATCCAGTCATGAAACTATCCACCAGCTTCCTGAATGCCCAGCTACACCCTTCACATCACATGCAATTGTGCGTTTCTGTCTGATATGGAGTATTGTTTTGGGATGAAAAGCAGTCTTAGAGGCTATAATCAAGTATGGCAGAGGAGTGGTGGGCAGGGTGGGCCTGATTTCAACCACGCTATCCCTGCTTGTTGTTCACTCAAATTGCACGCCCACCCACCCAGCCAGCCAGCTGCATGCAATGTGCTGTTTGAGTTTGAAGGGCATGACCCAGGCACAGGTTTATGAGCTGCTTGGGAAGTAGGACACCCACCATCACCATTTCCAAATTCTGTTATCCTGAACAAGAAACGTGATTTCCAAAAGATGACCAGGGCCATCTTGTAGATCCCAATGTTCATGAAACAAAGATTCATTTTGTGTCCCACCACGATTTCTTGGTGAATCACTTTGGTATATTTTCATAGTGTCGTGCAAAAGCCAATACTTTCCTCCAGATGCCCAGCTAGTGCTGCGGCAATATACATGTGTGGGTTTGGGTGTGATTTTTGTGGGTGCCTGAGAGATCAAGCTCAATGCAGGCAGCACATTCCCCAGTCTCTATAGAGGTATAGGGATGAAGCTTTTTTAAAAAGGGGCATTTTAGTATCTAAATGAGTACATTCTTTCTTATCGCAAAAGCACTTGTTCAGCTGCCAACCTTTATCAGCAATTTCCCACCATTCAATAATATGCTCTTTTTCTTTCCTTCTTTCTTTAAAGTGTCATGAAGGAGTGAAATTGACTAGGCAAGGGGTGGCTTAGTCAATATACACTCCACTGACCTGTAAAGGACAGGGGGCATGGCTGCAATTAAGGAAAAAGGAAAAATTTAAAAAAGCAAACTGACTCCCACCCCCCATCCCCCACAGCAAGGCTTCCTTTTCCCTCTTCAGTTACATTTGTTCAGGACTGGGGCTTACTCATCAGCAAACACCATTCCAATTGGGGGTTTTTTAATAAACAAACAAACAAACTTAATTTGTACCCAGATACTAAAATACCCAGCTAAAGCAAGGACGACCAACATAGGTGCCCTTCATATGTTGTTGAACTCTAACTCCTATCAGCGCCAGCCAGTCTGGCCAGTGATCAGGGATAATGGGAGTTGTAGACCAACAACATCTGGCAAGCTAACCCTGAGTTAGGGCATGGCTACACACAAGGACTTTCTACATTCCCGTTTGGTGCTTCAGTACTAAACTGGAATACTGGAGAAATCCCTGAACAGCAGAAATAATAGGGCATAGTGGAAAGAAAATAAGGCTGATAGGTACAAACTGTGCTGTCCAAGATCTCTTAGTAATACTTTGGCCACCCCACCTGTCCACATTACTGAAAGGTGTTTGATGATGGGCCAAGAAGATTTGCTGGAGGTTTCCATAGTCTACCCCACCCAGCTGCTGAAAAAAATCACATGTACCATTAGGATTTATCCCTAAGCTCTTATCATGATGAGCTTTCAGCCCATTTGCTCCCAGAAAGACAATCAAAGCCGCATAACACACTTTCAGACTTGCAGTGCTGTTAGGTGCTTCATGAAGAATGGAAAACAGATGAAAGGCTGTCATGTGGGCAATAGGTTGTTGACAGGGATAGCAAGAGACAGGGGGAGCCTCCTCCATTTTCCATTGGCAACAAAAATTCTAGCCTTAACTGTTCATGAGCAGAGTGGGAAGGCTGACAGGCCGCAGCTACTCTTCTCTCAGCCCACATATTCCCGGGTGAGGGAAGGAGAGGACAGGCGTGATCCACAAAGGCTTCTTCTCCATGATCCTGTTCCTACATAATCGTTTTATTTGTATGCCATCTTTCCAAAATTAATACCATGCTCAAGGCAGCTTCCAACATATTACAAAATTACATAACTGAAAATCTATCAAAAGTAGCCATAAACAATAAACAAAACATCAACAAGTACACAATGAAACTGAACAATTGCCACATAAATTATAAGGTCCAGAATAAAGGTGCAAAAAAACTAACAACAACAGCAACAAACTCCCTGCCAACAAAACTTCCTGATTCTATTCAGCAGCCTCTATTTTTATATCTAGAGTCAGTCAGGCCCTGCCCTCCCAGGCCAGGTGGAAAAAGGCAGGAAGCAGGTCTTCCAGGACTCACAGCAAGATGAAATAGCGGCACTCTGGAATGGGATCTCTTCTTCATTAGGGGTACTACTACCATTTTAAACATTTTTTGCAAGAGCACCAGAGGAAGGGAATCACAATTAATGCAATTAACATTTTCAACCACATTTTTTAAAAAGCAAAACCAAGCTTCACAAAATGGCAGAGTCATACTGTAAATCAGCCAGAGGGGGTTGGTGCAGGCTGCAACAACAAACGCAATTTATTATTATTTATACCCCGCCAATCTGGCTGGGTTTCTCCAGCTACTCTGGGCGGCTTCCAACAAAATATTAAAAATACAATAAAACATCAAACATTAAAAACTTCCCTAAACAGGGCTGCCATCAGATGTCTTCTAAAAGTCAGATCATTGTTTATTTCCTTGACATCTGATGGGAGGGCGTTCCACAGGGCGGATGCCCTCTGCCTGGTTCCCTGTAACCTCACTTCTCGCAGGGAGGGAACCGCCAGAAGGCCCTTAGAGCTGGACCTCAGTGTCTGAGCAGAACGATGTGGGTGGAGACGCTCCTTCAGCAATGAATGGGGCAGCACCTGCCGCTATTCACCAGGGTTGTGGTTTTGTTCGTCTGGATGCAATTGCAATGAATTGTGATGGACGGCTAACCTGAGCACTCCTATCGGCTTGATACTGCTAAAGTCAGAAAAACAAATCTTAAAATGTTTGAAAGCCCTTGAGGCCCTTTTTCTGTTTCAAAGCCCAGATGAGCCCGCATGGAGAGGGGAGTGTGTTACTAATCACAAGGAATGCCACGGGCACAACCTGGAAGCGACTGCCACTCTCCTCCTACAGCTGCATTCACATAGAAGTCCGACCAGCAGCGCCAATAGCAGTTGGGAGGAGGGAGTCACATTTCCCCAGAAACAGCAAGCTGCACTTTTGAGTGCGACATGAAAAGAAAAACGGAAGCGCAACAACATCAAGTCTAGTTGTTCAAAGAAAGCTATCAGAATTCATTGCATAGACTAGCGAGATCAGATTTGTCCTGGAGTATTTACGAGCATAAGCTGAAGGCCAGGGGTGGGAGGGGCAGAGAGAGAGACCAGTCACTATAATTCTTTTCCCTTTGTATCATGAACGCAAATTCCTTCTTGACTAAGGTAATAAAATAAAGCCCAGGTATGTTCCACAAAGCATGTCCATCCCCCAGTGGTGTCACCAGGGCAGGACTTTGGGGCAAATGTTTTGGGCCTCGCTCAGTAGAATGAACAGAAGGACCCTCAAACCATACCTTCCAACATTTCTCCAATGAAAATAGGGACGTCCCATTCCATAATTATAATTTTACTATTTATACCCCACACATCTTACTGGGTTGCCCCAGCCACTCTGGGCGGCTTCCAACATATATAAAAACATTAAACATTAAAAAAAAAACTTCCCTATACAGCAGAGCTTTCCAAACTTTTCACGTTGGTGACATACTTTTTAGACATGCATCATTTTGCGACACAGTAGTTCAGTTTTACTAGCAAACTAGGTTAAACTTATTCCTTTCCAACCCTGGGAGGAGCATGGGAAATGTTCACGCTACACACTGCAGGCGACACACTAACATATCGTGACAAAACAGTTTGGAAAGCTGTGCTATACAGGATTGCCTCCAGATGGCTCAGGGGTTAGTTAAGTCCATACCCTCCAACAGTTCTCCAATGAAAATAGGGACATCCTAAACAAAAGCAGGACATTCTGGGATGAAATCAGCAACCCATACAGCTTCTCTAAATCATGGATATCCCTGGAAAATAGGGACACTTGGCGGGTCTGTCGAGCTAGTGGGGCAGACATAGCACATTTTGAAACAAGAAGTCATACATGTTACCAGCTAAGGAAGAACACATCCACCCACCCAATAAGACTATTAAGTGTGGAGTCCAAAATTACCTGGGTGACAGCTGTCTTTACCAGCTCTGTAATCCTTTCTCTATAGGTGTTTTAACCCTGTGGTCCCCAACATGGAGCCCATGGGTGCCAAGGTGCTCCCAGGCATCTCCCTAGTCATGCAAAGAGGTCCCTTCCCTTTTTTAAAAAAAACTATTTGAAAATGTATTTTTTCTTTCTTTTACCTTGGGTGGTCCAAGGACACCCATCTAGCTTCATGGCCAAGTGGGGATTTGAACCCTGCTCTCCCAGGTCCTAGTCTGCCACTCCGACCACAGTGCCACACATTCTGAATGCTCAGGGCCAAGAGCATATTTTAAAACAGATGTTAAACTATAGGTTAAAAGTGCAAATGACAAACTAAGCTCACCCATCCCCATTGCCTGCTTGCCCAAATAAGAAAAATCTAGTCTTCAGAGCTATTTCCTTCCAGTGGTTTCTTATTGGTGGATCTGTCTCTTTGTAGAGTATGGAGGACGTAGCAGAGGAGCAGTGCTTTGTAAATTACAGACACAAAACTGCTGCTCAGTAGATTGAAGGCCTTCCATTTGCTGTAGCTCTGCTACATAAAACAGTGGTAGTAAACTGGGGAATGAACTCACGTACCTTTGAGGTGCACATGGAACCATAGCACTGGAAGGTCCTGGCTGTGCTTTCTAGTCGAAACCGGCTGGGCTGAGAATCCTCCTCCTGTTTCGCAGATGTGCTTTGGAGTACTGACAACATGTGGGAACTGAGATTCTTGGAAATTTCTTAGTAAGGAGGGAAGGTGCTTCTTCCTAAAGGCTGCTAACAGAAGTGTTTCGCAAAGTTCAGCTCTATTAATGTGAATGCAGCCACAGTTAAGGGGAGAGGGGGTGCAGAGAGATGTCAAATCATGTTTCGAATCAGTCCTAGATATGCACTTACCTTATTTGTGTAAGGGGTGGGGGTCTTACCAAGGTCAGTTTGCTCTTTTACACTGGGGTGAATCCCTAATAAATCTTCCTCACAGATCTGGAGAGAAAGTCACAAGTGTTGTCAGCTGGCAGCCGCCAGAACTCTGGTTGCCTCGTCTATTGGACATAATCAAATTATTTTAAGCTGAGAGAAAAGGACGTGGCGTGATCAAGTAATTCCTATCTGAACACAAGATGGCAGCCTTAAATACATGCAGCCCCACACAGCTTTTAATCTTACACATCATTAAATTCCTAATTTACACATTATGTTTTCGTGGGCCTGCCCATAACTCATTAGCGTTGAACTCACGAGTTGTAAAGATCAGCGCACATGACAGGTGCTGGTTTCTCTACCTGTTTTCACCTTCGATGGTGCCTTGTCTTGCAAAAGGAATGCTGCTTTTAATTTAGCCGGAGGTGGGTTTTCACATTCAACAGCATTTTTTTTTTAACTTGTTCCTTTGTATTTTGCACAGCACCTTACACAAATATAAACATTTCTGGTTGGTTTAAATTACCCATGAATTTTACTGACGGTACTAAAATGGAGACTATGGTAACTAGCAAGCTTTTTATTCTGCTTAGTTCTGGGTTTTCTTGAAAGGCAGCATTCAGCTGGATAATTTCAAATATAGAATGAAGATGGGAACTAAATAGACAAGTAATGGACAATGCCTAAATTGTTTAATTTCTTCATTCACTTTAATGTATCACTTGAATGTAAGATTAAGTTCTTTCACCACATTCTTATACCCAACTTTAATCCAAGGAACTCTGTGGGTCAAAACTGACATTATCCCATTTTATCTCCACAACCACCCTGTGAGGTAGGCGAAGCTGCAAAACTATTAATTGTCAGATGCCACCTAAAGACCTATGTGTGTATGTGCAACAGCAGACCCTCCAAGTGTCCCTATTCTCCAGGGACGTCCCTGATTTAATGAAGCCGTCCCAGTTTCTGATTTGATTCCAGAATGCCCCACTTTTCCTTAGGATGTCCTCATTTTCATTGGAGAAATGTTGGAGGGTGCACAACAGCTTGGAAGCTGCACTGCAGACTGTAGCACAGCTGCATCACATACGGCTGCTTAATGTTTTGGAATTTATTCTCACCACCGCCATTATTAAATTTATTCGTTTTTCAAGAGCCTATTCAGGAAATGTAGAATTCCCCAAGTCCAAAAGTCATATACCTGAAAATGCAGCCTGCAAATTCAGAAGGATTAACTTGTGGTATATTTTTGTGTAGATTATCTAATTGTTAATGCAGGGCCCAGAACCATTGAACCTGTATGATGTTTTCGGCGAAACTTCATGCTGTTCTTTGGAGCAGCATGAAAAATGAACATTAGAAATGGAGCGATTTGCCCTTCATCAGACAAATAAGAAGGTTGGGGAGAGAGCAAAAGCAGTAGAGACTTAGACTTAGACTAAACTCAGGGATTGTATGCAATGCCATTGGGTGGCGAGTGAAGGCTAATTCCCTTCTGGAAACCTGCTTTGCCCATCCTTTGCCCTCCTTAGCTGGCAGAAATCCATGGCAAAGACAGATTCCCAGCCATGCTGCTTGTCTTGGCGGCGGCTGGCTGGAACTTAGGACTCTGGCAGAATATATTAAATAGTTTATGAGCTCGTTCTTTCTAGCCCCTTTGCAGATAAATGATTTGGAACATTCTGCCTGTGTTCCAGCCAGTTGCAACAGCTTCCTCCAGGCGCTGCGTGGATTTGTGCAGAAAGGGCGTTTGAGAAAAGGGGCCAAGCCACTTCCTCATCGGATGCTTGGCACAGTCTGCGCGAGGAAAAGGCGGGAGAAGGAAGCACAGATGAGCTGGAAGCAGCAAGGAACAGAAACGTCTCAGTTGCCAGCAAGGTAATAATATCCCAAACTGAGATCCCAGGGACTGTCTCCCCTGCTGCAGCTGTGGTTTAAGATTACCTTGCTTTGCTTCGGTTTATTGGTAGCTTGCCTTGGAGGCTGCCTTATCATCAGTCCAAGGGCAAGACAAAGGGGACTGGAGGGCCACATTGGGCTCCTGGATCTGAGATTCCCCAGCTCTGAATGTCTGCAAACTGTTGCAGGAAACCCCCCCCACACACACACACACACTCACACATGACATACACAATGTTTCTGTTATAAATTCATAGAAAATCAACCGTACATCAGATCTACACCGGTCCACTTTTATTTTGCTCCATGAAGGAAGGACTATCAAAAGGGGATAGTTTGATAGAGGGCGGCCATAATCCCTTGAGCATACTGACAAGGTAGGTAGGAGCCCTACCCAGTTGGCATGCCAACCTTGATGGTCCTAGACAGAAAACCATCAAGGACACAAAGAACTTGCATATGGGAGTGGATTCAACACAGACTGAAACAAAGGACAGTGATCAGCTTTTCCCTCTGGGGGCAGGAAACTGCCAGCTGCCCTTTGTCCTCTGGAAAATACTCATGGGGAGGGGGAAAGGAGGGACCAGCCAGGTGACAAGATACTCAGGTTACCTCCACAAACCCCTCCCGCAACCCCTCCTTTTTGTGATGTATCAATGATGTAGTCATGATGTAGTTGTGATGTAGGGCTAGGGGTGTAGCTTGGGGGATTAGTAGCTAATAAAAGTTGGGGTCTTCTTTTGTTCTGGGTTTCCATCTTGTTTCAACTGCAAACAAATCAGGATGAATGTTCAATAAACAGATCACCTGGAAGCATCCAAATCTCCAAAGGCTGAAGTTGTTCCAGGCTGAATACAGACTAGTGAAGGGCGCAGACTTGCATATATGGCAGTGTATATGCATGTTTATTAACCTTTCCTCTCCATATGGCCCCTGAGAATCTAGTTTGCCCCTTCTTTGTCCCCGCAAATATAACTGAAGAGGATGTGCTGCTTGCGAGACTTCTCTTAGCAACATGAGCGGCAAGAATGAGGAGAACTTCCAACACACAGGCCCCACCTGCACTAAACATATAAAGCAGCAGCATGCCACTTTGGGTAGTCACAACTGCCTCCAAAGAATCCTGGGAACTGTAGTCCGTTAAGGGTGCTGAGCATTGTAAGGAAAGCCCTGTTCCCCTCACAGAACTACCATTCCCAGAGTTCCCTGGGAAGAAGGGTTTATTGCTAAATAGTTCTGAGAATCATAGCTCTGTGAAAGCAGGGACGTGGACTTATAAAAAATATTGGGGGGGCCCGGGAAAGCTCATGAATAATAAATAAGCTCATGAATATGCAAATAAAGTGGCGCCGCCTCCTCATGAGCGAATAGGGGAGAGCGTGCTGCGCCTATTAATCAGCTCCAAAGGAAATTGGGTGGAGCTTTTGCTCGGGAGGGAGGGCAGGAGGCATGCAGCCCGACCCTCCCTGTGCATTTTGGGCTGGGGGAGGGGCGGCGATGGCGCTCTGCTGGAGGGGCGCCGGAGATTATTGGGGGGGCAGAGCCCCCCCAAACTAATTTTTGAGGGGGCTCGGGCCCCCTCAAGCCCCATGGAGCCGGCGCCTATGTGTGAAAGGGATAGGGGTCTCCTAACAGCTCTCAGCATCCTTAACAAATTGCAGTTCCCAGGATTATTTGGAGGAAGCTGTGACTTTTAAAAGTGGTATGACACTGCTTTCAATGTATAGTACAGGTGGAGCCTCGGATTCTTGCAGATAATAGCAAATAATGAGTTCAGAGACAGTGATGAGGGAGAGGAAACTCTGAACAACCAATCTGCCAGCAAATATTCAGTTCAGCTGATGATCAGTCTTTCCTGTTGTATAATTTTTCTGCTAATGGTTGTTGGGGAAAGTGTATTTTAAATAATTTTAACACAATGTTATTTTAAATCTGTTATAAACTGGCCTGATAACTTGGCTATGAACAATAACCGTGATGTACTGTTTCTGCCACCTGTGAACCCACACAGTCTTAGGCTGGCACACAAACCCTATTTCTATATATCAGATGTTGCTGAACTACAACTCCCATCAGCCCCAGCAAGCATGGCCAATAGCCAGGGGTGGTGGGAGTTGCAGTTCAGCAACATCAGGAGAAGCAAAATTTCCTCACCTGCTAAAAATGAAACATCTGGCTCTATGCTTTAGGGTGTGGTGTCTTCCAATCTGAAACACACAGGTAAGGAGGGGACTAATAGTAGGGAGCTGATTGTGAACACCAGCCTTTTTACATCATCATGGAGGCACCTTACATTTTAAAAGCAGCTTCAGTGTCACCTGTGAAGGCTCCCTCAGCCACTTGAAAACAAACAAAAAAGACTTCTCATCTATCAGCTTTGGAGAACATGCTCTGCTTTAAGCACAGCCATGCAGGAGAACAGGAAAGGTGTCTTGGTGGTTGTCACTCAAAGAAGACCCACCTCCCTGGGCATTTCTGACCCCAAACCGCAGAAGCAGCAGAAACCAGACAGGCATGATGCGCTGGACTTATGGTGTTGCAGTGACAGGGAAAGAGAACTCTGCCTGGAGCTGTCAGCAGAAGGACATGATGGGTAGGAGAGGGCAAATGTGGGAAGGAAATTCTGAAGGTAGAGGACCATGTCAAGAAGAGAGGGAAGCAAATGGCAGGAAGTGAAAAATGTTTCTCCCTCCTCCCCAGTGTGACAGCATAGATACCTGGCAGCCAGTTACGTGATTTAAGGAGGAAGAGAAACCCCAATTCTTCGCAGCACCAGGGGATATCTAGGCTTAGCTGAAGGTGGGAAATGACACCTGAGAGTGGGGGAAATTGCTGGTGAGCAACTGGATCTGCTAGGCTCATCTTTCTAATTAATGAGCCCATTTGACCTGGAGAGTGGAACTAATAGTAGAAACAATGGCCTTAGCACAGGGGTGGCTGTGGCACTGAGGAGGGGGCTTCCCTGCAAAATGTCATGGCACTATGAGGAATGTGGCTGCTGTTTGCCCCGGAGACCAGCAACGTGATAACGGTGGCATCTAGCCTTCAGCAACTTGAGGAATTGGTTGCTTAGCTGGTTCAGGTGGGTTGTTATTTTGCAAACTGGAAACATTTGCAAGCACTGATATTTTCCTCCTGCACGGTGAAAACAGCTCAGCCTAATCTGGCAGCGTTCTTCTCTTAGAAATAGATATGCATAAATTGTTTCTAATGAGACCATCTGCCTTTTATAGCCCCCTTGGAAATAAACAGTACCCAAAGACCACTCTGTCTTGTACAGATCGATGGCCCAAAAGCCTGCTCTTGCCAGGGGGGGAGGGAAAGGGGGAGACATGAATTGGATTTGCTGAGAGGGAACACGTTTTGATTACTGCCATGCAGAATGGCTGGACTGCAGCGCATGGAACAGTGGGGGGGAATTGCTAAACATCACTGGACATCCGCTCTCGAGAAACAACATCTGGTGAGTCTTCTTCAAAATTAGACAGTGTCATTAATTTATAGCAAGTGGAAGAAAATAAAATATTGTATTGTTCAATGTTTCCCCCTTCAAATGTTCTTTCAAAACCCCTTTATTTTATTTTAAACATATTCTGTTTCTTATTAATGGCTCAAATGTTTAATGTAAGTACCTTTAACATGGGTTTTTCTGTGCTTTCAAAGACCCCATAGTGTACAGTGGTACCTCAGTTTATGTACTTAATTCGTTCTGGAGGTCCGTTCTTAACCTGAAACTGTTCTTAGCCTGAAGCACCACTTTAGCTAATGGGGCCTCCTGCCGCTGCGGTGCCGCCGCTGCATGATTTCTGTTCTCATCCTGAAGCAAAGTTCTTATTTCTGGGTTAGCGGAGTCTGTAACCTGAAGCGTATGCAACCTGAAGCGTATGTAACCCGAGGTACCGCTGTACTGCAATGCTTCATAGGAGATTAAGGATGCAAACCTATAGACCAATGGTTTCCTTAAATGGGTGTTACCGCCATCTGGGGGCAGTGGGATTACCGGGGGGACACTAAGGGGCAAGGGGGTAGTACGGGGGTGCTGAAGGTGTAAATGACTATCAGATTTTGAAAAGCAGGTAACAATTCTCAATAGCTCAGTTGGTAAAGCATGAGACTCTTAATCTTAGGGTTGTGGGTTCAAGCCACATGCTGGGCTAAAGATTCCTGCATTACAGGGAGTTGGACTACATGACCCTTGGAGTCCCTTCCAATTCTACAATTCTATGATTCTATTTTCTTGAATTCATCGAACTAAATAGTTCTAACTGAATTTTGAATAAATGGGCAATTAATTGTTAATACTTTGAATTTTAGTGTGTTATCTTCCTTAGTGTGCAAACCGCTGTTCTGAATAATTCTTTGTATTGAGTAAGGTAGGAGCCACTGGGAATGAGTTTATGGAACCAGGGGGCCAGTAGCCCGCAAAAGTTGGGGAACTATTGCTACAGTGGAACCTTCGTTTTCAAGGGTTTCGGAAGCCGAACAATTCGGCTCCCGAACTCCGAAAAACCAGAAGCAACTGTTTCCATTTTTGAACGTTTTTCGGAAGTCAAATGCTGAAATTCCTGTAGCTTTTCATACCTGAAATACTATATAGCGCTAGGATTCCCTGGCAATGCGACAAATTAATTTGGCTTCTTTGTGATGTAGTCACTCACACATATTTTATCTTTTTGTAGAAATGAGCAAAAGTGCAGTGCAGCAAGCACAGCCTAGACGTTAAAAGTGGAAATAGGGTGATGGTGGGATAGTGCAAATAACTTATGCTTGGGGGGAAAGAGGGAGAAGCTTGTGCTAAATTCCCTGGCAGTTTTACAGACTTAAAATGGCTGCATTGCTGCTGGGCATGCTGGGCCAATATTTTTCGCTGCTGGGTTTTCTGGCACTTGTGGAGCTGGCTAGCAGGTGGGTGGGAGGGCAACAAGGAAGGGCCCTGCAGAGGAAGGCACAGCAAGGGCTGTCTATGTGCAGGGAGTGGGGTGTCAGTGGAAGAAGAAAGCAAGTGAGTAGTGTTATGTACTGAAGTTCTCATCCTGGGCCAGCAAGGGGATATTGTAGATAGTTTTCACTCAGGTCCGCGTATGCAAATAAGGAATTGAAAGTGACATTCAGTGATTGGATAGTTACAGAAAGTTGTTACTGTTGCTTTGTAGTTGAACGCTATATAAGCAGGTTGGTTGAACCCTTCAGCCCAGTTCTGTTCTGGCCTGTGAATAAACAAGAGCTGTTTGAAGAATCGCTGTGTCGTCTGATATGTTCACCCACAACTTAACAAGTAGCAGGGACCAACCAGGTAGCTTCTCCCCATGCATTCTTCCTCCCTTTCCTCCAAGCAGGACTGGAGTGAGATGTGCTAAGGCCCTGAACTACGTCAGATTTAATGGAAAGTACAAAGAAAAATGGAAATAACGAACTTTTATATTTGCACGTATGCTGATAGATAGGCAAGGATGCAACTAAGAACGTAAGAATCTAACAAGTTAACATACAACTTGCAATACACCTATTTGCATATGAAATATTTTTCAAATGAAAATACCCTATGAATTCTCACTTAGCATAAATGAAAACTACTGTATATTATAGTTATCTCTGCACAGATTTATAAACAACATGACAGATAATTGTGCCGCCATTGGGTGTATTTTTGTCATATCAGAATGATAACATCTGCTTTAGAGTCTGTTTCCCTTTTATTTTTTAACCAATTATGTAAAGCTCGAAATTTATTTATTTATTTTCTTGTATTTTTAGGCCCTTCATAATCGGAGGCCCTGAATTGTAGCTTACTCAGCTTGTGCAGAAAGCTGGCACTGCCTCCTGCAGGGGCGCCAACTATAGTGGGCTCTGGTTGCCCAAGCACCCACAAAAAATTTGTTGAGTGCTCACCACCCACGTCGCAAGGCCCCACAGAACTTCCAAGGTCTCGCAAGGCCTTGGGCAGCTTCTCTTGGGCCTCAAGAGACCTCAGAGATGCTTTCCAAGGTCCAGGAACCTGACTTCCGGTGGCATCGGAAGTCAAGTTCCGAGGTCAGGGGGTGCGTGTAACGTCATGATGTCACGTCGCAATGTGACGTCATGTGCACTAGGCACCCATAACCTGCGGCCCAAATGGGCTCCCCTGGCCTCCCAGGTCTGGGTCTGCATCTTTGCAGGCTCGGATGGGAGCAACCAGGCTGAGATTGCTCAGTAAGTAGAGCTTGATAGGGCAGCTGCATGAATTCACTTATGAAGCTTTCAGAAATTTCTGCTATTCCAGCTGGGCTAGGATAAAAATGGTTAAAGCAAAGGAGCAGCATGAATTAAATTGAGGGAAGGGAACCTGGTGCTGTACACTCTCCTGAGCACTTCTTCATTTGTAACAAATAAACCCACCCCTGCTTTATATGCAGAGAGGGCAGAAATGTCAATGGCTGCCTTGCTGACCCCTGTCCTCTCTCCTTTGGCCCTGAGTGTGCCTTAGCCAGCAATGCTTCTCTTATACCTGTTTCCAGACCCGTTGTCTGCCTCCAGCCTGATTTCATGAGGGTTGTTGTTGTTGTTGTTGTTGTTATCTTCTTAACTGGGCATGAATAATACAAAGTTGCATGCAAAATGTTATGTCAGAGGATGGAGTGAGAGCTAAAGCAAAAAAATCTAATCTAAAACCAAGCGAGGAAACAGAGAGAGGGAGTATCTGGAGAAGAAATTTTGTCACTGTGAACATCTTCAAGATGAAAAACTGTACACACAACAAGCAAAAGCATTTGAATTCACAGCAGGTCTCCCGAGATCAAGTTGTGAATTTCTGAAAGCGAACGCCTGATCAAAATTTTAAATATGGTAATAAAGAAGACACTCATAATTAAGAAGGCAAAAACAATTAGAGGATCTTTGTTTTATGGAAGTTAGAAGTTTTCACAGTAACATCATCATTCTTCACCCCCCAAAATTATTGACACTCCACATTCAGTTGTATTAAAATGAACTACGGGCAGCAATAGGCTGAGTTGTAGCTGCTTTTCTTTTCTTTTTTTCTTTATTTTCTTTCCTTTTCAGTTCTAACTTAGTTCAAGATGAGCTCAGTTAGGCCAGTGCTTCCTCACAACACTTGTGCTCCAATGAAGATTGAGCTATAAATATTCTAAATATTGCCCTTCGCGGGGGCACAGGACTCCCATGCTTGAAACAAGAGGAATGTTCAGCTGGCCAGTATTTTCGAATTATAATGCAAGCCTCAGAAAAGCTGTGCCTACTGAAATTCCCGCTTTTACGCTGCTCTGTGCAAATGGAGCCTTTTAATCATTTAAGACTTCTTCATTTGGTGAGTGCCAATTCTTTTGAGGAGCTGCCTCCCCCTCTCCCTTTCCCAGTGGCGTAGCGTGGGTTGTCAGCACCCAGGGCAAGGCAAGTAATTTGCGCCCCCGAACCCATGGATTTTAGCACTCAAGTCCCTCCACACCGCACCGCACACCTGGCACCCACCCCCTCCACAGTGGGTGGCGACCCGGCGGCTCGGATCGGATTCGCACAGCCAGCACTGCAGTGAGAGAGAGTGAGTGAGCCAGGTAGGGGCAGAGAGCTGCGAGTGCGAGCGTGCCCCCCCCCCCGATGTTGCGCCCGGTGCGGCCGGCCCCCCCTGCACCCCCCACGCTATGCCACTGCCCTTTCCCTCCCCCAATCTCCTCTAGGCCCTCCTTGAATCTTGCTCAGCATGATCCTGCCTTCCCAGGAAGAGGCTGCTTTCCTTTTGCTGTGATAAGGGTTGTTTTCTGCTCAAACATTCCATGGGCAACTACTATACTGCTGATTTTCCCACCCCTACTCCCAGTTTTGATAATGTGCATCGACTCTCTGAGATTCCTCTCTCCTAAAGTCCTGCGGTCCTTCATTTTTCACCTGGAGTGACTGAGAAAAGTTCAAGCCTGATTCAATATTTTGACAGGGAGGGGGGAATCTTAAGATTTTAAAAGGAGCCCAGGCTCCATTTACTTTTCGTAGGAAGCCATTGAAAAGTTAACATTGGCAGAAATATCTATCTAAGATTTACTAGTGCCTATATTTGCATAAGTGGCTTCCTCGACTAAGATGTCAAGAAAATCTGTAACCTGGGAAAGTCAACTGTTTGTCTGACACATCTGATTCTATAAGTAAATAGTTTTCACATATATGCTTTTGCTTCAAATACTATGTCCACTGTCTGAGGGCACTTCCAGGCTGTCACTGTTTTCAAGTGGGATATACGGGCAAGTTTAAATTTCACAGAGTGGAAAATTTCCAGCTAAAAAAAACAAAATTAAAATAGCAGCTCCCAATATCTCTCTAAGAGGAAACAGCTTGAAATGAATGGGTCTTTAGAGTGTGTTGAAGGCCTGAATTGATTATACATATTGGAGTCAGGGTACATTCCACAGTTGTGGGGCCACACCTGAAAAGGCTCTGCCACTCATGTCTGCCAGTCTAGTTGCTCTCTCTGGCAGGCACACAAATAGGAGATTAAAAGCTGTTTTCAAAGTGTAATCGTGCTTTTTCCTTTGAAGTATATTGCTGATAGTGTACCTAAGCAATATGCAAAACTATATATGCATGGTTACTGGGGCTAGAGTTGAATGCACTAGATCAGAGGTAGGGAATCTCAGATCTAGGGGACAAATTGGGCCTACCAGGCTTCTCTATCTGGCTCTGAAATCTTTCCTCAGGCCACACACTGCCCTAAGCCACACTTCTAGTTCGTGATGCATCACATCTACCTTGAGTGTTTTTGTCTGGCTAAAATGTGTCATTGAACACCTATAATGCCTTTGTTTGCTAGGACGGATGACAGAAGCTGCATATACATCATACATTTTTTTAAAAACACCCCCCCAAAAAAAAAAAAAATTCTGGGCGCTGTAGTTTGCCCCTCAGAGAACTACAATCCCCAGCACCCTTAACAAATCTCAGGTCCCAGGATTCATGGTCAGGGTGCTTTAAATATATGGGATGAAAATGTGTGTTGAAGCTAGCCTACTGTGCAACTATAAATATTACATTTGCTGCCCCACCTCCTTTTGTCTCTGGCTCTGCCCACCACTAGATACCAAAAGCAAACAAAAATGCAAACAAATGGATGCTGAGACAAAATGTGAGAACATGTGGCAATGTAAAAAAAAAAATGTTGTGTTGAGGAAATGAGATAAAGATGGTGTGGTGATGGTGGTGGTGGTGATATAGTCTACCTTTCTTTATAAATGTGTTTTAACTGTTTTTTATTCTTAATTTTAAAATGTTGCAACCTGCCCTGAGACCTGCTGGTGAAGGGCAGATAATATTTTTAAAATAAAATAAAAATACTAATAAGACATGCAACAAGGTAAACAGATTAGCAAATAATGAAACAAAGCATATAATAGTGGGAAGAAGCAGGGGAAATAGCAATACAGTGGTACCTCGGGTTAAGTACTTAATTCGTTCCGGAGGTCCGTTCTTAACCTGAAACTGTTCTTAACCTGAAGCACCACTTTAGCTAATGGGGCCTCCCGCTGCTGCCGTGCCGCCAGAGCACGATTTCTGTTCTCATCCTGAAGCAAAGTTCTTAACCCGAGGTACTATTTCTGGGTTAGCGGAGTCTGTAACCTGAAGCGTATGTAACCCGAGGTACCACTGTACCCACAAAATACAAGTTTCCCCCACAAAATACAAGTTTCCCCCTGGTGCTGGAAGACATGGAGTGCTGAGAGTAGGCAGTGCCACCATTGAGAAAACATCTCTCCTGGGAACAGGAGGACTTCAGGTGTTAATTGGGCACTCAAGGGGATGGATACGGACAGGGAGAGACAGGTCTTCCAAGTACCTAGGCCCAAAGCTGACCAGGACTTTATAGGTAAAAGCCACCATCCTGAACTGAGCCTGAAAACTAATAGATAACCGGTACAAGTATTTTGGAACAGCTGAGGTTCCTGGGTGTGTCTCTAGGGTAGCCGCATGAAGAGTGCATTGCACTACTCAAGCCAGGAAGCTACTAAGACTTGGATAAGTGCGAACAGATCTGACCTCTCCAAGAAGGATGCAGCTGGCATGCCAACTGCAATGGAATCCAAAGCATGAAACCGCTTTTCACTATATCTGTCCTTCCATAACAACAAGGCGTCCAAGTCATGTGGCCTGAGCTTTATATAAATCCTTTAGATAGTGCTTTCCTTGGGCTGATCCTGTCTGGCAGGATAACAAACATCTCCTGAAGTTTACACCTTTGAAAGTTACTTCCACAGGGGAAACAATGTGTTAAGTATCACTATGCTGTGCATGCATGAAACACAAGGAAACCCAAAACACACAGAGAGAGAGAGAGAGAGAGAGAGAGAGAGAGAGAGAGAGAGCGCTGGCTGGTTGCTCACATGCTTTCTACTCTGTCATTACCCCGGAACGCAACATAAAAATGGACAGTTTGGGACATGCTTTTGCCTGGGTAAACTCTGCCTGTTACCTTCCAGAATGGAACCTGCTCCATTGGCATGTAGAATAATGCTATGCTCTTTATATGTAAGTTACCGAAATGGCTTTTAGTATGTATATCATCAAATGTAAAAGCTAATTAGAATATACTGGTAGCTGTAAAAGCTTATTTCTCTCGTTTGCTTTATGTTGAACCATTTAATAAAGTTGACTGGCTTGGTGCTAGCTTAGGATTGGTCTCACCCATGCAGCTAACCAGCTTGTATTTGTGCTATAGATTTGTAAGAAGCAATAAATGGGAATAACAAGGCTGAGTATGGCTGACAGCACCAACAGTCTTGAAAAGTGTTATTTCCCTATATTCAGAAAGTCCCATAGATCTGAATAGCTTTGGGCTTCAAAGCCAGGGAGAGCTCAGAGTGGTGGCATCAGTTGAATATTAAAGAGATATTCTACCCCGGAGAACCTACCAGTTTTTCACACCAGTTTAAGCTGGTAAAAGACACTCCTAGTCACTGCTGCCACCTGAGTTTCTAGAGGAAGAATGGAGAATCTGTAGACCTCCAGAAGTTGTTAGGCTCCAACTCCCATCAGCCCCAGCTAGCATGGCCCAATGGTCAGGGATGATGGGAGTTGTAGTCCAACAGCATCGGGAGGGCCTAAGCATCCCCACCCCCATACTAGAAGCAGTGCCATATTAAGGAGAACCCGCAGGCTGTAAAACTGGTTATTCAGGAAGTGATGCCACATTCTGGAATCAGAAACTCCCACAAAGATCAGTACTTCCATGTTATCTGTTTGTTGCTCCCCATCTAGTCCCTCAACGCCATCTCACAACTATTCAGGCTTCCACTACCTCCCTAAATTCAGCTGAAAATGAGAGATATTGCTGGGTGTTATCTGCATACCAATGACTCTTCAGACCAAACTGCCTGATTATTTCAATCAAAAGCTGTCTGGAGAGACATCTGTGGTACCCCATTGGCCAAAAGGCAGAGTTGTAGTCCCTCAACACGACTTTCGGGCCCTATGGTCACAGAAGAACTAGAGCCATGTCAACATAGTGACCTAAATCCCATCCTCGTCATATGGCCCAGAAGGATACCATGGCTGATGCCACTGAGAGAGCTAGGAGAATCAACATGGTCACACACTCCCTGTTCATCTCATAGCCCGAGTTAGCGACTAGGGCAGCCAAAGCGGTTTCTGTTCCAAAACTGGGCCTGAAAGCTGACAGGAACTGTGCCACCATTATATGCTTAAGCATATTGCCTAAGAATTGAATATTAACAATTTGGTAGTAATTCGCCAATTCAGAAGGGTCCAAAAATGTGTCGTTCCCCCTTTTCTTAAGTTCTGCTGTAATCTGCCCAACTCCCTCTACCACCTCTGAACTCAAAAGCAGCACTCTGCAGCTGCCTCTTTCTCTTTTTCTGGGAAGTTACATAATTAACCATTTAATTTCTGTTTGTTATACTCTTCCAATACAACGTTTATCTTCTGAGAAATAAGCTTATCTTGGTTGCTTTCTGAGTATCTTACTAGAGCATTCTTGTACCCAAACGAAGCATTATTAATGCTTAAAAATGCTAGCTGAGCCATGATAAAAGGAAGTTGTAGACAACTTAAGTCCATGTCAGCAATTTTATCTGTAAAGTGTTTTGAAAATTGGTTGAAGCTAGCTTCCGGGAATTCCATCATCTCCTGTTGAGGCCCAGCTCTAAAATAGGTATCTCCCTGCTTAGAATAGCTCTGCTGGGTGACACTGAGCAAATGGGATGGTTGGAGGAAACTGTTTGCTGCCATTTCATTGCAAAGACGTTCTAGTCTGTGTTTGGTCTTCCACTGTCATTTGTCCAATACCACTCTAACCCTTGGCTCTCTTCTACAACACTTCTAGCTCCATAGTAAACCAAAGAGTCATTTGTTTGAACTCTACTAAAAATGAGAGATATTTAGGAGATATGGTGTTGGCTGTCCAAGTCTTCTGTGCCTTCCAGAGACTAATGAGATCATCGACAGAAAAGTCGGTCATGGTGGTAGGAAATTCTCTTAGCAGTGGCGGACTTTGGGCTCACGAATTTCAGTGGCAACTTGTGTAACACTAGAATTCGGTCCCCCTTCCCCGGCCTCTCACAATCCATTCTACAGCATTGTTGTGGCACCCCCTGCAGCAAGGCTCTGTACCAGTTGTACTACCCTAAACCCACCTCTGCTCTTGGCACCATTAAGAAGCTATTTGATTCTATCAGTTTCTGGGAGTCGACAGTTCTAACTGGTTTCTCACCACTGGCAGAGGTGGTGAGAAGCTGCAGTGATCACATCAAGGGAATCAAACCAACAGTCCAGACAACCAGATAATTCTCTTTCTCTTTTTTCCCCCTGCCATATCATTTCTATTAATTTTACAATAATGCTTTCCATTACAATCTCTCCTCTTATATTATACAATTTGGCTTTTTAGGGCCATGACTTCCTTCAAACCTTCCTTATGATTTTCTATCTTTCATTTCACATTTCTGCATTTTCACTACTTAACCATTGCTTTGAAATCAACAGCATCAAAGCATCATATTTTCTTATTTTTCTCTGCAGTGATTTTTATACCTTTCCTTACAAAGTTTCTTGCAATCCTACCAACATGTTTGATTGATTACAATTGTTTGGACAACCAGATAATTCTCATCCTTCCTGCCCCATACAAAAAACAAACAAACACACAAATCAATCAAGGGTAGGACCTGCCATATATTTGAAATTAGGTATCTGTTGGCGAAGGGTCATGGCTGTCATGGGAGCCTTGAAATACTGAATAACACCAGACTAGTGGGGCATTTCCACGAATGCTGGTATCTCCTGCAACAGTAAGTCTTGGGGGTTCCAATACTGCAGCTGAGATTACCTGCATCAATGGCGCCAGGTACATATACTTGAAAATGGCAGGCTCTTGGACAAACTTTTACCTGAAAAGCAAAAGTTGGAGCCCTTTAAAAGGTAACAAAATCTGGATACTTTTTATTAACTTTATAATGTTGATATTCTGCAGACAAATGTACAGTGGCGTCTTCGTGTGCTATCATTACCAAGGTATGATTAATGATTTAACGTTTTAAACTTTTAAAAATGCATAGACCACAAAGGGAAAATGGTGCAGCATAGAATCAGCATGATAAAAATAGATCATGCCACACTAACGTGATATCTATTTGCAGGGAAGGTATTAGAGGTGAAGCGGATACAAAGTGACTTGTCAGCTAGAGAGATCAGGCTTGCATGCCAAGGTTCTTGTCACTCACTGAACTCCTTATCTGAAATGGAGAGGAAAGTTTCTTCAGCGGATCACATTGGCCACTGTGGCCTGTGAGTCTGTGTGTTTCTCTCCTTCCTTCCTTCCTTCCTTCCTTCCTTCCTTCCTTCCTTCCTTCCTTCCTTCCTTCCTCCTTCCTTCAGCATGTGGCATAACACATTTGCTTGAGCCATCTGGACTGATTTTACTATTCCTATACTGTATCTCGTTTTACAGGTATTTCATTTCCCTTTGCTCTCTTTGCAGCACTCTGTGATCAGAATGAGCCAGACTAGGCTGTGTTCTATTAGGTGGGCTCAATCTCTTAGGAGTACAGTATGTGCGTATGTTTGCGTGTTCATGTGTGTACCCTTTATCAATAGGTGCTGTGTGAGCCACATCAGTGCCACCATCCCTCTCCAACTAACCCCCTGAGTTTACACCTCTTTCCCTCCCAGCTCCCATAGCCCCCACAGCTGGTCCCCATCCTACCAACTTTCGCATCCCTCGCATATTTCACTAATCCCTATCCCTCGCATATTTCACTAATGCAAATAATTGATTTATTTACTTACTGCCTTTATACCTCACCTGTTTCTCCAAGGAGCTCAGGGTGGTGTACATGGTTCTCCCCCTCCTCATTAAATCCCCACAATAACCCTATGAGGTGGGTTAGACTGAGAAGCAGTGACTGGCCCAAGGTCACCCAATGAGCTTCATGGCTGAGTGGGGATTTGAACCCTAATTTCCCAGGTCCTAGTCTGACGGTCCTTGCACTACACCACACTGTCTCTCTATGTATGGTATCAAAGCCAGTGGCGGAGCTTCGTGCTCCGGCACTGGGGAGCGGAGATCAGGCGGGCGGGACTGGCACGCGTCCTGGGGGCATGGTGCCCAGCGCGGGCAGGGGGGCAGCCACGATGGCACCCCAGCGGGATCGCGCTGCCAGGGGTGGTGCGCTCACCCCCACACTCCTCTTCCTCCGCCAGTGATCAAAGCGACTATGCTGGCTGGGACTGGGCTTGTAGCAGTGGCATTAGCGTGGGGGGTGCCAGGGGTGCCGTCCGCACCGGGTGCAACATCTGGGGGGGTGCGCTCGCTGCCTCCGGAGTCGCCGAAGAGCCTCGGGCGCAGGCTGTAGCGGAGCCGCATGTCTCGCGGAACCGCCGAGCTGTGCGCGCGTCCGGGCTGAAGGCGCCCGGCAGGCAGCGGCTCTCAGCGCTCGCCGCGGAGGACGCGCCAGGCAGCCCCTTCTCACAGCCCCGCCTCCGCCGCTGCTGCTGCAGCTGCTGGGCCGTTGCATTTTCCTCGCCTCTCTGCCCCCCTCCTCCTCCGGGCAAGCGGCGTCGTTTCGGCGGCAGCGCCAGCGGCAACTCGCAGGTTAGGGGTTAGGGGGGGCGCAAATAACTTGCCTTGCCCCGGGTTAGGGGGCGCAAATTACTTGCGTTGCCCCGGGTGCTGACAACTCACGCTACGCCGCTGGCTTGTAGCAGCCACCATGGCGAGCAGGTGCACAGGGCAGGTGGCAGCTTTTGCTAAAGCAGGTGAGGCTAGTTCAGCCCACAACTGAAAGGCGCTACAGTCGTGTATACTCCTTTCAGATGGTTGGGCTGAATCACCTTTAGACTCACTATATCACTGTTTTGACATTTTGTGGTTAATGCTGATCAAAGACTGAAAGGGGGAAAGGTTAAATCACTGTTCATTTGAGCTCCCTTTGCCCCATCCTCAATTGCAGCGACACACTTTGCCCCACAACAACCCAGTCCAGATGGCAAAACGCTTGTCATTCTAACCATTTTTCAGATTTTATGCAGCTGCTACCCAGCACTAAACCAGAGACCTGCTAAGCCTCTTCTACACCTAAACACCATCTGAAACAAATACATTTTTATGCCCCAAAGTCAAACATTTTATGGCTTTTGAATCCCATACCAAAAAAGAAGTCATTTCAGCAGACATGTGGCCTGCAACTGGTGCAGAAAATAGCTGCGGATGTCTCTTGACACAGATTCATATTTTTATACTAAGGAAGGTATTCCAAATATTTTATTTTTAAAAAAGATTTATACAATGTCCTACAACAAAATAAACCAAGGGCTCTGTGTTAAATTTTTGTTTTGTTTAACTCTGCCAGCTTCTAGCACAACTTCTCAAGCACTCAGAAGTTTTCAGCGAACATTTAACTAAAGTCAGAGGAATACCTGTACTCCCTCACTGAACCACCCTCTTATTCTTCTTCTGGTTTCTTGTTTTGTTTTTAATCTTCATTGAATTACTGCCAAATGCTCTTGAGTTTCCTGAAGTTCTCTGTCTCTCTGGCTACTGTTGCACAACCACGCTTACAGTCTCTTTACTTCCCCCATTCAACTGTTGTATGTTCCCTAAAATAGTCCCACAAGAGGAACCGCCTTAGATCTTTGTGCAGGCTTGAAGAAGAGGTCAGCAAAGGTCACAAAACTGTGCCTCTGGTGTTAATTTGCAGATTGGCGCAGGATAACTGTTGCTTCATCATCATTGCTATTACTAGTAATATTGTTGTGCCTTTATATAGAGCTTTAGTGTTCAAATCACATGCATTGCATGAAGCAAGTGATCAAATGATGCAACTGATCTTATCACCCTGGAAATTGCCCCTGTGGGGGGTTTTATGGGGTGCTGATGTCAGTTTATTTTCTGTCTTACCTGTACTTTGTTGTCTTATGTAGAAACCTTAACTGAATCTGTAATGCTTCGATTCTGGTCTACTGATCATCATATTAAGCTTAACTGAGCATTGTTCACTTTTTTTCTGTACCAGCCATCAGGAAAATACCTTGAGTCTCACTTGTCTGCATGGTGGGAAGAAACTGAAAGTGGAGATCAAGGGTAGAATAGCAGCAACTTCAAATTTGGTTGGGAAGCTGCATAACCTCCAACATTTTGTAAGGAAAAATCGGGGCACACACACCCCCATGCCCCATCTCTGTTGCTTGCTCCCTCCCTGCCGCTGACCCCACCCAATCGCTCCCTCCTTCCCTTCCCTTCCCTCCCCTCTCTTCCCTTTGCTGTCTTTGGCCTCCTGCTCAACAGCCTAGAGTGGCCTTGGGAAGGTTGCCCTATGCCCTGCAGCACCTGGAGACACCACAATGCCTAGAGCGGCCTCTGGGAAAATCCCAGATTGGGATCAGAAGCTGGGGCATCTTCTGTAAATTTCAGACGTCCCAATTAAATTAGGACACTTGAGGAGTCTGCAGCTGTGCTTCAGCATTTGGGGGAATAGTTTGAAGTTGTTATGAATCCAGTTCTGCACCTTCTAATGCCTGTTTAACTTGGGCCAAATCCACACCATACATTTAAAGTACCGTACTTCCAAGGCACATTTACAGCACATTACTTCCCCATAAAGAATGCTAGGAACTGCAGTTTCACCCTCATAGAGCTACAATTTCCAGCACCCTTAACAAACTAGTTTCCAGGATTCTTTAAATGTACATTGGATGTACTTTAACTGTAGGGTGTGGATCTGCCCAAAGTTGTTCAACAAAAGAATACAAAGACTGGACACTATGGCCACAATCCAGTATGGAGTTAAATGCACAGAAGCCCATTTATTTCATTGAGCTGGATCCATCCTTCTCACAGAAGAAGCTTCCATGTATGGAAGAATACTTCTGTGAACTGAAAGGGTTCCTCAATGGGCAGAAGGGTCCCTTCCATGACTGGAAGCCACTTGAGTAGAATGCAACCTTTGGGTCCAAGCCACTAAGTTTAAGTGGGTCTAGCTCTATGTGGAATTTGTCACGAAATTTTACTCAGTATTGATCCAGAGTAGATTCCAATGTATAGTTAGCAGAGTAAAAACTTAAACACATTGCAGGATATCCCCCCGCCACTGAAAAAAAAAATAGATCAGAGACAATTGTATTTCATCCAGCAGAGCTTTACTGATATTGAAGGCAAATGAGCATAATGGTCACAAATCCAATGCATTCAGGATTGGCACTGTCCATAAGAAATCCAGTTGCAGTAGGCTTAACTTAAACTTACAATAACTTATAATAAGTCTAAACCTTAACACTAAGCATACTATGTACAGAACACCACACCAGAAGGAAAAGAGATAGAGAAATGAAACCCAGGCTCCTTCTGACCTTACTTTTATAGTCAACATGACCTTGACAGAGGAGATAACAGAACCAGTTTAAACCAGCTGTACTCAGCTTCTCTGAAGGTATATAACCCAAACATCATGAACCTTCTGCTTTTTTCACACAGAGAAGCTTCCAGAACCCTCTTAAATTAAGTAGTTCTCTACACATCAGATCAGTGCTTTCTGCACTAAGAAATGCAACTAACAGAATTATGGCCTGCATGTCTCCAGCGATCTCTCCTACAGAGGTGCTCACAAGCCCTGTGGATGGCTCAGTTGGCAGAGCATGAGACTCTTAATCTCAGGGTCCCGGGTCCCAAGTTGGGCAAAAGATTCCTGCATTGCAGGAGGTTGGACCCTTGTGGTGCCTTCCAACTCTACTATTCTAATGGAGATCCCTTAGGTCGAAAAATGTGTTTCAGTTTACTCTCTGGCAAGGATGTGCCATGAGATGATCATTCAGAAGGCTTATTGAGTTGATATTCATCAGCATTTCATATATGCATCCCAGGGCCATTTGGGGCCTCTTTGGGGCAGGAAATGTGGTGGCACTGCCCCAAGCACCAGCCTTTTTAAAGGGGTATGTTAATACATAGGGACAGATATTATGCCAGAGCATGTTATTGGCAGTGGGCCACTGTGCCAGAAGAATTTCCTAGAAGTAGCATGCATCTGCCAGCCTCCTGTTCAAACTGTAGAGCCTGAAAATCACACTCAGTATCCATCCATTCATCAGTGGTTCTGGGAATCTCTTCAGCCTTAGTCAGTCCCTACCATGCAGCAAGGTGAAGCACGTTGCTTTGGCAGCAGGAAGTTTAGGGGGAGATGATAGTGACAGGAACCAGTGTCTGACTGGTGTAGTGAGATCCTTTAAGTTGTTGCCTATAGCATACAGGGCTCTGATTTAAGCAGCGAAACATATTGAGCCAGTACTCAATACCTTTGTGAAAATCAAGAAGGAATGGCAGTTAATTATTGCTTTTTTAAAAGCATTCACAGTTTTAAGCTGGCGGGGTGAGGGACTTTTGGCTCTCCAGAAGTTGTCAGATTCCCACTCCCATCTGCCACAACCATTATGGCCAATAGTCTGGAAGATGGGAGTTGTAGTCCAACAACATCCAGAGGGTCACAGATTTCCCATCACCGCTTTGTGGACTGGTCCTACTTACTCTCTTAGCATGCATGGAAATGTCATTGGTTTTTATAGGATTCGGGTTGTGGCAAAGGCCATGGATTAAATGGCTTTCCAATTCTGCACAAGCTATCCTTAAGATAAAAGGGATTCATAAGTCTGCAGTCAACTTTAGAATGGACAATGACAGCAAAAATATTATTGACCTACTTAGGTGAAATACATTTCTCTTAATTTTTTAAAACAAGTCTAGCAAGTGATCCCAAGTGGTAAGACGACAAGAGTGTTCCATTTGGCCAAGGGGAATGGAATTCAGGTGCCTCCTCACTCCCAGTACTAACTGGTTGACCTTGGGTTATCCAGGCTGCCTTAGCCACACCTTCCTCACAGGTTGTTAAGGGGATAAACGAGATTAGAATGATAAAGCACCTTGGGCTGAGATAAAGTGACACAGAAATGATTAATAACAATAAAGGAGCCAACCTCTCTTTCAGTGGAATATGGTTACCATGCTTGAGTTTTATCACACTGCTGTTACTATTATCATACACCAAATCATTAAGTGCCCATCCCTAGTTTGTAAATACATCTAATTTTAATTACAGTGATTTATGATTTAAATATTAATTTGCATTTGATGAGCCAGCAGCACTGCAAACCTCAAGGCATGTGGAATAAGAAATGCTGTTTAACTAAGGCGTTTGTGTTCCCTGTCCCCACTGGACCCGGGCATCCTATTGGAAGCAGTTTCTTTAACCCTATGCTGTTCAGAGTCCCTTGGAATGAGGGGGAAAGTAGATAGGTAAATGAATTCAAAAGGGCCCTCGGTAAATAAATAATAAAAAGTAGTTGTTTAGCTCCATAAGTCATTCCATGCAAAAGAAAAAGAAAGCTCTGGATTTCACCCAATTTAATTGATAACAATTGATAAAATGTATTGTCCAATGATATTATCATCTAGGCATGCTGCCTGCATATGTGGGTCTTTTCTTTTTAATTCTCCTCACAACCCTGTGGGGTAGGTTAGGTTGAAAGAGAGATGCCCAAGGCCACCAGCTTTATGACCAGGTGAAAATTTTGAACCAAGTCTCTCCAGTCAACTTCCACTTCCAGTTCCACTACAACACAGGTGGGAAAGGCCTTGTTATCTGACTCTTAGAACTCTTCCCAGGCAGTCAGTGGCCCCACTTCTGACTCAGAGTGTTTTTACCTGGCTGGAGAGTGTTTTTCAGTTCTGACAATGCCTCTTGAATGGCTGGCTAGAGGAAGGGTGTGTGTGTGTGTGTGTGTAGAAACTAGTCTCCTGTGCAACAGTAGAATCTCCATCCTTTCCTTTGCCCACATTTGCCTATGTCCCTCCCCACCCCTGGCATGTGGCCCCTGGAAGGTTGCCTAGAATTGAATGTGGCCCGTGGAAGGAAAAAAGGTTTCCTACTCCAACTCTACATGAAAAGTAGCTTAGGATGCTGCAACTCTGCAGGTATTTCTAACGGGAAGGCATAAATAAACCTAAAACCCTGAGGTCAACAACTTCTGGTCTGTAGCATTAGCAGGTAGAGGAATCTAGGCTTCTAGCTCAGCTCCTGGAAGTTAGCCCTCCTGGTATTGTGGGGTTAAACAAATACCTGATAAAGAAATAAACCTGTCAAATAAATTTTATTTTACAGAGGCCCTGGGCATTGGAGAGGTCTATGGTGTGCCTTGAAAAGAATCTCTTACAGATTTGTTCACATGAAACACTCTATATCACTTTGGGACGCTTGTGACAGGGACAAGAAGTTTAATACGAGAACTGGCCACAAATCGCCAGTGAAACTTCTTTCGTTCAAATGGCTTGAGAGACTTCGTTTCAACTACTCAATAGTTGGAGGGGAGCAATATTAATTAGGAGAGCTATTGACATGATTTCCACATGACTAGATCCCTGTATTCGGGAATATGAAAGAACATGTGAGGCACAAATTGTGTGCAGTGTGTGGGGTTGTGTGGAGGGGTGGCTTACACTCCCAATCATTGTGCATTGAGTGTGAGGGTCTATAGGGGTATTCTAAGTACTGTCCGCTGACTCACTTAAAATCTACCATGGTCAGGATTGCAAAGGATGTAGACTTTCCCTACAACTCTTTGCACTCAGCATGCAAAGATCAGGAATGGAGTGGGCATACTTAATCCCATGTTCCCTACACCGTTTGTGGCCTCCCATGTTTTTATTTTTTTTATTTTTAATGCCTATCTGTATTATAAATTTATAACAGTATCATACCACTTGTTTTTTCAAGGCTTCCCCCAAAGAATCCTGGGCACTGTAGTTTGTTAAGGAGCTGAGAGTTGTTTGGAGACCCCTATTCCCCTCAGAGAACTACAATTCCCAAGCAACCGGATTGACTGTTGAACCACTCTGAAAATTGTGGGGGCTTCCTAACAACTCCCTTTAACACCTTTAACAAAATACAGTACCCAGGATTATTTGCAGGAAGCCATGACTGCTTAAAATTGTATTATGCTGCTTTAAATGGTTAGTGCAGACAGGGCTAGGTCTATAAAGTAACGCGATAGATAACACCTTTGCCTTCACTTGTATCAGCTGGTCTTGAAGTGATTCTTTTACATAGCTCTGGCCCCAGTGCTTTTTCAATAAACCACAGACTGAGAGGGAAAATGCATATTTAGAAAACTTTATGGGATTTGGTTGGGTCCAGATCTGGGGAACATGGCCCAGCAAAGATTTACCCAACTGCTCTGCTTAGTAATATTTAGCAGGAGAAGCTGGAAGTGATTTTATTCTGTGAACTGCCCTGAAACCTGTGGGTATAGGGAGGTAGATAAATTCAAAAAATAAAAATAAATAATAGTAATTGTACTCTCTGTACAAACATTTTCAATATTATACTTAATTTTATTTTTAATTTTTAATTTTTGCTGCAAGAACAGCTTTGCAGTGTTATAATCCAACCAAGTTCTCCATGCTGCTGGGCTTATAGCTCTTTTCTAAGAAAGGGTAGCTTCCAGGACCCTTGCTTACACAGCCCTATCTTGGTAATAAAGTTTTCTAGTCACCTCCTAATCTTGCCAATGTTTTTTAATCCCTGCTGCAACTGCAACTGCAACAGAGGCTGTAAATTAGCACAGAAGCACACATATTTTAACAGCCCGAGGCCCAGATGGATATATATTTTTTTCATTCCAGCGTAATTTGTTTATTTTTCTTGACAAACCATAGCGGCAGATAAACAATTTTGTGTGGCTGGCCTGAGTTACCATTGTTTCTAGATTAAAACTAGGGCTGTTGTGATATTCCAGGTATAAATTCCAAAACTGTGTTTTTTCAGCTGTGAATTTGTCCATGCAAATCCTTTGGTAGGTGTCCAGTCTCCTTTCAATATCCTTTCAATATCTCCCATACAGAGAAGAGATAGGATTTTGAAGCGAGCAATAAAAGCGATTAAATGAGCTTTTTTTAAAAAAAATTCTCACTGCAAACTGCAAACAAATTAGCTGCTGGGTAAATTTCTTTCCCCATTTTCAGCCCAGTATATGTGTAATTGGACACGAAGAGAGGGAGGTATCCAGCTGTTTCTGAAACTGTGATTTAACTCTCTCTTTCAAAACAATGATGATATGCTTTTCTTTTGGCTCCTGGGAGGAAGGAAGGAAAACAAGCTTCTAAAAAAAAATATCATAGGATACTGCCCAAACAGTCCATTTCCATCTTGTATACACCAGAAGTTTTCAAACTGTAGTCGGTGAGTCACTGGCTAGGGTTCCATAGGATTCATTGGGACGGTCTGTGGAAAGGATGTGGAGGAGGCGAGAATATCCTGGGAATGAAGCACAACAATGGCATAGTGCTGGTTTGAATCTCATCTGGGCTGTTTCCTCAGCCAGCTAGCCTTCAGCAAGTGGCTATTTTTCAGTCCCACCCCTATCAGCTAATGGAGACAGTAATCCTGGGCTGGCCTCCTTACTGGGCTGTTGCAAGCAAGACTGAGATAATGTAAGTGAATCTCATATATATATATATATATGCAGGTTTTGGTGTCTTCGGGTGTCTTCCCGTGTAAGAGTTGGGGTGTCTAGGCGACGTTTCGACGAGGTCGCCTAGACACCCCAACTCTTACACGGGAAGACACCCGAAGACACCAAAACCTGCATTCCTGTACCCGTGAAAATCTACGAAAGCATATATATATATATATATATATATATATATATATATATATATTGTTAAAGATTTCTTGGTTTACAAAAGTATGTGCAAGTTACGTTTTCTACAGATCAGTTTCATTTGTTGTGAGAAATTAGTGTTACGTTAGGAAGAAAAGGGGGAAAGAGGTGGAGGGGGGAATGGTGAGTGAGGTGGGGTCGGGTGGCAATGCTTCTGTTCTACTTAGTGTATGTGTGGGGTTTCGTGTCAGCGTCACTTGTGTGGGTTCTCTTTACTATTCGCTTTTATCCCTTTGGTGGTGAGAGAGGTTGGGGGTGGTCTAGGGTGCGGTTGGTTGTCTTTGATTGGCTGTAGTGAAATATGTTTTCATGTGTAAGTGGGGTGTGTGTGTGTGTGTGTGTGTGTGTGTTTGGATCAGGTTAGCCATACTGATTTGAATGCTGTTGTTGTTGTCTTGTTGGGCTGTGTATGTGATAAAGGGTAACCATACCGGGGTGAAGGCGTCTTCTTCTATTTGTCCCCATGTCAGTTTCAGTTTGTTGGTTAGTTTTTCTAATAAGGCTGTTTCCCATACAGTGGGCGCTTGGGTTGTGAATGTGATCTGTGTGGGAGCCATGTTCACAACCTGCAGCGTTCGCAACTCGCAGTGCCGTGTCTGCGCATGCGCAGGTTGCGATTCAGTGCTTCTGCGCATGCGTGACCGCCAAAACCCAGAAGTAGCCTGTTCTAGTACTTCTGGGTTCTGGCGGGTCTGTAACCCCAAAAAACGCAACCTGAAGCGTCTGTAACCCAAGGTATGACTGTATTATTTGATACCATTGGTCTATGCTTGCTCCTGATAGGTCTCTCCAGTGTCTGCCTATGATGCTTCTGGCTGCTGAGAGTAGCTGCGTTATGAGCTCTTTGTGATGTGAGTGGGCATTATTGTCTTGGAAGATGTTTAGCAGTTCTGGGGTGACTTCTAAAACTTAGTTATTTTGCATATTTCTTGTATATAAGTGGATCATTTTGAACGTTCGAAAGCCACATCGAATCACAGAATTGTAGAGTTGGAAGGGACCCTGAGGATCATCTAGCCGAACCCCCTGCAATGCAGGGCTATGCAGCTGTTCCATATGGGGATCGAACCTGCAACCTTGGCACTATCAGCACCACACTATCCATCTGAGCTATCCACAAAGGCACACAGCAGTACAGTGGTACCTCAGGTTAAGAACTTAATTTGTTCCGGAGGTCCATTCTTAACCTGAAACTGTTCTTAACCTGAGGTACCACTTTAGCTAATGGGGCCTCCCGCTGCCGCTGCGCAATTTCTGTTCTCATCCTGAAGCAAAGTTCTTAACCCGAGGTACTATTTCTGGGTTAGCAGAGTCTGTAACCTGAATCGTCTGTAATCTGAGGTACCACTGTATTGTTGTTTGTATGCTCCGGCAGCTTGCAACAGAGTTCCCTATGAAAGAGCAGCATTTTATTCCTGCCTTTGTTTCAACTCCTTGCTCTGACTCTCCCCTCCGCTCTTGCTCTTGCCGTGCCACCTCACGGCCAGATGTTGCAGAACCCATCCCGAAGCTCTCTTTTTATCACCCTGAGCCCTCCGCTCTCGGTTTTGGTGGCTGCGCTTGTTCAGCTGTCGTCAGCAGCCTAGGAGTGCTGATCCACACACGGCTACTTCAAAGGCTGCAGGCTCCGGCAATCTAAAATAGAAAAGAGCACGCACGTTTGTCAGGGGGAGTCTAAAAATAGGCGCTGATAAAAACGAAAGGCCTTTATGAGGTGAGGTCGTTTGGAAACTCTCTTCGAAGAGGTGATCCTGTATCATTTGACAACCCGGCCAAAAAGGAAAGGATCAGTGAGAGGAGTTTTGCAAGGTGCCTTCTGTGGGCTGGGAAGGATGAAAAGAATGCTTAGCAGCCCTGTTCCTGCTTGGGTCCAGGTTCAAAGAGAAATAGCTACAAGATAATTTGAAGAGACGCCAAACAGATTATGACTTGGGACTGGGCCCTCTTGAATAACTGTGGGCCTTAGCTGGCATGTTGGGGGAGATCCATGCTTGGATAACCTAGTATCCCAACACTTAAAAACAGCTCCAGCCAGGGATTGAGGTAGGGGGACCAGAGATATTTCAACCAGGGCTGTGGTGCTTTTCCTGCTGCAGCATTTTCTCAGTTCTGACAAAGGGTGGTGTATAGCTTTTAAAATAAAATAAAGCTCCCTTGAAGCTTTGCCGTAGAAGAGGGAATCCTTTTCTCCACTCTGTGGCTAATAATTAGCTTTTAAGTTTTTCAAATTGGTGCAGGGGAAAGGATAACCCTCTCTCTGCTCAGCACTGGGCACTTGGTCCAGTTTCGGGGCCCCAGGACTTATGATATTGGGTCTCCTGCACTGTATCTTGCCTGACCCTTAGCGTCAAACTCCAGGTCCTAAGACAGAATGTGCAGTGGGTAGTTCATTAGGGTTTTAATCCTTATATACTTATGGACTTACCGTATATACATATATACTTATAGACAGCATCTTAAAAAGCAGAGACATCACCTTGCCAACAAAGATTCGTATAGTTAAAGCCATGGTTTTCCCAGTAGTGATGTATGGAAGTGAGAGCTGGACCATAAAGAAGGCTGATCGCTGAAGAATTGATGCTTTTGAGTTATGGTGCTGGAGGAGACTCTTGAGAGTCCCATGGACTGCAAGAAGATCAAACCTATCCATTCTTAAGGAAATCAGCCCTGAGTGCTCACTGGAAGGACAGATCCTGAAGCTGAGGCTCCAATACTTTGGCCACCTAATGAGAAGAGAAGACTCCCTGGAAAAGACCCTGATGTTGGGAAAGATGGAGGGCACAAGGAGAAGGGGACGACAGAGGACAAGATGGTTGGACAGTGTTCTCAAAGCTACGGGAGGCAGTGGTAGACAGGAGTGCCTGGCGTCCTCTGGCCCATGGGGTCATGAAGAGTCAGACATGACTAAACGACTAAACAACTACTACTTATGAACTAGACCAGAGGTGGCCAACTCCCAAGAGACTGCAATCTACTCATAGAGTTAAAAACTGGCAGTGATCTACCTCCTTTTTGGGGGTTCAGGTCAAAGTTGTTGAGTTTTTTCAGGGAGGAGGTAAAATGTTGAGCTTTTTTAAGGGGAGCCACAGTTGTTCAGGTTCTTTGGGGGGAGCCAATGATCTACCAGTGATCTACCATAGACGTCCATTGATCTACTGGTAGATCACGATCTACCTGTTGGACATGCCTGGACTAGACACTCGAGTCCCACAATTTAAAAAGCAGCATATGTAACTATTGGAAAGACTTTGTGACCATATAACTTTATCTCAATTAATCAGACATGGGGACAATTTTAAATCTGAACTCTTGCAACCTGAATTCAATTTTCTGTCAGGGTCTGGTGGGCTGATAAATACTCCCCTGAAATTTGTGGGGCTTCAGAATACTGCACTCTTTTTCTCTCTCCTTCTCTCTTGAAATGCTTTCAGATCCTACAATATTAATGTACAATTTATTAGAAAACAAACTACTGGTATGTACAACTTACTATCTAAACAACCACTGGACTTTGCAATTAACTACTCCAGTTCAGAAGACTGCAGAACATTTTCCCACTGAATCTATAAAATTAACGACCCTAGATTTGAATTTCAAAGTTTATCCACCCCAAAATGGCATTCCAGATACATTGGGGCCTATTAAATTAAACCAGCTGAGCAATAAAGATTATTAGAGTTGCTGTGAAGATTAATAATGGCCATTTGGTTCACTTGTTTTTTTGTGGGGGGCATCCTAAAGTAGTACAGTTTTGGTCCTAAAGTAGTACTATGTTCTTCGGTGAGCCTTCTCTTTGTAAACCTGGGATATCTTTCTGTTTAGAGCATCAGATTCAAAGAGCTGTTTTGGTGGCCAAAATGATCATTTTGCAGTCCTGGAAGTCCCATTTTCCCCTTTGGCGGTACTCTGTGTTAGTGGTATGCTCAATGCTTTTGCCAAGGAAAGCATCAGCTAGAACAGGCAACCTAAGGCCCAGGGACGGATGTGGCCTAATCTCCTTCTCAGTCTGGGAATCAGCATGTTTTTACATGAGTAGAATGTGTCCTTTTATTTAAAATGCATCTCTGGGTTATTTGTGGGGCATAGGAATTCGTTCCCTTCCCCCCCAAAAAACATAGTCTGGCCCACCACATGGTCTGAGGGACAGTGGACTGGCCCACGGCAGAAAAAGGTTGCTGAACCCTGGGCTAGACTCAAGGGACACCTCAGCACCTTCCTGTGCACATGGCAAGAGATGTATATTCTCTGTCTCCATGTGCTGCTATTGTACTTCCCTTCTGCCTTTCTCCCTTCTTACCTTGTTTCCCTGATTTGTACAAGATCAGTACAAACCTTAATGAAAGGCCATTTTTCTGTGTGCCTTTAAAGAAAAAGAAAAGCAGATATGCTTATTCCCTGAAGGACCGCCTCACATAATGATCCTTTCTTCTGTATGGATATCCTATAGTTTTTCTACGTGGAGATCAGTTGCGTATATGAAATAAGATGAGCAATGCATGTATGCCATGCATGAAGAACGCACACGCAACTATTTTACTATGTGCATTATTCATTCATTCACTTAATTATTTAATGTAGGCATTTATATCCCACCTTCAAATTAATTCTGAGGATGACTAGGAATGTGTACACATTTTGGGAAGCTATGGTCAGTCATGTCAACTGGATTGTTTAAATGATTCTGAATTTTTAAATCACAGGTTATTTACTTTTTTTCTTTAAACCAGATGCATCTATTAACATAATAAAGAGAGAATGAACCATCCAAGGCTGTGTGATGTACTGTGAAGCATTACTTTGGGCACTTCCTAAGGCCAGGGAGATCTTGTTTGTTTAATAAGTTACTCATGAATATGCAAATTTGCATCAGCACAGCACCTCAGTTCTGTCACAATTAATGAGTTGCAAATTAATGTGACAACAAAAGGAAAATCTATTTAGTGGCAGAACTGTGGTTCATACCTAATGCAGTGATTGTGGGTGGTTCTTGCCATAGGAAATACCTGGGCATTCTGCAATTTCTTCCTTTCTCATTACTGCTGCTCGACATTCTCCGTAGCTAATCTTCTACAATGCTCCTACAATTGCGTAGGTTAAAAAAGGTAAAGGGTAAAGGTCTGGATGGTTAAGTCCAGTCAAAGGTGACTATGGGGTGCAGCGCTCATCTCGCTTTAGGCCAAGGGAGCCAATGTTTCTCCACAGACAGCTTTCCAGGTCATATGGCCAACAAGACTAAACCGCTTCTGGCGCAACGGGATACCGTGATGGAAGCCAGAGCGCACAGAAACGCTATTTACCTTCCCGCTGCAGTGGTAAATCTAAAAAAATGTAGTATAAACACTGACAACTGGAAAACACTGGCTTGCGAGCGCTCCAATTGGAGAACAGCTTTTACCAAAGGTGTCATGGGCTTTGAAGGCACTCAAACTCAGGATGCAAGGGAGAAACGTGCTAAGAGGAAGGCACGCTTGGCAAATCCACACGGTAATCAACTCCCGCCCAGAAAATGAAGTCCCCACTGTGGAAGGACGTGTGGATCCAGAACTGGCCTCCACAGTCACTTATGGACTCATTGTTAAGACAGTGTTTATGGAAGACAATCTTACTCTGCTACGAGTGATTGCCAAAGAAGAACCACCTATTTATCTACTTGCACCGGTGTGCTTTCAAATTCCTAGGTTGGCAGGAGCTGGGACAGAGCAACGGGAGCTCACCCTGTAGAGCGGATTCGAACCGCTGCTTCTGTAATTGCGTACTAAGTTGTAGAAAAATAATACTCTAGGTCAGATAGTCAATGTAGTGCCCTGCCAATGGTGTGAACTCACACATCGTCCCCTACCACTGACCAGCCGGGCTGAGGGTTATGGGGGTTGTAGTTCACATTTATTTCTGCACCGCATGGTGTTGGAACTAAATGACCCTTGGGGTTCCTTGCAGCTCTACAATTCAGGGGTGCCAACTTAAATAAAATATCGGGGGAGGCCTAAGTAAGCCCTACCTCACATAATCTCATGACACAGTGCATGCTCACCATTTGAATGACAATGCCCATCAAGTTTGGGGGGCTGTCCCCCTCAAATATTTTGTGGGGGGCAAAGCCCTTCAAAGCCCCTAGGGGTTGGCTCCTATGCTACAATTCTATGATCTGGAGAGCAACACAATGGCTACCTCTGCTCTAACACAGCAGCAACCAAGCCGTACAGTAATCTGAAATAAATACAGCAAAGTCACTGGGACTAGTCTACAGCCAATTGCGTGGTTTTCTTAACTTAAGCCCCGCTTCAATAGAAATACCCAATAATCCAGGTAAGGTTTCCCGTTAGGTTAAGTTTATCCTGAATTAGTACATTGTAAAACAGAGAAGCACATGTGTACATCCTCAATAACCTGTACCATTTAGGAAGGCAACCCTGCAAGCAACTAGCTGGGGAAGGGCTGCCACTCAGGGGCTTCTGCTGCCAAAAGCTCCCCTCCCCCTTGGTCTCCAAGAACTCCCAGAGCAATGCGAAGAGCTGAACGGAAGCCAGAGGTGCACAGACAGTTTTGAGGCTGCTTGGAAAACATCCAGGAGAGGAGGGGGCTTAGAGAGGTGTGGAAGGCGAGGACCTTCAGTCCTGGCAACTGCTCTGTAGGGGCAAGGCCTGTTGGGAAGTGCTGCTGAGGCCACTAGGCTGAGTGTATGTTCATTTCCTTGAATAGTTAAAAAACTTCACTGACAACAGCGATCTGCTTCCTTTATTGCTGACCTGCATCTGACTCCAGCCCTGGCAGCGGGGCACTGGGGGCAGCACTTCCTGTCTCCGCTGCTGCCTTCTGACAACAAAGGCTAAAAGGTACTTCTCCTTCTGTCACTGCACTGTGACCACCAGCAGTTTTGAAACTGCAACACTGCCCAGTTCTGCTCTATTTAAAATGGTGGCAAGGTCTTTTTAGAAGACAAACCTGTACCATAAGGAGCAGCTAGGGGGATAGGGGAAATTTCTGGTGCAGCTCTACTCCTATGAAGGCATGGGTGCCAGCTGGGGTTGGATAGGGCCCCTAGTTCACTAGAGGGTCATACACAAAACCAAGCTACATCAATATAGTTTTCAACAGTTTTATTGCCTTTAAGGGTTTTTTTTTGTAAAATATAAATACAAAGGCAGAAGAATTTACTTACAAAGTTAAAACACGGATCTCAAACATAAACACACAATTCAGAAAAGATTTAGCTTCTGTACAGTTTTAACCTCAACATATGTTAGTTTTCAATATTTTACAAGATACAGAAAAAATAGTTCAAAGTCTTCTTTTAAATAAAGAGCATCAAATGTTTAAACATACATATATATATATAAACAATCCAGTTTGCCTTGTGAAAACTAAATTTCACATCTTTTAAATTAAGATATAAAAGTTCACACAACTAGCTGATGCGCATGGATATGTTTTAAATTTATATTACAGTCCATTGAATTATATTCAATAGGGTTTACCTGGCCAAAGCAGGCAACTTTGTAAACAAAAATGAAAATTTTATGAAGTGCCTTACCCAATACAGTCTCCCAAGACAACCATATGACTTTGATCACACTGCCTGTCACAGGCATCTCCTGTGAAACCAAAGCCTTGTGTGAAGCAAAACCACTTCCTTTATTTAAAAAAAAAGTCCCAAGTAAAAACAAATTTATACCAAAGTTTGTGTGCATTTAAAGGAATATTATATAACAATTTGTAAAAACTGAATGACATCTCTAAAAAAAAAAGAAAAAGAAATCTTCCAAAAGTCCACCCATCTGGAATTTATTTATATATTTATAATATGTATATAAAGGAAAGGTATCTTATTTAACAGTGTCCTTTATTTACAGAAATGGTGGCATTAACACATATACATAAAGACATAACTTTACAGAGAACTGTACATTAAAGCGGCCTGGAAGTTCACCAATGATCCATATCCTCATCTGGATGCAACCACTCGAGTGAAGCTCCCAGCAAAGTCTGTATCTCACTTGTATATTCCACCAAGTCCAGCATTTCCTTGCCTTCCGGGTTGAAAGCTTCTAGATCCTTTTGGCAAGAGAACAGCTGACTCAAAGATACCTGTTTGAAAAATTCCGCCTCCATGATGCTGACAACTTCCACGCTTGGGAAATTGCTACGAAATATCCGGGGCGACATTTTCAGCCTCTTTGCTGCGTCAGAAAGCAGCAACCAATTCCGTGGTCTGTAGAACAAAGTAAAGAAAGAAGTTCAAATTACCAGTAAGATGGCACAAAGGCTTCAGTCATTTCAATTATGTCAGTAATTATTTGCGTAACTGGCCACATTCCCTTTTTTTGTAATATTGATGAGAAAGAGCTCTACGTCAGGCAGTCAATGCTGTATACTTTACTTGGACCTTGCAAAAACGTGAAAAGAACTCTTAAGTAGCCAGTTGACAGGAATGGGGACATTTAATAACAGTTTGAAATACAGGAGTGGATTTTGTTCTGCATGTAGCTCTAAATCAGCACACAATCCATGCAGATACGGACATACAAAATCATCCGGAGAGATGCACAATGCAATGTGGGTGGATTGTACCCGTTCAGAAGCTGAATATAAATAAAAAATGCAAGCCAAAGCCCCTTTCCACCAAAACCAATGACAAAAGAATCACAAAGCCCATTTGGAGAGGCTACATGAAAATCACAAGACTTCACAACTACCTCAAATATTTATACCATCTCCATTTCCTTACCCTTGAGAAAGAGACACTTGGATGTTATAGCATGGCAACAGAGGTACATCTGAAAATTCAAACTCAAAGATGTCACTAAGACCATCTTCATCCTCATCACTTGAGCCAGGTGGATTAGATAGGATGTCAAAACCTGTTTCCCCCTTTGGCTCTATTTAAAAGAAAAAGAAAAAAAGAAATGAGAACCAGCGTGAAACATACAGTAAAATGTGCATCTTGCGTGGCTTCCCACCTGCACCGCCTATACACCCACCCACACAAAAAAACCCATGCATAATACAAAAAAGGAATGTTTGCTCACCGCACACAGAGCTGCCATAGAAGTCCCAGGACAAGCCAGGGTCATCGACACTTCGACCTTGCAGGTCAGTTAAGTACTCTAGGGGCAGCAACAATAACAACAAATTTAGTCAAAACAAAATGTCGGCAAGTTTTGCAGACAATCTTGTCATAAAGCATCACAATATTCATATTCCAAGAAGTTTTGCTTTTGCAAAGCTCTCGAATACAATGTAATCTGTTTTATTGATCAGACCACTACAGATGCCCAAATGAGACACTATCTCTCATCTTACTTCCTTTCTAAAACCCTTCTCCTGTTTCCACCTACTTATCTCTTCTGTCCTTTTCCATTCCTGTCCTCGGCATTCTCATTTGGCATACTCCTAAAACAGACTCTGAACACAGAGGCTACAATGACCTTAGATTAATCTTGCTATAGATTACATGTGCTCTATATGAACTCACCCAGCCTCAGAGACACTTTTCCAGACATCCCTACATTATTCTGAGGTTAGAGGAGTAGCTACGAGAGAGGGGACCTTTTCAGTGGCTGTGCCCAAACTTTGCAGGTCACTCCCCAGCACATGTGCTTAACATCTTCCTTATTATCTTTTAGGTACCAGGCAATATCAAGTCATGTTCCTTAGGCTTTTGAACAGCGTCTGATTTGACCTTTCAGAGTATCAATTCCTTCTGCTTGTACCTTGTTTTATTGCTCCAGGCCTGCTTTTCTTTGATTTTATACTGCTTGTTATTTATTTATTTATTATTGCTGGTTTTGATTAGGTTTTATTATTTTGTTTTGTTTTAATTCTTAACTGCCTCAAAAGTAACCCTTGGAAGTAACATTTTGAAACAGGCAAGATTTTATTTTATTTTTTAAAAAAGGAAAGGAAACAAAGCCTATTACAGTGAGCTGGGCTGCTCTGTAGAAAACGGTTCAAATACTCCCAGCTGCATGAAGCTTTGATAGGCAGGAAGGAAAAGAAGCATATGGACCATAGTAAATCTCTGCCTTCTTGCTGTAAAGTCCCCTGAATTTTGCATTTCATCCCACCAGAGCCCCAAAGGATTGTAATTTTACCCTCACCACTTTTGCCAGATGGGTGGGAAGGACCCTTTGACCTACTAGCAAGACCAAGCTGTTGATACTGCATCTTTTAATGCAGCTAACAGCACAATCCTGGGTCTTGCTCTCTCATAAATGTATTGATGGTTGCAGCCTAAATCCAATGGCATATCATTATATAACATAGTGGTTATGTTTTCATAAGAGTGCTTCTGAAGTCCTAAAAGACCTGTATTTCTGTTCTAAACTAGCCAATTAACGGACTAAATTTTACAGCCTGAGTTTGTATTGCTGTTCCCTAAGATGAGTCATCGACTTTGGTAGAAAATTATTTATTTACCTGTTGCATTTATTAGTTGCGTTTTTCACCAAAAAATGACCCAAAGAGACTCACATCGCAAAGCAAACATTAAAACAAAGTAGAAATAAAAACCTAAAGAGCACACCATGTATGTGGCAGATGAACTCAATCCACTAAGATGAGCAAAAAAGAGAGAGATACCTAATGCCCTCCATATTAAGAGGCAAAAGCTTGAGCGAATAGACATGTTTTTGCCTAGCATCTCAAAATGGATATTGACAGCATCAGGCAGGCCTCCCTTATGACAGCATTCCACAAGCAGGGAGCCACCAATGAAAAGGCCTGTTCCCATGCTGCCACCCTCCACACCTCCCTCAGAGGTTTGCCTCAAATGTCAAACACAGGACCAGGTAAGTTCCTCCACAGAGAAGCAGCAATTTGGGTACTGGGATCTTGAGTAAAAACAAGCACTTTGAACTGAACCCAGAAACTAATTGGTAGCCACTGCAGTTATACCAGAATTGGCTTTTCTGGGCTTCAACTGTCTTGCCCTGGTCAGCAGTCTGACCAATGACTTCCATAAACAAAGAAACAAAGTAATAATGTTGCACACCTGTTAGAAACGTTTCCATTAGTTCGCTGTGTGTCATTTTCACAATCGTTCGACCAGAGTACGTTGCAAGCGTTGGATCAGCACCATACGAAAGTAGTAATCGGACAATTTCCAGGTGATCGTTTTCCACAGCATCATGAACAGGCCTGGGGGCAGAGAGGGGGAAAGGACACCTTCATTTCAAATTCACATACTGTACTGAGACACGTTTTGTTTCCATTTGAAGCAAAAACACCATTATCTTTATCATAAGGTATGGTGGGTGACCATCTACTAATTGCTTTTCTCAACATTTTAAAATCAAAAGTTAACTTCAGGAAGTAAACAAAGCTTACATGGCAAATAAATACACATACAATATTAAATGGCATGCTCCCTTAAAGATAGGCATCAGCAATTAATCACTACTGTGATCACTTTGACCAAGTAACTTCAATCTTATCTTTTAAACAAATTCCCATTTTTAACAACCACCGAATTCTATTCAGCTTCCATGTTTGGTACTTTGAGGTCACTTAATAAAATTGTTGTACTGGGCTATGTATGGTGGTGGGGTGTGTGTGTGTGTGTGTGTGTGTGTGTGTCCATAATCATCAGTGTTAGACTTGGATATGAAGCTGGTTATGATGATACAATTGCAAGGGGAAACACTTTCAACACTCAAAATTTTTTTTCTTAGTTTTCCCCATATGTCTGATAACAAAATAGGACTGGAAGACTCTACTGCCAGCCTCCTTCCTGCACATAAAAACCTGGAGCTAGCTTAGGAGAGCAACATTCCTGAATTCATAGAAACATAAGAGTTGGAAGGGACCACAAGGGTCATCTAGTCAAACCCCTTGCAATGCTGGAATCTTTTGCCCAACACGAAACTCGAACCCAGGACCCTGAAACTAAGAGTCTCATGCTTTCCAGCTGAGCTATTTGAGAACATAACATGCCAACTCTAAATGCACAATAATTCCTAAGATTTTCACACACACACACACTTTTATTTAGGGCAGAGGTCTTAAGCTTCAAATGCACAAAAGTAGGAAGTTATGAGCTATATACAGATTTGCTATAAGCAGAGCAGCACAGGTTTTGAAAGCCACCAACTAGGGAGACAGTAAAATTCCTGCTCTCACTGTTTGCCTAGGATAGTAAAAACGGGATTGTGAAGAAATTGGCAGGCAGCATGCAGAGCTGGGGGGCTGCATTTGTTTGGGAATGGCAAATTGTTCAGGGCTGCTGTGCACTGAATATACAACTGTCTTCCACACATTTGCTGTGTAGGAGGCAAACACAGCAGCACAGGGAGCTAAGCAGACAACCTTAATGGCCTGGCAAAGCATCTACACCAGTGCAATGAAGCAGCAACACACGTATTTTGCACAAATTCCCCCCAGAAGTGCATATGGGCATTATGCCATTCAGAGAGAGAGAGATGCCTGCAACCATTTAGATTGGTGACCAGCAAAACAGTGTGGAGGATAGCAAAAACTGGATGCCCCTATGAACTGGGGAACGCTTTAGAAATCCCAGTCCTTGCCACTTCTAGAAAGGGCAAAATTTATCCAGCAAATCTGTGCAACTCTGATCTAGCGAGTGCTTGCTCCCAGTTTTAAACGAGAGAGCAGGTTTTTTTCTGGTACAGAAATCAGGAGCACCTCAAGACCACAAGGCATGCACACCTGCTCAGGCTTAAGAGAGGGGGAGATACTGAAAGACCCTGCTGTGCTCATATCAATTCCTCTGGGGGAAGACTTGGCCTGAGTTCCCATTACGGCTGCGGCACACAGAGTCGGTTCTACTGCAGTCGCTCCCCGGCTCCCTGCCTATAGAGATCACATCACTCTCAACAGCAGCTGCCTTTCCTAGGCTGTAGCTTCATTCATCCTCCCACCAGCCTCACGACCTGCAAGAACTGCTTCCTATCTCAGCTGTTGCAGGCAGCCAGCACAGGAAGCAGCTGCTCTTCAGGCCTCATAACCCAATCTCTCTCTCTACACACACACACACACCAACCAGTGGCTAACCAAGTTGTCTGGGTTTCCAGACCCCATTGACAGGCTCCATCTTAGTGTATGAGAGCCAGAGGACAGGAAAGAGGCTACGAAAAACAGAATGGGGAGCAAACTTAGAAGTAATGGAAAGCGACAACAGGAGCAAGGGGGCAAAGGAGAGATTATACTAGTAAACATTTTATATATCCAGCAAGTAATAATAAAGCCACAATAAAGTAAATATAAGACTAGTTAATATTGGACCACATAGCTAGGTAAACTCATTTTAAGTTTCTTAATGGTTGAGATTACATGCACAACACCATCTTTTGGTTCATTTAATCTACAACAGCTACCAAGCACCAAAGAAGCACAGTGGTCTTTGGGGGCATCAAACAGGACAGGGCAGCTTCAGTATCAGGTTGCAGAGAAGTTAAATATCCATACAGAAACAGAAATTGAGCAATGGTTGTGCGAGTGAGATGAAGTTCACCATAGTTTAAGCTGTGGGGAAGCTGAACCTTTTGATCTAGAATCCAAATATATATAGTGGGAGAGGGAAGTCACTGAGTGCTGAGGGAAAGGCACTCTGCATATGCTCAGATGCCATACAACTTCCCATGCCCCTGGCATCCAAAACAAGTTTCTCAAGCTAAGTTCTTCCCATGAAGCTCTACACACACCAGTAGTTGAATTGCCCTGGTCCATTTACCGGGCAAGATATTTCACATGACATGAGTGACCTCTTGATTCAGTTGGTGGTTTTTAATATCTCAGTGCAAGGTTTCCCCTGAAGAACATTAGGTTAGGTGTAACCTAGTGGCAATGTCCCACCCCGCTCCTCTCTTAAAAATTAGCTGTTACAGGATGTCGGCTCATGAGCCAGCAGACCTACAGTAAGAAAAGAATGTGAAGGCGTTTTGCCATGTTCCTCTCTTAAAGGAAAATGGGCTAAATCTATCTGCCATCATGATTGCTGTGCAGAGATATTAACATGGAAGGTCAGGGCAACAGGATCATATATTATATTATTATTATTATTATTATTATTATTATTATTATTATTATTATTATTGGCATAATAAATGGAAGAGTATTGCCTAGAAAAAATATATACCAATATATAAAACGAGTCTTACATAGTTGTAAGTAAGCAGAGTATGTATACTTTCCTGTGAAAAAGTCTAGTTCCTTGGGGTGGCGTGGGGTGGGGTGAATTGAAGACACTTTTATGATGCCCAACTTTTAAGGTGAGACCTGCCCCCCACAAGCTGCTTGAAAACTGCCCATTAAAAAAAAATCACATTCATCTTCCTAACCCTTAACACACACAGCTGCCAATCACAAAGTGAAAATGGCAAGAGGGAGGCTGAAGAGGGAAGCAGTCCCTGACTCTTAAGATTTTTTTCCAAAACGCGCTGCTGGCTTTTTGCTTTGGGTAGATTTTGTTTTATATGGCACTGTGTTGTCGTTTTGTATTGTACAATACTAGTTTTTCCAGGTTCGTTGTTTGTTATATATATACATGCTGTCATTTGTTATTTTGTAAACTGCTTAGAAACTGATTTACTATTAAGCAGTTTGCAAATATATGAATTGATAACAATAGGTTATTTCACTGAGGAAATGGGAAAGGGGAGGAGGAGAAGCCAGTGGGTCAAATGCAGCCAAACCTGCTCCCCTCCAGATGTGTTTGGCAGTTGCAGCTGCAAGAGGGAGGGACAAGGCGGCAGGGGAGCTCAGTGTGGATGCAGATGTTCCTGATGCTGCAACCCACACCACACGCGCACACACGCCTTACTGCTCCTCTTCTCAGGAACTGGCAGTGAAGTGCAGTGTCTGGAAGCAACACAGCCCTGTCCTGCCAGCCACAAATGTGTTTTGGACTACAACTCCTGGCTGGGGCTAATGAGTTTTAATTCAAAACATCTGGAGGGCACCAGCTTGGGGGGAAATGAAAGGCACAAGTAGTCTGGCGTGGTGAGTCGTGGCTTTTCAGCATGTGTAGCCACATCAATGTGAATCTGAGTGAGATGGTAAGCTCATTCCAAGCACATGCATTTGTTATTGTGAAGTGAATTAGGAATTTCATAAAAACAAATGCATCTCGACAGCAAATTTTAAAACGGCATGGAAGGGGAGTGGATTGTAAAAGTAGGGAGCGAGAAGCTGGGGGTCCTTCCACTTCCCAGCCTGATAAGTGCATGAAAGGTTCAAGATTACAGATAAATAAATAAAAATCCGATGAGAACTCTCAAGGACACTTACAGAGGACAGATCAAGTTGCACATCAGATGGAACAGGGCAGAAAACCCTACTGGATTTTCTCCCAGCTCCTATATGTGGATGATTTTGGGATGCAATCCTACACACACTGTCCAACACACCAGCCATGGAGCATGGGAGGGTGTTTCTGCTTCAGCATATCCTAGGGGCAGTGACAAATTGTTGCAAGGAGCCTAAATTCATTTCCTGTTTCTTTAAAATTCAGAACAGTCAAGGACCTGATAAGATTCTGATTGTATTTTATATACATAATCTCTGCTGAACGAGTGAATCTGATTGCATTTTATATACATAATCTCTGTTGAATGAGTGAATTTGTACTATCTAAAAACAATCGAAGTGCAACAAAAGCCATACTTGGAAGACCTGTCTCTAAAGAAAGAAGACAGCCTTGATCTGCTCCTTCACAGACATTCCCCCTTGAAATGATATTAGCTTTTTAGTAGGGTAGGGCCTCTTTGGCAAATCTTGAGAGAGAGAGAAGTGTTTTATCGGCCTGCTGGGCCCAAGACAAAGAGGACTTAATAGGTCAAGGTAAACTGACTACTAGCAGCTCTTTGAAGGCTAATACTGATGCCTTTCTGTGCAAGACATCACTGCTACACACTTAAGTCACAAATATGAGAAGAGGTGCCAGCCTGGAGAACATAGTATGCTTGCTAGGCTCATTCTCAGGAGATGGCAGCTCCCAGAATACTATAGTTCTAGGAGACTAGCTGTTGTGGGGATGGCATGTGAATCATGGAAGACAAACTCTCACCACTGAAAACAGCGCATGGACACAGGATTTCTATACCACAGCTGGTGGACGTACAAAACCTTGCAATGTGGTTTGCACCAAGTGGTCCCATTGCATGGATTCTACAGCAGGCTTCCTCAACCTCAGCCCTCCAGATGTTTTGACACTACAATTCCCATCATCCCTGACCACTGGTCCTGCTAGCTAGGGATCATGGGAGTTGTAGGCCAAAAACATATGGAGGGAAGAGTTTGAGGAAGCCTGTTCTACAGAGTTGTGCTGAGATCTCAAAGTACCCTCTCCCCCTGTTTTAAATTTTGTGGTTGCTGGGATCCCCAATCCAAACATGCCCACTGATAATTTGCATCTCCTTTCCTTGTCAACATCAAATTACAGAGTTTCCACAACCTTGTTCTATGCAATGCTAGCACTGCAGATGCCATATTCACTTTGCCATAGGATGGTTCATACATTGGTTTTCCATAGCAAAGCAGTGATTCGTGGTAAAAAAAAAAACCAGTAATGCAGAATACCATTGCATGCTGCGTAAACTAAGGAGGTCTGAATGGCTTGACCCGCTCAATAAAAAAAACCCACACAGGGGGGGCCTGCCCAGCCTCATAGACTCTTATTTAGTTAGATGGGGAGAAGGGACAATTTCCACCCTCCCTTCCCCACAGGTGGGCGGGGTTTGCGGCACTGAGTGGGGCTCACCTGGGCGGGTGCCATCCACCTACCTGGGCAGGCCTTTGACCCACCCTCGGCCAGGGAGGACAATGGACAGCCTGCCAGGGGGTGGGCGGAAGGCCAAAGAAAAGAGGCTGACCCCCTTGTCCAAGCCTCTTTCACTGTTCTTCCTTTCAGGAAGCATGTTCCTATAGACCTGATAAGGTGATAATGACAGAGTGCTCAAGAGTAATAGGCCACCTTAACCAAGATTAAATCTTTTGTGTGTGTTTTCTTGAAATCTTTTGACTATTGCAAGTTGATAGGCAAAGACCAATAACTTAAGAGCTCTTGGCTCACAGACATGCTAATTTAATGTCCTTGGGCTGTCAGGCTTGGTGGTAATTGATAAAACATTCAAATGGAACAACTCCAAAAGGCGCCCTCCATTTTGTATCTTAGTACAGTAAAAGCACCAATTATCAACATTATGCACAGAAATGTTTGGTGAATCAAAAAGAAAAAGAGGAAGGACTTAATAATTAGAAAAAGATAAGAATGAGTAAAATTAAGCAATGTTGTACACTAAATTATAAGGTGTACAAATTACTTGAACTTTTGACCAGTTTGATATTTAAAAAGATATTTAGAAGTATAAGTAAGATATAAACAGGACAAAAAAGTAATATATTTCAACTGTTCAGTAAAACTGCAAGAGATCCTATTCCTATAACAATTATAGCCGGTTTCCTATTGGAGAAAGAGTTAGGCACATAACAAAGAGAATTAACACAGAAAATTAAAGCGCACAAGGTAGGGTGAGGGGAGGAATATATTAGAAATTCTTAGCAGAATGTTATTGTCCAGTATAGTTGCTCAAATATCAGAACAAGAATTGTGAGTGGCTAGCCACCTGGACCTCCCACAAAACTAGGCTGTATTGATTCCAGCAGGATTTAAATGTGGCTAGATATGCAGCCTAAATTTGCAAAAGGAGGACACAACATTTTTTGAGGAACCAAATTTTATGCATTAGAATGCAATTAGCAAGTTCCGGAAGTTTGAGAGACTCCCGGCCTCAACTGTTGGAGAAAAGCGACATTTCTTTTAAACATAATTTCAAAGCCATTGGTGACATCAACCCAGCTGTGTATTAATGCGGGACAAAAGCAGTGGCCGTTTACTCTTAGTAACTGAAGTGTTGCTAACCTAGTTCCATCCTGAGCGCTGCAGTTCACATCGGCTCCATATTCTAGGAGATGTCGCACAATGCTCAGCCAGCCTCTGGCACAGGCCTCATGCAGGGCACAATAACCAGCATTGTCACGATGATTTACATCACAGACTTTGTTTTCCAAACAATACAGAACCACTTCCTGGAAAAGAGAAGCAAGAGAAAACAGACCATGTTGTTTGTTGCTGTGGAGACACGCATACCTTTACTTTAACATGCTGGGAATACCCTTCTCATTGGGCTATTAAGGAGTAACAAAAGGAAGAAGGGAAGAAACCACACAGCTCTTCTCTCCGTTGAAGAAGTCAAAACTTAGAAAAACAAAACAAGCCACTAGCCCCCAAAGGAAGATTCGGAGAACCCAACCAGCTCCGAATCTCAACCCATTTATTTATAAGCAACTCTCAGGAGCAGAATGAATATGCCAATAACATACTTAAGACTGTGATGTAGGGTGTTCACATCCAACAAGTAACTTTCAAAACTAACAGAAGGATGCCTTGGCGATGTCAACATTTTACAGCTGCCATTGTAACTCTGAATATTTCCTCTATGGCAGAATGGAACTTTGGTAGCCGCTGAAAGTATAATCATAAGCCTTCCTCTTCTTTTAGATTCTGAAGAAAACAGGTCAGCTTCTGCTTTTGTTCGACTAAACCTCTTTGCAACATCCTATATATTAACTACAGAAATCTCAATTCCTTCCAAATAATGTTAGAGCTGATCTATACTTTAACTTATCCGTACCTCAACTACTCCCTGGGGTCACAGGTTTCACACCAGCACCACAATGTGTACAAACACCATGAAGACATGGAGCCATCATGTTGTGAGTTTCCCTGCCTTTGCTCCGTGCCAATGGCGTGGACAAAGAAACACAACATCATGATGCTGGACTACACAGTGTGTGGTCTGTGCACATTGCAGTGCAAGATGGAAATTGGACATGAGGTAAGGTAAGGTAAGGAGTAAAGGTAAAGGGACCCCTGACCGTTAGGTCCAGTTGTGGATGACTCTGGGGTTGCGGTGCTCATCTCGCTTTACTGGCCGAGGGAGCCGGCGTTTGTCTGCAGACAGCTTCTGGGTCACGTGGCCAGCACGACTAAGCCGCTTCTGGCAAACCAGAGCAGCGCACAGAAACGCCGTTTACCTTCCCGCCGGAGCAGTACCTATTTGTCTACTTGCACTTTGACGTGCTTTCAAACTGCTAGGTTGACAGGAGCAGGGACCACCAAGCAACGGGAGGTCACCCCGTCGCGGGGATTCGAACCGCTGACCTTCTGATCAGCAAGCCCTAGGCTCTGTGGTTTAGACCACAGTGCCACCAAGGTAAGGTAAGGAGTAGACTAGTCTAACTGCTGTGTCCTTTGTCCACATTTTTATCACTGATTTGAGATGCCTTTATGGAAACAAGAACCATCAAGATAATTGATTGGGAGTGTGTGTGTCTCACATACACACTCCTTACATTTCACAGGATTGTAGGGTTGGGAGGGATCCCAAGGGTCATCTAGCCCAACCCCAGGATTTATATCTTTCCTTTCTTGCACCATGGAACCCAAGGTAGTGCTTTGGCAGTAGTGATAACACAATCAAGCTCACAGGCAAATTTCCCAAGCTCTTGACAGTCACGGAAACATTTCATTAGTTCTTTTATTTCATAAAACGTGTATACCGCATGACTGTAAGGGGCAGGGGAACCAAAGCGGTTTTGCAAAAATGAGACTGTGATCCTTCAGTCACCTGGAACAAAGGCCTGGAATAGCAGATCCTGTTCTATTGGCCCTCAGTAGGTGACAAAGTGCTGTGAAAGGAACCCGATACAAATGCTGTCAATTTAGCAGGACCCTTCACAAGTTCAGTTAACCATTTCGTTCTCAAGTAAAGGCAGAGAGAAGAAAAGAGAATAAAGAGCATTGTGATGCCTATTTTGTTACGGCATAAGCTTCCGCGGACTAGAGTCCACTTTGTGAAATGCAGGGAGCCCATTTTCCCAGCGCCGCAGACTTATCCTTGCAGTTCCAAATCTGCCAGAAAGCCCACAGTAATCTGCACTCTTCACATACCTGACCTGAGGAGTTGGTAGCTAGGATACAGCATGAAGCTGTTCGTGTAGCAGGCCTTTGCTAACCAGGTTAAAGTGGATCGCAGGAATCTAATGAACTGGCTGTCCAAGCTAAAGAAAGAAGTCCAGTCATATGACTTTTAGGTAGGATTAAGTGCTTCAGCCACATACTATGAACAAGGTCTGTCTTGTCAAAATGGGGAAGACTTAAAAAGGCTCTCCCAGATAGTGTTCCCTGCCCACTCCACCCCACCCCAATGCCAGCCATGATGGAATCTGTCAGTCTGGTACCTAGGCTATTCTCTGCTGGTCCAAACAGCAGGCTGGGACTAATAGCACCGACATGAGCAACATAATTCAATTAAAAAATAAAAATCTGGGAAAAGTTATTTCATACATTTCCTTCCATTTCTGGCTTGCAGAAACAGTACCAAATCATCTGTGAGTGGGCAGTTTGTTAGTACAAACAACTGCCACTTGTTTAATTTTAAACTGAACTAAAAAAAGGGTGCTTTTAAACATATGAAAGTGCCTTGTAATGAATCAGGCCATTGGTCCAGCTAGCTTGCATCATCTACTCTGCCTGGCAGAGACTCTGCAACAGAGCTAGGCTCGACAACTAACTCTTTCTCAGCCTTGCAACCCAAAATCCATTGCCTGGAAATCCCAGGGACTGACAGTGTTGTGGGATCAATGGAGCTCATGCATGCAAGCATTTCACACCGGCCACACAATGTCATTGGCATCTAATTGCTCAGCCCTTACTTTTCTCCATTTAAGCTGGATTTATCCCTTCTGCAGAAAATTCATTAAGGTTGCAAATGAACCATTTGTAGTGTCTAAATGATCCATTTGAGATTGCAAAACCTTATCTAGATGCACCCTGGGCCTCTTTCTGTGCCCAATCTGTGCACTGTGCCACACTGAGCTGTGGACCATCCAGAGTTCTGGCTTTCAAACAAAAAACATTAGCACAGAAAACTTGGGACTAATTGTTCAATTTTAAATCAACAGGTAATAAGCATTTGCCTATATTTAAGTGACACATACGTCAGAAATTGTCAGGGCTAGTTGTCATTCCCCCAACCCCACCCCATAAACCCCCAGCACATGCCTTTGCTTAACTCCCATTCGTTCAATCTGCACAAAGGTCCCTGAACGAGGGCACCCATTCTGCGTACACTCAGCCTCTTGCCACAGAACTAGAGAAGTTCCCAGTGGATTTCATCCAGTGTCATTAACCACGAGATGTAACAATGTAGAGTTTTATGGTTAATTAATTAAATGCCTCATTAACTCTTTAAACATGATTTATTCAATTCATAGAAATCTCAGCCTTCTCTGTCGAATTCCACAACATGTGGCTGATAGCACATGACTAGTTTGGATCTGAAATTGGGAATCCTGGAAAAAAACACATCGCAGAAGCTTGTGAAGAACAATTAAGATTGATGAATATAGACATGGGTGTAGCCAGGATTTATTTTAGAGGGGCAGGCTTTATGTTGGGGGGGGGGGGGCAGAACAGAATTTTCTGTGATGCAATTGGCCGGCTAGTTAAGTATTTCTATTTATTTACCTGGTTTAGGGGGGCAGCTGCCCCCCTTGGCTATGCCCATTAATTCCCTGATTCCCCATTGTGATGCCCTCAGGCATCATGATGCCCACTTGGTGACCATCATAGCCCCCTGACTCTCCTAATTTTTCTATTAAAAAAAAAGGCTTCTTCATTACTATTGGTGATGCTAAATTGACTGGAAAGGCACCCTATCCTGGCTCTTTTACCTTCCTTTCCACTAGGGAAAGCCTCTGGGTCCCAAATGATGGCACTTTGCCAGCATTTGTTTTGTTTCTTGGTGTGTCTTTCACCTGGTTTTTGTGTTTGTATGTTGAGGTTACCTGCTTTTTGGAGGGGGCTCTGTGTGTTTGTGGTACGGACTCACTGTTAAAACCGTGTTTATGGAAGACAATCTTACTCAGCTACGAGTGATCGCCAAAGAGAGAAAGAGAGAGAGAGAGAACTCTTTCTTTTGCTTGGATGCAGATTGCCTTGCCTGGTTTTGTCGTTGGATTGTGAGAATTTTGCTTGGGAGAGGGAGAGCCCAGCTTTTTGTGTTTTATTTGTTTTAGGAAGTATGTGGGTTATTTGTCAGATTTTGGTGTATCACCAGCTTTTCTTCTGCAACACGTGTATTTTGCCATCACATGGCAGTTTCTAACATTTTCCAAATGTGCCCCTTAGCCCAAAAGGGTTGGAAACCCCAATATAGAGAGTTTAAAACTGCATTCACCATGACACCTACTGGCCAGTTCTAGCCCATATGCCATTTTCATGCAACTGTGTGCTGTTATTTATAAGATGCATAGTTATTTATAAAGTCATCTCAGTTTCCACCAACCAAAGCACAGAATTATTTTCAATGCTTCCGTGACAGCTAGAAAGTGATGCATTCTAGCCTAGTAGAAACGGGAATCCTATTTAATGTGTGTGTCTGCGTGTGAGAGGGGTGTGTGCATGTCTCATTTGCTGCTTTAGTACGTGTGGCAGGCTGCCTCTCTAGATCCATGTTCCATGAGTACGGATCCACAGAGCATTCTGTGCATCATCCTCCGTCCAAGTCAGCAAAGGAAATCACTGAAAGAATAATGTGCCTAAAGTCTCTTTACAATGCAACAGCCAGCCCTGTCATAGTGATTTACATCACAGACCTTGTTTTCCAAACAATGCAGAACCACTTCCTGGAGAAAGGCAGGAAGGGTGGAGAAAAGAAACTGTTTGTTGCTATGGAGATATTTTTAACACCAGAGGTTATCACTTAAAGAAAACAGGAGGGAGGGGCACAATTCATCTGGGAAGTGTTTCAATTGGGGAGGGGGAAGAGAAGAGGAATGTTCCAGGGGGAGTCCTTCTATAAAGCAGTCAGATAAGAAGGGCATTTGGAAACGCAACGCCTATGAGCAAATATCCCTCGCAGCCAAAGTATCATGGCAGCCAACAGACTTTCCTAGGCTGAGGCCTGCAATGCATTCTACCAGCAAAACCCCATTCCTCTGGGGAAACCATGAAGAAAACCTCGGATTTCCTGTCTACAACCCTATCCACAATGCACACACACCCCTCACCACCGCTCACAAATTCACTGACTTTTCTAGCATGTTCCTGTACAATAACAGGGAAAAAGTTGAGAGCACACACTTGGGTGAGAAATTTTATTTAAAAAACAACAACAAGAAAACTAGAAAGGTCATACAAAAACCACCACAAAAAACAAGTTATTTTAACATCCCTCTAGATAATATATTCCCTGTCAATTTATATTTAAAAGATGAAGAAAACAAGTTTTTCAACAAATCTCAAAACATTGTTGTATTGTGGGTCTGAGACACTTTTCTGGCTGTCTTACGGACTATAGCATTTCAGCTGATTATGCCTGTCACATCAGAGAGGTCATTTGAAAGGTTGCCAGCTGCACACCAGTGTAGGGCCAATCTAGTCCTGACAACAGTTGTGCATGTTGTAAACACGTAAACTGTCCAAATCACAGAGAGAGAAAAGAGTGTGCATGCCTGACTTTAAAGCAATGTACAGGTGTTGAGTACAGACTTTCCCTCACCTATGGCTTATCTGCCATTAACTTCTGCCTACACATCTGCAAGGTGATGGGCGGGAGGCGGGGGAGAGAGAGTTAATTTATTACTCCAAAGAAATAAATAAAACATAGTTAGCATCAAACTAGATCTGTTGACTGAGTAGTGGCAAAGAGACCTGGGTAGATATGGCCTCTGGAAAAATTGGGCTCCAGGTCTATTTCTCTGTTGTTTTTCAATTTATACATCCGACTTTCTTCTAGGCAACATCTTTCCACTCACTGCTGAAACCTGCAATTCTTTCCCTGCTCCTTTCACACACCTCCAGCCCTTAATGAATGGCACTGCTGCTATAATCAATTTCACAACCCTCCCTGCCAGCTGCATCTCTCTCTAAAAAAATAAACCGCACACACCAGGATAGCACTGGACAACATTTGAGGGTTGACATGCACTACACAAAATCCCTCCAAAATAGGTGCAACAACACTTTGCACAGCTGGTGTAGCTTATTGCTCTCTCGGCTACAGCCATAGTCCTGCAACATGGGTATAACAAGGAAGGACTTTTATCTGCTTGGTATTGGGCAAACTGCTTTAAAAATTGTTTTAATTTAAGTAAGAGTTTTCCCAAGTTCAAAAGACAATGAACTCCTGGTTTTGCTGCTGCTTTTGACTTGATACACTATTCCCCAATCACAGCTACACTCGAATCCTGGATAAATGCATTGTTTTCTATAGGGCAGCAACCCCTTCTCCACCAGGGAAGACCAGAATAAAAGGTGGAAAAGTGAAAAGCAAGCAAAGGTGTTTCTTCTCTAGAGTTTCCACAATCGGGCTGCACATTTTGGGTTCTAAAGGTGCTATAAACTTTCTTTTTCCTTTTTTCCTTAATGGAAGTGGGTGATCTGGGCATTACGGTGCATCTCTTGCCCACCCCAGCCCCACAGGCACCCATATCTTCACAGCCAAGCTCTGAAACACAACCAAGCAAAAAGCTTCTGGAGAGAAGGTCCATGAAGAGGTAAGCAATAGGTACACAGTGGAGTCGGCACCCAACCTACTACACTCACATTGCTATTAAAATCCTCCTCCTAACAGAGTGTTTCAATAGACAAAACTGAGCTGAAACAATCACATCTCCTTTGGCCCTGAGCTGACATGATTAAGGAAAAGGAGACATGTAACTGATATCTCTAAGTCAAGACACAGAGAGTACCACCTAGGAATGCCTCTCCCTTTCCCCGTCAAACTGTGCATTCAGTACAGCTGTTTCAGGAGGAGTTTTAATCTGGTATTTGCCGCTGTTTACTCTGGAAAGGGCCTTCAGCACTGTCCTTATTTGTTTTCCTTGAAGCCTCGTGGAATACAGTTTGAATTAATTAAGCTATGGGACACCTCGTGAAAGTCAGAGGCAATATTCCCAGTGGCATGTGGTAGCTATAAAAGCAGAACGTTTCCAAGGGCGTCTCATGTAAAATGTTGTTACATATACAAATAAGGTGGCGCTGAACTCTTGTTGTTCGTGCTCAATGTCCATCCTCAGAAGTCCAATGTGGCTGAAGAACAGAGGTTCAGAACTATCTCCACTACTAACACCTATAGATCCTACAGAGACAAGTGGGTCCTGCAACAAAATGCTGCAGCATGGGAGTGCTCCTAGTCAGCCAACCATTCCTTTTCTATTCTGTTCCTACACACCCCATTGGCACTCAGCAGACACAACTAACATACATAAAAACAGCTCCAGATCCACCACACCCTGCTAAAATTAAGATCCCAAGGCCTAGGTGAATAAGAATGGCTCTGCCTGGTATCTAGAAACAGGCACTGGTGTGCCTCCCTGGAGAGCACACCCCATTAAGAGGGGAGAGGGGCCACCATGGAAAAGGCTCCTTCTCCTGTTGCCACCCTCCACACCTCCCACAGCAGGTCACACAGAGTAGGGTCTGGGTTGCTTCATGTGGGGAGAAGAGGCCCTTGAGGAATTGGGGTGCTGAGCCACATAGGTCAAAGCCAGCACACGCCACCCTCTGAAAACAACCATCCAAGTCAGATTGGTAGTGGTGCTACCTAACCCCAGCTCAGACAGTCATTCCAGAGGCATAGAATGACCAATGGTGTCAAAAGCCCTTAAGAAATAAATTAGCGGCAACAGGAACACACTCTTCTGTCTCTCTCCTAACAGGGTAATCCAAAGCAAGCCTACATCCCAACTGAAATGGAGCTAAAAGATTGGTTTCACCCAGGATACCCAAGATCTGTCCTGCAACCCCACAAGAACCTTGCCCAAGAAGGAAACATTAGTGACTGACCAATTTCTAAGGAGATTTTCTGAATCCATAGAGTGTTTCTTAAGGAGTGGTCTTAACACTATCTCCTTTAGACAGGTGGGGGGCCCACCCCCTCTTGCAAGGAGGCTTTAATCACCTCTCTGATGTGGTCAACCCTGCTGTTTTAAAAAACCATGAGCATCAAGGGAGAAGAGCAGAAGGAGTTGCCCAAACCAAGTCAAGCACCTTGTCCATGTCCATAAGTCTTGCTAACCGAAACTCATCCAACACAACAAGACTAGAAAGTGCTCCATGATGCGTTGGAGGATGAAATTGTCTGATTGTGACTTTAATCACTGGACTTTTCCCATATACAAGATGCCACCTTGCCCTACTACACAATAAGTTAAATGCACCATATATAACCACTACCCATATTTCAGTATGCCACATTGCTATCTAGCCCCTCAACACAGGCTTCAACATACTGAACTGATTCTCTTCTCTTTTTCATCAAGGAAAAGGGGTACAGCAAGTTGACTGCTTCTTGATTAAGGATCAGAACAGGTAAAGTTCTGATTGACCTGTGCTTGACTAAGCTCTAGAACCACCACTGGAAGCAAGCAACTCCCATCATCCCTGGGGTTTATGGGAGCTGGAGTCCAGTAACATATGGAGGGCCACCGGTTCCCCAGTCCACACCCCTGCTTTTGAAGATCTCACATTTTATTGCTACAGGTAGAAGTAAACAAAACCTTTCCATAAAACAAAATTAACAGAAGGATTCGTCAGGACCCATCCCCCCCTCTCTATATATATAGCATTTTAAGGATGGCAGCATTCTTACAAGCAATGTCTAAAAATGTAGAAAGGAAAATAAACCCAAAGACATAGGCACCTATAGAGCTGCTTTGCTAATAAGTCTGATCTCCAAACTATTTGTACATATGACTATTTTCACCTGAAGTCTGTAAGTCCCGTCCCAGTGATTTACCAGCTCTAAATGCCAGTTTGTTTTTCAAATATGGGAATGCATCACAAAATATATATTCATAACATTAAAATGCGAAGTTCAAAAGCAGCCCTGAAATGAAGCGTGTCCACACTCTCACACTGCCAAAGCTGTGCCGCTAACTAACCTTCCAGAAATGGAGCATATATGTTAACTTTGGCTGTGTATCAGGGTATCTATTCCCACCCCCCACTACTTACTCACGATCCCCATCCTGCAAAGCACATCAAGAACTGACTTCTTATTGAAAATGACTGGCACCTATTCAGGCTCAAGGTTATTAACTTACAGGGGTTTATATTGTTTCTTTCCTCGCCCTGCTCACAAAATATACTAATTGCACGCTTGAATAAAGAAACAGAACAGAGAGCCTGGAGATATTTCGACATGTTGAGAAGGAACACAAAGAGAGACTCCAACCACGTGCACAGTTAGAATTATGTGTGACACCAAGCATCTTCCACATTGTAATTCAGAGTAGTGAACTTCAGAAACAATGCTTGCCTCGTATCCCAGTCGGGCTGCCCTTTGCAGAAGAGTTTCTCCAGCGTTCTTATTGACAATAAGCCTTCGGGCTTCTGGCGGCATGGGACGACTTGGGGGAGTCTCCTGAGGGGCACTTGCAATCTGCAGCTGTGAGGGCTGAAGAGACAGGCAATAATGAGGGACTCTGCTGCTGCAGGCGATTGTACAATGCCTGTTCATGTGATTTGACTGGCGAAGAGTCACAGTCTGAAGGAGTCTCTGGTCGCTTCCAGATTCTCATTAACTATGACCTGTCAAAATCATTACTGGATTCCACACCCCACCCACCCATCCTTAATAATTCATTGAAAATCCATTTTCCCTTCTCTCTCTTTTTAAAAGTGTAGTAGTGTTGGCTTCTAGATTTATACCATCTAAAAGTTTAAGATCAAAATCCTGAAAGAATCGGAGGAGCCCTCACAGTAAAGTGGATTGAGCGCTGCAGAACAATACAATGTGTTTTAAAGTAAACAGAAAGGGCTTGGAAGTACCACTACATAAGACAACAAGCTAAGCATTTAAAGTGGCTGATATTAGCCAAACCTGAAATATTAGTGGGACAACTGGGTTGAAATAAAGATACCTTCTCCTCAGCACTTTCGAGATCAGTGACATCATCTCCTGTCAGGGATGACCTCCTTCTCCTCTCCTGCAGTGCCAAATGTTTTGTTTTACACTGACGTTTCCCTGGTGGCTTCTCACAGTCGCCATGTTTCTGCAGCAGGGATGCAGCTTGGAAATCTTCTTCCTCGTCTGTGCACAGCACATCTGTCTTCCAGTTTTCTTTAATTTTCTGCTGCTTGGCAGCCAACCTTGAAACTGGAGTACAGCTTGGCTGGGCTTGCCTTTTGCTGTTTATATTGGTAGATGAAAGTGTCTTCATGTGCGGAGATGCTGGGAATGGAGGGATACCTAAATGGGGAGGAAAGGCATTGTACATTGCATAGTGTGTTGAAAGGAAAGAGAACACACACACCTAACATTATTTTAAAACTTTTACATTCACATTAAGCAATTCCACATTTGGACTAGAAGCAATAAAAAGTAATTGTATTGGGCGGGTACATCTGCTAAACAAAGTTTGCTGTTCTGAGATCTAAGCACAGTAAACAACCACACAGTCTAGCACTGCACCATCTAAGCATCGTGGCAAAGTAGATATGAATCAGGCCTCCTTCTCAGTGTACTTGTTTATATGGATGCAGATGAGAGAAGAGGCTTCCTTACCTGTAATGACATGCTAGCAAAGTGGGAATATACTGCTCTTTCAGGTATAGAACTGCTGAAACCTTTCCACCTCAGGAAACCCATTTTTGCTTTTTGTAGAGCAGAGTGGAGTGTAAAATTCAAAGGACACAGAAACGGTTTCCATAATCAGAAACGCTGGTTGAGTGCCCAATTCCCATTTCTGCCTTTGAAAAAGTCTCCCTTTGTGCACCAAAAATGAGGAAAGCATTGGGTCTGTTTCTTGCAGCATTCTGAAAAGGGATTCATAGATCCAAACAGCAATTTCTCAGTGTTGTATGGCTCTTAACCATTAAGCAGCTGTCTCTCCTGTTTGCTGCATTGCAAAGACCTAACTTTCAAGAGTTGCCTTTTGCAAGGATGTCGTGTACAGAAACAGGATATAGTGACCTTTTCAGCTTCTCTAAAATACCAACAATGCATTTCTCATAGCTTCAATGTTCATTCCACTTTTGTAACATTCTACTGACCATGCCTGAAGAGAGAAAAGGATTCCCCGAGACATGAAGGAAATGTAAAGAAAGCAAAGAGGTTCATGATGAGTTTGTTTACATGACAATTTTCAGGTAAGAGGAATCAGAACTAAACTTCTACAGAACCCAAAAGGGACCAACAGAACAACTGGAATGAATAAAAATGAATGACACGCTGTGGTTTTAGAGTTAGAACAGTATCTGAATTCACAGTGCATCAAATCAAGGTTTCTTAAATTCTGTTTCTGTAAGATTAAGCAATGTATGAATGGAATAGAAACCAAGGGCTTGACTCATGAGTCTGATCTAATGAAGGATTCTCTTGTCTTAAAAAAACTTTTAAAAAACGTATAAGAAAGTGGTGAATCCTCCAGCTGTTGTAGACTTAGGCCTAGTTTTCACCAGGGTGAAACTTGTGGCTTTACTTTTCAAGTAGGAAGTAGGGGCTTGCACTTCAATGTTCCTCTGTTCCAAAAATAAATAAATCTCCCCATACCTGGAAAACTAGCATGTTGCAAAGAAGGCTCGTTTTCCATATGATTGCTTTCCGGGCGCAGGGAGTCTTTTTGTATGGGAGAACATTCAACGATTCAGATCTCTGCTCTCAATAACAGAATTTTCTCCCATATAAAAACAAAAAACCAAAACTCTGCCTATCACGGTCTGAAATGGTAGAGGCCAAACTATGTGTTACATTAAATGCATGATTTGATTTAATATGTTTCAGGTTTTGTTTTTATTTTAAGACACAGCAGCTGCGATCTGGAGTACAGCACATGGGAAGGGCATTGACCCTTTCCCCCTGCACCACGGTCCTGATTAAAATCCCTCCCTTCTCCAGCTGCTATTTGCTCTTACAGGGAACCTGCTGTTGGTACCTATAGCAGCTCTGAGGAGCGATATTAGTCAGAACAACAGTGCAAGGAGAAAGGGTTAAACAAGAATTTAACATAACATATAATTTGACCCTCAGAAGCTCTTTCCCAAAGACCTGCTCCCAGTTGGAGATGAAATCTTATATTTCAATGTTATAGTAGGTTTCTACAGATTTTTATTGTGTATGACAGCTACGTTGCTTGTCATTATATTTAAATTGTCATTTTATTTCCTGTGAACTGGTTTTTAATACAATCTATGTGTAGAAGATGCAGCACATACAAAACTGACGACGACTAATTAGGAAAGAGAAGAAAGAAGTGGTAAAGCAGGCTAGGTAGAAGAACTCAGCTAGTCTGCATTTAACCACAAAGCGGAAAAGATTTGGGAAAAGACACCTGTGCACCTTTCCTGTCATAAAGAGAATGGAACACAAGGAGACCTCTTTCTTCCCTCCAGCTTTCCAGAGCAGGAAAAAATTAACTCAGAAGTTCAAACCTAATGGAGCAGTGAATTCCCACAAGTGGTTAAAAGACGCAGTACTCTTCATACTATCTTCCTTAATCTACACTCATTCATATGTGTCAAAAATTGTTATGAAATCAAAATCATTCCTGACTGGTAAAGATGAAGGGGGGACTGTTATGAAGTCAAAAACTGTTAAGAATATCAAAAAGCAAAAATGACCAAAAAGAACCTACAGACAAAAATATTTTAGGTTTTTGGTATTCTCTCTCTCCCCCCCCCCCCCAATTTGAAGCGGGGAGGGAATCACACGACACAGACAGCACACACATCTAGGATGTGGCATTAAAACACAATTAGCACCACACACTACAGATTTGGCAAAACAAGCATAAGTGGTTTAATAGTGGCACTTTAAGTCCTTTATATGATCATAGTAAAATTTTATATTATATATAATATAATATAAAACTTCTACCCAAAAAACTACTGACAGCTTCTTAGCACTGGTGGCAGCATGCGTCACTAAGTAATGCTAGATTTCCCTAGTAATCTCTGCATACCTTGTTCATTGTCACTTGTTTTGAGGGACTCTTCAGACCAACTTCTATTGCTTTTGACCTCTGACCTTTTCTTGGTGTGCCTTTCTTCTGTGCAGTCTTTGACCTTTGCAGTGGCCTCTGGCTGAACAGCCTCAGCTAAATCTTTCCTGCTTTGCCGGCCCAACTTGCCGGGTGGGGATCTCTCTGGTGACACCTGCTGCTCCCACAGTTCCCTAAGATGCTGCAGGTGACGCTGCTTTTTGGGATGGAGCCCTGTTAATTCAATGCACACCTTCAGGTTGGTCACCTCATTACAATTGGGCTCTTCTAAGTGGTTAGAGGAATTGTTTGTCATTTCCCTCTCAGGCCAGTCATCTAATGGAAAAATAACTAAAAATTAATCAAAAGGCCCTCAACTTGAAACAAAAGCTATAGTTCACTTGTGGGGCAGATTGTTTCAGCTTCACCACCACACTATGCATTTTTAAAAGATTAGCTCAGGAGGGGTTTGCATGCACTACAGCAATTTGCATTGGCCAAAGATTACGTTGTCCAATGACTATTCTTGTACCTTGTAGGTACCCAAACATAATTCAGGTGAGGATTTGGGATTGGCACAACACAGGTCATAAATGGACATAGGTTAATCCAAAGAGTGTTCACTTCACAAGCCATGCCTTAAAGAATGACCAACTTGGCCGGGTTACCTTTGGAGTTTTTCCTCTTTTTTGCTTTTGATGCAAATTCATCTTCCTGCTCCTCTACAAAGTTTTCTTTAAGGCTTCCATCGTTCTGCATTTTCTCACCAGAATGTTTACGCTTCCTGTCCTGGTGGGGGCACAGGGCCTGGTTGACATCTTCTGCAGACTGGTCGCTGGCCTTTTCATATACAGTAAGTCTTTCCACACAACTGTCTGCTGGAGGACCTTTCTCCTCAGGAACTTCAAAACCGTGGTCCTGGGTGCTCTCTGTATTATGAAAATCACCTTCATTTAAAACAAAACAAAAAACAAAAAGGGTTACCACATCACTAACTCAACGAGCATCTTGTGCAATTGCTTCCATCTCTTCGGAGCAATTGTAGCACCAAGTGCGTGCTTGTAAAGAGAATTTACGAAGTAGATGAAAAAGTTTAGACACAACTATGGATTTTGGTAAGGATGAATATTATTACATCAAGGACCAACAGGAAAATTAGACGTACACTAATATTGCTGGTATTTCACTAGGAAAAGTAGGTATGATGCAAAATATTGTTTTTCTCATGATGCAAAATAACCAGTTGTCATGAATTAATTCTAGTGGCTCCAAGTTCAATTTGCAAACCCAGGGAATGAAAGACGTGTGACGATACACCATAACCTGAACTGCTGGACACACTTATTGCAGGGATGGGAAACCCTTTTCTGTTGAGAGTCACGTTCCCTGGAGAGTAATTAATCAGGGGCCACATACTGAGGGCCAGAGTGAAAAGGGAGAAGGGCCAATCCGATTTGCTCACTCTCTCTGCTTCCCGCCCCTGCAGCCTGCATGAAATTAGGCTGACGCTGAAGGTGGCCCTCTCTGACCTATGACCCCACCAGTATCCACGTATTCGGGGATTTAGTAGTGCAGTTAACATACTGCAATGCCACTCGTCTTCAAAAAGTCTACAACTCTCTTCCTTTTGTGCAGCAGGCCTTGAAAACCTGGCTGACATTTTGTATCCTCAAGGTTATGCTTAACCTTAGTCAAGGATATATACAATATAACAAAAACCACAGTCTTCAACCAACAGACAAACATTTCTGAACTAGACCTAAAAAAATCAAAGTTGTTTATCAACAATGCATAAGAAGGATCCCATGCCTTGAACCTTGAATTTTTAAATTTTAAAAACTTTTTCCCCCCTGTGCAATCCTGTTAAAGCTTCTTTGCCCTTCCCACATTATCTTTCTCTGTAGATAAGGATTTTTTAAAGGATGCAGCCGGAGCCCTCTTCTCATGTATCTGCCTCTGGTCTCCTTTGTTCCCACCCTCCCGCACATTCCTCCTCTAATTTATCCCATCAATCTTATCACCCGCTTAACTTCCTCCTCTTCCATTTTGCTGCCTGCCTTATCTTCTCCTTCCATCAGCCCCCTTCTTAAAAGTTTGCCTGACACCTGCTACTTCAAAAAGCAGACTGAAATGAGTTTTGAAACCCAGCAAAGGAAGATTATAAAACAGTGAGGGTTAAACTGAGCCAATTTACAGGAGCAGCTCGTTTACATTGAAACTTGATGATGTCAAAGCACAAGAATCTACACAATATTTAGTGTTGTTGCTATTATTATGAGTTAGATTTACATGCAGATAAAACTGACAGTAGATTAATAGGACTAGGTTACCCTCCTATCATAATATTTTTAGTTACAGTACATTGAAACAAGGTTTGCCTGGGACTGGTTTATAGGAAGGGTTCAACATGTATTGAGATTATAGGGTGAAGAGAACAACATCATGCTCCAAACATTAGCTTTGATGAACTCATGATGACCAGCAATCTAAACAGGTGTTTCCCTTAACACAGTTCTAGGCGGTTCTTAGTGTGATTTTTTTTTTTTAAAGGGGGTGTATATCTCAAGATGCCACACAAAATGAAACTTCCTTTTTTTAGCATGTGTGATTTTGCTGAAATATAAGATCTTTTACAGATAATGAAGAAAATGAGGTATAAAATTTTGTTTGCATTAAAAAATGATGAGCAAGGCACACAACCCTGGATCAAATCTACAAAACGTTTGGATCTGCAAACTTGGAAAGAAGGAAAATACTAAGACTTATTTTTCCTCTGGTATAAAGACTTGACTGGTGGTATTTCATAGTCTTTATTATTTGATGTTCTATTGATGGATGCTGGAAGAAAGCATTCGCTCTAATTTTGTATAAAGCCTCATTAGTGAATACAAGCAAGCTTCTTGCAAATATTTAGAGGATTGGGATGTTGCTAGCCCAGAGAAACGTTCATGATTTGAAGATTATAAGTAAACCTGAAATATGACTCTAGAGCAGGGGTCAGCAAACTTTTTCAGCAGGAGGCTGGGTCCACTGTCTCTCAGACCTTGTGGGGGGCCGGACTATATTTGGGGGTGGGATGAACGAATTCCTATGCTCCACAAATAACCTAGAGTTGCATTTTAAATAAAAGGACACATTCTACTCAGGTAAAAACACACTGATTCCTGGACCGTCCGTGGGCTGGATTCAGAAGGCGATTGGGCCGGATCCAGCCCCCAGGCCTTAGTTTGCCTACCCATACTCTGGAGTATTAATTCATAGTTACATAAGAATTTTGCAAACCAAGCTTAAACTAATAGACCAACCATTTAAACGAAACACTAAGGCATACAACCATCAAGCACAGCTCCCATATAACTATCATTAGTTCCAATGGGTCTTGAATAACAAGAGCTCCAGTGGACCTCAGATGGATTACACTCCAGGCTGTTAACCTGTTTTTGACCTGAACCATAACAAAAATCTGCTGAATAGGTTCTCTACCATTTCCTCTGATGGCACCACCTTCTCACTTAGGCTGATTCACATCTCTAACCCAAATCCTAAGTCCAGTTTCTAAAACAAGTTCAGGTGTTTGGACCAACCCCTAACCCCCATTCTATCAAGAGTGGATTTTTAGAAAACACATTATGCCCACATGTGTGCTACACTTGCAGTTCAGAATCAGCAGTAACAGAAGGGCCCAAAGGGAGTGGGGGGGGGGGCAGGAATACACACAGGGATTTGGTCAACAAACCAGTCTCTATGTGAAATTGAAATAGGGCTAAAAACAAAACAAAACCCAACTGACTGACTGATAAGTCCAGCAACCAAGAAGTCAAATATAGGGGGAAAGTTTCTGTTCTACCACAAGAGCCTGATAGAAGATGACTTCACTAAACTTTTTTATTAGCATTCCGTACCAGTTTGCTACCTACTGAGAATCTGTTTGGGGAGGAGGGGAGCTTTAAATCAAAGACAGTTCTTCTTACAGATAAGAAAGCACACAGGAATATCAGCCTAAAACAAGGTCATTTCCCTCCTTTAACAATCTGGGAATTCCCTACATCTAAAAACCAGGCAAAAAGGAGACCCTGAATTTACAGAGATGGTGAAGTCAAGTAACCATCTGCTGCATGTGTGTGTTTCATGCAAGCTTTCCTTACAACTCCTCAGGATAAGGCCATTTCAGGTCTTTCTTGCATTCCAAATCTACCACCACAAATTGCATGCATTTTCCAGCTTCAGTCCAACCATGATAACACAGAAACTAAAATACGACCTTGCATTCCACAGCAAGAATGAAAATAGTCTACTTCAAGGACTGTTTATTGCCCAGAGTACACTTATCATACTTGGAGCAACAAATAATTTGTAACTTTGCCTTAAGTATACGTGAAGGGGACGCGGGTGGCGCTGTGGTCTAAACCACAGAGCCTAGGACTTGCCAATCAGAAGGTCGGCGGTTTGAATCCCCACGACAAGGTGAGCTCCCATTGTTCGGTCCCAGCTCCTGCCCACCTAGCAGTTCGAAAGCACATCAAAGTGCAAGTAGATAATAGGTACCACTCCAGTAGGAAGATAAACAGTGTTTCCGTGCACTGCTCTAGTTTCGCCAGAAGCAGCTTAAGTCTTGCTGGCCACATGACCTGGAAGCTGTCTGCGGACAAACGCCGGCTCCCTCGGCTTATAGAGCGAGATAAGCGTCGCAACCCCAGAGTTGTTCACGACTGGACCTAATGGTCAGGGGTACCTTTACCTTTAAAGTATATGTGAACAGAAAACAAGCAAGTTCACTTCATTATAAAAATGCCCTTTATCTTCTTCAAACATGGTAGCAGACATGTTTCCTTTCTTCAGTTTAGTTCTGACCCGGGGAACTTCTTTAGGAAATGTTATTAGACCACCCAGACTCTAAAATTATCCAGTGTCCTCATACAAAAGTATATAACAATTGGCAAAAGCCAGCCTATGTTAGTCACAGCTAAGCCCAACGTAGACTACATTCCTATGGGTCTGAATTTAATGGAAGTTACTTCTCAGGGAAACTTACACCAGAGTAAATACCCTAGGACTACATACCATTCACATGCACTCGTATCTGCACTGGAAATAAACGGGACCCAAACTGCAATCCTATGACACTTACCTAGAAGTAAGCCCCATTGAACTCAATAGGGTTTACTTCAGAGTATGCACTGAAAGTCACGTCTTATCTATCGAATAGGTATAATAAATATATTACCCAGGTCTAGGGATAGGGGAGAAATTTGTTTGGTTTGAAACTAATTTTCACTTCCTGAATCCTTATGAAAACCAAAGCACAACTACTCATGAAATTTCATGCTTTTCTGAATTTTACAGTGCAGCTCTCCAACCAAAATATGCATACAAAAATGTGTATTGAGAAAAGCACAAACAAAAATGCTTACGTTAGTGAAGATAACATTAAAAATGTATTACCTGTGGGGAAAGTGCTTGCAAAAAATATGTATAGTAAGATAACTTATTTCTTGCAAATTAAAAAAAACCACACATGAATGACAACAGAAATTGGCCAAACAGAATTTAAGACTGGAAAAATAAGAAACCGAAATTGACAGAGTAATACATCCCTATTCCAAGCCCTACATGAAGGAATACAAACTATCAGCTATCCTATACTTCTGCCACATGCAGGATGTTTCCACTTTTGTTTATTTCTTCCTCCACAACAAATCATGGATTTGGCTTTTTTTATCACTTGCAAGCATGCAAGACAAATAAATGTTTGTCACTTTGCATTTTCATGGTGCTTAACAGTCTTGTTCATTCTGAGCAATCTCCCCAAAATGGCCTTGATCTTCCCAAAATGAGATAAATGAAAAGTATCTGTCAGAGCAATGGAGAAGCACTCAATTAGTCTGTTCCTCCCAAAAGAATGAACAACTTCTGTGTATGTCTCTTCCTCATGAACCTTATAAAGCAGCAGAAAGAGAATGACAGCCCTGGAAAAATATTCCTAGACAGGTTGAACTTATTGTAGAATGAATGGAAAATATCAGAGGCACAATGTCAAATGTAAAGATCATAATTTAGTTCCCACCCACTCACCCAAATCTCCTAAATTCTTGGGTTAAAAATAAAGAAGTTTGGGTTGAGGAATCCAGATATCTCCAACATGCTACGGATTCATTCTCAATATAATTCCTAACAGCCTGACAGATATAAGCATTTCTCTTCTGCTTGTCGTACATTATACCCACTGTTCATAAATTCATTTTAAACAACAAGTGCATTTTAAAATCATCTACTCCAATGTTTTCTTACATCCTGGTAGTTGAACAACACTTATCTCCTGAATTAAAGTTGATATACATCACCCTTACACCTGAAAAATGTTTACTTCTTTAGGGGTTGAAGGCAGGAGTAACAATTATCCCCCTCACTGGAAACTATGCCTTTATCTCAACAGGGTCATGAAGCCAGGGGTGCTTCTTGACCAGAAGGGCCAGCTTAGAGCAGCAACTCTTGCAAAGATGCAATTGGTAGCCTCCTCTTGAGCTTGAGTAATGCTGCTGAATTTCTGCATGAGGAATGATTGAAAGATCCAATGACATCTGAGGCAGAGATGCAAGAGGATCACTTGCCAATCAGCAGAGGCTGATTGGAAGGAGGCAAGTCCACAGCAGTGAATCATGCAGAGACCCAGCCAGAGCTTCCTCTGCAAATGAGTACTTGGTCCTTGCAAGAGCTTTTTAATTGGTTAATTTATTTCTTGCAGCAGACAGGTAGTTTAGGAATCATCCTATACTTCAGCACTCTGCTTTCCAAAACAAATAGGAAAAGGGTTATGGATCTCACTGCTTTTGCTACATGGCCTGCGGGGAAGATTCATTGTTCCACTAGTTGTCCCACTTTAGGTTTCTTTGGTGCAGAAGAGTGGTCATGCTGCAGCAGCTAAAGCTTTAAAAAGGGTCAGGATGCCTAAAAATTATAGTATTTCTCAAAGAACGAATGACACTTCCTTTTAGCACTATTAAGCCGCCATGCCCATTTCAAATGGATCCATATCCCAGGCTGCTTAAATCATTCCTCTGCTGAACACATCCCATAATTTATCACATTTGTGGCAAAGAAGCTCTCCATAGCAACGTTTACAAGTCTCCTTGGCAACAAAGCAGTTTTTGCTATGGCTCTCCCCATTCCTCCTGATTTTTAAACTCCCTGGAAAAAAGAATACAGAGGCTTGCCTCTCATTTCGGTTTTCGCATTTTCAGGTTGGATGTACCTGGCACCATTTGGCCCTCTACCCCCCCCCCCAAAAAAAATTATGCAATTCACCGGTAGAGAATTGCTACGCATTTTCAAATGCAGTGGAAATATCCTGGAGGTCAGATGAATCAATTGTTTTAGGAAACTTTCTCTCTGTGCCTCAGTTCTAAGTCCGCTTCAGTACATGCTGATGCATGGATAAATATTATTTAAAATGAAATAAATTTGCACCAATCCGTCTGCAGGCAGCACAATGAACATTGCTGTAAATTGTTTTGCACCACTGCACCAGAAAAAACATTCAGAGCGCACTTATGAGAATGAAAATAATTAACTGATTATTAAGGATGAATCTAGAAAACAGAAATTAATACTTTGACCAATCCTATGAGAGCCACTGCTTTTATTCAGACCATTTAAACTTAGCAACCAGACCTAGGAGTTGGGCATTGCAGAAACCTGACTCAAACTGCCGGCAAGTGTTACAGCCTTTCTTCCACTATATTAGGCATGTTCTAGGCTGCACTTGAGCAGGCAGATGCTTCGACCTCCCCAGCATTTTGCTTGCTTGAATGAGACTCTGCCTGAGTGTGGCAGTTCCACATGCACACCACAAAAGACTCCACTCATATAAGTTCACAGTAGCCCAACTACTCTTGCTGTAAGGAAGGGAAGTACAGACAGTTACCTGCAGACATGCAATCGCTTCCTAGCCTAGACTTTCCCTCTCACCATTTCAGGTCTGCTGCCGTGAGCCAAGTGGCTGGCCTCTAGCACCACCTAATCCTAGTTGGAAGATGCTTGAGCAAGTGGCTCCCCAAAGGGTTTACTCAGCCAACACAACTCTGCACTGAAAAAAGGGTTCCTATGGAGTTTTTTTTAAAAAAAACACCTGGACCTCATAGGTTTCGCGCCCCGCTCACTAATCACTCACGCGGCTGCATGTATAGAGTGGGCCCACAAATGTACGAAAAAGGACCACCTGTGTTCAGGTAATTAGCAGCACTGAGAACCAATGGGGCACCTTACTTCTCCACAGACTTCCTGCTTTGGCAAGAATCTTCCCTTGGAGAACTTAAGACATGCCAAAGCCTCAGCTAATTCCACTTCGGTCAGAGATAAGGAAAATCACCAGTACTCAGTCTTTTACTATCACATCTAACTTTGTTTTGCTGGTATTTGGGGGGGAAAGGTGGAGAAAAGAATGCTTTTTACCAGGATTTTTTATTTTTAACTTGGATTTTTTTAAAAATAATAATAATAATAAAGTTTGCCATAGGTATGTAAGAGCCCCAAAGGAGGCAGCTAACAGTTCCCATAAGGGCCTGAGAACATTCTGTCCAATCTCAGGTCTATAAACGAAAAAAGCAAAGCAAAGAAATCTACCAGTCCAGAACGTAACAGGCAGCAGAATTAAGTGGTAAAGTGGACTATAATATAGCACTTCAGATGGCAAGTGAAGTTACCATTTGTAAATGCCCCTACCTCACAGGGGGGGAAAACTAACATAGTAGAGAGAAAGGATTTCACTGGCCTCTATAGTTTTCTAATTGTAGACCATTGTATTTGAGGGTCTTTTTACACATAGAAAAACCTTCAAAAAAGAAACCTCACCTCACTGTAGTTTGTGTACAATCCATTCTGTTGTATGTGTTAAACCTCTTTTCCAAGTCACATTGTACATAAGAATAGTGAACTCTCAGGACCTATCTTTATGTAGCCAAAAGAACCGCCATCCACACACAAGAGGGAGATATCAAAAGGCTTGTGGAAGCCCCAAGGTTTGTGGACATACAACAAAAATATTTAGGGGGCGGGGGAGGAAGGGACTGAAAAACCACCCAAAACATCCCAACAAGGACAGAGCTTGCTCAATGGCCACAAAATAATTAATGTCTGGCGAGGGTCAGAAAATTGGGGAACAGGCAGAATGGAGACCTTTGGGAGAGACATGGCTGGCTGGAATCCTGAATAGGACTACTCCACACTGCAATGTTTTGTTAAGCTCCCAGCTATGCTACTAAAGATCAAAATGTTATCCAGATTTAAGGCTCTCAAGGCCGACTATAAACATGGTAACATTAGATGTAAGACACTGATCAACTGAATAACAGCAACTCTCCATGGGAAAAGCTGAACCTGAAAACTTTCTGACTATATCAGGTACTTATGCCAATTGGCATGATGAATGTCAGGTGCTTGGGTTCAAAATGCCCTGAAGTACCAAAAAACTAACACTAAAGGCTTGCTGCTCAGCTGTCTTGACTAGCTGCTGTTGCAAGGAGCAAAAAGTGAATAGACGTGGCAAACTTTTGTAGTGATGCTCTGAAAACTTTCCGTGCTTTGCAGGCATAGTAACCATAGACATCACCACATCAAAGAAAAATGCACTTTTAAACATCTCGTCTACCACATTGGTTTTAATATGTTTATTAATTTTTAAAAACTTTATGCAATCAGCCTTCCTTTACCACCTTCAGACGGCTTAGTCTGCAGGAGCCTCATTTTTTCATTTTGCTGGAATCAATGCAGTCATACCTTGGTTCGCAAATGCCTTGCGAGTCAAACGTTTTGGCTCCCGAACGCCGCAAACCCAGAAGTAAGTGTTCTGGTTTGCAAATGTCCTTTGGAACCCGGATGTCCAATGTGGCTTCTGCGGCTTCCGGTTGGCTGCAAGCCAATCCAAGAGCTTCCTGCAGCCAATCAGAAGCTGTGCTTTGATTCCATTCAACTTCTGAGGTACCACTGTATGACTATTCCCTAAGGCCTAAGCAGAACAGAATTGACAAGATTCCAGCCTTTGTGTGTTGAAACTTTTTTGCAAAGCTAAGCCCTGTGACGTGCACAAAACTTTTATTTTGTAAACACCTTATCAGTCCACACATAAACAAAAATCACAAACTGCCACCTCAAAGTAACTTGAAGTTTGGACAAAAAAGTTGGTTTCCAGGTGGAAAAATCAAAATTGGAAACAGAATTGCTAGATCCAAAAATCAAGAATTTGTCAAGAATGTATAACTTGCTGTTGAAATGGAACACTCAGAATGAAATGGTGAAATCAGCTATGATTAAATGGGCACAAGATGTTGGACATAACATAATGATGGCTGACTGGGAACAGTTATGGACCACAGGTATGAAATTTACGGCATGCAATGCCCTAAGAGAAAATTTAATGAAAATGATTTATAGGTGGCACATGACACCAGTCAAGCTTGCAAAAATTTATCATTTGCCCGACAATAAATGTTGGAAATGTAACGAGACTGAAGGCACATTCTTTCACCTTTAGTGGACATGCCCAAGGATTAAGACATTCTGGGAGATGATTTATAACGAAATGAAAAAGGTATTTAAATATACTTTCCTGAAGAAACCAGAGGCCTTTCTCCTGGGCATGGTCGGCCAAATGGTGCCAAAGAAGGAAGGAATTTTTTTTTATGTATGCAACAACAGCAGCAAGAATACTTATCGCGAAGTATTGGAAGACACAAGATTTACCCACCCAGGAAGAATGGCAGATGAAGTTGATTGACTATATGGAACTGGCGGAAATGACTGGCAGAATCCGAGACCAGGGAGAAGAGTCGGTGGAAGAACACTGGAAAAAGTTTAGAGACTATTTACAGAAATACTGTAAAATTAATGAATGTTAGAAAAATGTTGGAATGAAGTTATATGGCTTTAGTAGAAATGTTATAAGGAATTAAGTATAAATAGATTAATAGAGTATTAAAGGGAAAAATAAGGTCAGAATGTGTTAAGATAATTATAGGATAGAAAACAAGAGGAAGATGGAAAGGAATTGCTGAAACAATTAATAGAAGTGGAATACAAAAAGGGAGGTGTGAGGAGGTCGTTGAAATAAGTGAATGAAAGATAAGATATTGAAACTGATGTTGATTTGATGTTGTTTGATGTGTTTTTTTGTTTTGTTTTGTTTTGTTAGTTTATGTAGTGTTTTTGTATTGTATTGTATTGTTCCTTTTTTGGTAGTGTTTAAATTGTTGGAAAAGTAATAAATATTATTATATTTAAAAAAAACAAAGTAACTTGAAGTTAATCACATTACATGGAAGTTAAGAACCGAGCTATATAGGACAGTCTCTGTGGGGATCAGTAACCCTATGGCACCTTTGCCTCCCTGCAAGGATAACATTTGATAGTATTTACTATGTGCATCAAGATAATCAGGTAGTGAGCTATCCTGCCCCTCCCCCTTCAATGGCCACCAATTACGTGGAGCAGAAGCAGGAAGATTCTCCTGATGGCCCTGATTGATGCAGTGAGTACAGCTGAATCTAATAGCCACAGGAAATGAAGACCTTGCCACAGGATGCCAATCCCCTGGCAACAGCAATGTGTAATCTGGCTCCAAGACATAGTGTAATCCATTTTATCAACCATTTGCTTCTTGCACACAGGTGTTCTAAATACTGCAGATTTTAAAGAACTGATAAAATCCTCTTAGTTCACAGCAAACCTAAAAGTGCAGATACTCCACCCCTCTCACCTTTTGCAAAAGCAAATGAAAATAACAGAAAACATACAATGCCCATTTTCATTTTCAGGGACCCTGTTGTATGTTCCATCCTCAAGAGAGATTGGTGCGTCCTATTTGTGGCACTCGCTCCCTAGTTTTAGGCAGGCTGTAAAAACTGTTTATACTGCCTGGTGTTCATTGGGTTTGAATTCCACTCTGATTTTGTTTTGGCCGCTCCGTTTTTTAAAAAACAAACAAACCACCCAATAATAAATAATAATAGTAATAGCAACAACTGAAATCTTTGAGATGTTGTTGGTGTTGTCAATAATAATAAATAATTTTAGTAACAACAACATCCCAAAGATTTCATTGGCTTTGAAACAATGGAGCCTTGAAGAATGAGGCATCATAGCAAGGAGTAAATGTCAACTTGGAAGAAAAAAATGCCGCTGCTGGATAACGTAAAGTGTCAAGTTACGGTCAATCTTACATAAAGCTTGACACTTGCGCATGCGTAGAAGAACAGTTGCAGTAGAGTAAATAACCTGAATCGTGTCCCTAGATAACCCATTCCAACAGAATTCGTCCTCACATCCGCACCCGCAGGATCACAGCGACATGGTGCTCCCTTCACAAAACTTATGTTTGCCTCCCTGCAGCATGCTATGCACCCAATCAACCTCCATGTTTGTCTCCTTCCTTCTTTTATTCAAACCCTGATTTCTCCTTCCCTTCCTTCCTCACACCATTAGTTTCTTGGGCTCCAGCTGTCTCTGAAAAAGACAGCTCTTCCCTTCACCCTATTGCTTGATGAAGTTGTGTATGACTCGCCCCTCCACCCACCGTATCAGCTGGGGGAATAGACACAGACTGCAACTGCTTTCCTTTTAACTGAACAGCACTTTTGAGTTTTCAGGGCTCATGGGGAGTGCACTGAAACACAAGCAGTTACTGAAACTGAAGGAAGCCACAAAAAGGAGGAGGAGGAGCAAGCAGAATGGGGCATCAGGTCTCCAGGTTCAGAAGGAAGCCTAGGATGCATTCTTCAACTACCTGAACTCTGCTGAGCATAGCCGAGAAGAGAAGACCTTCTTCAAGAGTCTTAGCCTAGCCAAGCGCTCCCCAACCTTGTTCTATGCTGGATTAACAGTGTTTATCAAATACAGGCAACAACAGGGGTTACGTTCCTGCCTGCCCCCCCCCCCCACATTGCTGAAGCGCACATAAGCCTGCTCCACTCTGTTATGCCCCCACCCTGCCCCCTTTTCCCAGGCACGCATGCGCAGTTGCGCATCAATTGGAAGCGCACAAATCGTTGCCTGTAGATCTGGATTTTATAGATGAATATATGAATTTGTGGCCAACCCATTATGAGATGGCAACTTAGCAACTTGTAACTAACATCTCTTATTGACTCAGTTTACAAGCCATGGCAGACCAGCCCCCACAAAGTTACACACACTCTAAAGAACACCCATTTTTCTATTAGCAAGTTTGTGGGAAGGGAGAAGTAATAGGTTATCACATCTGAAGAGGCTTGGATACACTGAGGCGGCAAACCCTCCAATCTTTTTGTTCATTGCACACTTACTGCTGCTGAAATCACTAGAAATTAGCAGGTACTTCTTCCATTCTAATGGTGGGAAGAATACAGCCAAAATCAAGAACAAATCACCCCCAATTTTAAAAGGTAATGGGCAGCTGTTGGGGCACTAGATTGCCTCCACCAGTATGGCCAGGCTGCGTTGGCGTCACCACTGCCCAGCTCCCACATCACCCTGGTAAGCAGCAAGCAGCAGTGCTGGCAGGAGTTCAGAACTACGGTGCTGCCACACCAGCTGGCCCTGTTGATTCATGGCATAGTTTTATTCTTTACTAGTCTGATGGAAGTTGACAAGCCTATGAATGGAAAATTTGTGCACAGAACAGTTTGCTGATATGGAGGGAGAGGGCAGGCTTCTACTACACAATACAGATCACCACACTGCAGTGGCTTTCTGCAAAAAAAGCAACAAGACACACACAATGTTAACGTTCACACTCTTCAAATAACTAAATGGAAGGTTTTCTGATTATATGACTTAGCTCAACCCTCCCATTACCTGTCTTCCTTTCTCCCTGCTTAAGACAACAGAGAAGCCACACTAAGACCGACGCAACTTTTAAGCTACACAAACGATGAGCTGCAGTTGACAAATGTTTACATGAAAGAAACTTGTTTTCACTTCTTGTCAAGGGAAACTTAGTGGGCGATATGCAACATTAGTCATATTCAGAGAAGACCCACTGACATCTACTGTTATCAAATGGTCTACTCTATGACTAATGTTGTATATCACCCAGTAGGTATTGCTATGACTGTGCAGCAGCTTTTTGGAGCTGAATGCTTTAACATCTACGTACAGTGGTACCTCAGATTAAGTACTTAATTCGTTCCGGAGGTCCGTTCTTAACCTGAAACTGTTCTTAACCTGAAGCACCACTTTAGCTAATGGGGCCTCCTGCTACTGCTGCACCGCCGCCACAGTGTTCTGTTCTCATCCTGAAGCAAAGTTCTTAACCCGAGGTAATATTTCTGGGTTAGCGGAGCCTGTAACCTGAAGCGTATGTAACCCGAGGTACCACTGTAATGGCATCGCCATGTTTTGCTCTAAATGACTACAGGAGGCACACAGAAATTTCAAAAAGGCATATAAAAACTTTGCTTACATCTGTCATTGTCATTTTGCCCAGCAATGGCATCTTCCAAAGTGACAGACTTAGGTTTCTTTTCATTATTTCCTTTCAAGTTTTCCCAGTCTGCTTGGTTGAATCTGCAGACCTCCGGGTCTTTGGTTGCTACGTGGCCTTCTCTCTCTTTCATCTCCAACTCTGAGAAGCGCATCATTGCACGCTAGAAAGAGAATTGATATGGGGAAGAAAGACACCTCACAATAAGAGCTACTTCATTTACCTTACCTTCTATGAAAAGTATTTCCAAAAGAAAATATCTGCTCAAACCCAAAGTTTTGAGATACACACAATTCTATATAAAGTTTTAAAATGCCATGTGTTCAATATGCAAGGCATGTAGTATCTATGCACAAATGATATACAGTTCTTCCATATATAAAAGTAAATAACATTATATATATATATATTTATTTATTTATATATGTGTATTAAAAAGCATTGTCTTTTGAGAGGTATAACAAAGAAACAAAACATAAACTGTACAATGAATAAAGACGACCATGGCCCACAACTTCCCTTTGTGTACTTGGAAATGAAATTTTAACTCAAAGGTTTATGCAAGATTCTAGTAATAAAAATTTGAAGAACTGACCTCACAGTAAGCAGCAGGTAGACATAAAATACTGTCCTCTTGTAATCCTTCCATCTATGTAATTAAAATGGGCACTCAATGGATCATTTAAATTTTAGATAATTTCATCCATTTTTATAAGCATCAACTAATTCTTTCTTTTTTTAACAACGCAAAACAATTTGGCTTAACTCATTCTTTCACAAATCTAAAAAATAACCTACAATACTTGCCATCATTCAACGTCAAATTCACTACAGCTTCTATTCCTTTAAGCTACATTTCTGCTTGGTAAAGAAGTTGCATTAAACCGGCTAACATATGGCTGCTACTCCTTTTTAATCAAATGTCCTGTATGAAATAATCATCAGAACTTCTGCCTTTCCTTTGGTATTTAATAGTGCTAGCCAAACACAGGCAAGCTATAGCAAACTACCTTTAAAAACAAACATGTCATGCATTCTTCAGCTTCCTTTCACTACTACATGTTATGCTTATGAGATTTAATTATTTGTTACACCAATTAACTACATATAATTCTTATCTATTAACGCTCCAATACCCCTGGCTTCATAGCAGAACCCGATATACACAAGATTACCACTGCTAGTTAAGTTCAAGATAGACTTATAGAGTTGTACATATTTCATTCTCAACTGTGAACTGTGTTTTTTTTAAAAACTGCTTTGGTAGTTAAGCCTCAGAACTCACCTGCAGAGCCCGCTGTTCTCGACTAAGTTGGCTAGAATCTGCATACAGTTCTGTCGTAACACACTTGAATCGATCACCTACGTAACCAGCAGAGTTTGCGATTCTCTTTGCCAGGTTAGATGGCTTAGGTTTCAGGAATTTGCCATCATTAGGTTCCGCGCCCTCAGTTCCCTCTTTGGCGTATGCCTGACTGACTTCCATACTTGACTGCGTGTTTCCCATACAAAGCTGTTTAGCATCATCTGGCATTTTGCAAAAGGACATAGCTAGGCCATCGTTTCCGTGAGCAGCCTCCAAGAACACAGAGGAAGTGGGAACCGTTAACCTCTCCCTATTCTGGCTCAAGGAAAGGTCCTCTTTCCTTAAGTTGAACATTGATGGGTGTGGGCTCTGGGCTTGCTTGAAGTTATAAACTTCATGGAAATTGCTTCTCCCACAGTCTTCTCTCATCACAATGAAGTCTCTGTGGGGGAAGCCTTGTTCTACCTTGTGCTTTGTGGGGTCGCTTGCTTGATTACTGCTTTCAACAGGAAAGCTAGGTTTCGTCAGGTTCGTTTCACCTTTCACATCTTGCTCCTCTCTTGGTTCTGCAAACAGGTGCTTGTCACTTTTGGTAGTATTTTTACCATGACTTGAACTTTGGTGCAATTTCACGTTTCTGTCTGCAGGTACTTCAAAATGTAGTTTTGTGCTGGTTTCCAGCATCTCGGGCAATCGGTTTCTCAAGGCAGGGTCTTCATAACGGAGCCGTTCATGCGATCTAGACCTCCTTTCCGATTTCTCATCTTTCAGCTCCAAAGCTGTATGGGGTAACAGCATTGGGTGTACCATACCCATGCCCAAAGCATCCTGGTAGGTCATGAACTCACCTCGGCTGGCTGGCAGGCTGTATGGAATGGTAGGTTTGGGAGCTAAATGTCCAGGGAAAAGACTCCCATTGGGTAACAGAACAGGGTGAGGATATACAGGTCCTTTCCCATGTAGAGACAAAGGGCCTATAGCTAAGCCTTCTGGAACTGGATATGGGAGATAGCTTCTCGGATAGGGCAATGGTGGAGATCGGAACGCATCATTGGGAGGGAAAAATATGGAAGTTGGTGCAAGGGTGTTCTCATTTGCTTTGAAGATAGGTTCTGGATTATTGCATTTAGCTGCCTTATTACTATGCTTTGAAGATGCTGCTGCTACAGGTTGTCCTATGTGCTGTATGACAGATGCAGTGGTCTCTACGGAGCTAGTCGTCTTAGGGCAATCGACATTGGCATTTGGAGCAGGAGAAGCAGATGCTGGGCGACCCCCGCTTGACACAGACCCTGAAATATTACTGACAACTGCTTCTGTACCCCCCATCCTAGGGCAAGAAGAACTCCGCTGTTGTGGCGTCACCCAGTCCAATGCTTTGTTTTTCAACTGCATGTTTTTACCACCGTTATCTTCATTGGGACCTGGAACAACCCAGGAGGAAGGCGCCGTGCTGATTATTTCAGGTCTATAGACAGGGCAACCGCTTCCAGGAGAAATGGTTTCTTTTGGAAGATCACCTCCAGGTAAAACCAAGCCACTTCCGGCCCTGCTATGAACCAGCACAGTTGGCGCCATTTTCTTAACATGATCAGATTTGGTTGTCTCCATGTCAACAACTTTTGATGACAAATCCAATGGTTTGTCTATAATCTCTTTGGTAACAGTCTGTTGTTTTTCTAACAGTGGAGGGGATCTGCTGTCCTTCCTGTCGTGACCTGTTTTCCTTGCATGCACTGTAGGCTGCTGAGTGATTTCGCCTGGGTCATGTGTTTTAGGAGCTTTCCCCCCGGAGACTCTTGGAGGAAACTCATTGCTTACATTCACGTATGGCTTTGGGAGTGTAACTGAAGAAGGAGACGTCGAAATCCTGGAAAGGTGTTTCTGAAACTCCGAGTAAGCGTCCCCAACCTGCGTCGGAAGGTGAACTCTAGGTGATGGTCTCGGTGAATGAGACAAGAGAACAGTGGGGTCTGTGGGCATATTACTAGCCGCTGGCTTTGCAGATGGGACTCTGGGAGGCTTGCTGTTCTGGATATGTGGATAGGCATGAGAGTCTACAGGAGTTCCGGGTCCAACTCCCATCTTCCAAGACAAGCTCTTTTCTGGACAGTGTCCTAGAGGGGGAATAGCTGGAGCTGCGGTTGCAGCAGAGATCCTCATTGGTGAAGCTAACGATGACGGAATGTGGGGAGCAACGTAATGAGAAGGTGGCAAGTATAAAAAACGTTCACCATTTGTACATACGGGCGAGTAGGTCAGATGCTGTGGCAAGCTGTAATTGGACTGCTGAGGTAGCAAGGCCTTATACATGTTCAACGAATACTTATTTGGTGATTCGAGAAAAGGATAAATAGCACCCTCCATGTAAGGATTTACCCAGGGTAGCCTTAGGTAACTAGCACCATTGACATTGAGAGGACTCGGTTTGTCACTTGAGCTTCTGTCCAAGCCTAAGGTCTCCCCAGTTGGAAGCGAACTTTTTTGTATTCCAGGTGGCGTTTTGTACATAGCACTGAAGCCATTTGGGGGTTTTCCAGCTGCATTTTCAATTGCTTCAGTGGGATTAGACTTGAACTGCATCTCTGGATTTCTTTCAGGAGCAAATCCAAGGCCAGCAATAGCACTTGTAGCATCCCGGGGCTTGTCTGAGCCAAGTCCACATAAACTGGAATAGACAATACTGCTGGGGACTCTAAGCCCTTCCCGCATAAGTCCAGACCGGTCCATGCTCAGAGCTGCAAGGCTGTCAATGCGATGCACTGCCGTGGCATCCACCTTTGTGAAATAAGAGAGAGGTGACTTTGGCATTTAGTCAAGTACTATTCGAGGCTACAGGTACTTTAAAAAAAAAACATTGCAGGAAACAAAAGGAAGCAAATACATTGTTTTCATTGTGAAAAACTAATGTGGGCTGATTAAACCGATAAATGCAGAGGAATAAAGTAAATCAAATTTTAAATTTTTAGCCTGCTTCATTCTTCTGTCTGTGGAGTCTGAGACCTGCCAAGTTTGATTATTATTTTTTCAGTAAGATTAGTTTAATAGGTCTCTAGATCCTTTCATACTTAGCAAAACATCTACTCAACCAACTGTCCCATTAAAAAAAAACTGATTTCCAGAACCATGTGTGTACTCGCTTCCAACTAGGGACATTTCATAAGGTATGCTTATGGGGGGGGGTCCCTCAGATGCAAAGTTATTTATACTCCAAAAATCATTTAAATCAAATAATGACGCTGAGTCTTTTTTTACTTCTGTTCCTCTGCTTATTGATAGCCAAAATAAGTGATATTTAGGCTGCAATCCCATATATACTTACCTGGGAGAAAGTCCCATTGAACTCAATGGGGCTGACTTCCAAGTAGACACATATAGCATTGTACTGTTAATAACTTTCACAGGCCAGCAGAGGAGCTAAACTGCTGCCTTTCCCAGCATCCTCATATGAACAAAGAGAAGCTTGCGGGAAAGGAGAAAGCAAGATCACGTCATGTAGCTGTATTACATGAGACCTCTGCGTATAGGGTGGTGTATAAGTTGGAAGAAGAAGAAGAAGAAGAAGAAGAAGAAGAAGAAGAAGAAGAAGAAGAAACAACAACACTGGTCTCTCCTTTGTTCCAAATGTTTGCTCCTACACAAGATGAGAGAAAGTAGGCTACCCAATTCTAGGAAGCAAAACACACTACAGTGAAAACAGGCAAAGGTGTAGGCTCCACAATCTTTCTAAGCCCCAAGAAAAAACAACAGCCCTGGGCAGTGCTTTTTCCCGGGGGTACTCAGGGGTACGCAGCCCCAACACCTTTTTTTCTAGAATAAAAGCATTGGCCCTGGGGCACTTTCCCTCAAATCTCATTCCTAAGCACTCAGCCAGCCCCAAACTGCAGATTATACTAGTTCTAGTTCTTCCAATTTTATTATACTTATATCCCACCATTCTTTCAAGGAGCCTGTGACATCCTTAGGATCATCTTTAGGTGGTTCCTCTCTAGACACTGAAACTATAGCAAAGGCTCACACACCCCATTCTGTCCACCCAAGGCTACCAGCTGTCAGTCACTGAAATTTTCAGAAGGCTAATTGAAATATGCCAAGCGATGTTATTTAGAGCAATCATGACTTAGTGTGTTCATGATGTGCTATTAAGCATATGACGAAGTAAAAAATGCTTAAGACTCAGATACCAGAAATATATACAAAAGGATGCAACTGTAACCTAATATTTGAATGCCACCTCTGATTATCAGCAACTTTCATTAGTCCCAAATAGTTATTTGAAACGGAAGCCATAGCACAAAAATCCAGTGAAAAACCTTTTGTCATCAAACGGAACTATCAGTTTCTTACCACACTGTGGTTCAGGTGATTTTCTTCCCTTAATTCCAACCTGCTTTTCGAAGCATCTCCATCATTAACTGGGATTTTCCTATTTTCAAGAGATATTTTTAAAAAGTGACTTACAGACACAACGTTAATGATTTGACATTTTGATCTGACTGCAGTGTTTCTATTAAATTACCTTTATCAATACATCAGTGCAGAAGAAAATTAACAGTTTTGCCTTCTAATTGGGCTTTTTCTCTCTCTATAGAGTTCAGGGATGAAAAAATGTTTTTGGACTTTATTTCCAGTTAAGGAGTTTTGCTAAAGCAATACGTGGTGGTAAATACTCTTTATTTAGAAACAAACAACCCTGTATAGTATCATTTATACACACACACACACACACACACACACACACACATAGACAGAGACAGGAAAAACCCACACACTTCTAATATCATACAAATGTCAGCTGTTCAATGCTGAAGAAGGAACCATACATCTGTGTGTTAGCAGCGTAGCAGCTCAGGGACTTGTTATCACAGAAAACACAGATAAAAGAATGCACCTCAGTGCCAACTTTCAAATCCCAGGGACACAATTGCTGACATACAGCAGAAGGGAAGTTCCATCATTACCCAGAAGGATATTTAAAGTGGTGGCACTATCAATTTTTAAAGTAAAAGCAACACCCACATTTTTGCCCTGTTTCCAGCTATTATTGTTACAACCCACACCTACTAGAATAGCCACAGGATACAATTGGATAGAAACAGAACAATAGCATTTTGCTTATGTGCACCTCCTTCCTTTGACATTTGATAACAATATACACAGCCATGGCATTCCCCCTCAGTGTCTCGTAACTCATAATTTTCATGTGCTGTTTTGAAAACTGAGAAAGTTATTAAATGACCCGATGGTGTCCTGATTTTATTTTCTATAGGGCACAACTCTGACCAAAAGTACTTGCAAACACAAGCAGTGTGCTTGCTTCATTTTAATAATTAGAAGTAAAAAATTATAGCGTTGTCCACTATTTTGTAAAGACTCTTTAAAAAACTGTATTTGGTGTGCTTTTACAAGGCCCCAATCCAGAGAAAGTTAGCCTTGCTTTGTCTCATTGCAGCGAATGTGGCTTAGATTAATCATGACTAACTTGCCCCATTCATTTCAATGAAGAATGACGAATGGTTTCTGAACTGGGGCCAAACTCTGACCTTTGTGCTAGTTTGTGGAAAGTTATAGAAATATCTAATTGCTGGGCAAATTATCTTAAGTTGCAGGCCACGTAATGTGGACCAATTAAAATTAAAAACCTGAATCCATGTTGTTCTTGTCTTTTTCACAAATATAAAATAATAAACTTACAGGGACAACCTTAAGCACGCATGCCATGAAATAAGTTTCATTAAAAATCACAGACGTTTGCTTTCCAGTAAATACACTGAAGATTGGGAGAGAATGTATGTAATATATGTGAGGAAGAGGTGACTTTGGGAGCTAATCTTTTATAAGCCCCCTTCTGGTTTCCTGAGCAACACTGATTGTTAAAACAGTACACGAAGGGAGAGTCTGCGCCCATAACATCTCTCTTCTCCAACTCTTGTCTCATAAAAGAGCTCTCCATGAGTTATCTCCATGCAAGCTATTAAAAAAAAGCTATACGCTAAGACAAATTAACGCTGAAACCCCCTTCTCCAGAAACACCGCGTGGTTTAACTTTCCCAAAACTTAAAATATTTACCTCTCTTCGTTAATCCCACACATACGGACTCTCTCATTGCTCATCCAGCTATGAACGTTGCCATACAGGGGAGTTGCAGAAAGCATGACTTCACCTTAAAACAGAGGCTGTTCTTCACACGTGTGTATAATCTAATTGGTGGGAAAGAAAAAAAAGAAGTTGAGAAGATTGACCGGGGAGGAAGGGCAGACATCATAGTGGAATCACCGGTCTCCCTCGAGATAATTAACAAGGAATATAGGCTTGGTACAAGGTCGTGAGCAGCCAGAGTTAAAACACATGTAACAAAAAGTAGGAAGTTGAGGGAATACACTGGTCAGAAACGCTATAAATCGAACGTTGTGAGGGACGGGGGAAGAATGCTACTCCCATTGAGTTTAATTCGAAATAAAAACAATTACACACCCATCAGCAAAGCAGACCTTACTTGTAATGAAGCCAGAGATATTTGCTTGATCCTCAAGCGAATTACATCTCAGGAATTCATGGTGCACACAGACAAGCAAATGAAAACCAACTGGGACATTATAGTGTTTAGTTACCACACTACTGATTAAAATTGCTTAAGGTGGCATACAAAAAAAGTAGGGACTTTTGCAAAAACAAAAACACACACACACAACAATATACCCATAAAACTTAGTAAGGAAACAGGACCAGCAAAAACCCACCCAAAAGAAAATGCTTTTGCATCCTATTGATTTCACATAGAGTCTAGTGCATTGTTGTGGTGAGATTGTCTGAGTGGGAAACCTGGGTTCCAATCCCCACTTGGCCATGAAGCTCACTTGGGCACTCACTTTCTTATCTCACCCTAACCTATCTCACAGGGTTGTTGTTAAATGAGGAGAGAGAGAACCATGCATATACCACCTTGAGCTCCTTGGGGGGAAAGGTAGGAAATAAATGCAATAAATAAATAAATTCACTGGGAGTGTTGTGCATCTGCGTAACTTCTACAGGATGTAAGAGTACTCGACTTTGGCGGCATAATTCTGTCTGTGTGTTTAACCCTTCGTAAACAGCAATATATCATTTACATTGATACAGACACCAGTGGATGTTCTTTTCCACGTGTAGCTCAACCAGTGTGTGTGATCCAGCGGCAATTGCGACACCCCCATCCCTCTGAAATCAATGGTACCTAGGGTCACTAAATGTACTTCCTAAGCCTGATTGTCCCCATTATGTTGAAGTAAGTTTCAATGAAACTTTAAATCCAAATAATGGGGGAGATCCAACCAAAATTAAGCAGGACAAATTCCCACAGGTTTTCATTTATTCACAAAGCAGGGCTCAACATTGGCGGGATCTTACCCAGTGCACAAAAGAACTGGGTTGTGTTTGAAGAGATAACTTTAGCAAGGAGGAAATCCAAATATGAAAACACAGCCTGGGAGTGGGAACAGGGCCAGACTGAAGGCAGAGTGATATCCTAACATTCACTTTTTTAAAAAAGCAAAAAAGCAAGGTGTCAAATGTCAGTTTCCACTTCAAATGAAGTTTCTATCTCTGAAAACAAGCTGAAGTAGAATGCCAGAGACAAACAAGAGCTCCTATTTTGAACAGGGCAACCATTTTCCTAGAAGTTCGTCTCCCAGCCCAGAAAAGGGTTAAGGGGAGAGAGAAAAAACATTAAGTAGGTTGGTGAGATCCCCAGCCCTTGATTTGATTAAGTAACCCAACCCTGGTGGCTTCCACCATTGGAGCTGCTGCTGCTGTTGTTGCGCCGCCGCTGCTTTGAGTGCTTTCAGTAATTCAATGACGCCTGCTCACTCCAGGGAAAGAAATCATTAGCGGGCTCACTGGAGAAGCATTAGCAGTCCGAAAGGATCGGCGCTGCGTGCAACAGGGAAGGCAGGTGAAAGGCAACCGGATTTTCGCGTCCAGCAACAGAAGGGCCTCGCCTGCCTTTCTTCCCTCCCGAACGCGCCATCTCCGCCCGCATTAAATTCTAGTTTGCTGCATGAGTGAAGTGTCAGGACAAGCTGCGTTTTATTAACACGATTATCGCGGCGCGTGATTTATTCCAGTGCCGGATTTTAATTGCTCTTTGGAGGTTCAGTCGTTTCTTTTGACTGAGCTTCAGCCTGCATCCCGCTGTTAAATGCTGGGTTAATAAGTAGGGGGAGCCTTTAATGCACAGGATACCCCTTCAGCTCTTCCTCTCACCAAAAAGGAGGGAGGGGAGGGGAAAGTGCGCGCAGGCACAAAATGCCTCGCCAAGGGGAGGAACGGCGAACGCGGGACGCGCTGCGCTAAATTGCTTTTCTGCAGAGAAGCGAGGCTTCCCTGGCTTTTTCGGTTTTTTAAACGGAGACGTACTAGGGTGCAATCCTTAACGTAGCTACCACCGAGGAAGTCGCCCTGCACAAATCGGGACCCATTTCTAAGCTAAACGCGTTTAGGATCGCGCGGAACGGATGGAGACGTTAACCTGTGTATTCCTAATAAGGGGCCATCCTACACACGGTTAATAACTTGGGGATACAGCACCACTGAAACTAATTCACTATCCAATATAAGTACGTATGCGATTAGGATCGGGCTCTACTGCTGCAGCCCTTCAACCCCTGTGGCTCAACCAAGCCCAGTGGGATTACCCGAGAGTAAACGGTGGAGGAGCCCCGGGGTCTGGTCGGACCTATCCACGCAGAGGCCAGCGGAGAGCGCCACGCACGCACGCACGCCTCGCAGTTTAAAAGCCCCCGTGCTCCAAAACAGACGAATTAACCCTTAAAACCGGAGCGGAGGCAAAACCTGGGTTGCGTTTGCGCACAAATGCTCCACCCACGATCAGAGGACCTCCGTATAAGCGCCAAGGAAAGCCCTGTGTTCTCTCAAGCATTTCATGAGCCCTTCTTGTTCCCCCTCCCAGCTCCTTGAAGAAGCCTTTTGTGCAGATCCCCACGCACGGAACATATTTTACTGAAATGGCACCGTCCCCTCCCTCCCTCCGCAGCAGCTAGCTTGCAAGAGCTGACCCCAATTGCTGTCAAGGAAGAGGAACTGGCCCCTTCTCCTCTCCTTCCTTCTCCTCGCATCCCCCCCACCGCCCCAGTAAAGGCTAGGACGAAATATCGCCCTATCATTCAAAAGTTGTTGTTCCAGGGGAAAGACGGGTTTTGCTGACCAGATTTAGTGTTTTCCAGATGCACGGCTCGTAATGTTTTCGAATGGAGCAGCCGCAGCCTGGAGAGTGATTGAGAGTTTTACATACGGTTAGTAGCCGCCCAGAGCGCTGCCTCATCTGTAAGGAATGGAGGGGACACAAAGTCCAAAGAGATAGGGCTGTCTGCACGGAGGGAGGGGACGCCGCTCCCTCTCCCCTTTCCCCCACCCCTTTTCTGAAAAGCAGGAGACATGCCCGGGAGCCTAATCTTGCTTTTTATAGGCTGGAACTGAGCTAAGGCTCTGGGTTTCCTCGCGGGGAAATGTATCGTTGGTTGCCATCGGCTGTTGCTCCTGAGATCTGCAAAAGTCGACCCCAAGAGCGCGATCTGAGTCGACCCCAGGTACTTGGGGCGCTGTGTGGGGAAGGGGAGCCGATGGCTTCCAAAGGCAGATATGCAAACGAAGCTACGCCCTGAATGCAAAGGTTTCCTAAACTGGGAAGAGAGGAAGGTCAAAGGCAAATTGCCAAATAATCGGCCCAGATTATGATAACTCCCCAAGCGCTACATTGCATATTTAAAAATAAAACAACAAAACAAGGAGAAAAAGAAAACTATGTTGCCTTCTGCTGCAAGACAACCATCTCTCTTTGCTAGTCCACGCCGCGAAACTCGCCCCGGGCAAAGGTGTTTGCACAGAAGGGGCCCAGAGCGAGGCTGGGATTGCTTAAGGTCTGCCGCGGAGCTTTTGCAACAGAAGAAGTTGCCAAATTCCCCTTTGGAGCGTCGCCGCTGCATCCCAGCGACACGAGGCGAAAGGGAGACGGGATCCGCGGGCTGGGAGAGAAAGGCCTTTTCGGAGGCCCGAAGAAGAGTTGCAGCAGCCGGGAGCGCGCAGCGCCTGAGCCGGTTCTGTGCAAAAAGTACAACCGAGCGCGCGCGATCCCTTCCCGGGAGGTGGGCGAGGCGAGATGTTTGCTCGTTTCTGCTCGTTTTCAGGGTCGCGCTTCCCAGCGCATACATACGTTGTTTATAATCACCGCCGCCCTGATGAACTTTTTGTGAACTGTTTAAAAGTGGAGGTCTGTTGAACAAACAGCGGCGCCACTGCCAGCCATAATTTCATTGCAACAAGCAACAGACTTTTAACCCTTCGGGCTCCAGGAGGAGACGTTGCTGGCAAAGCAGCAGCCCTCTCTGCTTTGTGGCTGTGAGCCTGGAAGGTTACATATAAGCAACCACTCCGCTTACGGAGCAATGGATCCACAGCTCAGTTAAACCCGAGCATTTGGATCTACGGTCCAGAGCAGGCTTCACCCGCAAGTCCCAGTGAAATCAAAGAAATGTGCTCAAGGCTGCAGTCCTACCCACTACTCGTTTACCCGGGAGTAATCCCCAGTAACGCATTGGGACTAGAGTAGACATGCACTGGTTTACCCTGTAACTACCCAAACCTTCCTTTACCCTCTTACCTTAAGGTAAATCCCAAGAGGTCCACTAAAACAAGGATGGAGGACGGGAAGCCCACTCTCCTTAGGCCGCACCCCACTGGCCCTGCCCCCACAAACCCTTCGGAGCGCTTTTGTCTGGTTTTAATGTGTCCTTGACAGAAGATAATGCCTCTTCGCTTGCCTTGACGCACTTTATAGAGAAATAGAACACAGAAACCTTTTGACTCTTGCGCGGTTAGAATGTAGGCTACCGTAACATCCATGGAGCCACCGCCGCCACCTTTTGCCTCTGGCCTCGCCCACCGCCGGCCCCGAAAGGCTCCTTCAGGTGGGACCCTCAGGCTGAAAAGGAGTGCCTCCCCCCCGCATCGAAATCAAGACAGACCCAAGTCCCGCTTGTCTTTAGCGAGGCCTAGTCCCCAGAAAGTGCGCGCAGAATCGGGGCTGTTCAGGACTGGGTGTTAGCTCTAGGTATTAATCGCCTGCCTTGACCATGCTAATAAAAGGCGACATATATAATGCATAGTGTAAATAAAAATGCACAAGCGTCTGAGAAAGTCACGCTGAGAGACATTGTCAAAGAAGTGGGGTTTGGGCATAACGAGGGCGGGTAGGCCGTGGCTGTTAAAGTTTGTTCGTGTTTATTGCGATTATTTCCCACCCCACCCCCAAAAAAATCAGTACATTGAATTAGTGTGTATGCTTTAGCTGAGATTCCGGCTACACTAGAGAGTTGGAGTTGGACTAAAGACCGCAGTTTTATCTAATTCGTCCTGAAAATTAAATAAACCACCTCCCTGGCTGTTTCTCCGCCTCCGTGGAGCGATTCAGGGCTTGGCACTTTGCTTTTCCGAGTCCCCGCAAGTCTCCTTCTACCTTCGGGAATCTCCCCGTTATGTAACACTCTTTTGCTTTATTCATAGAAGGGGGGGGGACGTAAGGAAGGAGACAACAGAAAATAACAGAACTTCACATATCTCACGATTCCCCCCCCCGCAAAAAAAACTTGATTAAAAAGCTCTCTCCTCGGTGCCTCCCCCTCCCGCATGCTACTTTGGAGAGCACCCCCCCCCTCCACCTCGTTTATATGCTGCTAGCTGGGCGCCAGCACCTCGGCCAGAGTTGCTAGAAGCTGCCATAGCTGCAGCTTCCGACCGTACCAGCCCGCGACGGAAAGCAAAACCTCCTCCCCGGGGTGGGGATCGCGCCGCGCCTCCTGCCGAGCGAGGCGAGCTCGCTGGCTGCGCGAGAATGTGACCTAAGGCAGCAGCAGCAGCAGCAGGCAGGCTCCGAGCGCCAAAGAGGCCACGCGGAATTTCCTCCCCGGAGGTGTCCGGCTGACAAATCCGTCAAGCTCGCCTGGGAGGAAAAGGGGGGAGCTGCACGGCGGGGGTTTCGCTGCAAAACCTGCTCGGTGTCCGCAGCCGAGAGGAGCCTCCTCTCTCTTCCTCCCCCCCCCCCAAGCTGCTGCGCTCATGTTACAGAGCAGACTCGAAAGGAAAAGAAAAAAGCGGCCCCGGCGCTCGGCGTGTCTGGCTGAACACCCAGTTCTCCGGGCACCACTGGCAGCCGCCGCAACTCCACATCATTGGGTGGGAGGCAAATGCATTCACGCAGCGCCCTCCTTGGCTGTTGGATCCTCCTCTGCCCTCCCCGTTCTCGTTCTCTCTCTCTTTTCAAAAAGGGAACCGCTTGCATCGCCCTCGCAACGGCAACAGACTCTTGGCAGCCACTGGAGGCGGGCGCAGGAGCAAACTTTTGCTCGCACGCTCCTGCCTTCGCAAACTCAACAAACCTGGTGCCCGCGGCCAGGGGAAGCAGCCGCAGCGCTTTGCGCTTCGCCTCCCCGGGAAGGAGGGTCCGGAGAAACCATGCCGAGAGCGTTGATGGCCTCTCTTTCCCGCCCTCTTTCCCGCCATTCAAGGTGGCGAAGTAGCCTTTCTTGCCAACCAGGGCACGAAAAAGGGTGCAAGGAGGAAAAATAACCAAGAGAGTAAGCCCCAGCCGGACTCCAGCGAGCCAGGAAGGAGAGCGAATGCCGCGAGCGCACACGAGTTCCCTGTTGGCGCCTTTCCTCTTTCCACCTCCTGCTCCTTTTGGCAGCCGGCCACTTTCCACTGCATAAACCACAGGCCCGCCGTCAGCTGCACGGCAGGCGGGTCGGAGCCGTAGAGCAAGCGGACGTGGATGGCGAATGTCAGGGGGGAATGGCGCTAACCCAGCGGGGCTTTCGCGTTAATCAGAGAAGGCCCTCCTCTGTAATCAAAACAAGACCATACATAGTTTGCCCATCTCTAGCTCCCTGCCCGTTTCAGGTCTCCCCTAAACAAGCTGCAGAGCATCTGATGGGGAGGCAGCCTTTTCTCCTATATTTCAATAACGACACGACGTACACTTAGCCTATTCATGAGCCTGCACATGTACTCAAAGCCTGAACTCGGGGGCAACTACACGCTTTCTGGCTCTACATTACTGGAAATGTATTTATTGCATTTATATATCTCTTCCAAGGAGGTCAAGGTGGCAAACGTTCCCCAATTTTAGCCGCACATCAATCGCGCGAGGTAAGATCAAAGGAAAGGGCAGAGCGTGTCAAGGTCACTCAGGGAGCATCTTGGTCTGCACCAAGCACTACACTGTCCTGGCTTCCCTTTAAGTCAAACCACCTTTTCTTCCATTTACAATTTCGAATCGGCCAAGCCCTTCCTATCTTATGTCTGAACCAAGCCCCGCTGTGTTAAACGGGCCTCGCCCTACGGTATTACAACTGTAACCTTAAGATATTAGTGCAGTTTACTATTTTAAACAAGGCTGCACACTTGTGTGCACACTTGCCTCGGAGTAAGCCCCCTTGAACACAGAAGAATTTATGAATAAGCATGCACGGGGTCGTGCAAAATACGGTGGCATAAATTTGAACACGCCGTTGCGCAGAGGTGGCGGGAAGCTACGTTGTACGAGAGAGCTTGAAGCACGATTGTTAAGCAAAGTAGGAAAGAGCAAACTAAGTATCCACGGCTGGGAGGAAGGCGGCTGACCTTTAGCCGGGACGTGTGGCATTTTGTCTGGCCACAAAGCTAAGCACAATGTGCCTGCGACGTCTCCAACCCGATTTTCTCATGTGCGTAACGGAGGCGCGCAGAACGATGCCCAAGTTTGCCGAAGCAGCGCGCGGAAAAAGAGAAGAACCAGTCGGGTGGCTATTTCAGGGGCTTTTAAACTTCCTCTTTCTTATGTCTGCGCACGTTCCTCGGGAGGCTTCCTGCGCCGTCACGTGCGCCTTCGCGATCCGGACTTTCTTCTCATGTAAACAAAGCGCTGTGTAGGCATTACGGGGCGGCCGCGATCGATTGGGCACAGGCAACGGCATCCGGAATGGGGGATTCAGGACTCGAGACTCGGATAAAACCAAAACGGGACGGGAAGGAGAGAGAGAGAACGATCTTTCCCCATCTCCTGTTTTCCCTTGGCTTTTGTAAGGAACAGGAGCTCCAAGCCTCGGGGAAAGGAGCCGTGTGCATTGCAAAAGTGAGGGGTGAGATGTCGAGAGCAGGAGGAAGAGGGGAAGCGAGGACTCCACAAGCCCAGCCAACTGCTGTGTAGCCGCAGGAAAGGAAAGGACTTTCCTGCCGTTTGCCAGGGAGACCCTGCTTCGAAGGGAGAGAGTGGCTTCAGACAGCCTTTGCCTTCGTTTTCCTGGAAGATCGGGGTTCAAAGGGGGCGGTGCACGGACCGGCAGCGCATCCAAAAACCTCTGGCAGCAGCCGGTCGTTTCCTCCACCGCCGTGCGCAAGGCTTCGGACCGCAGCAGCCTCCTTTGCACATCAACCGCGAAGCAAAGCGCAGTGACTTCGACTCTTTACCGCCATTTGCCAGGAAAACTTGTGAATAAGTGATGTTTGGGGACGGGGAGGGGCGGGGAGAGGAGGACGGCGGAAGGCCGTCAATAAGGGAAAGGTAAAATGGCTGGCGAGCCTTCAAATAACCCTGCCCGCCGTCTCTGTCTCCCTCTCTCACTCTCTCTCTCTCTCTCTCACACACACACACGTCGTCTCTTGCCAACGTTTTCTGCGCGGTGGAGAAATAGCGCCCCCGCTTCTCCTAGTACGAGACCCGGGGGAAGCTGTGGGGCCCGTTTGTTCCACCCAAATGAACTCGGAGGTGGGGGAGGTGGAGCGGCCACGGGGGGGGGGATATTGGGGTGTCGTCGTGCGCCTTAATAATCTGGTCCCTCGTGAAATAGCCCAGGCACACGGGACGTTGCAGGAAGCAGAAACGAAGGCAACAAAACAGAATGAAGGCGAGAGAAGTATTTCTCTCGCGACCTCGCGTCTCTCCCCCGCCGTTTGATCCGAGAAAGTCCCCGAATTGACTTGTGCCATTAAGGCCCAGTTCCGGCACTACGTACACGGCGAAAAGCACCTTCGCCTCGGGCGCCGATGTGGGGGTCTCACCCCGTCCCGTGGGGTCCCCTCCTCCCCCCTTCGGAGAGGATTATAGGCTCGGCAGCACCGAGGCGAAGGGCGCTCGCCTGGCCTGTACGGAGCGCAGGCACCTCCTCGCGCTGCCGCCTCCTGCAACTCTCCTTCGCTCTTTCAGCCAGACCGAATGAGTCATCCCAGCCCGTTTCGTCTTTGAGATCCCCGACCGGCCGCGCCATTTTAGGCGCGCGCACAGACACGGGCTCGGTTTCCGCTGCTGCTGCTGCTGCTGCTTGGAGAGACAACAAGCAGGCGGTGACAGAGGCGGAGGAGGGGCGGCGGCGGCGGCAGCAGCAACGGGCCACAGGAAAGGAGAAGGGCCTCCGTGGAGCCTACCCGCTTGGCACTCAATGGGTCTTTCAGGTACCGAAGCGGACGCCGCCTCCCTGGGTACCAGCCAAGCGAGAGCGGGGGAAAACGCAGGCAAGGCCCCGTCGGCGCCTGCGGCCCATTAACCCCTCGCACGCCCCCAGCCCGGACAGCAGGCAAGCTGGCTGGCTTGCAAAGACAGAAGGAAGAGGTTCCTCCCAGCCCAGTTTTGGTCTCACAAGGGTGTGCTAAGAATCCAGGTTAGGGAGGGAGTAAGCTGAAAGGGATGCGGGTGGTGCTGTGGGTTAAACCACAGAGCCTAGGGCTTGTCAATCAGAAGGTTGGCGGTTCGAATCCCCGTGAGGGGGTGAGCTCCTGTTGCTCGGTCCCTGCTCCTGCCAACCTAGCAGTTAGAAAGCACGTCAAAGTGCAAGTAGATAAATAGGTACTGCTCCGGCGGGAAGGTAAACACTGTTTCCGTGCGCTGCTCTGGTTCACCAGAAGCGGCTTAGTCATGCTGGCCACATGACCCGAAAGCTGTACGCCAGCTCCCTTGGCCAGTAAAGCGAGATGAGCGCCACAACCCCAGAGTCGGTCACGACTGGACCTAATGGTCAGGGGTCCCCTTTACCTTTACGCTGAAGGAAATTATTTTTTTAAAAAAACGAAATCGTATTTGTTAATAGGAAAGTTTAAGAAGGAAAACCAACACAAGTATCCAGCTATGTGCGTGACTAGTACACATAAACAAACCAGCCCAGACCCAAGGTCGGTTGCTGTGAAGACCAGGATGAAATGGTAAACCCGCTTGGTCCACACCCTCTTGCTTTTTAAGCCCCACGGTCTACAGCAGCGCGCGTGCACGGGGGAGGCGCACACCCACAGCCGAGTTTCTCTCCCCCCCCCCTTCGTGATGAATGCGCTCCCCGCCCTCTCTCTTTCCCCTTGCCTGCCCCGCTTGGGCCGGCGCTGCCCTTTGTGGCTTTTTCGGCCCGGCGGCCGCGCTGCGAGAGCCCAAAGGAGGTCGGCGTCGGCCCCCGTATTCACCGGGGAAACGAGCAGATATTGATCACGGGCGAGTTGATTTTGCTTAATTGTGGCTGACAGTGCCTGTGGTTTCCTCATTTACGGAGCAACAGCATCGAGGGTCTGATTGATTGGGAGCGCAGCGCCTCCCACTCCCCGCTCTCCCTCCCGGCAGACACACACACAGGGGGGGGGGGCGGAGCGAGCAGCCACCTCCGAGAGGAGCCTGTGTGAAGGCGAGTCCCTCGGGAGGGGAAGGAGCAGCTTCTCATTATTCAGCAAATGGCCGGCGCGCCGGCAGCTAGAGATGCAGCTTGGTTGGTTCGCTGTCGAGCGCTCGGGCGAGCTTAAGTAGCCTTAAATCCTCCCGCTCCCCCCGCAGGACCGTCTGCCTGCTTTTGCCTGCGTCGTCGGCCCCTTCGCCTCCACCACCGCCGCCGCCGCCGCCTCCTCCTCCTCCTCTTCGCCCGCCAGCAGATTGGTCCGCGAGTTAAGCGCTCGCGAATGGAGAGCTTTTAACAGGGCGGGGGGTTGCAATCCTCGTCGCCTAAGCGCTCGCTCAGTCGAAGTCCCCACGCCGAGGTGGCGAGCTCGTCCCCCGCAAACTTAACTCAGGAGCAACCTCGCTCTCCTTTCAATGAAATGACGCCATAGCAAAGCAGCTTAAGGCGCAATCCAGCGCTCACAAGCCCCGGTTGAAATTAATTGCTAAAGAACAGCAGCCGTTCCCTGCGCAGCTTTGTCAGCCGGGCTTGCGCAGGAGACCTTCCCGTTGGCTTGCGCCCTTAGCCATCTTCCTGCGGAGAAGCAGCGAAAATCCAAACCACCAGCACCATCACACTTCGTCTGTACAACTCCTACCAGTAAGGAGTTTTGGTGCCAGCGCTTTCTGGAAAATGTGCATTAAACGTGCCTTTTAAAATAAAGATGAGCGCAGCAGACTTAAATGTCAGAAAAGGAGCTGTGTGGCAACCATCTGCAAGCCGCTTGATCGAGGATGGCTTCACAATTGCCCTGCGACCCTTTTTATATCTACTCAGAAGTAAACCTCGTTGAGCTGAATGGGGCTTACTCACAGGTGAGCGCGCATAGGATTGCCGCCTTAAATGTGAAATCTGGGTCGAGTCCCTAAACCTGCCTATCAGTTGCAGGAGGGTTTCTTCCACGAATCATGTTCTCCAGTCCAGATTTCCCTACATTAGCATTTCTAGCTAACTGTCCCATCCCCAGTGCTTTCCGCTCCTTTAACTTTTTTTAGCCCCCCGCCCCAAGTGCATTCCTGCACCCCCGGGGTGGGTTTCATCGTAAAGCAAATGAGCACAGGATTGCCAGCGGTCACCTAGGCTCACCTAGAGGAAGACACAGAATACACAGCGACACCTGCTTCCAGGTAAACATACATAGGCTGGAGCCGAAAGACAATTTATGCGAAGACGACCAGGGCTTGGGCATCACTCATAGGAACAAAGGCTTATCATGAACCAGACCATGGGCCTATCTTGCTCATATTGTCTGCACTGACCGGCAGCAGCTCTCCAGGGTTTCAGGAAGGCCTACCTGGAGACGCCAGGGATTGAAGCAGGGACTTTCTGAATGCAAGGCAGATGCTCTACCACTCAGCCAGGGACTCCCCAAGTCCAAACAGGGCCCCTGGTGGGGATAGGAAGCGCTCCTCAATTCTAACTGTACATCGCCTAGCACCCTAAGGAAAAACCCTCCAGTCTCCCAGAGGCATCTTCAGCAGAATCTATTCCGCCTTTACTAAAAGCATCGTACGTGTCCTCAAGCAGCAAGCAGCGATCTAGACGAATCCTCCGGTTTTAATATCCCAGCAATGCGCAGGGCAAGAACCGGCCGAGGGAGCACAAAGTTTCACGGCGCAGCTGGGATTCCTCCTTTGGCTGCGAAGCTGCGCGCCCCCTCGGCCTTCCTCGGAAGACTTAAGGACCCCGGCGCAGCCTGCCTTGCCATCTTGAAGTCGTCGGCTCCGAAACGGGAGGGAGGCGAGGGGGGCTGAGCGCGGAAGCAACTGCGCTGCAGATGGGCGGCTATGAATTTTTGCTGCTGCTTCGAGCCTTAATTACTGGCTCTTGATCCGTGGGACTACGACACGACACCGCCAAGGTTAAAATGCCCGGAACAGCTCTGAGCAGATGTGAGCGAGTTGGCAGACGCGCAAATGAGGTCTGCCTCCAAGCACGATAACAAGTGACTAATACATTGCATATCGCTGAAAGAAAATTATTTTCCTCTCATTTGCATTAGCTCTCTCTCTCCCCCCCCCCCTTTAAGACCAAAATAAAAAGCCAACAACAGCACCACCACTCGCGCGCCCCGCTCAGAGGCAGCAGCCTAATCCGGGGGGGGGGGGCGGGAGAGAAAGAGGCTGGGTGACTTTTAGAAATTTGTGGAAGCAGGAAAAGATTTGCCAGTGTTTTGGCAAGGCAGCCGTGTTTATCTTTCCGCCTTTGCTCCAAGGCAAAAGTAGTTTCGCAAGCAACATTCCTGCAGAAAATGGCAGACGTCACGTTAGAGCTCGATTTATTGCTCTGGCGCTTAATGAATGACTGCTGGGGGTATCTTCCACCCAGAGTGCCTCGTGCACAGAAACTGGAGAGTGACAGATATGCCGCATGAGAGTGACGAGGAATGAAATTCGATGTACAGTTGCCAGTTGCCCTGAAACAAGCCGGCTTTGCCCAAAACAGAAATTCTATTCACAAACCAGAAGTGCTCGGATTGAAGACGATCGGCGCCACAATCCAAAACAAAATAGAATTATCCTTATTCCCAGGTTTTATATGACTTGCCTCTCTGCTGCATGCATGTTAATTCCGAAGCAAGTCTCACAGTGCTGAATGGAGCTCATTCGCTTCCAAGCAAGGGTTAGAACTGTATCACTAATGGCTTTCCGTTGAAATCAAAATGACATATTTCTAAGCTGTTAAGGGGGGGGGCATTTCAGATAGGTTGACCCCTCACTTTAGCGAGACTAATCATCTCGGTCCTAAACCAGTTTATTAAACAGATCCCATTGAAATCAATTGATGTGAATCGTACTGGGATCACAGGTTCCTCAAAAAGCATTGAAAGATTTAACTGCCAAGTGTAAATCTACTTTCCCGTATACTCGCAATCAATTTGAAAACACTAGGACATTTCCACACAATATTTTACAAGTTTTCTTTTCTTTTTTCTTTTTCCCACATCTTTAATTCAAATATAAGACCTAAACAGGCTACAATGCCTGTTCATTTTAAACATGGATCTTTTTCTCTCTTTGTCACACTTTAAGTGTTTTTGCAGCCATAGTGTATCAGTAGTGCAAGAGAATACTCAGAATTATATTTCATGTTGTGTGCATGCGCCCTTATAGGTCTTTCCCAGATGCACTCAAATGGCACAAGTGAGATGGAAAAAACATATTGAAAGCTGCTTCAGCTTCGCTTTATGATGTGTGGGAATTCAGACACACTTTTGTACTTCCAGATTAATGTGTGAAACAGGAAATTGCACGAGTGAGATGCACAGGAAACGTATGGTTGGGGGGGGGGGTTCATGCATTCCATGCAAGGAGAAATTGGGTGTATTCTTCACATATTACACCAAAGTATTAAAAGCCCACTTTGCCATCATGTCTCTAGCCATTCTGGGTCATTAGCAATAAGGCCCTGATGCACTTTCCAAGGTGGGAAAGCTGTATAAGCTACTAATTGGCTATATTGATATAGTTGATATACAAAGAAGTGCTCGTTCCATTACCTACATAAGGAAGCGTCAAATTTCTGTAGCAGAATGATTCCCACCTAATCTGAAAAGTTTATGAAGAGGAGTGAAGCTACCTCACTCTGCTAGGGGGACAGGAAGGCTGTGGCAAAGCAGAGTGTTTCTTGCGCATGTGTGATCAAAGAGCCACTCTTGATAACAGGTTTCACTCCCGCTGAGCCAAAGCAAAGTCTAGGAACCATGTCAATGTGATGCAAGTAAAGCAATAGTCCAGGCCACAGTCCCTAACTACATTTACCTGTAAGTAAGCCCCATTAAATTCAATAGGATTTACTGCAGAGTAGACAAGGTTAGAATTGCACATTGCTCAATTTCATAGAACTGTAGAGTTGGAAGGGACCACGAGGATCATCTAGTCCAACCCCCTGCAAGACAGGAATCCTTTGGCCAACCTGGGACTTGAACCCACAACCCTGAAATTAAGATTCTCATGCTATACAACTGAGCTATCCCTCAGGATTTTGTTCTGTTTACTGTTATGCAAATGTTGGTCACATTGAAATAAGCATTGTGTAACCACCATTTTTGAGGTCAGTATGCCTCAGTATATCAGTTTCTGCTATTAAACGTATAGCCTGCTTTCATGCTTCCCATAGATATCTGGTGGACCAGTCTGAGAAAAGGATGCTGTGCCACATGGGCCTGATTCAGCACTCATTTTCTTATTAAACCTGACTCTCAGTCAAGAGAATCAGGAGCAGGATCACACAAACAGGATGTTGTTGCCCCTAACAAAATTGGTGTACCTCAGTCATTGACATTATTGTTTATGTAAAAGCAGGGAGAAAACCTGCAAACAAAGCATCATGAGATAGATTCCTTTTGCTGCAAAAGTAGTTTTGCTCCACGTTTTAACACTTAGACATTGTGAGAATAGCAGCCTAGTTTTCTCAGAATAGATTCAGTTTATTTCGGAACTTGATCGTACAATATTTAAAAACAATGGAAGGTTAACAGATTTGTTCAATAAATACAATGGAAATTTCCTCACATTACAAACTAATCTAACTCTGTTTTGAATTACCATGCAAACCAGAACACACAAAACACACTGTGTGTAGCCCTGATCTTCTATTTCTCTCACTCACACACACATACATGCACGCCAAACCTTATCTTTCTTCTCCTAGGAAAGCCAGGCAGTTTTGACTCAGTCCTCAGTAAAAAGCAGTTTTCTCCCACTATGTGCAAAAGGTATACCTATCTTGAACTCCTCTATCACTTTTTAAATACAAATTTGATTATTTCAGAGTGATTAGAACGCAGTATATTCATGGATTTCACTTGTAAGCTTAGGATCACAGCCCTAGACCTCACCCATCTTGGACGAGCTTTCCTTGGTATTTTTTATGTTCTGGTTTCAAACAAAGCCATACTCATTTAGCAAGGGGTGTGACTGCATACTGGAGCTGGTCTTGTGCGAGGTGAAATACTCTTTAATCCTGAAAGAATGTGAAAATTTACTTCCCACTTGCCTCCCACAATTTAATTCTCCCCTTAATAAACCCATTTGGAAAGATCAAATGTGAGATCTGCCTAAAATTGTGCCGTTTATACTTGGTTTTAGTCCCGAATTATGAAAAGGGTTTCATTTGAACCAGGAATTTCCCTTTCAGCGCCTGCATATATAAATTGCATTGACATTGCTAATTGTGCCTGACATTGCAAATTGTGCCTTGGTATCTGCTGCTAAAGGAGAAGGTCCCAGACATGCCATCTCTTATTCCAGAAGGAGATACTGGAATAGGTTGGTTCCTACCCAGGGTGGGACAAAAACAGCTTCAGTGCTTAAATTCAGATAGGACTCTCCAGGGCAGAAACCTAGTTGCATTGACATCTGGAGACAGAATCTGGCGAGAGTCATTTTTCTTTGCACCTGCAAGCTGGCTAGGGACTACAGTTAGCATACACAGAGTGCACCTGGAATGAAAAGTGAGACTTTTGGATCAGAGAGTTTGGCTACTACAATTCCTGAGCATTGGCAGACTATGCACTGGAGGCATGTGAAAGCTGAAAGCATTGGGGTATTAGTACACAAGTCACTACCTACAGTTCTGCCTTCAAACCATTTCCTCTAGAATTTTAAAGAACATTTCTATCCTGCTTTTCCATTATAGAGTGTCCAAGGCACTATATAACTTAAGATCCACAGAATGTTAACACCTGGATTTCTTCCTAATGAACCAATATGGTTATCTATCATGCATGTATAAATGAACATACTCTAAAATCTATGGCTTGAGTATTGCAGCAAAAATATCAAGAAATCGGTGATCATCCAGTCCTGCTAATATGTCCCTCTCTGAATTCAGTTTGAGACACCTAGACTACAATAGTCACAATTTGTGAGTTAGAAGGTGGAGCACAACTATTTCCACAACAGAATGAATCCTGCCTAAGTGCCAAACATGCCATGCTCACTGGCAGGAGGACAAGCAGAGCCTCCCCCAGAGATCTTAAGGCACAAGTTGGCAGGTGTTAGTGAAGGTGCTTTGGCAAATACTTGTAATAAATCATACAAGTTTAACAAAAGCACTTAATACTGAACTATTTAGACTGTCTTGAACAACTTTCCAGTATCCTTGAAGGACAGGGGCCTTCTCTGTGGTAGCTCCCAGATTATGGAACACTCCCTCCCTGTAAAGTTGCATATGTCTCCCATGTTGGCATCATTTTGCTGACAGTTAAAAAATACTGTATTTTTCGCTCTATAACACGCACCCGACCATAACACGCACGTAGTTTTTAGAGGAGGAAAATCCGTAGGCATGCCACCCATAGGCATTCCCTCCAGAACACGCACAGACATTTCCCCTTACTTTCTAGGAGGAAAAAAGTGAGTGTTATGGTGCAAAAAATACGGTACCCTTCGGGGCTGGGTGACAAGGGTTGGCAGTCTGTTATTCCTTGCCTGCTGTGTTGTGAACCTAAACTATATTTTTATATAGAAAATATATGGAGGTGGGGGGAGGGTGCCAAGCAGAAAGCAAAAACACGTCCTTTACTATGTGTGTGTGTGCCCATGGGCTCCTATTGGAAGGAGGACAGGGTAAAAAATATAACGGGGGGGGGAGAAAATATTGTGGGATGCGTTATTACTAGAGCAGTCAAGTACAACATTTTCTTGTTGCCTAGAATGGACACACAGCGGAATGTGACTCCAGACAGGGAGGACTTCCTGTCATACCTTCTCTGGAGCTTCTTACCCCTGTGTGTGACCCTAGCTGACCAGATAAAAGGGCAAGCCATGCAACCATCTCACTCTTGCTCTCTTGGACCCTCGCTGTCCTGGCTCTTATCCAGCACACAGCTCAACCGTCAAATAGGATGGAGCCCAAAAGCAGAAAGTCTGAGATGTAGCTCAGACTTCTTTTCACTGCCGCCACAAGATAAAACCTGCCTTCAGATTACTGCTGTGAACTGAATGTGAGTAAAACTTTATTCTTACTTTTAAAGAAGACTGTGTTGTGTTATTCTTATTTTAAGAGGGAAATCAAGGGGAAACTTACCAGGAACAATCCAAACTGGACAAGCCAGGCTGGATTGCTTAATTAAAGGATTATAACGAATCATCAACCTGCTTCCAATAAGTTGCAAAGGAAATGTGCTCTGCTGCTTACTCGCTAGCGTGAGTGAGGAGGGATAATATTCAAACAATATATACTCTCCTACCTTCCTTAACATTCCCACAAATATGAAAGATTATGTGCCATTTTTAAACGTAGTGAAACAAGCAGGGATCAACTGTATCCTCAGGACAATTATCCTGGAGAATAGCCCAATGGGCTTCAAGGAGAGAATCCTGAACTAAGCCATTTGTAGACTGGAGATTGTATGTACAAAAGTAACTGAAGCTGTGGTCCTGAAAACACCTGCAAGATTTTACATCTTCAGATTTTTTTCTTAGATGCAAGTGGAACGTGTCCTTTGGTAGGCTCCCTCTTCTGTCAGTGGGCCCATGTGGGTTTATCTTGCTGTTGTGGGCAAGGCACCAAGGAGAAGCACTGTGTCTAGCTCTGTCTTAATTTTCCACAATTGCCTGTAACAATGCTAGGTAGGAACTATTATCATAAAAGAATAGCTAGATCCAGCTCCCTGGCACTGCTTTGAATGCAAGGCCGGGTGTGGGTGTGTGCGTGCAAGGGGCAGGCGTCAGCAGAGGACCCTGCCAGGTACTTGGATCCTAGCAACTCCCAAGGATGTGGTTGGGGAAGGGCCATAGTTTAGTGATGAGATGTATGCCTTGCATACCCAGGTATGTCCAGGTAGGACTGGGAGATCCCTGACTGAAAGAGAGCAGCTGCAAATCTCTGTAGCCAGTGCAGATCTAGATTTACCCAATGGTCATATTCAGTATAAGGTAGCTTCCTATGTGCTTGTGCCATCCACATCTGGAAGAGACTGCAATCCTTACTTCCTAAAGAACAGTGTTCCTCCCTGGCTTCAGGTAGGTGTTCCAGGACACTGTGTACTCCATGCATGATTATCTAGCCCAGGGGTTCCCAAAGTGTGGTCTGCAGGTTTCATTCAGGTGAGCTGCAGCATGCCCACATTAAATATTCATAATGATGTTTTACTGATATTTTTTATTGCTTCTTTTATTTCTTATGTTGTAATTTATTGTATTACAGTCTGAGTTCTATGGAATGTGAGTTGTAATATAATAAAATAGAGTATAAGAAATAAAAGAAGCAATTAAAAGGCAATTAAACATCATACAGCTCCTAACATGGCACAATACAACAGCTACAAAAGGCAGAATATCATTAAGTGGTCTGTAAAGACCATTAACAATTTTCAAGAGGTCCATGGTCCAGGTGGGATTTGGGAACCAAATATCTAGTCTAGCGTAAGAGGAGGCCAGTTGTTTGTTTTTAGGTGAATAAACCTTTCAAAAGAGTGAATTCACAGGTGCGTGTTCTCAACTACATGACCTCAGTATCAAGTGTTGACAGCCATCACAATTAGAATCACAGAATTTTAGAACTGGAAGGTACCCCAAGGGTCGTGTAGTCCAACCCCCTCCAATGCAGGAAGAGGACACACAGCACTTCCTTGGGGTTCCAGGATGGATGCTTTTCAAAGGCGCAGGCTCACACATTTCAGCTGAGGCATGAGATAGGCAGAAGCGTGTGTGCATGTGTGAATCAACCCTCAGCTAAGCTGCTTACATTCTGTAACATCCTCGCCGAGCGCATACATCCTTTCCCTACTTTCAGAGGAATATTATGCAGTTGGGGACGCGCCTGCTAAATAAATGTTGCAGGTGAGGGTCGTCGTCCCCCTCCTCTAACTGGCCCAAAAAAGCTCATTCCTCCCAGTAGCACTGGGAGGTGTTGTTCTTTCAGCTCAGCTTTGTGGTTCCTGCAAAACCACCAGACACACTTACAAAGGAGTAAGGGCCATTGCAGCCCGCAAGACTTGAATTTCCAAACAGGCTGGTTGGGGACTGCGCCGCGAGATATTCAAAGGGGGAGGGGAGAAAGAGAGGCGGGCCTCAAACCCCCATACCAGGAAATCGATGAGGAAGATGATGCTGGGGTGGATTTCTTGTGTTTAATATTTGTTTTGTTTTTCCCTCGGGCATGCTCGCTACTTTCTTTACTAGGGCCCGGGGCGAAACCGTTGTCCCCTGTCGCCGCGCCGCCCCCTTTAGTTCTCTCTCCCTCGCCATAGAGAGAGCTTTGTGTAAAAGCCGAAGAGGCGCTGGCTGCTCGCGCTCCAACAGCTGTCACATTATTTGCACTAGCTGTAAACAGCCTTCGGCCCCCCCCCCTCCGCCTTTCTCCCTCCCTCCCCACACCACATAGTTAAATCCAGACTAACAATCCACAGTTAGAGATCAAACCAACAACAGCAGCATTGTGTCTGCCCTTCCTTGCTCTAGCATCACTCCTGCAGCTGGTTTACTCGAAACAAGGAGCCCCCCTCTCCCCTCCCTACCCCCCCGCCTCCCCCCAGGCCAGGGAACTATTTGTATCAGCCAGTCCCTCACTCTCGCGAACTCTCCTTGGGCAATAAATGGGGTCTTTTAAAAAGTAAGCTTTCCTCCGCCTCCCCGCGCGCCACCCCCGTCCTCTTTTTGCTCTTTTTTGACGCGTCTCTCTCTCTCTCTCTCTCTCTCTCTCTCTCTCTCTCTCTCTCTCTCTCTCATTTCCTCCCCAAGTCGCCCTCTCCCCGAAGGGCCAGGTCAGAGCTGGAGTCCTCTTCTTCTGCTCGCCTCGAGTCCAGCTGCAGTAGCTTAGCGCGCCCCCCGCCCGCCCGTGCCTTTGCCCGGGTCTCGCTCATTGTGGCTCTTAGAAGCTTTAATGCCTCTCGTTCCGCAGGAGAAATTCCTCAGCTGGCTGCATTTGCAAGCGCGGGCGTCGGGGGGGGGGGGCGCCGAGCAGAGAGCAGAGACTGTTGCTTTCTTGCCGTCCTGCTTTTAACAGTTTCTTTCCCTCGTGGTCCTTAAGAGACGCCCCCCGTCGCCGCTGCCCCCCCCCCGCCCCCAGCGCTCCTCATCAGCTCCCCAGAAGCTACAGGCCCCGGACAGTGACGTGGACCCGTTTATTTGCACTGAGTGACACGAAGAGACGCCGTGTCACTCAAGCGAGAGGGACGCGGAGGGAGGGGGGGGTTTGAAAACCTCTTTTTTCCAGCGCCTGCCGCACCCGGCGCCCGCTACCTGAAGCGAGCACTTGCAGGCCGGTTTTCTGCTCCCCGCACCAGCTGAGGCCCAAATACTCGAGTCGTAGCTGTCTGGAGAAAGAACGAGCTGCCAGAAAGGGCGCCCGGGGGTTATTCTGATGCTGGGATTCCCAGCCTGGGAAACTGGGAAACCCAGTAGAAGAGATAGGGGTTACTGGGTCGGTGATTGTGGGGGCGAAGAAAGGAGTAGAACCATAGAAGTGTAGAGTTGGAAGGGACCCTGAGGGTCATCTAGTCCAACCCCCAATGCAGGACTATGTAGCTCTCCCATATGAAGGTAGGGCATCCACATTAGCGTAGGCGCAGCCTAGGTACCACCTTCTGGCTTGTCCCAGTTCAAATGAAAGGAGGCCTCGCTCATCTCTTATTCTCACGTCCCACGCCCACTAACCGCTCGACAATATCCAAGTTGACTCGGTCCTAAATCCCTGTGTTCAGTTAGGATTTACTCTCAAGGCAAGTGCATATAATATTCCCCCTGTTAGAGCGACCTAGACCCACTGGATATTGCTCCCGGACATACTTGCTGCTGCTGCTGCTGATACTCCGCTATGGTTTTGGCCATGCCCCGAGCAAAATAACGGAAGTGGAAGATCTTATGCAGCGGGACAGGAGCAGCCTCAAGTGAGGCCTGCCATATTTTCTTGGACTACAATTCCCATCAACCCTAGTCATTGTATCCAGTGGCTAGGGATTATGGGAGCTGTAGTCCCTGCCGAAGGTGATGCCGGCGAGTGCCCCCCCTCTCTCACACACACACACACGTGTCCTCCTAGGCACCCTATATGTACTCATTGAGCAATTGAACTATTTGCCTATCCTTAAAAATAAAAAACCCTGCTGCGTAAAATACAGCTCTTGTATGCCAAAGTCCTCAGGAGCCGGAGGAACAGCTGCTTAGGTGTCCTGATCTTTTGGGGAAATAGCTGAGAAGGAAGCTGCTTTGGTATCTCTGGGCCAGCGGGCAATTTGCCACCAACTACTTGTTCAAAGCCCAGGCGACCCTCACCGCGGAACAAACACACAGCCTTTTACTTGGGAAAGAGACCCCGGTCCAGCCTGCGGCTTTCCTCCTCTCGAGTAGCTGGCCTTTAGGTTCAGCGCAATTCATCTCGATTACGACGGGGAGACCAGGTGGCTGGAGCTGTGCAGGCCGAGTCTCAGCTGCGGTCTCCAAGAGTGCAGCTTTGGGAGGCACCAACAGCCGCGAAAATTAACTCTTGACCCTAAACACATTTACATGGCAGCCGGCCCTGCTCAAGTCAAGAAGGCTGGCTGGCTCCAGTGTGCAAATGCAGTTAACTCTGCAAAGGGAGTAAATCTCGTGGTTGTACCTCCGTAGACCCCTGGCAACTGACAAACAGGCCTGTGTCATAAGCAACCTCTCAAGACCGTTTCTTTTTGTTTTCCATTTCGCCCCTTTTTTATTACTACTGTTTTTATAAAAATAATTTTCTAAAAAAACTCTCGAAAATACAGTTGAAAAACTAGGATACGAAAGAGGCGCGGGGAAACTAAAGCGGTTGGGAAGGGAGGAAATTGGTGGTGCATTTCCTTACTTGCCAACTCCTAAATTTTATTAAACCATTGGGGCTTACTCCTAAAGTGTGTCAGAGATGGCAGCCTAAGCGTCTTGCTTCACCTTAGAAACTGTAACAGCCTAACCCGATGCAAGATTACCCGCCGGAAGCAAAACGCACAAGAGTCCTTAAATGGGCTTTTCCCCCACGTTAACTGCGCATGGGGTCGCAAACGTAGACCGCAAGACTTCTCTGGAAATAAGTCCCATTTAACTTACTTCCGAGTAACCACGCATTGGATTGGGCTGCCGGCGCGGCAAAGGATTGTTTGTGCCTTCTTCGCTGCCACAGAAAAGCAGGGAACTAACTTGCTCCACTGCAAGCCGAAACCCCAGGCGGCATCTCACCCCAACCAAGGCAAACCAGTAAGCTCGAGGGAACTTACTTCCGAGGGAGAAGACATAGGATCGGCCTGCGCGGGTCTTTGGATCTGGGGCTCTGCCTGTGCTGGAGACAGCGGGAGGCGCAGACTCCAGCTCTAGCTACTAAAGGTTAAAAGGTTTCGCTAGCGCAGCTCCTGTGTCTCCGACAGACGAGCCGCTGCCTCCGCAGCACCCAACTTCCGAGCCAAATTCTCCCGGGCGAGCGATTCCAAGCACCCGCGTCTTTGTAGCTCTGCTGTGGTCAGTTACAACCGGTGCCTCAGCCGAGCTGGCAATTTATTTGCTTGCCGCTGTACAAAGTGGGGGGGGGGGCGGGTGGAGAGAGGAGGGAGAAAGAGAAAACCATTGCTAACAAAATAATGTCAGCAAAGGCTGCAACACATTCTTGCGAGAGAGCAGCGCTTCGTGCCTACCGAGGCTCTTTCAGCACAAAGGCTTTTAGAGAGGAAGACGGGAGGGGGCGGGGGAGGGAGCGAGAGCGCTCTCGTATTTCAGGGCTGTTGTCCCCCTGGGAACCAAGAACCAAGTGTAGCTTCAATCAAATGCTGACTTCTCCTTCGGGAACTCAGCAGGAAACCTGATCTCACAAGTTTATGCCTGCCTCCATCTACACGGGCTGGGCTCCCCCCACGCCCCCATCCGCCTTCCCTTTCATACCAGCAATTTGTATATAGAGACGAGATCCAATATTCCTGATTGAAAAGGAGATGAGGCGGGAGGGCGGGGAAATCAGGTCGGGGACTCTCCGTTCTTGCCAAAAGCAAAACAGCCTCGAAACATCCACGCAGGGCAGCCTCGCGTCGCATCCACTGGGGCGAAGCCGTTGTTCCAAGCTCGCAAGCCGTCTCCTCCTCCCACCCGTATTCTTTATGCTCTTGATTACACGTACAAGGAATCTCCGGCGCTTAAGGCTGCAGCCCTCTTGGGTAGACTTCCTTGGGAAGAAGTCCCACTGAACTTAGTGGGGCTTACCTCTAAGGAAATGTGCCTGAGAGCGGACCTTTGGATGTTTGCTTCCGCACCCAGATCATCGTTACTCAGCAGTAAGCAAGGATGCTCAGCCGGTAGTACCGGCTTCCTGGCCATTATTAGGAGGGCTGCATCACAGCCCGAGGACCCCCTGCAGGATTTAGGGGCGCTCAACTGTTTGTAGGATAGGGCTCTTTGGTCAGATATACGAAGCCACTGGAAACATTTACGGTTCGCTCCGTTTCGACCCATTCCCCGAGACCAGATTAGCCCGAACCACTTGGTTTCACGGATCCGGTTAGTTCCACTAAAACAATGCAACCTGATCGGCGTAATAGTTTAAGCGCTGTCTAGAATGGGAGCCCAGGCATGGGCCAGGTGGAACGCGCCCAAACAGCAACCTTGTGGCGAGAAACAATGCTCTCAGGAAGGCCACTGTCCACCCGGGCCACCCCATCTCCTCCTCCTCTCCAATCAATGATCAGAAAGGATTCTTGATGGGGAACTGCAACTTCTTGTGCAAGACCAACTGCGAGCGTGGTTTACCCAACCCGCCCGGCCAAGAAGCAGCCAGGAGGAAAGGGAGATGACAGGAACCGAGACTCAGTGGGGAGGAAGGCGCACCAGTCACTTCCTGCTCTGAGGTTCCTTAACTGGGGGGAGGGGGGCGTTTCAGCCACTCCTCTCTCTCTTTTTTACAACTCTGCTTGGCTTCTGCTTGTAAAGTGTTCCTGAAACTAACAACCCACGGTTCAAGTAACATCTCAGCTTGTTCAGAGTACAGGGGACAAAAGAACTCTCCCCTGGCCAACCCGAGATAGCAGATACCACAACAAACATATCAGCCTGAAAGCACCACCAAACCCTTTGCTTATTTTTTCTTAAACCAGAGTAGAGTCCTTATGCATGTCTACTAGAAAGTAAGCAAAATACTTACTCTCCACAAAGTGAATAGGATTATTGCCAAATACTCCTTTTTCACCACCCCCATATATATTTTTTCCAAGTGCTCCCCTTCTCTTTAATGTTGCACTTATTTAGCAAACCTGGAATTCACTTAATTGCTTTCATTTGGCCTCCCCCAGCAACTTGCTCCTTTTGAAAATGCTGTAGGCACTCAAAATTATGCACACTCTACAATCTATCACTATGTCAGGAAAGGCCTTGCAGAGGTGGCATAGAACTACTGAGCAAACATAGCTCATGGATTGCAACCACACATCTTATTTTGGGTTTGGGGTTTCCTTCAAGGAAGCCAGTCATCCTCCTGATAAGAATTTGCCTATGCCAATTATAATGTGCAAATGGCTATCCTGAAACTGCATGTGTATTCATAAGTGAGCCTCAATGAGTTCACTGGCACTTACTCCAAAGTAAGTATAGTATTCATTGTATTGCAGCCATTACCATGTTGCCCAAGCCACAGTAAATCCAGAATCACTTGATTCATTGACTGATTGCTTTGAACTCAGTGTACCTAGAAGTACATGCGTTAAGCTCTGTTGCCACAGTGCACACCCTGATAACTGAATCCTGATCTACAGGTTAAAGTTCACATTATGGAAGATGCCAGCATGGTTAAAGAGCAGTGTAAACAAAGGTATAAAAAGCTAAGAAGGTTCCCCTATTCCAAAATGAAAGTCTTGTCCTAATTAGGTGGTGGGAATTAAAAACACACAAGTTATGGCAAAACCAATGTGCTGGGTAAAAGAAGCCAGCACAGCAATTGAGAAGCAAAATTCTAAGTGCATATAACAACTAACATTTATTAAAATAATATACGGCTTTATAAGGCTTTGGGCTGGGTGTCCACCAGTATGCAGATGATACCCAGCTATACCTCTCCTTCAAATCAGAACCAGTGAGGGCAGTGAAGGTCTTGTGTGAGTGTCTGGAGGCAGTTGGCGGGTGGATGGTGGCTAACAGATTGAGGCTGAATCCTGACAAGACAGAAGTTATTGGGGCACAGGGGGCGGGTGGGTGTGGGGGACTCCCTGGTCCTGAACAGAGTAACTGTGCCTCTGAAAGAACAGGTGTGCAGCCTGGGAGTCATTTTGGACTCACAGCTGTCCATGGAGGCACAGGTCAATTCTGTGTCCAGGGCAGCTGTTTATCAGCTCCATCTGGTATGCAGGCTGAGACCCTACCTGCCTGCAGACTGTCTCACTAGAGTGGTGCATGCTCTAGTTATCTCCTGCTTGGACTATTGCAATGCACTCTACGTGGTGACCCAGAAACTACAACTAATCCAGAATGTGGCAGCTAGACTGGTGACTGGGAATGGACACCGGGTCCTAAAGGATCTTTACTGGCTCCCAGTACGTTTCTGAGCACAATTCAAAGTGTTGGTGCAGACCTTTAAAGCCCTAAGTGGCCTTGGCCCGGTATACCTGAAGGAGCATCTCTGCCCCCATCGCTCAGCCCGGACACTGAAGTCCTCCTCTGAGGGTCTTCTGCTGGTTCCCTCACTGCAAGTAGCGAAATTACAGGGAACCAGGCAGAGGGCCTTCTCAGTAATGGGGCCCTCAGTAGTGGTTCCCTCCCTATGGAACACCTTCCCTTCAGATGTCAGTGAAACAAACAACTATCTGACTTTTAGAATACATCTGAAGGCAGCCCTGTTTAGGGAAGTTTTTAAGGATGTTTTTATTATGTTTTTAGATATGTTGTAAACCGCCCAGAGTGGCTGGGGAAACCCAGCCAGATGGTAGAGGTGGTATTATTATTATTATTATTATTATTATTATTATTATTATTATTATTATTACCATCCAGACAAGTCTTCTTAATGATTGGTAACTGATTAAAGTATGAGTAGCAGAGGGTACAAATAAAGGAACAATTTCCTACAATGGAGAGAAATAAGCAGTGGGGTAGGATCAGACTTGAGACCTGTCCCCCACCCCCATAGACAATCTGAAATCCAGGACAAGTAACGAGGTAGCCAGGTTTATGGATAACATCCAAATCCTTCAGATTGGTAAAATCCCAAGTAGACTATGAAGAACTCCAAGATGGGCAATTGGCCGACAAGATGGCCAACAGGATTCTATCTAAGTGCAAAGTGATGCACACTGGGGCACAAAAGCCTAACTTCATATGATGGGAGCTGACCTAGCAGTGACCAACCAGGAAAGATCCAGGAATCATGGCAGACAAATCAATGTGGGGGAGGGACGGACCGACCCCACTTCAGTGTGCAGAAGTACAGTGGTACTTCAGGTTAAGAACTTAATTTGTTCTGGACGTCTGTTCTTAACCTGAAACTCATCTTAACCTGAGGTACCACTTTAGCTAATGGGGCCGCCCGCTGCCACTGCGCCACCACCGCGCAATTTCTATTTCTGGGTTAGGGGAGTCTGGAACCTGAAGCTTCTGTAACTTGAGGTACCACTGTATTGAAAGAGGCAAAGTCAACTTGCCACTCTGGGTATTCACTGCAGTCATATGTGGGCAATCATGCAAGAAGGAACAGAGACAGGCTTGCATGTCTTTGCCCTCTCCAGAACATCACCTTTATCCTTTTTGCAACCCTCCATGGACTTGAGGGGAAAATTCTAAAGCAGGGAACCTTCCTCCATGCAAGAAGGCTCCCAGCTGACGTAGAAACGGCAGGGTTCTGAGCTGTACATAAAGCCTCCATGAGTAGATAGGTGAGGCTCCCTGCTTCAGACTTTTGCCTTCAAGTTTGTGGAGGGCTGTGAATAGGGTGAGGTGACACACCAGCCTCTACATCACTGTTTACATGCAAGCGTGCCGAACAAACAGGGCTAGAAGTATAAGCCTTACAGCCTTTATAGATATTTGTGGTTGGGCCACCTTTGGAGCACTGCATGCAATTCTATTGCCCCATCTAAATAAGGAAACTATAGAACTGGAAAATGTACACAGAAGGGGGACAAATTCCTTACCAGGATAAAGACTTTTAAAGTTGTGAATAGTTTGAAGAGGGTGTATGATTTTTTAAAAAAGTTTCTCCACTTCTCAAAATACTAGAGTTTAAGATTGCCCAATGAAATGAATCAGAAGTCAATTCAGACCTGGCAAAAGTAAATACTGTACAAAAGTAAATTTATGGAACTCGCTGTCACAGGATGTGGTAATGCCACTAAATAGGATGGCTTTTAATGGGCTAAACAAATGCATATAGAGGATATCGCAGCTCCTTCACATGATAGCTAAATGGAACCCCCATTTTCAAAGGCCAATGTACCAGAATATTTTCTGCTGCCAGCTGGAGACCTACTTTTTCACCCAGGCATTTGTGGGTATTAGTGCCAGTAAGAATCCTTCTATGTTATCATTTGTGCAGTGCTGCTTGTTGTGTTGATTTATTGTCTGCTCCCCTTTTTGTCTTATGGAATACTGCAATTTATATATATTATTAATTGTATCTCACACTGGGTTTGTTTGTCAATGACGAGCAGGCCACATATATTAAAAAATTATTATTACATAAATACCAGAGTCTGGGGACAGCTGTGCTGCCTTCCTGCCCTGCTTGTAAATTTCCCAGAGGCATCAGTCTGGCTACTGTTGAAAGAGAATGCCGGACTAAACGCCTCTCCCCCCACCCCCAGTGTGGTCCAGCACTGCACTTCTTAAGGTCTTATCATAGGCTGTGCATGCTCAGATCTATATATACAGACATCAGAAATGAAACCAGCACAGCCCCAAATATAGTGCCCCATCAAATAGGGCCATTACAAGCCCCCAGGAACCTGTCAATCCCTGTCAATAATCTGGGCTCCAAATCTCACTTTCTATGAATGTGGGATTAATGTGTTTTAGATATCCCTGGTTGAATTTATGCAGGGAATTATTATAAGCTACCCTGTTTTTGTTTGTTTGTTTGTTTCTTTGTTTAATGCTTGAGTAGTTTCAATCCATCCTAAATATTTACTCTGAAGAAAGCCCCAAGGATTTTAATGGAAACTACTTCCAAGGAAGTGTGCATAGGATGGCGGATATGACCTACTTCCAAGCAAGCAAGTTTGCTTCTCTAAGCCTGCACCCCCTCCTGCATTTAATAACACCACTGAAGTCTTCTGAAAAGCCTAAGCAAGATTGTCTTCATCTAAGCCTACAATTCACTTCCTTGATGGAAAGCACAACCTTGCAGTGCAAAAATAGACAACATCCGCTTACTTCTTACCCCCCCCCCCACCAAAACAAGCACAAAGTAAATATAGCCTGAACTCTACCAATTCACTTTCCTTCACTTTTCAAGAGCCTCCCATCCTAAGGGCAGCCACAACTGCAATTTTGTTCAGATGTGGGAATCTGATTTTATTCCTGATCACTAGAGCTGTACCCTTTGATAGAAACATTAAGTCGGCATGCTCTCCCTTCTTAAACAAAAACAAAAAGCAGCAGAGTATTCTGTTCCTGAAGTCTGACAAGTATCCCAGTTTGTGCATTTTTAGGAATCTGAAGTTGCAGTCCTTTGCACACTTCTTTAAGGAGAAGGCTTAACTGAGCAAAGTGGGCCTAGCTTCTGAGTAAAACAGGATCTTTCCGTGCTGCTGCAGCCCCCTCGACTGACTAATAGCAGAATGCTTTCAAGTTAAACAACAACAGCACACAAATGAAAGCACTGAGGTTTAAGACATCAGCCCTCCAGACCTGGATGGAAGCCCCAGTCATTTTAGCGGGCCTTCCTTCCAACTAATTTGTTTAGGATTTAGGTGTTAGAGGAGTGACCAGGTTTTTTGTTCTGTTTTTGTTTGTCTCAGTTTACGGTAGGCAGGCATTATGCTCAAGGATCCCACCTAAAGCTAAAATCGCATATAGTCAAAACATATAGGGTGCAAGGGATTGCCAAAGTCTTTCTGTCCAGACACAGACACTCTTTCTACCCCCTTTTAATTCCCACACACCCACCTCAAATTTTTTGCTAATCTGAATGCCTACAGGTTAAATGTGTTTAAATTGCAAGGTAACTGTACTGAGAAGCTAGTCCCATCGCCTTAATTAAAGCTTACTCCCAGAAAAATGTGCGCGGGACTGTAGCCTTAGACACTAAGTAAAGCAGGTCAAAGCTGCAATCCTATCCATACTTATTTGAATGAACACACACACACACCCCAATGAACAAGCTTGCATAGGATCCAACTGCACAGAGAACATTTGCGAAGAGAAGTGTCCCCAATATACCAAAAATGGTCAGCGCTGTTTCGTGGCTTCTTTTGCACGCGTGTTCCAGAGAGCGGCTGCGGCGCACTTTGGGAGGAAGTGGGGTGCCTCCCCTCCCCCGCCCAGCTCTCCTGCTGCTACTAAATTAAGGCGATACAAAGTGCACGGAATGCTTTCCTCTAAGGAGATGTGCCGCAGAGCGGAACAGTCACCCACCCCCTTTCCTAACGGTTCGCTGACTACACTCAACTCTCCGCACAGCCAGTTTCCAGGGAAGCGACTGCTGCCGGATTCTGTATTTTTCTCCTCTAATTGCCTTATGATCAAATTAAAACCTTGTCCTTGCCTTCTGGAAGACAAGACTCACTCGCGATCCAATATATTATTTTTACTTAATAACGTATGAGAGGACACGGCCGAAATTCCATCCAGGATCGGAACTCTTCCAAGGGACTCGCGCGGGTTTCCACGGTGGGATCGCTCAGGATTCCCACTCTCGCTCTCTGGAACAGAGCCGGATAACGTTCAAAGCGACCCAAGCCACCTCCCTCTTCCTCCAAGTTCCACGGTTCTAAAAATAGACGCCTAGCTAAGAACCCAGGAGTTTAGCAGGTCTTTTACGTTTGTGCCTAGACATTAAATTTAGTTTAATTTAGCTTCCGGTGTTTAATTTTAGCCAGTCTTCCCCTTCCCCGCCCCCTTCTCTCCCTCTCATGCAAATCAATATGGCAATTACCATCTAAAAGCTTGCCCAGCCCCAGGTCAATGTAAATTGATCATTGTCCGCCTCCTACAAAATAACACCGGGAGCCTGTGGTGCATAATGAGATTATACTGGAAAGTGTCTTGCAGATCACGAAATTATATTTCATGCAGCCAAAGGATCGTCTTCCACGCGGGCTTCCTCCTACCTGCCCTCCTCACAGCACCGCAGCGGATGAAATGGGCCAGGTGTGTGTGCATAATTTAAATGCAAGCGGAAGGGCCAGGAAATGAGCTGCCGCCGCAGCTATCACCGCTTTTCTGCCCTGGCTTTCTAATCTTTGACAGGTAACCACGAGGCAAGAACCGCGTGCATAGGTTTCTCAAGTGATGAGGAATTTTAGTTTAGCCGTCTGTGTTTTCAGGAAGCCTAAGCTGCAAAGTACTTTGGTTCCCTAGCAAATAAGGAAAATGAATACGCTTCAAGAGGACAAACTGATTTTCTACGCGGTGTGGATGGGGGGGGGGTGCTGCTGCTCGCTCCTTCGACTTGGTGGCCTCCTTGCTTTCTGCCCGAAAGTCAGCTCATCCATTAAGGAAGAGTCACCGCGCGCGCCAGAGGAGCCCTTGTGAAACATTCGTTAACTTTTGCCAGGAAAGCACGCCCCGGCTGCTTGCTCGCGATTCAGGGCCCGACAGTTGAACAGGGCCGAGGAAAAGGGAGGTCGCTTCAGCGTAATTCTCGTTTATCAGCCCGGCTTGGGGGAAAGGACACACAAGGATTAAACGCAGCCGGCGCTGCTCGCGGAAATGGGAACTCCCCCTGTCTGCAAACGAGGCCTCCGCTCCACGCTCGAGTCAGGGAGGGCTCTAGCGTTCTTCCTCCCTCCCCCCCCCCACCTCCTTCGGATGTAGTACACACACACACACACGAGAACGACGTTAGTCTGGCTCTCTGGAAAGAATCTGCTTGATCTATTTAACTGGCTAGTGCAACATTGCGCGGAGAGGAAGGAAGAGGAGGAACATACGCACCCACCCACCGCCTCCCCTCCTCCCCACCTTCTCTCTCCCACCCTCGCTACCACTAGCATTTATTTTTAACAAGCAAGCCCAGCAGGCGAAAGCACCGGAGGCTGCGGTGCCGATCGTGTTGCATGGCTGTTTGTGAGGCCTCCCTGGAAATGGAGGGCTAAACGCGAGATGGTGTGTTGCGCCGCGACGCCTGGTATGTAAACCAAGCAAGCAGCCGCTGAACAGAAGCCGGGACGAGCCTGCTGTGCAGGATGAATGGATGGATAGATAGATAGATAGATAGATAGATAGATAGATAGATAGATAGATAGATAGATAGAAAGGGGCCTGATCCAAGGGGGCTTCTAAAATGCTTCAGTTCATTTCTACATTCGGTTAACACCTTCCAACCCACAGCAAAAGCCAGACAATTAAAAATAAATAAATCAGAGGGCTTATTTTAAGGAGGGTTGTCTCCAGCCTAGTCCCCAACTCAGCTATAACTAAATGCCTTTGCCCCAGCTGACCATTAAAGCCTTTATCCCAGACGTAACTTCTGGTGGAGAGCTGGTGTTGTGTAGAAAGGAGTGTCAGATTGGAAATCTTCTGCTCAAATCTCAGCTCATCTAGTAGGAACTCACTACTACACGTATCATGCCTTAAAAGCACATATGAAGCACCCATTTCCAAGTATCCTGGGAACTGTAGTTTACCCTCTCAGAACTACAATTCTCAGCAGTTTTAACAAACCACAGTTCCCAGGGTTCTTGGAGGTGCGTGCCTTAAATGTATGTTGTGTAGGCAGCCTAGATGACCTTGGGCAAGCCAAACACAACACTAGCCTACATTACAGAGGTGTTATTAAGGAATACTGAGGATGTGCTTAAAGCACTCCTGATGGTTCAAAATGGCTGCGCAAGTTGCCTCTGATAAAATGCTTTAGGAACGAGGTCTTGCGATATAAGGTCTTTTGGGTTCCTCATCCTCCCTCCAGGGAGCGAATACCTAAACTACTACAGTGGTACCTCAGGTTAAGAACTTAATTCGCTCTGGAGGTCTTTTCCTAACCTGAAACTGTTCTTAACCTGAAGCACCACTTTAACTAATGGGACCTCCTGCTGCCGCTGCGCCGCCGCTGCACGATTTCTGTTCTCATCCTGAAGCAAAGTTCTTAACCTGGGGTACTATTTCTGGGTTAGCGGAGTCTGTAACCTGAAGCGCATGTAACCCGAGGTACCACTGTATGCTGATATCACCTTCTCCTCATCAGGCAGATAACCGTATACAGAGGCGGAGGCTGCCCCGTCAAGACTAAACTGGAGAAATGAATTTTCCAAATTTACACGGGACACTCCAGCCGCTAAACCAAATCTGTTTTGAAGCCGGGGGTCTTTTGACTGGCCACAACAGAAAACAGGCGTTGGCTGGCCTTGAAAATGGGCCTTGTTCTCTTCTGCCTGAAGTTTGGCAAGCCACCCAAAAAAATACGCCCTGCGTCATAGTGTCTGTGGGGAGCTCCCTTTTCAACCCTCCTGCTTACAGAACGCCGTAGGAAGCCTGTGGCGATTGCAACAGGGACTTTTAAATTAGAAGTGCAAACTGGCCGGATGAAGGTGGGGGGAGGAGAGAGATGTAGCGGGACTCTTAAGCCGCATGCCCTGAGCCCCTAAACACCTACAGTAAAGCCAGAGATTGCTCGCTGCTCCTTCAGTATTTCTGCAGCTGCTACAGTTATTTAGAGCCAAGGGCATGCGAAGCGCTGTGGAAAACACTGAAATAAAGGGGGGGGGCCGGGAAATCCCATTAGAGGGAAAAGGCTAGGCTGGGAAAGGGGGAGCGAGAGGCTCCCACAGCAAGTACTTCGAAGCAGCGCCACGTTGGACTGCCCACAGCAGGTTAGCCCTTAGATCCAAAACAGAAAGAGAAGTGAGGAAGCCATCAGATTTCCAGGAGAGAAAACTTCCACAGGCAGAACCCGAGGCCCTGAAATGGACGGGGTTTGCTTCCATCTACTATCTTTAGAATCCAGGCGCTAGCTGCTCCGCCGTTTACGACTCCCTGGAAAGGCTTCCTGTGCCTGCGATCCAGGAGGCGCTTAAATTACGTCTGTGCAGCGAGGCCCATTAACATCGCAAAGGGAGCTTAACCGGCTTAAGCGCAAGGGTGTGGGAAATGCAGCCGCAGGGACTGAGGCTTGATTAGATGATCGGATTCTCACCCCCCCCCCCACACACACACACCCGCTCCTTCCCATCCCTCGCTCGCTCGCTCTCCTAGGTGTATATATTTAGCTAGCAGACACCCAGAGGGGTTTAAAAAGACTCCGAGTTCCCTCCTCCCACAATCATGCAGCAAACACGTTCAAGAAGAACTGCTTGCAGGCAGCAGGGGAGCAACCGAGACTCTCATCTGCGTGGTTGATTACAGCCCTAAAACGGACGACGTGTAATTTCAGTTCTCGCTCCAGATCGTGGGCTTGATTTCCAGGGGCCCACTTATCCGAGGGAGGGAGGGAGCAAGTGAGAAGAGGGGAGAGGGGGGGAGAGACGCTGTAGGCTTTATTTGTCCTCGTCCCTATTAGCTATGCAGCCAATCTATCATTTCCGGCGGTGCTTCCATCTAATTACCGATGTATTTAGATGTGACGTGCAAAGAACTGTCGAGCTGCCTGCTTGGCTCTGCGCGGACTCCTCGTCGGGAAGCTTTCCAGCGAGGGCTGGAGCGCTGCGAGCCAGGGCTCCAGACAAAGAGGGAAAGAACTGAGCCGCGTCGCGGGCAAATCCAACGCAAAGCAGCTTTCCTCCGGGGTGATAAAGGGCCAGAGAACCTCATTCGGGGGCAGCCGATGTCTGTGGGAAGGGGGGGAGGGGAGCTCCGAAGGCAGGCGCGCTTATATTCCGCAGAGAAGGGCTTTGCTCTTCCCCTCCCACCCACCAGCCCTTCTCACAGAAAGGAGACCCCAAACAGAAGCGCGCACAGAGAGCCAGAGCCCCCGTTTGCTTCTGTCAAGTCTAATGTGTCTCAAGGCAGCCGCAGGTAAGTTTTGCCCCGGCTCTCTCCGCTTATGTATTGACCAAACACAGGTGAGGCTCGCCTAGCCCCGTCGTATGGAACAAAGTCAGTCCCTACTGGGCACTCAAAAAACAAAGCACCCACACCGCCCACTCCCCATTTCTAAGAAAGGGAGAGCTGGATTCTGCTCCTAAGGTTGTTCGCCTGGAGGTCTTTGGCCGGAGTGGCTCCGAATTCTCCGCTCTGGCTTTGTCCTTGTGAGCTATGCCTCCCTCCTCCTCCCTCCCCCCCTCCCCAGAATGGAGAAGGGAGCGCTGAGTGGATCTCCTGCTCCAGCTCGACCCCCACCCCTTCTTCCTCCTCCACCACCACGCCTGGCTCGCCTTGTGCTTCTCTGTGCTTGCCTGGCTCTGCCCCAACAGGACACGGGGTTAAGCGCGCTCAGCGGAGTTCCCAAACGACGAAACTTCTGGGAACGGAAGAATCTGGCACTCGGCTAGAAAAGGAGGTTCCTGGTGGTGGGAAACTGATCTTCACGGAGCATCGAGAGCAGCCCGAGGGATCACGCCTCGGTCTCTCCCAACTTCCCCTCCCCCTGGAGACAGAAGATTTCTGCAACTGCCAGCCTCAACCCTTCACGCAGAAAAATCTACCTCGATTTCTGACTCCTGAAGGGTTAACACACACATCCACACGCACCGAATCTCGCGGTGACCTTTTCCTTTGCGACTCCCCCACTCTCCCTTTCAGGCTCCGGTTCTTCCGCTCGCAGGGAGCTTGGACGGCTGTCTAGACCGATCTATCACAGGCGAGCGAAACAATACCGGTGGGGGGGGGGGAGAGAAAAGCCGCCTTCCCTTTTCTCTCCTCCTCCTCCAGCACCGCACCTCACCTTCGAGATGAAATGGGGTAATAAAGAACCATCACCCGTAGTACCAACAGCTGGTGGGTATGCAGAGACCCCTGAAACAGCCCACCCTCATGGCTGACAAACGGGGTTTTGTCTGTCCCTGTTTAGCGCACGCTAAATGCGCGCGGCACGTTTCGTGTCACGCAGTTGCCCTGGGCGAAGGGCCTGGGCTCCCCTCGGAGAAAGTGTGGGGAAAGAGGGGGAGAGGCGAGATTCCAGGCCTTCCAGAGAGTGGAGAACTTAATAATTGCGTCGGAAGGGCTGGTTCCCAGATTCCACTCTTCTTTGCTTGTCCAAAAACTCCTTGACTCTATCTGACCCCAGCTCGAAAACGAAGCAGTTTCCGGCTTAGTAGATGGAAAGGCCGATTCCGCAAAGAGCTGGGAAATAGCTAATGGGATGTGCGACTCATTGATCCAGAGGATACTTCCTAATTAACTCCCAGTCACCAATTCAGAGATCTCGTCTCCTGTGTCAAACCTTGCGGGATGGAGGGCGGTGAGGAAATTCCAAGTCCTGCTTTTTACGGTCCGCCGAAAAGCCATTAAGGTTGTCTTGTTCGCAAAAAGACAAAACCCACCAGCTGCCACTTAAAATACCTACATAACATCCCCACAAGGCTGGTAAAGAGGAAACAAACAAAAAGACAAAACCTTAATTGAGCCCAGTCCTCCTGGCCTGCTTTACTCCAGAGCAGTCCCACTGGCCTCAATTAAGGGAGCACAAGGCAAGGGACGGGAGCTTTTATAACCACCAGGCCCTATCGCGAGGGCACCGCATCCCGCAGGCATGTCTGCCAGCGCCAACATTGCCCAGACGGAACTGTGTGTGTGTGCGTAAGAGAGAAAGAGAGCGCAAAGCTGGAAGCAGCCGCCTCCAGGAGCGGGACTCCCAAGATTAACAGCATGCAAATATGGCGGGGGGGGGGAGTGGGAGCCGATCCACTTCGGCAATGCTGAATGTAGACACCACCCCCACTCCCCGGGGACAACTTAGTTTGGCCTCGGGGCTCTGTCTCCAAGGTCCCAGGGCGATCTTGCAAGGGCGCTTCGCTTTACTCCCCTTACAATGCGGGAGGGGAGAAGTCTCGCTCTCCTTATCTCTGCTGGCAGATAGTCTTCGTGGGGCCCGTCTAAGGAGCCCTTTGGCCTAGGCCTCATGGAAAAGTTTACAAAAGCTTGACAGATCCAGCCCGCGCGACCAGAACGAGCGCAGACCGCCCTTTTGCCAAGGGAGGCGAACGCGAAGCTGCGGGGCTTCCACCGAGCAGATGGAGAGCCGAGAAGGGAATTGCTCGGGAGAATTAAATACGGAAACAAGCTCCGAGGCGATTGCCATTAAAACACCAGCACGTATTTCCCTCGCAGCTTCTGATTCAAGGGGTTCTGGGGTTTTCCGATCTACGCTTCCCTCCACTCTCTCTCCTCCCCCCCCCCCACCGCTTCCTTCCACCCACATACCTCGCTTTTCTGAATCTGAGACGCAGCCGGCGAGGCAGAAACGAAAGGCGAAGGCTTCGCAAAGCTAGAGATCGCCCCCGGACTGGCTTCGCAACAAACAAGCTACGTGCCTCAGATGCCGAGCACAAGCAACCCCGGAGTTGGCTAGGGTTTTCCAGCCAACAGCCTCCGCCATCCGCTCCTGGGAGGCAAGTTCTCAACCTCCCCGGAGCCAGAAATGAAAGGTGCAAAGGACGCCCGAAATTCCTAACGGCGGCGCTGGACCTCTTCCCACCCCCAGCCCAGACTAGCAAGACAAAAGTCTTTGAACTGGAACCACCAGCTCTAGAACATCGCCTCTCCGCCGCCCCCGAACCTTCTCGCCGCCCCCGAACCCACACAACCCGCCCAACCGACTCCGACACCCCCCTCAAAAAGTGGCCTCGAAAACAACCGGGAAGAAAACCTCCCACAGCCTCCGCAGTCTCTTTCCAAGAGCGTTCAGAAAAGCAACAAATACGCCCCACACACGCACCGAAAGCGAGAGCCTCTTTTTACCTCAATCACGTTGGCTGTCTCTTCCCGGTACTCATCTTTGAACTTCGCTGCCGGTGGGCCAAAAGGAGAGCCAAGCAGCTCTCCGAAAACGCTCCTTTCCCCTCCACCCACTCTCCCCTTTCCCCCTGGGAGCCCAGAAGTGGCGGCTGCCAGAGGTGGGGCTTTTATAGCCCTTTCCAAATCCGAAAGATAAAAGAGGAGCGAGACGCCGGGAAGCCTCTTCTCTCGATCCCCCTCCGCCCGCCACCTCCTTCCTGCTGGAGCAGACAGAGCGCGACCGGCAGCTTCCCCTTTCCTCGTCGCTCGCTCGCTCCCCCCCCCCCACCTCGCGCCTCTCTTCACAACCCTGCAAACTTCAACAAACCCGCGCAACACACCCGCCCCTCGGAGCACTCCCCCCACCCGACGCCTCCGCGTCCCGCCTCTCCCCGGCCAAGGCGCATTCAGGCGGTGACCGCTGTGCTCGCGAACATCTCCCTCGCCTCCACGCCGCCCTCCTCCTCGGAGCCCGGATCGTTTCAGGTTGAGAGACATTCTGGCAACGATCCCAACCGAGGAGAGGCAGGCTGGGACCAACGCGCGCGCTCTCTCTCTCTCCTACGCGCGCGCGCGCACAGACACACACACACACACACACACACACACACACACACACACAGAGGCGCACCCCAGCCAGGTCTGGGGGCGGGGGGTGTTGAGGAAAAAGGTCGCCTCGTCGAGGTCCCCCCTCCCCACACACGGGAGAAGTGTACCAAGACTCAAGCGTACTGCATGCGATCGTCGCCCTTTTTGGTACTTGGCCGTCGCGGCGTTTCCGCAGAGAGAGAAAGAGAGACGAGAGAGAGAGAGAGGAGTTCAAAGGGGAGAGCGCTGACCTTAGCCTCGGCTCCGGAGATGCCGCCGTGGAGTCGCTCCGGCGTCGCTTCTAGCGTGTCCTCTCCAAAGCGAGCCACTCTCAGTCTGGGTGGGCGAGAAAAGTTTGCCAACCTCCGAGCCCAAGGGGGGGGGGGAGAGAGACCCGGGCTGCCCCCACGTCGGACAATCCGGCCACCGGCGGACCTCGGCAGGGCAGCTGGGGCTGCGCGGGTTGGAAGGGGGGGAGCGAGACCTACGGTCACCCCGCTTGACTATCGCTCGGGCTCAGCACCCCGCCAGCAGCAGGCTCCCTCCGGCTGCCCGACGGCTCGGCTCTGGCAGCGCCATGTTGCTGGTGTGGCTGCTCCGGGCTGGGCTCGACGGCTCCTGGCGACGGCGCCTACATGCTCTTTCTTCCCTGGCTAGAGCCCCGCGTCCTGGCGGCGGCGGCGGCGTGTGCGTGTGTGTGGCTGGGCTGGCTCTGGGGATTTAATCCACCGGGAAAGCCGCTCTTCCTCACCTTGCCGCTGGGAGAGCAGGCTCCGTCTGCTGCACGCTGCCCCCCTTCGCCTCCTCCTCCTCCACCGCCTCCTCCTTCCCTTCTCCGCCCTCTCCTCTTTCCCCTCCCCTCCCCCCGGCGGGCTCAGCACTCAGGGAGCCGCCGCCAGTAGAGGCAGCGGCAGCAGCAGCACAGCCACCTCCACTCCGCTCTCCCAAGCAGCAGCAGCAGCGAGGCTTCTCTTCCCCCGCGCTCTCCCGGAGCTGCCTCTTTTCTTTCCTTTTTTCCCCTTTCTCCAAGGCTTTTCGCTTTCTCTCCTTAATTGATTCCCCCTCCACTCCGCGGCGTTTCCTGGCTGCTCTCCCCCCCTTCCCCTCTCTCTCCTCCTCGCTCTGCTTGCCTTGCCCTGCCCTGCCTGAGGGCGCCCTGAGGAGACTCCGCTCTCCTTTTTGACCAGGCGAGGTGGAATAAAGGGGGGAAAGTCTCTTCCCGCCCCCTCGCCAGACTCCCTGCTCGGCTCGGCTCGCTACCCAGAAGGCCAGTGGAGAGAGAGCCGCAATTACCATAAAGCTCCTCTCCCTCCGCTTCGCCAAGCTGTCAAAGCCCCGGCAGCAGCGGCAACGGCAGCAGCAGGCGCAGCCAGACCCCCGCCAGCCAGCCAGCCCGCCCGCCCTCCGCCCCGGCTTCCTCTCCTTTTTTCGCCCGCGGCAGAAGGCTTCGCTCTCCCCCTTCCGCGACCTCCTCGCCAAGCCGAGCGAGCGCGGGCTCCTCTCCGCCTCAATATCTGCTTCTCGCAAGAGCACCTTCCCGCGTGTCGCGCGTGTGTTGTTCGCGACCCCTTTTCTCCCTTTTCCTCAGCCCTTCATTAAGAGTCTTTTCAAACAGGGGGGTGAGAGAGAAGGAGAAGCCCTCCACCTCGTAAACGGCATCCTCATAACCTTGTATGAGGCGGAAGGAGGACGGCGCTGCCTATTCATTCCCCCTCCCCTCACGCGCCTAATATATATATATATTTCCTCAGGTGTGGAAAACCGCGCTCTTCCTCCTTCCCCCCACGTTCATCTGCCTCTCTTTGCATTTCCCTGAGAACCCCAAATGGGCTGTTTCTTTGTTCCCCTCCCCCTCCCTCCCCTTCCCCCCACCCGCGCGCGTTCCATTGTCGCGCACAGCCTGCCCAAAGTGGAACGTCTTCTTCGTGTTCTCTCTCTCTCTCTCCGTCTTATCTGGCCACCACTCTTCCCCCGGAGGGAAAATGCCTCTCCAGCCCTCTCTTTTCTTTCCTTTTTTTAGATAACTGTGTGGTGTCCCGCTTTCATCCCAACCTGTATTTAAAGACTCCCTCCAAACGAGCAATTTCCCTTTATCTCTCCTTTCCAGAAGCACGCAAGCCACCGTTCCCCTCCAGTGTACTCCCTGCACCCACGACTCTTCAACATCCTTCATTTTACCACTAGTCGCTGTTTTCATACTCCGACGTGGGCTTTCTTTCTTGCCCCTTTGCCCTCGAGCCTTTCTGGGTGAGGAGAACCATTCAGTTCTCAAGAAGCTTTCCGGAGTGCCCCCAAAACCGATTCCCTCCCCTTGGTGTCTAAACAAGGTACCGCGTGGTTCCCACCTCTGAAACTCCCAAACACGTTTTTTGGTCACGGCGTGTGAATCGCTTGGGAAGGTGGAGCGAGAGGGGTCCCCCCCCCCCGCTCCTTCTCTGTAATTCTAGTACCGGCTGGAGATTTCTCTGCCGGCCTTTTGATCTCTCGCTCGCCGGGATGGTCGTTATCTTGCGTATCTACTTACTTTGGTAGCGCTGACTCGGCAGGTCAGCTAGTAAATGTCGGGTTCAGGACGCCCATCTTGACTGATCCTCGCTTGTTCGGTTCTCCCTCGCACAGCGCGTGATTCTTTATGGCTTTCCTAGCGATTGCTGGAATTAACAGCAAGGCGCCGGCTACAAGATTTAACCCTATAGACTTCGGGAAGTGGTGGTGTGTGTTGGGGGTGCGCGCGCTTGCGCGCGCCCCCGCTCATTCAGGGACACTTCTTTAACCAGGATGGTGTGTGCAGCATCGTGGGGGAATCACTGGCTCCCACTGCAGTCCTCCTCTCTGCACGTTTACTTTGTAGTAAGCCTCACTGTACACAGTGGAACTTGCTTCTGAGGAAACGTGCCACAGGATTGCGCTGTAGAGGTATCGGGTCCCTACTCGCGAGAGAGCAGCTTCCACTGGTAATCCGACAGGGCTGCAACCCTAAACATGCTTGTCAGGAAAGTTTGGGGTCCGGGATTTATCTGATACGGATTAGACGTGTCTAGGTTTTTAGCTATAAGGGTGGGTGAGGGGAGCACAAACCAGCCGGGTGGAATTGAATGGAATTTTATTGTCACTGACTACAGAGGTGATTATACCAAGCCCTCGCTCTTAATTTTCGCTCCAGCGTCCTTAAAACACTCTTATGTTGCCTGCATAAGCTGTTTATACCTAGGTAAGTATGCTAGGAGCTGCGGCATCCCGAGCGATTAGCTATTTCAACGCCGACGAGCGCTCCAGCCTGTTCATCACGAAGTCCAGGAATCTGTGGGAAAGAAGGGGAAATGTTTAAACCCGGTCCCTAGCAACATTTGCCTTGATTAAAAAAGTTGCTTACTCAGTATGCAGTTTCCTTCTTTAATTATGCGAATCTCTTACGTTTTAATGGAAAGCAGGAGATTCTTAAAAGTAGAGTCTGCTAGAAGGATTTGGAAACCTAAACCCCAAGTTCTTATCTCATGAATAATCGCTTGATTGTTTTGATACCTATTTCTAGCCAGAAAGCTAATATTCTGTTGGATTTTATTTTTAGCTTGCATCTATACAAGAGGGAGGGAGGGGTGGAAAGCCTCCTCTTCGCTTTCAAAGCAGAAGTGAAAGATATCTACCGTTTGTAACCCGAAACGCTGGGCACACAAGCTTTTCAGCTTCTTAAAACCAGCTGATAGAAATGGCAAAAAGGCATCGCTTTCCCAAGCTGGAGGGTAAATACTCTTAAGGGGGAGGGGAGGGGAGAGTAAAGAAACAAGTTGCCAATGAAGTGTGTGCATTGCAAATGCGTCGGGAAGGTTTTCCTCCAGAGGTGCCTGGAAGTGGAGTTTAAAATCCGATATGGAGGGGGTGGGTTGCATATTGTTCCCAGTTTATGAGCTTTGCATCTGAAAACCATCCTACACGTTTTTTCAATCTCCGGCAACGAGTGCAAGGACACCTGGCCCATTACATTGTAAAGCTATTTTTTATAAAGACGTTTTAGGGCTAGACATTAAAAGTTATTAGACGGAGCACACGTGAGGTACAGACATGCAGCTGGATGGCGGTGGGGGTGGAAGGCCTCTGTTAGATACATATGCATTTCCCCCGTATCCAGAGATAAAAAAGGGAAAACTGGGAGAAGGAAGTCCTTGTCGAAATGGCCTGCTTTTACTTTCACTTCTTTTTCTGGACAAGCAAGTGTAGATGTATGCTTGCAAAGTGGGTTGATACTGTATTTAAAACGGTTTTAAAATCATATCCGTTTAATTTTCTGAGGAACCTTTGAATATGGTCACGACAGTATGTGCGGCGACTCTAGCCCAAAAAAACAATTCTGAGTCTCTGAGTGTGTATGGTCGAGCCTTCAGAAAAAGAAAGGACAAATTCTTTAAAAATAAAATAAAAAATACAGCGGAAGTACTGAACCTGCTTGCCGAGCAACACAACTGAGTCGAAGTCCTCGGATTGTAAGACTGGTTTCATTAACGCCATTGTTTAACCAGTTTATGATGGACTGAGCTGCCTAGACGTTCCGCGTCTCAAGGACCCGGAACATTTGCTCGCGCAGGGTCTTTCCAAGCAAGTTCTTAGCTATCACACGGGTTGTTTTTGTTTTCAGATTTTATTTTATGCTCCTTGAGTGCCTGTCTTCCCCACCCCCACCCGGTGAGGATTCCCAGAGGTTGCAAACGCAACGCCTCCCGAGGCATTGTGTGTGTGAGGGGGGGGGGTCGTCTCGGTCGCTAAGTCTACCCCCTGCCCCGCGTTCACCCCGCCTGTGTTTTGCTAAGCAGAATCGCCGAGGGAGCCTTCGCCGAAGGAACTGAGGCCGCAAATCGCCAGGCCTCTTTCCCTCCCTCCCTCCCTTCCTCCCTCGCCTCCTCGGAGAGCTGACCCTCGGGTCAGGCCGTTGTGCGTTGCGCTGGGGTGGGGGGAGAGAAGAGGAGCACTGGAGAGCGAGCGGAGCCAGCGAGCCGTAGACGCTGGCGCTCCTCGGGACCGAAAGCATCGGAGAGGGAAATCCACGCCAAAAAAACAGCCGCTGCGGGCAAGCCGAGCGCTTAAAGACCTCCTGAAGGCAGCGCTGCTGTGGAGGACGGGCCAGAAGCGCCTCTCTGCGGAGCTGGGAGGCGAGGGGAACCGCGTAGCTGCAGCCTTTCGCCTCGCTCTGGCTGTTTGGCGCGACAATGGATTCACACGGCACCGGCCCTTCTTTTCTGAACTCCACGTGGCTCCCCGCTGGCCCCTTTTCCAGGCAGCGCTGCATCCCGAAGCAGCAGGCCGGTCTCTTGGCAAGGCACGTAATCAATCACCGGAGCCGCGCCGCGCTGGAGGCCCCGGGCCTGATCAACCTCGGCCCGTGACTCAGTCCTTTTCTCCTTCCTAAGGGTGTCGCCAGGATTAAATTCATTAGCGGTCTGCTCGGCTACGGCGGCGCACAGCGCCGAGGAAAAAGCCTATAAATAACCCGGCGCTCTCCCGAGCTCTGAATGGCCCTGCTTGAGTGTGCGTTAAATCAAGCCGTTGCCGCCGCTTCCTGGGAGCCTGCTTTAATGGGAGTGTAGAAATCTGAATAACAAAACAAGGCCACCTTGGCTTGGCCTTAGACAGAGGCTCTGACCACTCTTGCACGCCTGATTTCACCATCAGGAAAACAAAAGACATTGAAATTAAGATTTTTTTCCCTCCCCCCACTTAAAACACACACACACACACACACACACCTGGCGCGGCAGCAGAGGGGGGCCGGGGCTGGAAGTCCGTGCTGTTTTTCTGGGCCAATGGGTGGCGGAGCAATGCGTGGCTTTCTGCTGGCCCCAAAGTGATCGAAATGTGTGCTCGCAGGCGAAAAACCTCTCCGGCTGCCGCTGCCAAGTTTCTAACAGGGATTGTGTTCCGTCCTGGAAAGTCACACACTTGGGCTGCAATCCTAAACAAACGGACTGGGGAGCAAGTTCCACTGAAATCAATGGGGCTTACTTCTGCGTAAACATAAGTAGGCGTGGAGGGACGACCATGTTTTCAACTCTCAGTGGTTGCAGTTCGAGTGGAAACGTCGGCCGGCGTTGGCCCTGGCGCACACAGAGCGCCGGTGCGCGCTCGGCAGACAGGAAAGAACATGTTTCAGATTTTGTGAGGCATGTGACACAGATGCAGCGCACCGGCAACTGAGAGAGAAGCCACAAGGCCTCGACTTCTAACCCTGAAACGTTAAAAAAAGAAGCAGCTATGAAAGGCAGACGAGTCACAGATAAAGTTCTGCCTCCTCTAGCTTAGTATGCATGTAAAACACTCTCAACCCTAAAAATATACGTATACAATTGCCAGTATTCTTTTTATTCTTCTTCTTTTATGAGGCCTAAAAAAGAGCCAGATCCATTCATTCAAGCTAACGTCTTCTCTCTGGTTCAGCACCACAACCAGATAGACTGGAGCGAACCAAGGCTCCAACCTTGGATAGCTGAGGAACAACTGTTGTTCCACCTAAGCCAGCGCGTCACAGATCTACGGGTCTGTTGCTTGCTTTTTGCGCCTGTGGTGGACGGACCCTGTTCCGCAGGTTGTTGTGAGGCTGTCCCACAATCCACTCGTGCTTCCTAGGGAGAAAGCAGCCATACTGTCTGCAGGAGACAGAAGCAACATCATAATGGGTGAAAGTGTCAATGAACAAAGGGTTCCGGAGTGTGTGGGAGGGGAGTATTCCTGTTTCACCTACATTTTCCAGTCTCCCCCAGGCCTACTTCTCACAAACAGCAGATTGTGTCGCTGGCAATCATTTGTCTTGATTTCAGACAGTACCTGAGGGCTCGTTTGATGGAATGCTTCGAGACACCATCACCCTGCTAATAATAAATTTTGAAAAGCCCACCTATTTCTATACCATGTATTTAAAGTACATAGCTTCCCCCACATAGTCTTGGGAACTGTAGTTTACCCCGACAGACTGCAGTTCCCAGGAATCTCTGTGGAGAACCATGCACTTTAAATGTGCTTTAAATGTATTGTGTATAGAGCCGCTGCAGGGTAGCACTTAAGGAGAAGGCTACACAGAACCGCTCTCCCTGACATCTGGTTGCGCTGTATCGGATTGTTTTTATTTTCAAGGAGAGGGCATTCAGTCAAGCTGGGTACCACCAGACCTGCAGTGCTTGGTAGGGCAATTCAGGTGTCGGTTTAGCACCTCATCTGCCATTTGTAAGAAAATGTCTTAAAGCATATTAACAATTGGGTATTTTTTTGTTGAAATCGGAATATAGGGGTTTCTATGGACATGGCCATAAACCTGCATTGGAAACAGTGGAGTGAAACCGCCCCTTTAGCCCTATTGGAGACAGAAATTGGTCGTGCCAGGAGGCCAAAGCAAAGGAGAGAGCCATTTCCAAACAGCTCACCCTCATCCTTCCCTCCGATAGGGTGGCTCTCCCACAAAGATGCAGTATCGGATGCTTCGAGGCATATATTTTATTGAAAGAGCAGGGCCTTTCAACTACACGGGATTTTTCTTCAGGCAGATCTACCTGAGGAAGATTTCCTTGCATTGCAGAAACTGGTTCTCCGCCTCAGGCAGTGCAGCCCATCCTGCCTGGTGTGCCAGAAGAACTATCGGGGATCTTAGGTTTCCTACTCTTGAGGTAGCGACACAGGAAACACTTTTGTTAACTGGGAAGGCTTTAGATGGCCGTCCTGTAGGAAGGAGGCTCGATTTTAGCCCGCTTTTGAAACACCAACAGCAGCACCACCATCATAACAACAACAACAACAACAACAGCACACCGTTGATCGAGGGCTGAACGGCAGCCACTTGTGGCTGTTTACTACCTCGGCCATTTTGATTGTCTTGCATGCTGGGGCTGGAAATCCTGGGAGTGTTTCCAAGGGGACTCGCCAAGAGCAGCTCTTCCCAGCAGAGCGCACACCTCGGCCTCCGCCTGTCTGTCACTTCTGGGGTGCAGCCGGGAAAGGGAAGGCAGTGACATGCCTTGCAGGGGGGCGAGTGTAGGACAAGCCTCGCGCTGCTCTGACAGCCAATCACGGAGCGCTGGTGACAGTCTGTGAAAGGGCTACTGTCTTCAACCCTGTCCAGTTCTCCTCGCAGTCAGATGCAGCTGCGACGCAGGGCCCTGCTGTGCCGTGGGGTGGGGTGGGGTGGAGTGGAGGAGGCGGAGAAGATAAACAAGGAGAGCGCAAAAGGATCACCTCCTCACACGTCTCGACCTTTGCCTCTCAGCAAAAGGCTCAGTTCCTGCAGAAACAAACAACAAAAACATCTCCCCCCCCCTTAAAACAAAAGCAAGAGGCCAAGATGCTGAACATGAAGGATGGCTGATCTGTGCCCCCCCAGCTATTACTACTGGACTTCACCAGTTCCAACCAGCACAGCCAATAGTCAGGGATGATGGAAGCTATAGTGCAAAACACGTGGAAGGTCATAGGTCCCACAACCACCACTGTCACTGTGAGAACAGGATAGTTGACTAGATTAGCTTTCCTTGGGTTCATACGTATTAAGTAGAAGTCCTGTTAAGCTGGATGGGTCTTGCTCTCAGGGAAGTGTGTATGGCAGGGCTGAGGAACCTCCTCTTCCACTTATTGTTGGACTACAGCTTCCATCCTCCCTGAGCACTGGCCATGCTGGCTAGGTTTGATGGGAGCTGGGAGTGTCACTAGATCTGGAGGATGGGAAGTTCTTCAGCCCTAATGAGTAGGACTGCAGCCTTTATCTCCACATCAAGTAACCTCTGACTCACAATGTCCAGCTGAAATCACTTTCGGCTTCCCCTCCAGCGTTAGACTGCAGAACCATCCTAACAGTCATTACTTGGAAGCAACTCCTACTCAGACCAGCCCAATCAATTCTGTGCATGTTGAGTTGGAAAATAAGCCCTGGGGAGTTCCATGAGATTTACATCTCAGTCCGTAGAGCAGAAGACTCTTAATCTCAGGGTCATGGGTTAAGCTCCATGTTGGGCAAAAGATTCCTGCATTGCAGGGGGCTGGACCAGATGAGTCTGTGGTCCCTTCCAACTCTACGATTCTATACATATCCCTCAACTTGTGCACAGACAGGGCTCCTTCGAGAAATATATTTCCAGATGTGCAAGGCAGCCCATGATCCATTAGCTTGCTTTATTTATTTATTTATTTGGTTGGTTGGTTTTTACAATGCTTCCAACTTCAAAGTGATTACTTTCTAAATGCCTTATTGTGTGAACTTTATGAAGCGGGGCTATGGAAAGTATAGGAAATTTATTTGAATCACATATTTAGTATCTGAACCTTCACTGACATGCGAGGGATCTCAAGGAAGGTAGGAGCATTTGCCAGCACAATGGACGGGACTAATTTTGAACCAGTGGTCACTTTTTACCCTGCTCTCAATGTCTGCTGCAGCCCTTCACCACAATAACTTATGGGGTGACCCTGAACCTGTGCCAAGTGTATTTTTAGCATTATCCAAGAGTGACCGAAGTTAGCACTACTTTAAGCACAGGCTGGAGTACAAAAACCTTCAATCATAAATACCCATAGAAATTGGGAAGAGGCTACAGCCAAACTCATAAATGTGCAGTCGGCTGGGAGGGTGGGTGGAGAGAGAGAGACATCCCTTGCCCCCTCAAGACCAGAGCCTAGTTCTCACTGTGATGGTAAAATGTCTTTCTGGGCTGTGCCACTTCACTCTGGAAAATACAAAATGCTCCGCCATGGAAGCGTATCTGTGCACCTAGAAAACTAGCACGCTAGGTAGAAACATAGGCTAGAATCCTTCTCTATGGCATGCTAGTCTTCTGGGTGCAGGATTTGTGTGCATGCGTGTGTGTTCTGTGAAGGAGCATTCGACCGCTATCTGCTTTCTGAGGTGACACAGCCAGGCACAGGTTTATCACCTCACTGTGAAAATTAGGCCCGGAAACCAGCCATCGTGATCCCTCTACCAAATTGCGTTCTCAACTCCCGGGAAAGGGAAATGCTGTTAGTTTCCAGAGAGGGTTTCTTTCCGCCGACACTGGCTTTTGTTTTAATTATTGGATGCAGGCGATGAATCATTCTCTGCCACCTTCTGATTGAAAAGGAGGGGAGGAGGAAGCCATTTCTTTTCCTGGGCTGCCCTTGTGTGCAGCTGGTTCTCTGGAGCCACCATGGTGGTTGTATCTGGGCTCCTTTTTATTGAGAACTAAAGGTGGCGGCAGTAGCAGCCACAGCCGCAGCAGCAAGCAGGCCGGAACACCAGAGAGAGAGAGAGAGAGAGAGAGAGAGAGAGAGAGAGAGAGCGCAGTGCTGAACAGTCCTTGTGGCCAAGCTGGATTTTCCGTTCATGCTGAGGAGCTCACGCAGCAACAGCAAATTTTCTGGCCTGCCTGAGCACGAAGGAAATGACAATGCGGATTGTTAGAGCGGGGCCGGAGAAATTGTGTGAAGTGGATAAAGCCTTCATTTCTTTAAAAAAACAAAAACAAAAAAAGTGTTTTAAATAGTGTGCTAGTTAAAATAAAACCACTGATTATTTTGAAGGCTTCTAACAAAGACACTTCCTGGCTTCTTTGTGTGTGTTTTTAAGTTAGAGAGGCAACACCAGTGTAATAGCCTATTAGCAAAATGTCCTTGGGAACTTTCTAAAGTAAGGAATGTGTCATGTGTGAATGCCATTATTTCTAGATTCAAAACATGGACATTCTTTTCAGAACCTTACAGGTCTAGGGATGCAGATGAAACAGTTTAGGTAGTCAGTGGCTACAATCTGGCCTACAATGATAGAAGGGACCCTGAGAGTCATCGAGTCCAACTCCCTGCAAAGGGAAGGACTTAAAGAAAAATCAACATAGGACTGAAACCAAAATATATTTTGTTACAGGGAGAAATTTTTTTGCTTCCTTCCCCAGTATAAAAACAGCCCAATACACAGACAGGTTAACAAAGAATCCCATGGAAATTCGACAGAGCCACATGGACACAACCTCAGCTGCACCCTTCTTAACTAGGTTGTGAGTTTGGCTATGAATCAAGCACACTGGCTAGCTATGGAAAAACATCTGCTTACAAGCACACTCCTTAAAACCACAAGAAACACGATCTAAAATTTCAAACTCCTTCTGCCTGATTAATCCTGGCCAAGCCAAAACGTACCCATTTCCTCTATTCCAGACCATAACTGGCCACATTAGGGAGTAATGAAATTACAAGGATTTGTTAATCTAGCCTCTGGATCTCTGAAACACAGAGACACAATAGCCAATTTCCAGAACATCTGTGCAGAAAGTAGGGGAAGGGGCTGGTGGCTTGATCACTTTGTAGGAACTGTGTAGGTAATTCTTTGTCCGCAAGGGTCCTGTGGGAGTGTCAGCATGTGGGGACTGCTTACAGCAGAACTGAGGTCTCAGAAGCCATTATAAAGGAAACACCTTTCCTCAGGCACCTGGGACCTTAGGTAGGCTGAGGCCCAGTAGCTTCTTCCCTCAGGGCCAGCCCAACTCCGGAGGCTTGGCAAGGCAGTCACTGCAGACAGCAGGCTGGGAAAAGCTGGTAGGAGTGGCAGATTCAGCCCCCCAAGGAACGTACTGCTTCCTGCTTCCTGTGCATTGTCACCTACCTTCTCCCCACCCCTTCTCTGGCCTCTTTTTTTTCTTCCTCCCCCACCTTCTTCAGCACACTGGGCTTCTGCAGGCTGCCTCCAGTCACCTCAGGTAGAGGCAGCAGGGGTGGCAGAGGAGGAGGTTGGGGGCGCATTTTCTGTAGCAAAACATATTGGGCTGGCTGATCCAGCTTTCCCTCTGCTCTCTTCATCTGAACTAGAGTTGTGAGGTAAGGCAAAGGCAGCTTCCTTCCCAGTACCAACAAAGAGCCAGAAGCGCAAATCAGAATTCCTCTGCAATTGTGGTTACCTAAAACCCTCCTCAGAAGGATAAAGGACTAAGGAAGCAGGACCATGAAAAGCCAAGCTTGGAGGTTGTCCGTAGACCTCTTACCAAGCTGAACCTAGATGCAATACTTTGAAGTAAAGCCCATTTGTTTCAAACTCCAGTGATTGTACTCAAATGGGCAACCAGGATAAAAGCACAGGTATGTGTCACTTGCTTTAAAAAGTGGATGTAAAGGCCACAGTGTTCCATACATTTAAAAATGTAGCCTAAGCAAACTTGCTAGTGAAATGAGGTGGGTGGAAACCAATATTCACATTGACCTCACTGTCATACGTGAGGGTGTCACTGTTGACTGTGGAGTCATAATTCCAATACTTTCCAATGTGAAACCAATGACACAGATCAAGCATACAGGAAGAGCCATAGCTTAGTTGTAGAGCATCTTTTTTTCCATGCAGAAGATCCCTGGTTCCATCCATCACTTGATCTCCAGGTAAGACTGGAGGAGACCCTGCTATGAAATTGCCAGTCAGTGTAGGCAGTACTGAGCTAGATAGACCAAAGTTCTGACTCAGCATAAGGCAACTTCCTATGTTCCAAATGGTTTCCTGATACCCTCTCAAAAACAGTGCTTTTCAAGGGAGGCAGTGAGGTACACCTTAAGTGAATGGAATGAGCCTTCAGACCTCATACAACCACCACTCCAGTTGTTTTTAGCAACACATTTTTACTGCAGCTAAACTTCCTCTCAAGGACAGGGCTGTGATAAAAATATTATTTTGAAAGCACTGCCCCATGTGCAAGAATAATAGCAGATTTTATAAATTCCATATAATTAAGCTGATTTCCACAGTATTCCTTAATGTTGAGGTAGCAGGAATCAGGTACAAAGTGCTAACTCCAGATCGGAATCTGGAGGATTACAGTTATAACAATTAATAAAGCAGGCCAGGTAGTCTCTGAAGACATTAAAGTCAATTGAATATTTGTCGTTAGCTCCAATGTGGAGTGAAGGGGCCCTGAAGTGTCAAACTCTGACATTCAGAACCTAAAATCATAACTGTAATTCAAAACAGGTTCCACTGATGTCAATGAGACTAAACAGGAGGCAAAATAATTCTAGATAAATATGTGTTCATAAACATGGTCATAAAAATGCATCTCTCCCCATACCACATATAGAAAGAAGAAAGCCAAGCTGGCAATCAGATCTTGCTTCAACACTGGGAACAGATAGCATCCACCACACCTGAAGGAAAGCCTTCCGTAGCACACACACATATCTGTCCCCGACATCAACACTTGCATCTATTTCCCAACACCTACCTCCCACTCCCTGCCCACCCTCTAGCATCTGCTGCCTGAGGCCGCTGCCCCTTTCTTCCTAATGGTAGTGCTGGCCCTGAACATGATAACTCGGAAGGAAATGTCAATTACATTTTCATGAGACATCCAGCCATGCCTACTCTGTGTTGAGAAACTAAATGAGGATGAAGTCCGCATCAGTGTACATGAAATCTAAGCCTTATTGTATAACACTGGTGTTTCAGAGACCTCTGATCGGCAGGTAGACCAGCGAGGCTTCCTTCCAAGTAAGTGTGATTAGGGATTGCAACGTAGTATGGACGCACATCGATTCAGCTATCTTCTTTGACCGTGTTCCCGCATCGAGGATTGCAACCCTAAGCGCGCTCCTGAATAAGCCTTCCCCCGCCCCGCCCCCCCCCCGGAGTACAGCGGGAATCGACTTCCCTGTAAACAGGCGTAGGATGGCACCGCATGTGTTAGCCCTGCTGCCTGAGGGCTTTTGCTGCGGCACAGCCAAGCCGCTGGCAGGCGGTGAAAGTAAACCCTATTAAAATGAGCAGGAGTTTGCGAGGAGGCAGCAATTCCAGAGCCTCCCTCTCTAGGCTGCAGCCCTTAAAAACTTCCGAAGTGAAAGTGTGCAGGAGAGAGGGTACTGCAGAGCAACGAGCAAGACTTTGCGCCCGGGCAAAGGGCGTCCGAACAGGCTGGCAGCTTTCGCCTGAGCAGCTCCGCGCCGGAAGAGAGCCGCTCACTCCCCTCCCCCGATCTCCAGGCTCTGGCCTTGAGCTGCACCTTTCTCTCCGGGGCTGGCGAGGGAAATTCCCCGCGGCCCAGACTCGGGCTCCTGGCTGTTCGGCCTTCTCAGAAGCCGCCTGTCGCAGCTCCTTTCTTGGAGCGAGCGGGGTCAGCAACTGCGGGTGACGAGAAAAGAAAACCCTTGTAAACCCCAGCTTGGCGTGCGATTAGTCATCCCCAGAGTTCCCCTAAGTCAAAGAAAACTTGGCAATCCCCCAAAGCCGGAACCGTTAGGAGGGGCTACGCCTCCTGTTTCCCCATCATCACCACCAGCACCCCCCCCCCTGCTAGGAAGGGCACGGTAGGGGCTGGGGAGCTGGGGGGGCAGTGTGCGTTTCTGCCGCCGCCGCCGCCGCGTGTGTCAAAGCTCCTGCAGTCTTTCAAACGCTCGCGAAAGGTTTTCATCTTGGCAGCCAGATTAGCAACTAACGAAGTTCGGCGGCTGCAGCCCACACGACTTTAGTTGCCTGCGTTTATCCTTCAATAAAAGCCGATTCCTTTATTAGAAACAGGAGGCGCGTCTCCTACCGCCCCTCTCAAATCCCAACGGGCGAGGCGCAGCCCGACACCTCTCTACCCGCCCTCCTCGCCCCATCGATTCCCCTCTGGCAAAGCCACCGCCAAGCCCTCCCGACGCCGGTGGCTGCCCCTGCTTCCACACCGGGGCCGGCCAGCAAGGCACACGGAGCCCCTGCCAGCCTCTCCTCCCTGGTGCAGGGAGTTAGAAACCCACAGCACACCCTCGATCGCGAGGGAGGGGGAGCAGCCAACGTCTCCCTTGAAATCTCCCCTCCGGGGAGGCAGCCAGCCCGAATCTGCAAACTATTAATCCCTTTCTCACCAGGGACAGCCAAACTACCAGTAGCAAATCCCCCGCTTCCCTGGGGCAAAGGTTTGAAATCCGTCGCTCCCCCCCCCGCAAAAAAACCAAAAACCAAAACAAAACCCCCACACTCAAATCCTCTTCCCTTCCCCCATTCTCTCCCCATAGGTATAACCAATCTATTCATTTCTAAGACCATACAAACACACACCGTTCCCTAGCACGGCATCCAACACCTCCATCATCCTAACCAGCCCCCCCCCCCTCCGGAGCACCTTCGTTCTTCCTTCGAGAAAAGTCGCTTCCTTTATTAGAAACAGAAGGCACGCCTTACCCCCTCCAATTAAAAAAACCACAAAAAACACCAAACCTCGGGCGCAGCCGCCCCCGCTTTCCCACCCCTAATAGCAGGGGGCCCTCCCCTTCTCAGGCGAAGCTAACACGCCCTTCCCTCTCCCTCAAATCCCTCATTACCAGGCGCAGCCAACCTCCCTCCCCTCCCGAAGCGCAGCCAACCACCCATCAAATCCCCCTTCGCCAGGCGCTGCTCCCGCTCCCTTCCTCCCTCCCTCCCCTCCCCCCGCATCAGCAGGTCTGAGAGGCAGCAGCGACGTATTTGCTTGTGCTCGTTCGCCAGCGCGGCCAGATTGAGCGAGCGAGGCTGCGAGGTTTTCCCGGGCGCCGCCGGGAGAGCTACGCTTGCTCTGGATGCCAACGGGCTCCCTGCCTATCCCTCGCGCTCTGCAGCGCGCTGGAGGCCCTGGGGAGCTTGTCGGTGCCAAAGCGAGGGCAGAGCCCGAGCCGCGGCTACACGGCCGCTGTTGTGCGAAACGCCATTCGGCAAGCTCTGCTCGCAAAGCAGGCAGGTGATTCTGCCGAGCACAATGAAAGAGACCCTTTTCCGCCGGTTTAAACGGCGCTGAGCTGAAGCGGCTGGCTGGCTGGGGGCGGGGAAGAGAGCGAAGCGAAAGCGCTGGGAGGCCAGCTGCGGTGGCGATACCCTCCGCGAAGCGGTTTGGCCACGTCCCGGGGCGGCGGGACAAGCGAACTGGTGTTTTCCTGCGGGGAACGCGGCGGCTCTCGCCGAGTCCTCCTTGGCGCAGGCCCCAGAGCTCGCGGTACAGCGAAGCCTGCCCCGAGGGCGGGAAGAGGCGCGAGGAACAAAGCCCGGCGGCAGCCACCTCAGCCGCCCCAGGGCTGGCTGGCTGGCAGGCAGGCAGGGGAGGGCTAGGGAGGAGCACTTGGGAAACGCCACCCGGGCGGGCGCGGGCCTGGCAGGGCTTCCGAGGCCTTCGCCGCGGGGAGCGAGGAGACCCCTTGCTGACGGCCAGGCTAAGCGGGGGGGGGGGGGCGCGAAGACAGGCCTCTCCAAAGCGGGAAGTTGCCGCTTGGCTGCCCTCCCTGGCGCGTCGCCTCGCTCCTCTCCTGAGGCCAGGGGCCTCCGCCGCCCACGGTGAGAACCGAAAGGGGGCCAGCCGGCAGTCTCGGCAGCGCGGGGGTGGGAGAGGGGAAACCCAGCCACGGCGTCTGGAGACAGCGCTGCCTCTAGGCCCGGCGCGGGCCTCCCGCCCTTCTCGCCCAGCCGACGAGGGCGAAGAGAGCTGCTCTGAAGAAGCGGGCTCGCTGCGCAGCTCCGCACCAGCCACGGCTGGGCGCGGGAGGCCGGCGCGGGAGGCTGGCGGAGCGGCGGTGGCGGCTGCCGCCTGCTCTATGCCTTGCGCGGCCCTGAGCTTCCACCTCTCGGCTTGCCTAAGGGCGCGCTTTGCAGAGCGAGCGAGGCAGACACAGCCGCCGGCGCCGCCGAGTGAGGCAGTCAGTCTCTGGTCCTGCTGCGTGACACGAAAAGATGGCGCTGCCTCGTCTTCCCTCCCCCTCCAGCAGCCTCCTTCCCTTTCGGCTGCCACTTCCTTCCCAGCCGCCTCGCCGGGCCGTTTTAAAAGGCTTTCCCTCATTTATTTTATTTTATTTTTTGCACCCGGACACTAGTGGGTCTCTCTTCTGCCTTTTCTCCCTTGCTCAGTGTCCTTGTTCCCCGCTCCATTTGGCTTGTTAACTTTCCTTCTCTTCCCCCTCCCCCAGCCCGCTTTTAATGTCAAGCAGCTTGCCGCGTGGGGGAGGGGAGCAGGGGGAGCCGGTGGACAAAGCCCGAGAAGCGAGAAAGGAAAAGTTCCCTCCGTCTCCGCTCTCCACCCTCCTCCGTTTCCTCTCCCCCTCCGCCCCCCCCCCCGCCACCAGGGCGGGGAGGCCAAAGAGCTCGGAGCGGGTGGGGTGGGGGCTGCTCGAGACTCCCCGGGAGCAGGAAGGAAACCTCGCCAGAGAGTTTTGGCTGAGTTTCAGAGACACACACAAACAGAGAGAGAGAGAGAGAGACCCGAGCAGGAATCAAAGCATTGCGGATTTGGGCTTCAAGCTGCTGCGAGCGCAGGGAATAATGCGTCAGATTGGATCTGGGAACAGGCCGTCGATAAAGTGCCCTCTCCATCAGGTCCACCCCTACCGCTTCTCATTAACTGGGGACGGGGGAGGCAAAAGCCACCACACACTCTTCCGGCCACGGCAGCATTTTAGCTTCGCATCGAAGCCTACCCCCCCCCCCCCCGCGGATCTTGGTGTGGGCTTCAATCCAGGGGTTCTTCCCTGCTTAGCGGAGTTGTGGACAAGAGGCTGCCGTGGGCCCAAGTGGCTCTGGTTCTCCCTGCCTGCCAGCTTTTATGCGTCTGTGCCTCCCGCCCCCCACCCCTCTCTTCATCGTGCTCCTCTCTCCCCCTCTTCCCCCTTTCGGTTGTTTGATGTTGTTGTTCACTTCCTCCCCACCCATCACCTTTGCTGATGGATGGAAGGGGGTTGGGCTGCTGGAAGGGAAAAGAAAAGAGTTGATGCGCCAACGGCGCACTATAGATGTCACAGCCGTCGGAGAAGTTTAACTGCCTGGAAATTCGGTCACAAAAGGGAGAACGAACCAGCAGCCCTTTGAATCGGTTCCAAACTACCTCCCCCCTCGCTCTGCTGCTCAAACCCCAGAAATCCCCCGCCCCCGTGTACACGCAACGCAGTCAAATTTGCCCTAAAGTGCTAACAAAATTTTTTGTTTTGTTTTTGTGAAGACTGCAAATGAAATTCAGCGTGGCGGTCGCCTATTTTAAGGGCCTGATAACTGCACGTCGTGGTACTGGGATGCTGCTTAGAGAGGCGAAAAGGCCTCGCGTGATCTCTCTTTACCAGCCCAAAATATGCGGACAAGTCAGCGATGAGATCCGACTCGCTCCCCACCCCACCCCCTCCAAATTGTCGAATAAACATAATACATGAGATTGTAAATCTGCTGGTTTACAGAGGGTGTGTGTGTGTGTAAATTAAACGTTGCCAGAGCTTTGCCTTGTCTGCCAGCGCTTCGTAGCAGTCTGTTTTAAAGAAGAGCAAATATTTTCCTTTTGGGATAGAAAATGCAAAATTAGGAAAAGACTGCCACCCAGAACCACATCCCAGTTAATTAGAAATCGATAAATCGTAGCAAGAATGTCTATAGTAACTGGGGGGTGGGGCGCGCGGTTTGTATACACGGATTTCAGTGAGATTTACGTACTTCTAGGTAGTGTGTTTTGGATCCAAGCCGGTGGTGCAGTTTTGTTCTAGGCAAGTGCCCATCTCTCTAAAGGCAAACTGATTTCTTAATTGTTTTTGCTGCTTGGTCTGACTGCCAGTTAAATGGAGTATCCATCGTTGTGATTGTGCGTACAAAAGTGGAAGGGGCCAGATTTGGTTGTTTGCGACTGACAAGGTCAGGAAAATTCTGACCTCTGATCAGATGCGCTCGAGAGGCGCATGAGTGACGTCCGCCAGCATGTTAACATTTAGCAGTGAGTGGAGCAAGTCTTCCATTTGTGCTGAAGAAATGGGGCAGGGGGCTTTCAGGAGCTCTATGCTTCTTCATTTCGAGACGATTGATTTTTGCTGCCAAGGCACCCGGGTCGCAAACGCAGTTGCTCTTTCACCTCCAGACACACGTAATGAGAACCGTGTTAGTCGAATCCCGCCACCCGCTCAGAATGCAAATGTAATTTTAGCCTGATTTCCAAACAGAAATTATCTCGAGAAGCCTCAGGGGCTGCGGTCCTCAAGTACGTTGTTTGCAAGAAGGCGGACCAGGAAATATCGTATTTCCTATTGTTGTTTTGAAGTAGTTATCTGATTCCTAGCAGTTTGCAAAGGGGGTTCTGTGCATTAAACTCTTGGGATGACGCGGGAATTCCGTCTTGTCTCGAGAGGAATAACGTTTGTCCTTCATATTCTTATTTGTTCTTTGTTTTCTCTTTATGTTTGCTTGATCGTGGTCAAATTTGAGGAGCGAATTCAGGTTTGCATGGTGATTTGATAGTGGGAATGCGGAGAAGCGTCTTTCTTGTACCTGTTATCTCGCTCCGGATTGAATATTAACAGACATCAGCCTCCTGCGGTCGGTCCCGAGGCCTTGCCTTCTAGACCTTTGTCTGCTTTTCTAAAGGCAAGCAGGCACCAGGCACTTTCCTCTTTAAATGCACTGGGGCTAATCGGATTACAGTGGGGCCGATGGGGAGGAGGAGGAGGAGGAGCGGGAGAGCCAATTCTGACTATTTAGAAAGCGGGTGCAGGGGTCCCCAAGGCCACAGCACCTACCTACGCGGGCCCGTGGTTTGGCCGAAGGTGTTGATTTCTTTCTCCAGCGGCGTTTGGTTTGACTTTCTAACCCAGGAGGGTTAAAGGACTTCCACCACGTGCTAATTAAATTGCAAGCTCTTGCTGGCACCCTTGCAGCCGAAACGCATTCACTGGGAATCCCGATCCACCACTCTGCTAGATGAAAGTCCTGAAACCTAAGACGCCAGAAGCCTCGGGTGGCAAACCCTTTTGTGTGGAAGTAACTCTTATTCATTTCAGTGGAATGTAAGGATTAGGGGGAAATACTTTTTTTTATTGAAATGAATGACACTTCCAAATAAATGCGGCATAGGCTCTTCCTGCACTCCAGCAGCGATCTGTCGAAGTTCTCGGACTTAAATGGCTTGTGGATCATTGGTAGGCAGTAACAGATGAGCAATGTCAAATAAATACCAAGTGGAGCTGTAAAGTAGAAGTTTGGAAGCGCCTTCCCAGGGCCAATTAATCTTACTGATGGGGGCGGGGGGGGGGTAGAGAGCACGTACCCGAGATCCCTTCAGGACTGAATTTGAAGCAGTGCTTAAAAACGCCAGCACGTGTTTTCAATATTTGGGCTCAGATCTGGTGCGTATGAGCTGGAGACAGATGTTTTCTTCCTTTTAGTCTTCTGAGGTCTGGAAGCAGGGCGATAGAATCTTCTTTCTTCGCGGGTGCGCACTCGTTTCTCTCCCACCCCGTCTGAGCGTTGTGCCAGTGCAGACAGGTTTTTCAGGTTTTAGCTGTGCTTTGTCAAAAAACCTGCAAAGCCTGTTTGACCGGTGACGATGGTGCGTTCGCCAAGGAAGGATGGGGGTGGGCTCTTTGGTGCTACCTTGGGCTCCTTTAAATAAAACCACAGCCTAGCTCCAGGCTAATGGAGAAAGCTGCTTTTATTCCGTCCTGCTTTAACCACAAATCTTCTCCCTACTCCCTATGCAAAGCACACCCGGGACTGGGCACAAAGGCTTCTAGATCAGAGGGTGCGGCTCTCAAGAAGTACGGAACCCCAACACCTTACTTCGTGGTAAACAAGAAGGGCAGTTCTAGTGGACTAGTTATCCCCACGATTAGGACGTCAAACGGAGGCTTCCCTGCTCATTTTTTCCCTTCAACATATGTTTTAGCAGCGGTGTGTGACTCCAAACGGCCTGTGCCATTTGAGGAAGGGAGGGGAGGGGTGGTGAGAGAAGCAAGTATTCTGAATTAATTAATCCGGGGCGAAAAGGGCGCGATCCCCTCTGCGCCCTCGCCGAGTCGGCATGGTTGCCAAGTGCAGGGGAGCCCCCAGCTCCCGGGCAGGCTGGTGAAAATAAGAGCCCCCGGGCCAGCTCTGCCTAGTAAACAGCGAGCGCGTTTGTGCAGGCGCGCCGAGTAAACAGTGCCTGGCAAACAGACCACCGGCTTGGCTGGGGCTGAAGCAGAAACCTTCCACTTCTCAGCACTTAGCAACCGAGCCAAGCGTTGCTCGCCCGCTCTTTCCCGGAGCCAGGCAGGCAGGCAGGCTCGATTTGATTTACTTTCTGGTTACGACGCAGAGATTTCGCCTGGCAGTTCAAGGGCAGGACAGGAATCGTGGAAGCGGAGTCTTGTGAACGGAAATCTCTCATTTACAAGGTTCTGCTCCGCCACCGAAAGCCACCCTCGAGCACATTTGTTCCGCACGCAGCTCCCTTTTATCTTCTCCACTCGCTCCTTCTTCCCACGTCTCGCACGGAGGGGGGAGGGAGGGAGCCGGTGGGGAACCGCAGCGCAAATGCTACAGGAGCGAGCGAGCGAGCTCTGCTTGGCCTCTCGTTTAGGCCCAGGGCAGGCGGAATGTAAATAGGAAAGCGAGCTCCGGCTCCACGCGTAGACTAGATTCTCCAAGGCCAGACAAACACAGCAGAGGCACGTGATCAGGCTGCCCTACGAGCCTGTAAAGGCAGCAGAAGAGGAGAGCCAAGGATCTCCCCGCCACTTGGTGGGCTGAGAGGAAGGTGAGGAATGAGCAGGAGGACGTGCGTCTGACCAAGAGAGCCTGGCTGGCCTCGTGCAGACCCGAGAACTTGGCGCGTTAAATGAACACTTTTCGAGCCCCGCAATCTGGCTGTTGGGTTGATGGGAATAGAAAATGGAGGCTTGGCATTATTGTGGTTTTCACTCAAAGGACTGCAGAGTCGTGTCAAAAACTTGTAATTAGGGCCTGCACTCAAACAGAAGGATAAGGTATTGATCTTAAAAACAGGAGCGGGAAGGCTGAGATAAATAAAACATGTTTTCAGTCCTCTCCTTAGGCGAGGAGCCTTGAATGTCATGCCCCGTGGAAAGCCAGTAGGCCTTCACCGCCAGTGTTTATCACTAAACCCAAATGGATAACACAGAAAAAGAAAACTGGAGAATGAACTCTCTATCAGAGATTAGGATATGAGGGTATGTTTTGCCTTGGCTTCCATATTTGGAGTTCTGAGATCCTCCAGTCCTGCCCCCCTCCAAAAGGAAGTTTCAAAAAGCCCTCTAGCAGGGTTGTACGGTAAAGGTAAAGGGACCCCTGACCATTAGGTCCAGTCGTGGCCGACTCTGGGGTTGTGGCGCTCATCTCGCGTTACTGGCTTCCAGGTCATGTGGCCAGCATGACTAAGCCGCTTCTGACGAAGCAGAGCAGTGCATGGAAACACCGTTTACCTTCCCGCCGGAGCAGTACCTATTTATCTACTTGCACTCTGAGGTGCTTTCGAACTGCTAGGTTGGCAGGAGAGCAGGGTTGTACCTGGTGCTTATTAGGTGGTGACTGCAGGTTTTTTTTTTAGTGTTCTTGGAGTATGAAACTGCTAGGTAGTGGTAGTTACTCAATACAGTGGTACCTCGGGTTACATACGCTTCAGGTTACAGACTCCACTAACCCAGAAATAGTACCTCGGGTTAAGAATTTTGCTTCAGTATGAGAACAGAAATCGTGCTCCGGCGGCGCGGCGGCAGCAGGAGGCCCCATTAGCTAAAGTGGTGCTTCAGGTTAAGAACAGTTTCAGGTTAAGAATGGACCTCCGAAACGAATCAAGTACTTAACCTGAGGTACCACTGTAATGGCTATGGCTTTTCCTTTAAAAAGAGAGTGGCTTGAGTTTCGAAACCCTGACTGATTACTTGCCCCTTTTGAATGGCCCCCAGTAATTCATTTTCATTCATAGGCTCCCATTGTCTTTTTCTCTGTCACATGCTTTGGGTGAGGAGACCTATCATTTCAAAGAGCAAGCTGGGAATAAAACTCACAAACTCAATGTATATTAATTTCTTTGCATATTTTTTATTTTTAGCCTACAATTGTGCTCAGGGCCATGTTAGTAATTTTGGGTCTTGCTCAAAAAACCCATTTCCATTGGGAATCCTGCCACATAGTTATGAATACTTTGTACCATAGAGGAAAAGCAGGCTGTGTGAAATCACCTTCTAATTTTTCTTCTACAACAACTGCTAAAGCAATGGGGTCTTCTAAGCAAGAGTCATGTTAAGAGAGAGAGTTTTAACTCTACATAACACTCAATAAGCTAACAGTTTATCCTCAAGTCTTGAAAAGTTTATTCTGCCATCATCAAAATAATGTGCCTAGACAGGGCATTATTTCCCCCTTTTCTTTTTCTTTTTAAAATGACACTGTGTTTAGAGACTGGCCACATAGTTGGTTTCTTTAATTTAAAGGAACACACACTGCCTAGTGAAGATCTATAATACAGATTCATACAAATATGTGAATATGCCACATATCCCAGTTTAGGAAGTTTTAAATTATTTGCAATATCTTGGACGGAAGCTGTGCAAGTCATAGGTGTGCTAAACATGGTGTATGCACATGTCACATAATAAGAGCAATGTGCAATGTACAATAGTACCTAATGGACTATACATTTTTTTATATGATATTTATTGAAAATTTTTAAATTACAGAGAAAAAACAAAGCAGAAAAAGAAAAAAGAAAAAACAAACCACATCAAACAATACAAATTCAAAAAACAAAAATACACCGCAAACAGACAAAAATAAATCCATCATTCTCAAATCCTCAACTCTCATTACCTTCTTTCTTTGACCTCCTCCTCCTCCCTTTTTTTGTATCCTGGTTAATAATTATCGCAGCAAATCCTTTCCATATTTCATAGTATTCTGTCATTACATTACCTTAATCTATTTTCATCTTATCTTATAGAAAACCTTAAAAACTTAAAACTTAAATCTTATTTTTACCGACTTCTCACAACCATAATATTCTTACCTAATTCTTTAAACATTTTTACTAGAGCCAAGTAATTTCGTTCCAACATTTTTCTAACATTCATCAATTTTATAAAACAATCCTGGTAATAAAAAGAGAAATAAAAACAATCCAATCTTCATCCAGCGTCCCTTCCTCCTGGTCCCGGGTTTTGTCAGTCCTTTTTATCCCATCGATCTAGCGCATTAACCTGGTAACCTTATATCCGAGGCCCTTAAATCTCTTCCATGTCCCTTCCGCAGCTCTTCTTCATATTCTCCTTTCACTCATGGGAACTCCAGCTTGGTGATGTTTTTGACCCTTTTCAACAAATCAGCCCCTTTTCCATAGTCCAGACTCAACTCCATGTGGTATTTAAAAACATGTTTCAGAATCCCTCCAAAATTGAGAGCCCCCACAGCTCCAAACATCTCACAGCCCATTGCCAGACTCGGAAAGTCCAAACATCCCTGCATAGGGGGGTCTATCCAACCCCCCATTTCCAAACCAATCCAAACTTTATCTTTCCAAATCTGGCTTTTTCCAAGTTCATTCGTCAAATCCAAAGGTCATGTTCCTGCAAGGCCACAGCTCCCTCCATCTCTGGCGCCCAAGATTCAGCAACATCCTCTTCTCTCATCTGCTCTAATTCCTGATCTAATTCCTGGGTTGGCTCCACATAGTTTCCCACTGCCTGTTCAAAAATTCTGGCCGCATTGGTCATCAAATCCATCTTCTCACTTAACTGTTCCAATAGGGCACTTGTTTTACAGAGAGCACACAACAGAGCCTCTGTATACATTGTCCTACAAGGTCACAAGTCCATTCCCACGATTGTAATCTGAGACAGCTGCAAGCTTCCTGGAATTAGTTACAGTTTCACAGTCTCCCTCTAGGGGGAGAACTTCTATTTGTTCTTGCAACAAAGTATCCTTTTTGAGATATTTTGTCAATATTTGTTCCTTTAAAGTGCGAAAGGAAACAGTGGAATCACTATGTTTCTCTTCCTTTAACTATCTGTCAAAAACGTTTGTCTCTGGTCAATGAGCTTCAAACGTCAGTCCTGACACCCCGCTCCAGGATCAGGACGGTGGAAAGTTACTTTACTTTAAACTCACTTCTGCAGGTTTAAACAGTCCAAAAAAGATCCCCCTTCTTCTCCTGCTGCCGAAGGGGGGTTCAACAATTTTAAATGATGAAAGCCAATCCTTTAGAAGCGATTTTCTGAGCTCTAGTTTACGTTGTCTTTGCTTTATTCTGTCTACAAAGAAACGGAAGGCTGACTTCCTGTTTAGACCTTCCCGTTTCAGTACCAAATTGAAGTAAATTTTTAAGTCCAATTCCTTTCTGCTCGCAAGTCCTTATTTAAAGTCCGATTGTTCAAAGTTTAAGTACTCACAGGTGCTTATTTTAGAAGCCAAATTGTCCCAGGAAAAAGGCAGCGCTCTCCGGCAACGGCTATGCGGCTTCGCTCCATGGAAATAGCAGTTGACTCACAGCACCGCGCCACTTCCCCCTCTTCACTTTGGAGCCCATTAGTGGGTTCCTTTGCGGGTTGGGGGGGCGCTAAGGGTGCCCACCGAGTCCCATGGTCACAGGCTTCATCCGCCTATGATTTTTAGCAGGGTCCCCGCTTCGCCGTAGCGGAAAAGACCCGTTTCATGCAGAGCTAGTCCCTCCAGTTCAGAGGGAGTCCACCATTGCCGATGGCGCCACCCTAATGGACTATACAGAGGGAGAAAAGGAACCAATTTTGCCTGTCCACTAGCACCTCTGGCATGTTCTCTGTCTAGGCTAGCCATATGACATACCAAAATGGTCTTTACTTAGCTTTTGGCTAAATCCTGCATGGCACCTTTCCATATGCAACCTTTTGATTCAGAAGAAAGTGTGTGTGTATAAAAGCATTCATTGGATGCCAAGATCCAAGTTTGGGGAATGCACTCTTTGGTGAGAGCACCCCAGCAGATATTTAAAATCACAAAATATGTAGCAAAGCAAAGCATGGAAATTTAGGCAGTTAGACCTTTTAAAAATGCCTTTCCAAGTGAGTTCCGAAATAGTCTCCTCTTCTGCCAACATAGGAAAATACCATATGTTTAGTAAGTTAAAAATGGTTTCCTTACAAACTCTCTAAAGGTCAGGTTCATGTGTTTTTCCATACATCAGTATGCACAGTTGCACAGACAGTAAAACTTAGTTTAATTCCCAAGTGGTGAAATGATTTATATACAAACTCAAGAGTGACTTGTGAAAGCCATCCAATATGAGCTTGGACAACTAGCTCAGACTTCTTCACACATTGAGCTTGTTAGGTAGACTGAGGGGAACAAATACTTGAATACCTTCTCTCTCCAAAGGTGAGCTGAGCCTGGACTCTATGCTTTTAACCCTTTTATGCATTAATTAGACTTAAGCATGCTGGTTTTGTGACTGTTATCCTACATAATTGGGTTGAGGGGCTGATGGGAAATACAGTGTGCATGCGTGCTAAAATATAATGGATTAAATCTTGCCTGTGTTCAGTTCATTGTCAGTTAATGACACCAGTTTCACCACAATTTTACCCATAGAGTAGAGGGCATGCTGGAATTCTGCTTTTTGATCTTATTTAATCTGAAGCACACTTACTAGGAAGGAGTAAGCCCCAAGGGAAACCCCTAATATGTGTGTTTAGGATTGCATCCTTAAATAAAATAAACATTAGTGGTCCCATCATGTCCTTTACTCCATAGGGAAAGACTGTGACCAAACCGAAGGAATTGCCACTGAATTTAACCATAGTGGGGCTTATAAACAAAGGAAACAAAAGAAGCATGCAATATGGCCTTTTATCTCAAACCATTTGAACTACAAAAAATAGCATTACTGTTGCAAACCAGGTGAACTACAACATAAAACTATCAGCTGAATAGTTTGCAAGAATTTAATCATTCAGTGTAATGTGAGTGTGGTATGAGACAGCTACTGGAGGATAACCAGTTGTGCTGTCCCTAAATCACCACCTTAGTCCTCAAATCTGTTACTTTGGAATATAGTATTGTTGAAATTAGAAGACCCCAGAGTCAGCAACTTGCAGGTTTCCCCCCTACCATACCTTCTGACATCAGAAAAGCTTGTATATTTGACCTAAAGGCTTTTCTTCTCCTGCAGCACTGTTTATAGTTTAACTTTCCATCCAGTTCATTAACAAGGAAAAGAGCTGCTTTTTCAGGAAAGGCAATGTTCCTAAGGACAGCAAAGTCCTTCCTTTCCCTTCTTGAAAATTCTCTACTTACAGGCAAGGCCATTCACTGCCTAATGACCAGAGTTTTTACCATAAGGCTGTGTGTGCTCCAGAGTTGGAAACCGCTAGCTAAGCGAGTCTATTTTTAATTCTTTTTGTCACAGGAGGCCTGGGTTATTTTTGTAACTACCACATCTCCAAATCCCCCCTCTCTGGCCTCCAAGAAGGTCTTGGAGCATGTCAGTAAATATATATCCTTACCCTAGATATTAAGATGGGCAGAAGTCCTAGATTTATGCCCAGCTTCTTAAGCAGCCTTGGCTTCTTAAGCTTTGAAATACTGCAATTATGCAAATATTTGTGATGCTGTCCCCTTTGATCAAAACTTTCTCAAAATGATCCCTTTCCATTATGGTGCAGGAAAATGTATTTTGGCCATGTAAAGTGAGGTGCAGAGCCCCTTGAACCTTTTTTTAAAAAAACAAAAAACCAGAATCACACTAGTTTCTCATGCCATGCATTCCCATGTTCCCCAAAGTTGAATGATAAAAAGGATTTCTACAAAAGGTGTCCTCCCCACTCTTCTTCAGGCCTCAGTTTTGTCACAACTAATATGCAAAAAGTACAGGAGGTTTACAGTCTGCTTTTGTTTTCAGCTGAGGTCATCTAGTTGATATACCCCTCCAAGGGTGTTAGGGGAGGGGTAGTACCGTTGGTCCCCACCCAGCACTCAGCTCTCACCTGTGGCTCCTAGAAGCTGTAAGCATGTGACAGCAGCTACACCCGGGGACATGGCTTCGACTGGCTAAACCAGGTGAAGGTAGCCGATGGGTGTCAAATCCTTGGCAAGTTAGGGACTTTCCCTGCATAGAAAGACAGGCTCTGGTGGATTGAGAGGAGGAGAACAATAGTGGGTCCAAAGGTCAAGAAGGTGGTTTTTGCACATGCTGTAGAGGGAAGTGAGGAGCAGATGGGGCTCATCAACCTGGGAAAGTAGCTCATCCAGGAGAAGGAAAACTCTGATCCTAAACCTCTGCTGCCTTGTGGGATATCCTCAGAGAAGAACAGGCTAAGGAGAAAACCCTACACAAATCTAGAGTGGAGTCCCTAAAATGGTTGGATGGTGCCTTGTATGCCTCCTTCCACTGATGTCACTGAGACTAAACACTAGGCAAAATAGTTCTAGATAAATATGTGTTCATTAACATGCTCAGAAGGGCATTCTGCTGCCTAAGGACAGGGGCAGAGCTACCTGCCCTGGCACCTGGAGTGGCTTGGGGGCAGGGCTAGCCACACGCACGGCGAGCGTGGGGGGGTGCTGCTAGCTGCCCATGTGGCGAGCATCCCTAGCTGCCTGCCACCCACACTGCGAGTGTGTGGTGGGGTTAGGGATGGCATAGCCATGTAACCCGCCCTCACAGCTGACCCCCCCCCGCACCTGCCTTCCTCCACCAGTGCCTGAGGAAAGGCCAAGATGGCACCCCTCCCCATTCCACATATAGAAAGAAGAAAACCAACCTGGAAATCCCCAACACCAACACTTGCATCTATTCCCCAACACCTCCCACCCACTCCCTGCCCACCCTCTAGCATCTGCTGCCTGAGGCCACTGCCCCATTCTTCCTAATGGTAGTGCTGGTCCTGAACATGATAACTCTGAAGGAAATGTCAGCTACGTTTTCATGATGCATCCAGCCATGCCTACCGCAAGCTTGTATGCCTCCTTCTGGCAACTGCTGTAGCCAAGCTGGTGTCAAATGTATTGCTCTCCTTTCCTTTGGACTACATAAGTGAGACTGAGAGTGGGGTCTTGTTGTCTGGGCAGCCCAGGACTTTCATAAAGGTAAAGGGACCCCTGACCATCAGGTCCAGTCGTGACCGACTCTGGGGTTGCGGCACTCATCTCGCTTTATTGGCCGAGGGAGCCGGCGTACGGCTTCTGGGTCATGTGACCAGCATGACTAAGCCGCTTCTGGCGAACCAGAGCAGCACACGGAAATGCCGTTTACCTTCCCGCCAAAGCGGTACCTATTTATCTACTTGCACTTTGACATACTTTTGAACTGCTAGGTTGGCAGGAGCAGGGACGGAGCAATGGGAGTTCACTCCGTCGCGGGGATTTGAACCGCCAACCTTCTGATCGGCAAGTCCTAGGCTCTGTGGTTTAACCCACAGTGCCACCCATGTCCCATAGGACCTTCATACACACTGCCTAAACTTGCACTCTGGGGAGGTCATTTCGGTGCTACTAATGCAGTAGTTTGACTTCCCCCTTGGAAGTGCAGCCCATTGTCTCTTGAGACAGACAGATGCCAGCAACATATCCCTCCAAGTGCATCACTGATAGATGTAATCCAATCCAATAAAGCTACTGATGATTTAACTAAATTTATGTGACAGAACCAGACCACCTTAAGTCCAGCATGCCATCTTAACAAGTTTCTGCAGTAGCTTTAAAATGTATTGAATGCTGATTCAACTGGTTTGCTGATATTCTCTTATTCCTTCTCTGATTGACAAGGTAGGAAGCAGGTAGAGAAAATTTACTTCCAACTTTCTTCTCAGGCATACAGCCAACCTCTTTATCTAGTCTTTAGACTTACAAGGAGTGTTGAGGCAGTTGCTAGGTGCCGTTTGCAGTTGTGGTACTGCTTGCTGCAACCAAGCCTCAGCCTACTGGGATGATTTGACTAGATCCAGGAAAGGAGGCTGCTGTGTTGCATTTAGCAGGTGATGATAGGACACAGTGCCAAAAGCCCCCGCAAGCCAACTTGGAAATGCCTGTGGAGCCTATCCAGAAGTTGTCTAGAAATCACAGTGCGCATATTTATTCTAGGATCCAGCAAATAGCTAGGGCAAAAATGTGGCTATTTCAAAGAGCAGCCCAAATTGGAGTGTGTGCATCAAGGAAGGTGGAAGGAAAGAAGTAAAGATAATATGGGGGTGGAGGAAGGCACCAGGGAAAGGATCTTATGAAATATAGGCTCATGAATATGAAAACATGCCAGAATGCTATGTAGGCCTTCAAGGTGCCACAGAGCTCTTTGTTTTTGTAACAATGGACTAACACATCTTCTGTTCTGCCTAACAATGCTATATGTGCGTCATACTTTAACCACAAAACACATTACTGTATATAGACTTGCCTTTTGGCTAAATGACAATTGGAAAGCTTTAAAGCCACCTCTCGCTAGCACTATGTTACTTTTTGTTTTTAACTGACAATTGCTGGCCACAGTTGTTGCCCATTAAAGTTTTCTTTTAACTCGGCATGGGTATGTTTGTATGGGTGGATCCATGGATTTAATAATATTTCTGCCCTACCTGTTGGTGTAAAATGGCCTCAAGGTGACTTATAATAACAAAGTACAATAAAGCTAATACAGTATAATAAATACAATTACACCAACCAAACACAGAAATCCAGTAGATAAAGGGTCATTAAGCGATCACATATAGCACTAAACACCCCAGATAATGGGCTGGACTTTACTTCGTGCCTAAAAGGTAAGAGTTGATGCTCACTGAATGTGGGTTCCATAATTTGAGTGTCACCCAATAAAAATCTTCTCTGTTATTCTCCTATTCAACTTCAGAAGGTGGGGAAATGATTTCTACACATTATTTTGCTGGCTGGCAGGTTCAAATGCAAGAAGAAAAAACATTTTTATACCCCATCCCCACACCATTGAGGACTTTGAGAACTAAAACTAGAACTTTGAACTGAACTTGGAAATTAACTGGGAGACAGTGAATATATTTTAAGATACCATGTGCACTGTGCAGTTGGCTGTGACAGTAGAACTTTCTACATGTGTTTCAGAGGCAGCATTACAATAATCTAGCCTGTATATTACTAGAGTTGACTAACTACGGTCCAATCATCTTGTCTCCAAAAGGTGTACGCTCAATCAAAGTTGGTAAAAGTTATGGATGCCAACAGCAATTGTACATTTCATTTGTTTTCAAACAAATCATTTTCTACTTGAGCCTTCTAGGTGAGATACAAATTTAAATAAATATTGAATTCTAGATAGAGAGCATGCTTGCTGTTTCTGTTACTTCCCAGGGAGAGGAAGGCAGAGCAATCGGGCGTTTACTGGGTGGGAGACAAAACTGAAACACTCCCAGGGATGACACCACTTCTGGGGAAAACTAAGGAAAGGAAATATTAAAAACAAGCTGATGAAGAATGGTAGTATCTCACTATTATTGAGAAAGCACCCATACGGAGACCCTTTTCATTCAACAAAGAATCTTGTGACATGTCAAAGATTAACAGATTTATTGTGGCTTAAGCTGTTAGTTTTATTATTGTTAGTCTTATTGTGGCATGATCTATTTGTCTTTAAGGTGCCACAAGTCTCTCTTGATGTTTTTGCTGCAACAAACACAACTACCTTACTAGACATCTTCATACATTCATTATTTATTTATTTTTATTCATTTGGGGTGCAATATTATAGTGGTGTTATACTGGCTGAGAGGCTTTCGGATTTGTGAAGCTTCCCCAATACAACAACAGAATAACTGAAACGGGGGCAGTCTTTGGCTGAGATGCACAAGAAAGGAACACACTTGCACCAAAACCTATTCTCTCAGTCCATGGCCATGCCCCCATTGGTGACAAAACTTCACTCTTCCATTGATCTCAATGGGAGCGGTGCATGTAAAAATAGCTTCCCTTGCACTGATAACCACACTGCCCACATCTCAGTGACAGAACACAGGATATGGTATAACTCAACACCCCATCACAGGACACCACAATTGGTATATAAGCCCCACACAGTGAGACCATAACTCAACTATTAGGCATGTGACATGGGAATATACCTCTCTGGCCTTATGCCATACATGCTGATGGGGGGATCTGATGGAAAGAATCTGGTTGTCCAGATTCTTGTGAGAACAGGATGCTAGACTAGATGGGCCTTTGGCCTGATCCAGCATGCCTCTTTTTATTTTCTCATACCCCATGGTGCACCTGATTGCTTTCTGCTGCTGTGACTGAGTGGTAAGATTATTGTACTCCATATGTGGGCATTTGATTTCCTTGATCTGCAGAACAAGTGCAGATCTTTTTATAAATGCCTCATAATTTTTATTCTACACATGCAAGGAGCCAATCTTTCAGTGTGGTAGGACCTAGACTCCGGAACTCAAAGACCATTTGATATTAGGTGAGTGTCTTTGTTGTGTATTTTTGGCACCTGCAGAAAAACAATTTTTTAAGGTGAGCCTACCCAGACATGTACACTTGACAAGCATTTTAATATGTATTTGTATTTTATCACAGATATTTTTAACACTGCTGATCTTATTTATATTACCGGTATATATTTTTTATGCTCAGCTTGTTCTTAATGTTTGGTTTTTATCAGTATATTTAATGTATATTTTATATAAACCAATTTGAGCAGGTATGGGGATCTTAGTGGATCCAGGTGTGGCTGAACTACAGCTCCCATAAATCTTGACCATTGTCCATGCTTGCTGAGGCTGATGGAAGTTGTAGTTCAGTAACATCTGGAGAGCCAAAAGCTCTCCACTCCAGGCTTAGATGATTAACTGGTATACAAACCCCATTAAGTAAAAAAGTGGGGAGCTGCTCTGTGGTATTTCCAGCGTGAATTTGAGTCTGAGGTGTTCCCTCTTTTTTGCCCATAACATACCGTATTTTTCGCTCTATAACACGCACCCGACCATAACACACACATAGTTTTTAAGGAGGAAAATCCGTAGGTATGCCACCCGAAGGCATTCCCTCCATAACACGCACAGACATTTCCCCTTACTTTCTAGGAGGAAAAAGGTGAGTGTTATGGTGCAAAAAATACGGTAATTCTCCCCTCCTCAGCATGGGAAATATGATTGGGAGTATTGAACTCCTATCTCCTGGATGGTGTACCATCCAGTGAACCACAGCAGGCTGTTCCTGTCAGTGTGTATCCAGCCTTGTTGCATGTCCTGGTCTCTGCTTTCACCTGTTTGTTAAAAAAGACCTTTCCCTTCCCAGGTGGATCTTGAACCCTTATGCCAAGGGTTGCATGTGTCTCTCTCTGTGTGAGTGCCATTCAAGCCCCTTGCCCAGGGAGCTGTGTGAGTGCTGTGTTTTGTGACTTCTCTTAGGATATGCCATGCTCCACTGTAGTAACAAAGAACATAAGGGGTTCTGAAGCCCCCAACTTGGAGGAATGCCTGGGGACTGGCAGTAGAAAGCCCATTGCTAGCTGTGTCGTAGGGGCTGATCAAGTGAGGGTGCTGTGGCATCATCTGTGTATAAAGTGGTACCTCCGGTTACGAACATAATTCATTCCGGAGGTCTGTTCTTAACCTGAAACCGTTCTTAACATGAGGTGTGCTTTCGCTAATGGGGCTTCCCGCTGCCGCTGCACCGCCGGCACAAGACTTCCGCTCATATCCTGGGGCAAAGTTCACAACAAGAAGTATCTACGTCCGGGTTAGCAGAGCTCGTTACCCGAAGTGTTCGTAAGGAGGACGGTACGTAACCCAAGGTTCCACCGAAGTGTGGTATGTGTACTGCAGGCGTTTCCCATCTTCATGAGTTCATTGGTTGTCTTTGTATGTGGGTGGTTATATTTCCCAGTCCTGCATAATTTAGGTATAGAATAGATCTGTATGAGGCATATATATTATCCTTACACTTAAAAAAACAAAAAAAAAACTACCCAGATTGTCTAACAAATAAATAAATATCAATGGTTTCTATGCCACACGTATGTTGTGTGAACCTGGAAAATATATATTCCAGGTTTATACAACATACATGGTCAGTAGCTGCAAGGAAGGTAGTACAAGAAGGAATCTAGCACCTCTGGCATGAGTTTACTGTCTGCTGCATATCTCCTACAGTGAGAGGTATGACTGGAAACATTTAAGAGTATTTATCAGAAGCAGTAGGAATGATTTACAAGGTTCTGAGACCTAGCTGGGTTTTTTGCCCATTTAATTTGCCTTAAACATCTGTAATGCATTGAAAACTTCCCCCTTTTACCCAGTCATGACAGAAGTGGTGTGCTTTAGCAATGAGTACCTGAGCTTAAATACCTGAACTTTGTTTGCCCCAAAAGCTTCAGATTGTTTAAACTCTGTGTAGGATTGATTCTCATTGTTAAGGTGGCCTGCCTAGAACATTACACTTGACACCATGTGACAGCTTTTTTGTGTCTATGTGGGAATACATTGTGGGAGACCGCAGTCAAATACAGCTAGCGAGCATAGTGCATGAAGGGGTAAAGGACCACAGAATTGTATTGCTAGATAGACTCAGGTCATGCCCCCTCTCTTCTGGAAAGGAAGGAAGTGAAGCATTTCTACTTCCTCTCTCTCTCTCTCTCTCTCTCTCTCTCTCTCTCTCTCTCTCTCTGTGCATCATGTAACCAGTGAAAGAGGACATGTGTAAGCTTTCTCCTGAGCTTACAGCACATGTTTGGAACTATATTCTGTTATTTTCTACCCAAGAGTGTTTTGCTGCTGCATGGAATCATGCAAGACTGAGACTGTGAATCTGTAAGTAAAGCTTTTTAAACGTACTTAACAATGTGTGGTCTGCTCATTGCAAGAGGCGTGGAAAGAGGTCAGGCACTGTGTGCAGCTGAGTAGGATAAAAAGGTTTAACAACCCGTATTCCTGATGCTATACTGCTACTTAACTTTTGTGCATTAAACTTTGTGAGTTAAACTCTGCTACCGGGGCTCTCTCCCTGCAGGAGAGTGTGCAAAGCCCCATGTTTTGAATCCAGGAACCCAGCTATTTTCTTTGGTTGTTCACCTACACATGTGGGTCCACAGAGATTCATATATTAAATTCCCCCACATACATTTTTGAACAAAGGATTGTGGAGAGCAAAAAAGAAGATTGGGGGGGGGGGTTCACTTCCAAATATCAAATCTCATCTGATCTGATAAACTACAGTATGTCTAGAGAACTAATGTTTTCATGATGTTGCAAGACTCAGCACAGAGCAGCTGATAGAAAAGTTAACTGTTTATTGCAACTGACAATAGATGGTCCCAGTAGTGTGATTTAGGAGACCTATTGCATGATCTGTGAATCCAGTGACCTATCAAGTGGTAGATGGGTAACAAAATTGCCTCTTAAAAATCTGAGGTGAGCTGGGGATATGATTCACCATCCACTTACAGTGGAAGATTAAAATGGCATGCATCCAAATACTCATTCCTTTGTGATTCAGACTATTAGCCACCAGTCAATTGCCATCTGGCACCTTGTCCTCCAAATTTACACAATCTGAAATTGGCCTTGGGGATACCCTGTGCTGGGTTGATCTTGTGCCAGTTTCCTGAAACAGGGAAAGTACTTTTGGAGAAATGTTTGCACCAGCATGAATCCCCAATGTTGTGTGTTGGCTGCTTCCTGGTGCACATCAATGTGCGGAATCTAAATGGGCAGACCATTGATTGGCTACAGCTTATACTGTACTTTCTTTAGAGCTGTGTTATGATTGGCTTATTGCACACCACATTTTTTCTTGCTTAAAGAGGTGCCATGCCAGGGAGGGAAGGAAGAGAGATGGCTTTAGTCTTGCATGCTTATAAGATATTAAGATCCAGTGCCTAATGAGATCATTGGGAGGTTATCAACTGAGTTAAAACATTAATGTAAGAAATTATACAATGTACACATCTTATGACACAGATAGCAAAGCCCAGAATTATGAGAGTTGTATTATTAAAAAGAAATATAAAGCAGTACATGCTACTTGTTTTGACGGGGGGGGGGTCATGTTTAGGTTTTCTTTCCACATGACTCTCTTGCACTCTCTTGTCATTTTGGGGTCATTACCTGATGAAGTTTGAACTAGTAGCAGCAATCTACCTCTCTAAGGGTAGTGGACCCATTCACATTGCCCACCCTCAGAGGCTGATGGAACCTGAGGGGTTCCCAAATCCTTTGACGGATCTTCCAGCTGATAAAGCTGATGATCCTGTTAGAGCTCTGGTTCCGCTATGGGATAGCAGGATGTAATGGGCGGTTGACACAATCACTCACTCTCCCATCTTGTAGAGCCAGATTGGCTCCTTGGTGCTCTGGAGAGCTTCAGGCTATGAAGCAAGTTGGTCAAAGTCTAGAGTACAAGTGGCACAAGTCTCACTCTGAAACCCAACAAACTCTGGTTTGGGCATATAATCATGCCTACCATATGACAGTGTGGACAATGCAAGAAGCCTCATTGTGCAGCTCATTTTGCAGCTTCCATTGCATCCTCTAGCAGCCAATCCATGGAGTTATTTTGGATGACTCCCACCGTGGGTGTGAGATCTTTGGGACGTTCAAGGGCATTCTTTTCCCAACTGGCTATACATTTTGAGGATAAAATTGGTCAACTTCTGATGGATTTTTTGTGTTATTTATTCCTCATGATGCAGTCAGACTTTCTAGAGATCTTTATTTGGGACTTTCCATTGTCTGGGCATCTATTAGGTAGAACTCCTTATTGAAGCTAATAGCTTCAAAATTAGAAATAAGAATCTCCACTCCCATAGCTTGAACAAGTGCAGTGCAGAAAATTGCCACAATCTAGTATTGGAGGGTGGTGCTTGTCTGCCTGTGTGGCCATCTGTTCCCAGGTCCCACTCCCTTCATATAAGAAAAAATGTGGGTCTCTGGGAAGTCATAATCCACTGTTCTTATAATAGGCAGGCACTTCCTCTGGCTTTGAGCTCTAACTGGAAGAAGGAAGATTGCCGCCATCTCCCAGCCATTGGCATGCAATTCTATATGACGGTATTTGGTAAACACAAACTGCTCCCTCGTTTATTCCCCCTTCTCAAAAGTTCCGCCTGTCATAAATCTGCAGATTCGGATTTCAGACCATAATATGTAAACTGAATACATTTATATTTCCCCCTAAAATCATGCTCAATTCTTTTTATGATATATATTTCTTACCTCAAAATATTAACTGCCCTGAACATAGCCTTGTATTTCTGTTCCCTTTCTGCTCATCTGTGAATGACCGAGATCCAGCTCTAGTCATGTACAGTCAGTCACTTGCAACAACTAATGAGTCCGGATAGGGATGTGCGTCCTTATCTGCATTAAAATATCCTTTTAGCCATTTTAACAGGGCCCCTATGTGTTGCGTGTAGCTCTCCTGGTCGTTTATCTGGAGACCAAACAGGCTTTTCTTTTTTTAGAGCTAGAAACTAACAAGAAACAGCTATAACAATAAACTGTGGATACATCTTATCACCTCCAACTGCCCGTTTGTTCTGACCCCATTTATCCCTCAGCACATAGAGATGTGTCTCTACCATGGCATGTGCAGATACACATCCAGATTCACATCTCCATCTGTACTGGCTGTGCATGCAGAAACCTGGTTCTGTAAGCAAATCTCCATTCCTGGATCACAGGGCATTATCAGTAATTTAACAGCGTATCAGAAATGAGCTGTATTATGCAAAATGAAAGATGCATGTACAGTGGTACATCGGGTTAAGTATTTCATTCGTTCCGGAGGTCCGTTCTTAACCTGAAACTGTTCTTAACCTGAAGCACCACTTTAGCTAATGGGGCCTCCTGCTGCTGCCGCGCCACCGGAGCACGATTTCTGTTCTCATCCTGAAGCAAAGTTCTTAACCTGAAGCACTATTTCTGGGTTAGCAGAGTGTGTAACCTGAAGCGTATGTAACCCAAGGTACCACTGTACTTATTATTATGTTTTCATCTGCATACATAGTCTTCCAAGTCCCATTTTATCCTGTAAATTAGGTTAGGAAGAGAGATAGTAGCTGGCTCCCAATGTCATCCATGGTGGAGCAAGGGTTTGAGCCTGGCTCTCCCAAGTCCAGGTCAAATCCTGTAATCAAGATCATAGAGCTTCTCTAGCAGTATAGTAGGTTTTAGCCAACATCTGATGCATATGCTCAGGAACACTAGCGGATTAACAGCAAAATAAAGTTTCACCCTGTTGGTTTTCTAAATCTACAGAAAACTATTTTCTCAACATTTTTGACATTTATATTGTCAGAATTCCCAGACTCTGTCATATCAATAGTTTGACTTCACAGTTTTCATCCTATGATACTTCTTTAGAAAAATATTCATTCTAGAAATGCAGGTGTGTTATCAATTCAATACTGCTTTTTTATGGCTCATCTATTATTATAGGCCACTAATGTACACATTCAAACCAGATGAATCATAAATGTATGCATAATGAGATCATGGAACAAACAAGACACTGCCTGGGTTACGTGGTTTGGTAGGGCTGAAACCTTCATCACTAGTTGCTGCAAAGCTGGTTTATCAAGCTCCGCAGGATTTCTCATGACATGTGGTGGACCCTGCTGTTGTGAAGAATGGATTTTGCACAAGGCATTTTCCTTGTTGCAGTGCACTATGGAAGGAAAAGAGATTCATTTTGCACTTCAGCCCAGAGTGGGGGGACATAGGGAATTTAAGGCGCAAGGACCAGTCCTTGTGTTCCTTAAAATTAAAAGTTGAAAAGCAGCCAATTTTAGGAACATGAATATGATAAATTCTGTAACATCCAATGAAATAAGCCAAGGGTCAGCAACCTTCTTCAGCCGCTGGCCGGTCCACCATCCCTCAGACCATGTGGTAGGCCAGACTATATTTGGGGGGGGGGGATGAACGAATTCCTATGCCCCACAAATAACCCAGAGATGCATTTTAAATAAAAGGACACATTCTACTCATGTAAAAACACGCTGATTCCCAGACCATCTGCTGGCCAGATTTAGAAGGCGATTGGGCCGGATCCGGCCACCAGGCCTTAATTTGCTTACCCCCGAAATAAGCAATGCAGGGCCAATATATGACTTCTGAAGTCAAGCAAATTGCCTCTTTAGAATGCAGACTAAGTGCCAAATAAATTCAGGCATGTTTAAAAAGAAACTCACAGTTCACAAAAGGCAAACACAGCATTTATCCAGCAGCCATGACATTTAAATGCAGGAGATTGGTGCCAGTAGCAGTGAAATCCTGCAGCATGACACACTGGTAATTCTTCAGCCGAGAGAAAACAACAACAATTCACTTAAATTTCACTCCTGTTCCAGCAGCATGTATGAACAACACTCAGGGTTGTGACCATCTACTATACTATTCCCGAGCTATCGCTTTAATAATTTTTAGAAAACAAAAAAGTGATAAATACTTTATGTTGTGCACTGTAATTTTCAGGAGGCTAGGCAGCATTGGGTGTGTAAGCAGGGGCAGCCCTACCAAAATGAGGCAACTGCTTTAGGTGGCAGATGTTGGGGCAGCAGTGGCAGCCCCCTGTCTGTTCATAAGAGCCCTCTGGGCAGTTCAGTCTATTGGAGGTCAGAGCTGTGTATGTTAAATAGCCTGTTCTGGCCACCCTGCTACGTAAGGTGCAACACTGCCAGCATTGTAGTAATATTCAACAGCCAATCTAGTTGACTTCTGCATGTGGATTGGGAGGGATGCCATCTTTAGCCTTCATCTCGGAAGAGGGAGTGAAACTGGGCTGGGGATTCTGCAACTTTGTACACATACCTGACAAACTAAATAATCTGAACACCAATCCCAAGAGAACAGAGGAAGGAAATGGGGCTCCAAGAATTAACACTATTTTGCATCCTAGCAGAAGAAGTGCCATTTGTTCTCACAAACCCTATTCTTGCTCTGGAGAAAGGGGTTCTTTATCCAAGTGAAGCATTCTGAGCAATGTGGCCCAAAGAGCGCAAGTGTTTCCACCACTCATGGTGGCTAGAAAATATTTCAATACTGTATTGTATTCTGAAAACTAACACCCTTCCCACTGATATACTTCCCAGACCCATAAACAGATAAGGGTTAACTTCTGTCCCCAATAATTATATGTCTCTGTGTTATTTATCAGCCTCTGACCCTTTTTCATGGTGATTATTTACTCCGGAACAGAAGTGCCAGTGCAGTGCTGTCTAATAAGCAGGCTGACCTGGAGCTTGAATTACAGGGGGGAACATAGGAGACCTTAATGAAACAAATAAGGTCCACTTCCTGGTTCCACTGAGTTTTTGCAAAAAAAAAAAAAATGTCCCCAAAGCCTTCCAAAAACAGTAGTTAAAGTGGCCATCATAAAAGATAAAGGGGGCAGAAGCTCTGCTGGGCATCATCCCTGCCCTCAGTAAATTGAGTACTGGGTTGACACCATGTACAAATAGTATACAGGACATGGCAGTCCTGCTTTAAACATTAAATGAAGGGCTAGTCTTCCATGCATGGGACCATAACAGCTGAAAGCAGGTCTGTCAAACAGTACAGAGACAGCAGCTTGCATAACTATAGCATTAATATGTTTTTTTCATTTCAAATAACTTAATTTGGCCAATGCCATTTTCTGATTGTTGCTACCCGCTTATTATTTGTGCATATTCAAAACCTGTTGAGTGCCTGACCTAGCCGTGCTCATGTGTTCAACATGCATCTCCACACTCAGTATGTGGACACTGAAGCCAGGGCTAGCCCAGGAATGTGGCATGTGGGTGGGGCCAGAAGCAGAGCCCTACTGCTTCTCCAGTAGATTCACACCCTACATCCATGTAATGCATGAATGGGGTTTACGTATCACTCTTTTCATCATATTCAGAAGCCATGACTTCATGATGGCATTGCAATTTTTTACGCCCACTGAGTGAGTACAGTGGTACCTCGGGTTACATACGCTTCAGGTTACAGACGCTTCAGGTTACAGACTCTGCTAACCCAGAAATAATACCTTGGGTTAAGAACTTTGCTTCAGGATGAGAACAGAAATTGTGCTCTGGTGGCGTGGCAGCAGCGGGAGGCCCCATTAGCTAAAGTGGTGCTTCAGGTTAAGAACTGTTTCAGGTTAAGAATGGACCTCCAGAACGAATTAAGTACTTAACCCGAGGTACCACTGTATAGGTGGGAACTTAGCACGGTTTGCAGATAAGCATGTGGTGAACTGTCTGTTTTACATATGAAGAACTGGCTGGTTGGCTACAAGAGAAAGCATTTGCCCCCCAACTCTGATTCAGCAGGGAAGGGGCAAGGAAGAAACAATGTAGAGTTGGTGGGAAGGCTCCAGCAGTTGTATTTACGGTAATCTGCTGGGCTGTAGCATCTGAGAGGCTATAGCATCTGTGAGGACCACATCCCTGTTGCCCTGCCTTACATTTTACCAGTAGAAAGTAATGGTGATATTCTCACCACCCTCTGGAATGTTTGCATTTGGTGTAAGGTCACCCAAATTCACATATGGCTCATTTATATTTCAGAGATAAAAAACACTTCAACATGACGCCAGATCTGCTATTTATTTCTCTCTCTGAGGATCAGGCCTCCCCTCATTCCTTTTCACATCTATAAAAAATGTCCCCATATCTAGCAAAACATGCCAGCATACTGGATACAAGTTCAAATGTCATTATACTGATCATATAGCTATGGTTGAAGGGACGGGCCTTGGCACTGCACAAGATGCCTGTCGATTTCCCCACTAACATGGTCCAAAACAAGTAGCCCTTGTACCCTTGAAACCTGAAAACTCTTCCTCTGATTCTAACCATGTAATATTCATCTTTGTATTTAGAGAGAGTTTGATGTTTTCACTCTGGCTGGGATCCAAAGTGCTACTTTAGGTATGCCCAAGGGCTTGTACATACGCAATAGGATTTAAGACTCCCCCCCCCCCCACTCCTAATGCCAGACCCACCCATTCTGTGTTAGTGATTGCATTTGAAAAGTCAGTCAGTTTCAAAAGAGGCACGCCAGGGTGGGGGCTGGTGTTTGATGATGACTTCATGGTTGATTTCCCAGTTATCTGCAGAAAGCTCCTGCAGTTGTGAATGATCCACTTGTGTATCTCTTATGTATGGTTTATTTGTTTCATTGGTCACTGAGGATTTAATATGGTCAGCAATACTACAGGATCATGGGTTAGGGAGCGTGTGAACTGAAACTTTGGTTTTCTAGTACTTTGCGATGGAGGGTGTGCCACAACTGTGGTACAGCTCAGGAAACCAAGGAGTTTTCTTTGTGTGGTGAACAGTGTAGTAATGCAGAACAATAGTTACAAATGTCACATTTTCTTATGTAAATATTATTAGTAGCTGTATTGCTGGTAAATACAGGCAGTTGCCCTGGTCAGGGAATCATGCAAGGTGGGTTACTTTCTACTGGCAGAAAAGTACTCTCAAGTAAAATTTGATTTCCCAAATTGTTGCCATAGTTTTTAACCTTCTGCTAATCTATTACATTGTATTTCATATGGAGAATGTTTTGTGAATGCAAAGCAAGTGTCCTTGAAAGTAAGGCTCACTTTCTGCCAAATTGGCATATAAATTAGGATCGTATACTAAATACGGTATGTTTATTAGTAAGCATCCTTAATCTGGATACAACTGAGAATCTCCTCTCATCCCCAAATAAACCAGACAAAGAGCCCTGAAGAACTCAAAAGCTATCACTAGAAATGGATGTAGTTGAAATGTATGTCCTTTTGTATGCTCTTTCACACTACATATTACAATGCAATACTTCAACGTTACATGGCATGAGAATGATATTACTTTTCCTATATGCTTTACTCTGATTCCATATTAGAGAAAGGAGACGGGTCCTAAGCAGGAATGCTTTCACTTCAGCCTGAACAATCAAGGCTTTCTGGTCCATCCCTGTGAGCTTAGGATAAGCACAATGTGCTTAGGCCTTGTGGAGTGCATTTTTGCTGAATACCAAACAAAGGCTTTCCCAGCCCCTCTCTTCTCAGTTAAAAATACCAGAGCCTGCTGTGGATGGTCAATAAATCTTTGAGTTCTCCTATTAAACCGAAGGATTCTGAAGGACAAAGTGAATGGGAAACTTGAAGATTGGAGTTAATTGTATGACTTTGCTTAAATTATTTAGGCACTGAATAAACATTACAGGTGGTTCTCTCACTTCAAAAAGTAGGTTGTCTTGTGTGCATGAGAGATTTGGCAATTGTCTAATCAATGAGTTGTCTTGGGGTTCTCACCTCTTCAAGAAAAAGGAAATTCACAGACACATGGTCATCACTTTTGATGACTGAAAACATCAGGTGATAATTTGTATATTTGAAATAGGCACAAATTATCAAACATCTACAAGAAAGGGGTTTCATACTACTCGTAACAGAATTTAAAACCAAATAATTGCAATGAGACAGTTCATTCTTATCGAACAATATGGTGTCATATGACCTACATTCATACATCTGCAATTCAGCCTTGAGACAGGCTACTACTGGGTATGCATTTTAACACATCAGAATCTGCAATTGTAACTCATTTTCAGTACTGTGGAAAGTTTCAGCATCTTGCCAGAATAATCAAAGGTATAGCAGCAGCAGCAGCACACATGCACACCTTAATTTTTCAGTCTATGTATGTAACGAACACACTCTTTTCTCCGTTTACCACCAGCCGCCTGAAGAGATAGAATTGAGCCTAACAAAATCAGGCCTCCAGATAAACCAGCTCATCTGTAAGGTGCTACTGGATGATTTATCTTTCTACTACCAACAGAAAGATTAAGTGGACTCCCCTCCTCTTCATTAGGAGGCCATGAAAAATTCCAAAGGAAGAGACCCTAGTCACTTTCCTAAACAACCTGGTTTGTACTGTAGTGCCAAAATGTTACTGCCATGTTGGAACAGTGTTCCTGCACTGTGCTTTAAAATCATTGCTTTTTGCAGCAGTGTGCAGCATTTAAACTAGCTAAACTTCAATTTATAGCCAGGTCCTATGTATATTTACTAAGAAGAAAATCCCACCTAGTTTAATGAGGCGTACTCCCCCAAAATTCCAGATAAGATATTCTGGTCCCATCTTATCTTATGCATGCTTACTCAGAAGTAAAAACCCACTGAGCATACTGGCAACTGCATCCTCAGGCTTCTGGCTCTTCCTCCAGGAATTTCTGAGCAGCACTTTAGCCTCATAACAGCCTTGGGAAGTAAGTTGGGATAAAAGATAAAGTCTAGCTGAAAACCTGGGCTTAGTGTTTGAACTTGGATGGGACCGGAATATCCCACAGTGAAGCCCCACTGAAGCCAAGAAGCCACTTTTTTCCATCTCGCAGGAGGCAGGCACTAAAGTGGCATATATGGAAATAAGCCCCATTGATTTTAAATTAAATCTTATTTCCATCTGCGCCTGCTTGGACTTGGTGTTAACACCAGCCATCCCCGCAAGCCTTGCTTTCCGATATCTTTGCTCACAAACGCATCGTCATCCGTGATGATCTAGTATTCGACTTAAGCCTCCCCACCCCAAAGTTGGTGGGTGTCCCCCTCCCGCCCTTCTCCTTCTCCTCCTTTCCTTTCGCTCCTTTATCCAAAGGCTGCTCGGCTCTCTGTCATCTCTCTCCTGGTAATTGGCAGCAACATCTGACAAGGGATCAACCGTTGCTTGCAATCTGTTCAGTGACATTGCACACCTGGTCTTCGCATCCTCTCCCTCTCCCACTCCAGCTATTTATACCGCTCCGGCACCAGACGCGTCCGTGGCTCACAAGAGCAATAACTTTGGGCGCAACAAGGGCACCGCGAGTCATTTTTCTCTTAGCCAGCACTGTCTGTTCTGCTCTGCTGAGGATGACACAGGGCTCTTTCTCGGCGCTCGTAAGCAATGCCCAAAGAAACGCGGCGGCTGTAAGAGACCCGCTCTCCCTTTGCGCAGAAAGGAGTATGGAAAGGCGGCGGCGGCAGCTGCCTCTTCTGCAGTACACCTCCATACACCCCCTCTTGCTCCATACAACGCAAGGGTTCTCCCCACCCATCTCGCCCCTTCCCACCCGCCGCCCTCGCCTCGTGCATAGCCAGCCGAGCTGTCTCTGCTCTTTTCCCCTAAGGTCTCGCGCCGGCAGGCAACAGCCCTCAGCTCTCTCTCGCGCAGCACGCGGGGCTGACTGATAGGGCGCCAGGAGGCAGGCAGCGCTTGTCCATTCGCAGCTAATGATCCCCGCCGGCACTTGGGCTGGAAAATGCGCGAAAGCTGCACTCACGCCCCGCCCGGCGCCTTCTCCCGCTGTGAAATCCGATCCAAGTCCGGAGCCTTCGCTGCTTCCATTTTCAGCCAAGGCTGCTGAGGCCTGAGCCTCCCTAGGAGGAAGTACAATGAGCACCGTGGGATCGGGCCGGAAAGCTGCTTGACCCCTACGGCCAAGGAAAACAAGCGCTAGTGCAATGGAGAGGCTGAGAGGGCAGCGCACCGACCGAGGAGTCCCGGGTTCAAGTGTCGCCTTGGCTACTAAGCCCACCATCTTTTAGCATCAAGCCCACTGTCTACTAGGCCGGCGGCCGGGAGGTTCAGAATACCGACCGACCGCATAAGTCTGCATCCAGGGGTGTCAACTTGAATAAAACATTAGGGGGAGGAGGTAATGCCCGCCCCACATCGCAAGACACCGCGCACGCACACCATTTGAATGGCAATGCCCATCAACTTGGAGAGGGGCTCAAATATTTTACATCGGTCCCTAAGAGTTGGGTTCTATGGTTGCACAGGAAGCTCTCTGAACACTCTAGAAGTCAATGCCAAGCACTGTTACTATAAAAGTGATAGAAATTAGTGGGTCGTGCGCTTACTTCCGAGTCAACACGCCTCAGTCCAGGTTTGTGTGATCCGATCCTAAGCACGTTTACCGAGAGAAGCACGTCCTAGGTCATTTAGAGGTTGTAGGTCGATCCTATGCTTGTATAAGCGAAAGGAAAGCCTGGTGTTATGTCTCTGTTCTCTGCGCGTTTATTCGCCCGTCCCCCTGAGCATAGTCATTTGAAATACAGGACAGCGAGCTGCCTTTCGGTGGCGAGGAAGGCGGGAGGGGCAGGAGCGGCCGGGCTCGCTGGCTACGGCAGCCAAACGCGCGAGGCAGCCAAGGGAAGCCACTTTTGCAAGCGATATATAATTAGCCCGAGCTGCGCTTTCTTCCTCTTTCCATGAGCTTTCACCTTCAGATTCTGAAGGGAAAAGAGAGGGAGACGACGAACGCCCTTATCAAGATGGGATGGGCTCAGGGAGGGAGGTGAGTGCGAGGCGTCGCTTGGAAGCGGGCCAAGAGGAATTCCTGAAGGTTATTCAGGCTCCGGGCGGAATCCTGCTCTCGTTCTCCAACGCAAAAAGGAGGGAGGCAAACAAATGGCTGTCATCCTCATCAGCCAGATAACAACAACCCAGATTACAGACTGCGGGGCAGAATCCTCCCCCCACCCCCGCGTTTCTGCGTTTCCTTGGACAAGACGTCAAGGCGCCCATCAACCGCGCGCTCTGCTCGCAAACTAGCTACCGAGGGCTCGTTTTAAACAACGAGATGTTGGGCCACCTTTGCATCGTTTGCTTCTGTGGAGCAATGGTGGGGAACCTTTGGCCATCCAGCTGCTGTTGGACTACAACTCCCATCCTCTTTGGCCACTGGACATGCTTGTTGGGGCTGATAGGAGTTGTAGTTTAGCAATGGAGACCCACAGGTTCCCCGCCTCTGCCGCAAAGGGTCCTGAAAGCAGGATGCCAGCCATTCTTACAAGGAAGCTAACTCGTTTCAATAGGTCGTATTTACGAAGAACGGTGGTCTTAAGAGTCGTAGTCCTGGACTTCTGTTTGGCAAACCCTGCTTACCTCAGTTCCGTTCTCCGATAAGAGAAGGCGGCAGTCCTAAACATATTGACTGGCTTTAGGTTTTAGCACGCTCTTTGTGGATCGAAGCCACAGCTTGCTGCGAAGTCCTTAAAACTTATAAGGCAATGCCTGAAGCCAAGTGAAACCGGACTCGCTGCTAGGTTGGCAGACACCTGAGCCAGAGGTCTTTGCTAGCCCTGCTACTGCTCCTTGTCACAACGTGATGACTTGGAAGTGCCTCTGAGTTCAGTGGTCTCCTCCGAAATCAGCTTGCATAGCGTAGGACAACCAAAAGCGCTGAGGACTGGAGAAGGCCCTTTCCCCCACAGCCCATACTCCATCTCTGAGGCCTGTATTGACATGCTTTCCTAGCCCTATACCATTTAATTTTCTCTGCCTGCCTCTCCCTCCCTCCTTTCCCAGCCCCCGATTCCCAGAGGCTTCCATGTGGTCGAGATTGCCCCTTAACAAAAGTATCCAAGCGGGGCGGGAGAGGCAGTTCGCACGCTGGCTCTGCTCCACTAAGTCTGCGCAGCCGGAGGAACCTTCAAGGACCGAGCCGCCACCCCTTTGATGTGCGACGCCGCCTGGAAGCGACAAAAGCCGAGCTCTCCTCTCCGCCCGGCCTCCTTTCAAAGGAAGGCGCTTAATTGTGCGGGCTCCTTGTTTGGGGAGGGAGCGGCAGGGAACTCCGCACAAAGTGGCGGCCAGCCGGAGCACGGCTACATCAAAGGTATTTATTTTGATTATCTCCTGGCTATTTTTGGCAAGAACTTTCCTCCTCTCTCGCTGCTTAAGTTTTGCCGGCAGAAGTGACTGTAATGATTCGTCTTTGTTCTCCACTGGATGTTTACGTTGCTCTTAGCATCACGTGCCTTTTGCTGGGACCACCAGCCCGCGGTTGCACTGGCTTGATTTGGAGTTAATCCTGGAAGGGGAAGGTGGGGGCGGCGGCGGCGGGTAACCCTGCTTTTATTAACTGTTTAGGTGTCAGCTAGTTTTTTTTTGCGCCGCCAGCTTCTTCTAACAGCTTATTGAAACTTCTCTAATGGTGGGTTTGACTTTCCATTTGAAATTGTTCTCTTTACCTCCCTGGAACAAACCCGGATCATCAAGTGTCACGGAAGCCTCCTTCATTGACTTCCAATTCTGTTACGCCTGCTTCTTGTTATCAAAACCAGGAGCCAAACCCCAAAGATGGAACCACCTTGTACTGGTTGTTGACTAATCCGGGTTAACCACATTTCTGCTCACGATTCTAATCTGGGGTTATAATTCCTCGCGTAGAAGCATGAATGGACAGAAAACACCCTCACCAATCTTGAATCATTCGACGGCTAGTAGGATCTGTAGGTAACTCTTATTCAGAATTTGCCATGATATTGACATTGGACCTAAAAAACTCCATTACGCTGCAGTTCTAAGTATATGCTTATCTGAAAGTAACTCTCAGTTAAACCTATAAAACAGAAGCAGGAACAAACCTGCTTAAAATAGGCCTGTTGTGGGCGGCGGGGAGCCCGTGACAGAGCATCAACTGAAGGGGTAAGCAGCTATCCTTTGGTAGAATATATCCAATGAATTCCGGTAGACTTATTTCCAAGTAAGCACACATGATGAGATGGGGTCGTCAGCCCTACAGAAATCAACGGAAGGAACTCGGTGTGTGCTTAGGGAACTTAGGGATGTCCTGATGGAGCCAGCCAAGTGGGGGGAGGCGAAGGTGGCCTTTCCTATCCCAGGAAGGAGCGACAGCCGCCGCCCCCTTCCTGCTGGGGGTTGGCTCGCGTTCTCCAGGAGGCTGGAAATACCTCCAAATTCGAAACAGCTGCTGGCCTTGCCGTGGTCTGCCTGCTAAAATATGCCGATCTCCTTTTAATCTGTTTCATATTCACAAATTAAGCACTTAGCCTAGGTAATAAATCATTAGCAGTTTACGAGACGAGGCTGAGACACACCAGTGAAGGGAAGTTGGGGGTGGGGGAACAGATCCCCCTAAAAGCGCAGCAGCCGCGCCTGGAAACCAGCGCTTGGCAAAACGTTGCCTGGATTCTCTGGGGCGCAGAGCGCCCGAAGCACGTAGTGTCGAGGATGACGCCTTGCCAAAAACCGCTTTCTCGAGTTCAGGGGTGGGAGGTGGGGACTTGGCCTAAAAAAAACCCTCCGCGGCAAGCGGAAGAAGCTGGAGGTCTGGCTGGAGACAGCTTCCCCGCACCCCGCCAAAGCCTCGTGCCTCCTCTGAGCAGGTAGCGCCCAGCTTGGCTGCACCTGCAAACGCGGCTCCGCTGCAAAAGATGACTCACTGGGAACAAGCAAGGCGCGGGCGCTCTCCCTTTCTCCCTTCCCTTCCCTTCCCTTCCCTTTTTCTTTCTGGCTGCGAGTCTCCGTCTCCTTTCCAAGGGCAGCTCGCCCATTCCTGGGCCAAGCTCTCCCCGCAGCCAACCCCCCCCCCCCAAAGACCGGGAGACACAAGACACCGGTAGGACTGGGTTGCAGTCAATAGCGGGAAGGCAGTCCTCTTACCCTGACTCTACACGGGAAATAATCGTGAAAGAAACCACCAGACAGCCTAGGATCACATTGAAACAAGATAAACATTTTTACTAGCCTGCTTAAAAAATAAAGACCGGTAGCTCAGCCTGCTCCCTGACGCCACAGAACAAAGCATATTGAGGAAAGGAGGGGTGGGGGTGGGGCTTGCACAGGGGCCACACAGGGAGCCTGGTCTGGCAACGTCAAAGTCCCACAACGTGCTTCCGGTGCCAGGACTCAACCCTAGGATACTGTATTTGAAACCATGCTTCTGAGCAAGCGCAGAGTGTTTTCGTCTCAGCGCTGAGCAGCCAGACCCCTCATTTCTGAATACTGTATTAGGATCTCCCAAGCTTAGTTAGCAGGAATAGCAAGTCCCATTGCGCCCAGGGAGACTTCCTAAAGGGAGACGGCATAATAAGCGGTAAAACACTTGTTGCTGATACCCCACTTCTTTCCTGGATGGGACTCAAGGCGGCTTACGGGTTCTTTGCGTGTTCGATCCCTGACATTGCCATTTAACTGGAACTCTGGTTCCGGGCCGTGGAAAGATCCCTCTCTGCCTGAGGTCCTCCAGACTGCCTTTAATTCCCGAAGAAGAGGAAGGATGGTGGACCGGAGACCCTCCAGTTGCTTTTGGGCTCCAGCCGTAGCCAGCATAACCAAAGGTCAGAGATGATGGGAGCTGTAGCAGCGTCTGGAGGGTCACCGCGGAGTAAGCAAGGTTAATTCTAAACTAACGAATGCTCTGGACAAGGAGCTTCGCGTATTGTATGTACTTCGAAGTAACCCTGTATTAAGATATGGCTTCGTTCTCTTGAAATAAATTTCTTCTGAAACTACCGTGTCTTGTGAGGATTATTATTGTTGTTGTTTGGAAAGGGTGGCCGGTAATAAAAAGGAACCAGGTCAGAGACGGCGGTCCCTCGAGCACGAGACCCAGCACCCACCGCCAGTCCTGACGGTGACATTTAGCAGCCTGATTATGCACAGGAGGGGGAGGAGAGGCTGGCGGCCTGCCTGTCATTACATCCCTCCTCCCTCCTCCCTCCTCCTCCCCTGCCGAGGAGTCGGGGACTACAGGCTGGGAAGGGGAACCGGTTTTCTTCCGAGCCTTCTTCCCACCGCTCTGCTTCAGGTCCGCTGCAAGACTCGCCTCTGCTGCGCCCCTCCAAGTTCCCTCAACAGGAAAAGCCTGAGGATAGGATTTTCTCCGGGAGCCTCCCGCTTGACTCGTCTGTGCCAGACATGAAACGGCTGCCTGCGAGCGCGCTGCAGCCAGGAAGAAAGCGAGACCAGGACGGCGCCGGAGTGCCATCCGCAAATGAGTTCAGCCGGAGTTCTTGCCCTAAAGGCGAGTCCTTCTCCTAGGCTTACAGAGCCGCTGACACGTGACGAGTTACTTGGAACTCTTCCTATCAACCGCCTTAACCCTATGGATGTTTACTCAGATGCAAGCCTAGGGCTCATCCACAATGCCCTTTAACGTGGATAGCAAGCTCCCTGTAGCTCCATTAATTTCCCGTAGTCCGTATCATGTTCCCCTCCAGCAGCCTGCCTTCCCACACTTTCCCGTCCCTCAGTCCGGATTTTCTCATAGCCTTCTGTTCGGAGCATTCTTGGTATGAGAAAATCCGGATTGAGGGAGGGGAAAGTGTGGGAAGGCAGTGGTCTGGAGGGGAGCATGATATGGACAACGGAGAATTAATGGAGGTACGTACAGGAAGCTTGCTATCTACACTAAAAGACAGTATGGATGAGCACACCCACCCACAGAGAGAGAGAGAGTAGAGCGTCTACTGTGCCTTACTCCCAGTTCGAGCCTATATAGTGGGTTTTGCTCCAGTTTAAATGGGACTTTTCACTTCCGGCTCAAGGGGGCTGCCTGGCCGATCATTAAACACCCTGGGAAGTCGGTTTCATTGCGCACTGCAATTCCAGTACTTGGGAGTAAGGCTTACAGAGTTCAAAGAGGCTTACCTCGCAAGTAAGACTGCGGGTCTTTTGCCACTTTAGGTCCAAGGGCTGCTGCATGCAGAGGGAGCTGTTGCTTCCTGTGGGCCAAACTACTTAGCAAAATATCAGTGTGGGCCAATGCCCAAGTCTTAGGAAAGGCTGCAAGGCTGCACCCATTGGAAGGCAAAATATGGAGCGGGTGTGTGTGTTCTGTGCGCACTCCCAAAGCATTGCTCCACGTGAGGCCGGGCACGATACTCCGATAAAGTTGCATTCAGTCTCCTGGCTTTGGAAGGAAGCTGCTATATATAGCCAAGATGGCTGGACAGGACGCTGATGGGAAGGCCCGTCTCTTTCCACAAGCGAGCAGGTTTAAGGCAACACCTCATCCCGAATGCGCTTGTTTGGAAGGAAGCCCCAGCTATTTCAGCCTGGAGCTGGGCTGGAGTTCTGCTCGCTTCCTGCCTTCCAAGGGACTCAGTCTAAAAACTCGGGGGCCCCTTCCATTCATTGTAAAGGTGGGCTGACTTGTTGGGCTCCAGCTCAACTGGGAGGCGGATCGAGATGTCAGCTCAGGCAAAATAGAAGAAGTTTGTGTGTCCAGGATGCCTCTGGGAAACCTCTTATCCTTTCTACAAGCCCTGCTTACTCTCACCTCGCACCGTCAGGAAGGCGATCGATTTCCGTTGCCAATCCATAGGGATCTGCGATCTCGGACAGCACTAATTCCAGCAGGGAGCGAACGGAGGGCTGCGGTCACACCTAATCGTTATAACCCTCGCCTGCCAGGGTCATTTTTAAAGGGCACCAGGAGCCTGCAATTCTATGCACACCGCCCAGCGAGTGAGACCCATTCAACTCTATGGGAGTTACTTCCATGTAAACAATGGGTTGCGCTGTTCGGATCTTTCCTTACCCCGCTCCCCCGAGGCTACCCAGGAAAAGGATTCCGAGAGAGGAAATGAACAGCTCCGATCCACAGCACCATTAAGACGAAATGAGGTGTGTGAAGTGACTGGCTTCAGGGGTCGTAGTTCAGGATTGTTAGGAAAGACGTCGACTTATAAGGGGCTTGTGTTTGGTATATATACACACCAAACCTGATGGATTAGCTGAACGGATTTGCGGACGGGGCCTTCCTGGGAATAAGTAGGCTTTCGGCTTATTGGGGTTTGTGGATTTGAGCTGTTTGGGGTTTTCGGGGGCTCCATGACTAGTAAGGCTTTGAACGCGGAGGTGGCCAACATCAATCGCGGCGGCTCCGAAAACCTCGCTGTGGTGAAGCGAATGCAGCAGCAGGGCGATCCCGGACTCCAAACACTGAAGGGCGGGGGGAGGTGCGGGAGGAGGAGGAGGAGGAGAGGGGAGTGGGGGAGGGAGGGAAATGTAAGCGGGGAGGGACGGGGCCAAGGGAACGAGCGACTGCTGAGTGCATTAAAGAGAGCAACACCGACCTGGGAGCATCCGCCGCGTGCAATTGGAGGCGATCCCCTGGCGAGGAGGCGCTGTCAGAGGCTATTTATCTCTTGCCAGAGCTGAGGCTCCGGTTCCCACATCGGCCGCGTGTAACAATGGCAGCGATCAGCAGCCTTTCACGCGCTTCAGTGCCTGAATGGATTGCGGAAGGTGCCCGCGCTCCGCTCAGATGCCTGCTTGATTCATCCCCTCCGCTGCACAGTGACGATCGCCACGGCCGCTCTGCCCGAGGGACGCGCGCGGGAGGGGAGGGGAGAGGCGGTGGTCTGCCCCATTTGCCAGCGGAACGCGCACCCCCCCCACACACACACACAGACGCACACCCCGCTCCACTTCGCCTTCCTTGCCTCCCTCAGCACCACCTGATTTTCCATTTGCAGGACCGTGGCGTTCAGCCAGAAATGTCAGCGAGGACTGAAACTTGACACACAAATAGGAGCCCGAAGCAATTTCCTGCCTCCTCCTCCTCCTCCTCTCCTCCCCTGGCTCTCTCTTTCTGGTCCAGCACACGCACCCCACATGTCTCCATCTTGTCTTCTAAGTTCACTTTGAAATAGTTTGGCGCTTTTCTTCTCTCTCCTCTTAAAATGCTTGTACAATCAAATAGATGTATTTTGCAGCCGGGTGAATTTTGTCACTGGAAATTCTCCCAGGGAAGAAAGGGCCTTCGGTGCGCTGGCCAGGAGCTGCTCCTCGAAGCTGGAGCAGCCGTAAGGGAGGGGGCTCACCTGCTGTTTATAGGTAACGAACCAAAACAGAGGAGAGGGCCTCGGCCCATGAAGGCACTTAAGTCTCTGAAGCAGAGAAGTGGGAGCCTAGCACCGCCACCGCTCTGACCTGGGAGCACTGTTGGGTTGATCTAATTCGTCTCAAATTCCCTGACTGTACTCTGGCATTGAAAGAAAGAAAAGATGGGGAAGGAAGCTCAGGGCTCGGAGGAACCCGAGCGCCAGTTAAACCCTGGGTGCCAAAGGCAGTAGAGGAGGAGAGATTCTGAAAGGGCCCTTTCATAGGAATCTGCCCTGCTCTGACCATTGGTCCATCTAGCTTAGTATTGTCAACTTCGGGACTGTAGTGGCTCTCCAGGGTTTCAGACAAGGAGTCTTTTCGTCCTCTGCCTGGAGGTGCCAGGGATTGGACCTGAGACCTTCTGCATGCAAAGAAGATGCTCAGCCACTAAGCTGCAGTCCTTCCCTAAGGGACCTTGGAGCTCAGTCATTTCCACACACACTGCTCAATACAGAAATCTTGCGATTGCATTGTCCTTTCCAGCCTCTCCAGCAAAGGAGAGAAACCACCACCTCCTGGGGCAGGCAGGCAGACAGACAGCATTGGTTGATAGGTTCTCCTAATGTTTGGCCAAACTCTGCTTCCTTCCAATTTCCACCGCTTCCTTCTACTCCTGAGCCTTTCACTTGTCCATCAAATCGCAAAGACGTGTGACTGAAGGAGGTCCACACCAGACTGAGCTTCCTTGTGTCTCCTGTTAATCCATTCAGAGACTCGCCAAGTCCAGACTCCTACTAAACGCTGTAGGAAGGGAAGCAAAAATGAAAATCCACCCCTTTACCACAGGGGACAGGGACATGGAAAGGATGCTAAGCGTGTGTGGGGGGGGGGTGTAGGGGGAATCAATCTGTATAAAGACCCCAAACTCCAATTCTAAGCACATTGCTTGGAAATATGCCCCGCTGCCATAAACTACTCCCACTCAAAATGTGTAGGTTCGCGTAAGAGATGAAAGAGGATAACAGCGCAGTCATTGCCGGAAGGTTTCTTGCTTAATTACCTCGCTAGGTGAGGAGCTCTGGCTTTGGGCGCCATCCGCTTGCATTAATTTCAGTGTTCGGCATCTCAAAGGTCTGTGACCTGGTATCATCATAATCACTGCTATTGTTATTATGTTAGGAGAAGCGCCGCCCCTAATTCAATGGTGGAGCATCTCGTGTGCATGCAAAAGGTTTCAGGTTCAATCACCTGCCTGAAATCCGGGTGGGTGTGTGGCACGGCGCGGCGGCTCTGTCAATGAGGGTGGATGACAATCCTGAGGATGCGTAAACTCTGTTCCTTTGCAGCACACCCTAAATACATCCTTTTCCTCAATGAATTCTGGGCACTGCCATGTACACCTTTACGATTCCCAGCAACCTTTAAAACACTTCAGTGCCCCTAATCATTTGAGAGAAAGGATATGCTTCGACTGTAAAGGTACACAGTGTGTACACCATCTAGGCGGACCAATGGTCTCACTCGGTATAAGGCCGTTTCCTGTGTCCCTGTTGTTGGGGCTGGGGGCTACACAAACGCCTCTTTCAACTCAGTGGCTCCACCCTCCTTGACCTTTATTGGGGCTTCAGAGATGGAGGCCTGAAGTCTGTTGCATCAGATAGCGGTGGCCTAGAAAGCCAAGGAGGAGCCCCAGCGAGTCCTGGTCCTCGGGTTCCCCTCGGGAACAGCTCAGGTCGAGGTGGGGGAAGGAAGTGTCCACGTCCACCTCTTTCTTCCTTTTTCTTAGTGTCTGCCCATCGGCTAGAGACCCACAACCCTGTCCAGAATTAAAGCTGCTTTGCGTCCCAGCGACTTCTCCGTGACCTGAACCAGACGTAACCTAAAACGCGAGGGATTGCCTGCGTCATGAGTCTGAAACCTATAGGGTCCAGCCAGGGGCATTTGGCCAAGGATTGCATCCAAACCCGAAACAGATGCAGTTGGAAACCGCTCTCATTCAGATCAACGGGACCTAGGATGAGGAGGTAAAACAAGCAAACAAAAACCCGGGGGCTGGTTGAGCGCTGAATGTTCCGACTCCGAGAGCAGCGTTCGGGAATGCTGTTTGGTTTAATTAAACTGAGCGCTCCGTCGGAGCTTGTCTCTCAGCCTCGTTTGACGCTCCTGTGACCCAGCTGCCTCCCTCCCTCCCTTTCTCTCTCTCTCTCCTCTCCCACCCTCCTCTGCGGGGGAGGTGGGGGGAGAAAAAAATGCGTCTGCGGGAGTGAGAAAAAGCAAATCCGCGACAGCACCGGAGCAATCAGAAAGCCTGGCGTGAACGTGGCTAAACGGCGAGGCAAGGATGCCTCAGCACTTTCCTTCCACTTGTGCATTTGCAGCGCAAGGCAGGCTAATTCCTCCGCTGAGGGCCTCAATCAGGCATTTATTTGACACACATGATGCATGAACGGTTAAACGCTATTCTCAGCAGAGGGGGGATCAGCCAGTCGTTTCGTGGCGGAGAGTTGCCGCCGACATGCGGCTAGCTGGAGGAGGCTGCCTCCGCTCGCGTCTCGAGGCTTAGGGGAAGGAGAAGGGCGGGCAGGAAGGCTCAACTTTTCTCAGCCTCCTCTCCAGCGCAACCAAGGGCGAGGTGATAAACCTCCCGGCTCGCAGCCAGCCCTTCCCCTTTGCTCAGCGATGCCAGATGACCCCCCTTCCTTCCTTCCTACTTCCTCCCTCCCCCCTTCTTCTTCTTCTTCCTCCTCCTCCTCCTCCTCCCCCCGGCTGTTGTTTCCTCTCGCTCGCTCGCTCGCTCCCTGCCTCTCTCTCTCGCTCGCTCTCCCCCTCCTCCCTCACCGCTTTGTGTTTCCCTGCCGCACCGCCTGTGCTGGTGGCCACCAAGTGAAACTGACGAACATGCAAAGCCTGGCAGCGCCAAGCTTAGTCAGTTTCACGAGACAGAGAGAGGCAGGCAGGCAACCAGAAAGGGCACAGGAACTGCAGGGGGAGACAGGGGCGGCCAATATGGAAGGCGGGGGAACCAAGAGATGGTCCTCTTCGGGATAAAGCATAGAACTAGCTACGTGTTTCCTCGTTAGAGCTTTTGATTTTTGTCGAAAGGGCTCTTGGCCTGAGCGGGGAAACAATTGGCCCGTGTTTCCTTTTGGTTAAGTCATGTTCCATGTTCGAACGAAGAGAGAATCAAGTAGGCCCCGATCCCTGCATGTTGCTCCAGAGAAGGCAAATCCAGCAGAGACTGCTAATCCAGAATTGGAATGAAGTTCCACTGAAATAAAAGGAAATGTCCTGATCCTACGCAGGCAGTTCTGCAAGAAGACTGTAGCATTTTCAAACAAACGAAATGTTTATGCTCTCATGCTAAGTGCTTCAGTTCAGCTCAATGCTGCTCAAGGCTTTTAATGGGCCTCATGTTAAGTGGGTGTTTCATGAGAGGAGCAATGGGTCCCCGAAACGCCCTTTCTATTAGGGCACCTAGCTCGTGGAACCTTCTCCCCCCTGAAATAAAGCAGGGGCCAACTCCTTTGAGCTTTTGGAGCCAGGGTGGCAAAATGCAAGTGGCCTTTTTCTCAAAGTTGTTTGGCTACTGACTACAAAAATGATCTTCCTTCAGTTAGCTTTAATGTGTTTTTCTTTTTCAATTTCCACTTTGATGTTATTTGTGCTAGGCAAAAAGACGTGGAGCACAGCTTTACTTTGAGGCAAGGTTACCAAGCACTTAGCACTTCAAATACTATAAATGCTATAAGCACTATATAAGTGACAATAAAATCAAGACATAAGAGTTCAGCTGGATACCTTTTTTGTTTATAGCTTTTCTTCATTATTTTTACAGATGTCAAAACAGATACTCTAAAACAAATAAAGCTTACCAAAAGATAGGAATGGCTACAAAACAAACAAAATTAACAGTAAAACAAGGCTGGCTTGGCCACATGGTTGCTACAGTTCTATATTTTGGGGCAATGGTAATGTTCAAAGTTGAAAAACAAAAAGGGAAGAAGACTGAAGAAGAAAGTACAGCATAGGAGGCTGTAGTATATGATAAATTGTTGCTTTAAGGCTTGTTATACTACTCCAAAAGAGGGCCTGCTTCTTGTAGCTGAGGAGGGAATGTTTAGAGCTGGCAGGAAACTTATAGCAGCCCCTACTTTGTGTGCCTGCTGAACAAAATGAAGGATGTTGCCCTAAAAACCCATGAGATTCAATATTTGAGAGCCACCATACCACATGGCAGAGACTTCATTGGGATCCTAGCAGGGGCAGCTCATGCATGAGGTCAGGTGAAGCCATTTCAGGCAGGGGATCCAACCCCTGCTGTTGCATCACTGCTAGCCCTGCTGGGGCTTCCTGCACTGACAAGGCATCATTGTCCTTGACCCGACATCCGCTGCATCATCACCACTGCCGCTGTGTCATGGGGGCAGGCGCAGGTGAAGATACAGTTGTGTTGACAGGGTGGCAGCAGTGTGGGGGCAGAGAGGGGACTGGGTGAGAACCTAGATCTCTGGGGTGGGTGACATTGACATCAGGGCATGGGCAAAATGCCTTGGGTCAGCCCTCGCTTCTAGAACTGGAGCAAGAGTACATTGAAAGCAGAACAGCAAATAGGAAGTTGAGTCTGGGCCCTTTCACAAACATTGTTGGGGGAAAGTCTGGAAGGAGGCCTGCTACACTGATATATTTTGCAATTCTGCACAAGCCATACAACTTGGTAGCACTACAAAGCCACAGGATTGCTCAGAGGATGGGGCAATTGCCCCATGCATGCAGAAAGCTAGGGGGTCCCTGCATCGGGTCCTGTGCATAACATTGGCCATCAATGGTAAGTCAATGCACCTAATATTTCAAGGCAAGGTGCTACCAGAGAGTAATTTTCTGTGGCAGTTGCCACAGGAAAGCTGTAGGAGTGTTGTGAGGCCAGGCCTTAAGGGAATAATCCTTCCTGAGTGAGTGAGTGAGTAGTGGAGAAGGCAAACAGCAGCCCACAACCAGAAGACATGTGAGACTGAGCCCCAGGAAGCAGAAAAAATCTCTGCCACAAGGAGGTTGGAATTTGGAGGAGATACTCAGGCAGGAGAAGTATAACCTAATCCCTATTCCCTTAATCCCATGTAATAAAAAAATAAAAATGAAGCACACCTGTCATTCTGCTTGATCCCAGGGCAAGGAAGATCTGCAGGTGAGAATTTGCAGCTTGTGCGTGCAGTAATTCTTGTATGTAGATTCCCACATTCGTGCACACATGCATGGGCTTTGCAGTGGGCATCAGCAGGGATCCCAACATCACACCAATACCGGGCCCCATAAACCCGCTGGGTGGCCTTGTAAAGCTGACCATGGCTGGGGGGGGGGGCGGTTGGACATTGAAGGCACTCCGCACCCAGGCTGCTATTTATCCCAGGGCCAGTCCCAGTCCTGCTTCTGAAAACCTACTGGTTCACTCAGACCTTTGCTGGTCATTGATTCCAGTACTATTGAGATTTGTCCGTCTTCTGTAGTTGTTACTGCTTTTACTATATGTGTTGGCTTTTAATGTGCCATTTTATTGTTATGTACTGCAAACCTCCCTCGGATTTTTTAATGAAGGGCAATGTAAAAATACTTGCTCAAATAAACAAGGAAACAAATCCTAGCATATGTTGTACCTGCAAAGTAAATCACACATATAGGCCTTGAACCTCTTGTTCTTGTGAATCTTGTTGCCTTCCATATGTTTAGAATTGTGGCTGTTGGAGTTCTTTCTTAGTTGTGGATGAGATTGTTAGCTTCTCTAATAGACCACTGGAGTCCACTGGTTTTAGAAGCCTTGATTGTCAAGCAACTTGCCTGCACTGGAATGTACCATCTGTTGGACTGCTTTCTTATCCTAAGCACATTTATTGGATCATATTAGATCCCATTTGACACATGAGATCATAGCATTGTGGCGTAGGAAGGGACCACAGGGATCAGCAAGTCTAACCCCCTGCAATGCGGGAATCTTTTGCCCAGTGTGGGACTTGAACCCACGACCGTGAGATTAGCTGCCTATGGGTCAGTTTTAATTCTTCCTGGTGAGGCTGCATTGTCATCAGTGGGGGAAAATATTCATCAGGACTTCAGTGAGAGACAGAAAATAAATATGCTTTATTAAATAAGTAAATTTGGTGGGAGATTGCTGCATCCAATTTTTCAGTATCCTGTGAAATTCCCTCAAAACATAGTTTGTTCAAAACTGATATGAGTCAATAAAAAAGACTGAGCTGATTCACCAAGGCTGCTTCTGCATGGCCTGGGCAAATGCTTCTTCCATCATCCTCTCTCATTTCCCTCTATGCATCCCAAGTGTCAAGGACTGTGTCAAGTGAAGAAGAGCAGAGTGGCCTTGCGGAGCCTGCAAATTGCCAGCATTTACTGCCGGGATATGACATGGTTGTGGCCTGGAATCAGAAAGGAAAGTTGGCAGGGCTAATTGTCTGGGATGATTAGGTGGGAGGATGTTGCAGAGCATGAAAAGGCACGTGGGAAGGGATTTAGTGATAGGGAGCTGGTAGCTGCAGGAATAGACAGTGAAGAGACCAGGGAGAGAAAACTGAGAAAGGGCATGTGAGATAGAAAAAGAGTGCTGAAAGAGGTGCTGCATGGTGAGGTGTTTCAGCTGGCTGGAGAGCTTTGATGGGTGTAGGCTGAAGGCTAGAGTTTTGACCCAGGTGTAAAGGATCAACCCCTACCACAAACCTGTATCTCTCTCCTACAGTCTGAAAGATACACTCTACAAAAGCTGTGTACAGTAGTATAATTATTATGAGTGTGCCCTCTATCAGCTTAGGCTGGTGGCCCACCTATGCCCCTATCTGGCCAGGGACAGCCCAGCTACAATTGTCTATGCTCTGGTAACCTCTAGGTTAGATTACTGCAATGTGTAATATGGTTCAGAAACTTCAGCTGGTGCAAAATTTGCCAGCTAACCAAGTTGCTCACAAGGGCAAGACAGTTTAAACGTATTACACCAATTCTGACCTGACTGCACTGGCTGCCAGTTTGCTTCTGGGCCCAATTAAAAGTGCTGGTTCTGACCCATAAAACCTTAAAACAGCTCATGATCACAAAACCTCAAGGACCACCTCTCCCCATATGAACCAACCCAGACCCGGCCTGCAATGATCATCTGAGGCCCTTCTTTGTGTGTCTCCTCCATGAGAGGTTTCGAGAGTGGCAGCACTAGAATGGGCCTTTTTATTCCATCATTATACAGTGGTACCTCAGGTTACAGACGCTTCAGGTTACAGACTCCGCTAACTCAGAAATAGTACCTCGCGTTAGGAACTTTGCTTCAGGATGAGAACAGAAATTGGGCGGTGGCGGTGCAGTGGCAGCGGGAGGCCCCATTAGCTAAAGTGTTAAGAACAGGTTAAGAACAGATCAGGTTAAGAACAGTTTCATGTTAAGAACGGACCTCCAGAACAAATTAAGTTCTTAACCCGAGGTACAACTGTACACCTTTAGGCACCAGGCATAAACATTCTTCTTCAACCAGGCCTTTTGCTGATTAAGATCCTATATATTTTTTAATGTGTTTGTGGGATGGGAGAGTTACTGGTTTGCTTTGTTCTTGTTTTCATTATGTATTTTGTGTTTTTATCTTGTATCTTTATGCTGTGAACCAGCCTGAGGTCTTCGGATGAAGGACAGCAGACTGACTGACTGACTTGACTGTATAAATAAATAAGATGGCATTTGTAGGAAGCTTCCTTATACTGAATTGCTCTACACTCACTGGCAACAGCTTTCCAGGGTTTCATTCCCTGTCCTTTGTAGGCATGGCTGGATTAAGGTGGTACAGTCCCAAAAATAGGGACTGCAAAAAGTATTGTGGTATCCTAAACACTAACATGCTTATAATGTCGTAGGTTTTACAACAACAACAAAATTACAACACCTCAGCACATGCCATTTAACAATGCAGCCAGGTGAAAACAGGTCCCCCCCCCAACCTTGATGACAATAATAATAATTAGATATCATTACAATGTTACCCAAAGCTCTCAGGACAGGTTACAACAACTTAAACAACTTATGTTTTTTTAAGCAACTTACAAAAAGAAGGTGGGTCTGGAAAACATACATATCAAATGTCAGAAGCCATGGTAAAAAAACACCCCGCATCTTCAGCATTTCCTGAAAGCTGCATGATGAAGGTGGAAAGGGAGTTCCACAATTCAGGGGCTGCCAACGAGAATGCCCTTTCACAAGCTGCCGCCACCACTAGGATAAAATACAAAAAGAAAGCACTCTAATCATGTTCACTTAACACAGTATCACTGTTTTTGCACACTTCCTGCCTTGGGTAGCCTAACCTACCTCACATGGCCATTGTGGCGATATAGAAGGATGAATAAAATGGCTGAAAAATGGACGTTAGTGCTGGCATCATAGACACCAGATGTTGGTTCCTTCAACCAGACTTATGCATCTCTATTCTATAAACAGTCATGTTTTCTTGTGCACCCCCCCAAAAAAAATTGGCACCAACCAATCTTAATCTGGCTTGATTATTGGATGTTTTAGATCCCTTCAGTTTGGGGCCTTAGATTTCAACTGATAGTGAATCGCAACCTAACTGACAGGGGCTTCTGTTTTGACCAGAGCAGCAGCACTGCATGAACGTTCTTTTGCCCCCCCCCCCCCACACTGTTTTCCTGATCTAAACTGCATCCTCACCAAGTACTATTAATACCACTCCGGGGGGGGGGCAGTATATAATGCCTACTGTTTTTTCTCAGTGATGCTAACAGGAACATCTAGCAGTAATTATGGTTGGCTGGCTGGCTGGCTGGCTGGTATGGCTTAAAATTCAGGTAACCTTGTCATTTTTGTGCAATATTATGGGTAAAGAATTTGGCTCTTCATCTCATTTGATACCCTGCATGACTATCTGAAGCCATATCCTCCTTTGGTACTCAATTGCACAAGGCCTTCTTGAGCTACCAGAGTTTCATATTTCCTGTACTTCCTTTTGTCATTCAAATGACAATATTCCACTACTCATGTATTCAAAACCTGTCTTCTCTCCCATCTTTGTCTTGTCCATGTATATCCTTCTGGGCATCTGTCTCCTCTCTGGACATCTGAAATAGAACACTGCAGCAGGGGAAGCATAGCTGTGTCTGCAATCCATAATCAAGACTACTCTTAAATTTTTAAACTTACAGAACTGCTTTGAAGTAAGTAGTTTCTTTGCAATCTGGTGTCCCATCATAAACACATTCATTTAGAAATAGATGAATGGAACTTACTTCCACTGAAAGAGCCACAGTTCAGAGAAAGTTCAGCTTGTTTTTAAGACCTTTGAAATAATGCAAATTAAGTGCATTGTTAAACCCTTGTGCTTTGGTAATTTCAACAACACTGGTTTATGGATTTTACCCATTTCAGTTGGACCCCCTACATGTAGCACTTTCACCCACGGCAGAAGAGGACAGACTATAGCCCAAGTGCCAACTAATTTCATGAGGGTGCCAAGGAAGGGGAAATGGAAGGCAGAGAGAGAGGTGGGTGGTAGAAAAGGTGAGAAGGTTCTTCCACTTTGGTTCTGATTTTGGGCCTGCCCATCACTGGCTGCAGCCTCACCCACCTCAAGCAAGTGGACTTCAACAGATTGCCCCCAAGCCAATGTGGTCTTCAACAGAAAAGGGCTTTCCACCCCTGATGTATGGGATGCAAGCCCTTATTTACACATCAACAGAGCAGCATCCCTGAAGTTCAGTGGCACCAGATCAGCATTAGTAGAGGCCCATATCCCATGCCAGATTTAGAACAAAATAGTTTCAAAGTAGATTACAATTCCCCCTTCTAGTTGTCACAGTTATGGAAATGTCTGCCCAGCCACAAAAGTTCATTGGTACTCATTTAGGGACTTGGCTTGTATGTGGTAGGAATCTATTGAGTTTCAGAAACAAATGTTCAGCAGGAATAAAACAACAACTTGGCAAATGGGAAACACTAGTGCCAATAAAGCAGGAAGCTGCAGAGTACCTTTTTCAGATTATAACAGATGCAGGATCATATTTATTTTTTAAAATAACATTTATTGCTTTTTGCATACATCAATAAAAATATAACCTTTACAGAAAAGAAATTTAAATATACTATGTGGAAAGGTGATCTCACTAGACACACTGTGAACCACTGACAACTGGACATTTAATACAGATGGATATTGTATTGAAGATTTTTTGATAGGTCATCATTTTCTAAACATTTTTAAGCCAGTTGCTTTTGTTGTTCTTGTTCTTTCTTTCTCAAGAGTTTAGCCAAAGGCATTCTGGCAGCTGCCAGTATACATAACTGGAGTTCTTAGATGTTCACACTGGTAACACCATTGTTTCATAATGATGAAGACAGAGTAAAGGATCTATGAAAGGTCATATTGCTGCCTTAAGTTTAGTTCTGAAGTGTTTCAAAGTTTCCTTCTAACCCACAAGCATCCTAAGTAGTTAGTGAACTGCCTGTCTAAATGCATTCTCATTGACATGGAGCTTCTGATAATTAAAACAAAATGTATTCATAATGTAGACATTCATTTTCGACAGATCTACAAACATATAAATGTGATACATTTTTGCTTAGGCCAGTCCACAGTTGGAGAAATCAGTCCAATTAAGTCAGCAAAAGTGTGAGCACAGTTGGTCCAACAGTTTGAGAACTGCATAGTAAATCATCTCTCAAATGCCAACGCTTTTTCTATATTTGTTTTTCAAGTAGAGGTTGTAGGGAGGAGTCAACTGTAGACAAGAAAATGAGGGCTTCAAAGAATCTGAAGAGGTCTAAGAAGTGACATGCAAACTCAGCAAAGGAGGTGTCTACATTCCATCAAAGTGAGCAGAGGGTCTCAGAACCCTATTAAAGAGGAATGGCTTAGGCCCAGTTCTCATCGAGGTGCTGAACCTGTGTCGGAGCTGCATCTCTTGAGGTCTGGTGGGGGCTCACATAAAATAACAGGAGGTCATCTGACCCAACCCCTACTCAAAGCAGATATCATGCAACAAGATTATTAAGTGGAGGCTGGCTTGGCCAGTTATGAAGAGGGCAGTGCCCACCAACCTCAGTCTGCTCTCAGCCTGTTCCTACCTGCCAGCCTTCTGGTGTATAACTAGCCCAGGGGCTGACTCTGGCTGTCAGCTTCCTCCTCCTTAGTCTCAGTTTTACCCTTGTAGATCTCAGAAAGAGGATGGGGGCAAGCCAAGAAATAGTTGGCCCCATCCATGCATCCATCTTTGCTTTTGGGAATTATTGGCTCTGGCTCCACCTACTGATGGCCTCCTTGCCTTCCACCCTACCGATGGGCACCAGCCACCATTGATACATCCCTGCAGAGTCCACTCCACATAGAAAAACGGAGTCAGAGATCAGGGTTCTCACCTAGCCATTTTCCTTTACATGCAGGAGCTGGGAACTCTCCGCTCACCCTAAAATGTCGGGAGCATTCAATCTCTTAAGCCCTACCAGGATTCTGCAGGGCCCATGCCTGTGGCCCTCCAGATGTTAATGGAAAGGACTCCAACGCCCATCCACCCCAGCCAGCAAGGTCAGTAGTCAATAGGAGTTGTAGTCCAGCAACTTCTGAGAAGACCACAGGTTTCCCACTCCTGGTTTACCACTAGAGAGAGAAGTAGGCCTTGGATTTCACCTAAGCACAACATTCCCTACAGAGCTTCAAATCCTTCCACGCATCGAGGGTGTGGCTGGCAAACGGCAGAGCGCGGCTACCCACACTGGCCCACTGGTCTCTCTCCCGCACGTCCGGATGGCCGCTACTCCAAGATGCCTGGAGAAGTTTCCAGGGCTGGGGAAGCGTCGGGACAAGGGACCGGTCTGTTCTGCTTTTCCGACAGGCAGCTCACAAAGCCTGTCGCCCTGCCCCCCTTCCCATCAATTTCCTAATTAGCGACGCCTTTCTGTGTAGCAAGCCGTTTCATATTAATGTGGCATTATGCCTTGCTGGAGCAAAGAGGCCGGAGAGGCCGCTCCAGCGGCGGGTAAGGCTCCGGGCACGCTTCCTGAGCAGGCGTTCCTCCGGAGCTCATCGCGCAGGCGCGACGCGGAGGAAGCAGGCAAGGCAAGCAAGAGGGGAATTCTGCAGCAGCTCGACAGCTGCCACCCGCGAGGCTGGGGCCGCAGCCCCGGGAGCCTCTTTCCCCTTCCCGTGCGCAGCCATTCACCTTAGATCACTGGGCTGCAGTAAATCCACCCATTCCCCGTGGTCTTCCTGGTGCAGTCGGGCGCCCCAGTGCGCACGGATGTATGCGCCTGTATGGACATGTAAATAAATAAATCCTCCCCTCTGCTTGCTCGAAAGCCCCGATTTGCATCGCGATTGGTAGCGAGTCAACTTTCGCTGCAAATCCGCTCGCGCTCCCGAGTTTTGCGGTCTGTTTTCTTGGCTCGGCAGCCAAAGGCTGCCAAACATACGGCGCTCTGCTTTTACATTAAAATTTCAGCGTGTAGGCAACTATTTACATTCTCGGCTTTACCGACGCCTGTGTATATAAAAACCATCGAACATGCTGTCCGTGGGTGCATTTGTGAAAAATCAGGCATCGATCTGCTGTTATTGCAGAGAGGGCTCACGTCATGGACACACACACACACCACACCTCCCCCCATCTATTGTTTCATAAAGGTCTCTTTCTGATGCCTCTTGGATTTAGAACGCTAGGCTGTGTTTTGTTCGGGGCTTTTCCCGTGGTTGTGTTTTTTAACTGGCTCGTAGCTGCTGCTGTTTCCCCTGGCCTGGCCTATCAAATGATTTCCTGCCACACAGCGCTGTCGCCTTCCGTCCTGCAGCCCGATCGACGACCCGGCTCGGTGGAGCACGCTTGCATGTCTAAGCCAATGCAAACCACGATTTCCGTATGGCCGGTGGGGTTTCCTTGCGAGAAAAGGTGGCCCTGGGATCAGGAGGATGAGTAGGGAAATAAACGGTGCCAAGACCACAAACAAACAAAATCTTCCTCTTCGGTTCCCCTACAATAGGGTTGATTCGGTTTGGTGGTCTTTCAGATAAGAAGAGGAAGCGTATGTCAGCAACAAGGATGAAAGGAGATCCTGGGAGGTGTTCTTCCTTGCGAAAGGTAAAAGCAATACAAAGAGCAAACCAGTTGCTGAAAGGAGCGGCGGCGGAGGAGAGAGACTCACCCTGTGAAATATTCCCTGAGCGGCAGCCTCAGCTAAACAACAGCCTCAACCAAGGCCGCCAAGGTCAAATCCAGCCGGTTAAGAAGGGGGGAGGGGCGGGAGAGATGCAAAGCTGGCTCTCTCGCTCGCTCGCTCGCTGGGGAGGAAGGCATTGCTTCTTCAACGGTGCATGGTTCTGTTTAGGCGGAGAGCAAAACAGAACAACCTCTGCCTGGCGAAAGGTTTTTTCTCGCAACAAATTTAACAGCTGCTGCCTCTTTGGCTGGAAATCTTTCGTGCGCTCTGCTCGCCCGTGCAATTTGGGGCGCATGCTCAAGGCCACTTCATGCGGATTAGCTACCTTTTAAACACCCTGTTTTGCTGAAACAGGACGGCCAAAGAGTGGGTCCTGCACTGCCCTGCACGCGCGCGCACACATGCACACCCACCCTTAGGTGAATACTTAGTATTGAAGTGAGGTTTTTAAACCCAATTAAGCTACATGCTTCGCGCTAATCTACAACGGCGCTTCCTCTCTCCCGTTCAACCCCCCCCCCGCCCCCGTTGCTCAATCGTAGTCAGTAAACCCAGATGAGAATCTCCACTTTATTCGTAGGCTTTCCGTGGTGCGGAGGGTGGGGGAAGGAAATGACTGTTTTAACCCCTCTGGTTGTTAAAAGGAGATAAGGAGTAAGTAATCCCCCTCCAGTGGTTTGCCTATATACATCATTGATGACGGGGAGCAGGAAACCAAGGTTGGTAGTCCCCGGCTGTTTAGCTGGAACTATAAACGCGACACCCTTATAGTGAGTGACATCTGAAGTACATTTGCTGGAGGGGGCAGGCAGTGCTGAAAGAGTCAGTTGGCTTGTAAATTTGGCCAGAAGTCCACAAGCCAGTGAAGAGCCTTTAAAAAAGAAAGTATAGCCGCAAGGAGTGGAGGAGAGACAACTTGGCTTCATTGCTAGCCTGCAGACATTTCCATTTATTTATTTCTTAAGCCATCCCCAGGGAATGCACTGCTGCTGCAATTCAGTGGCACAAGAGTTAAGTCTTCAGACCTTTGCCTCAATGGAGAGAGCCAAAGGCCCAGACCTTTGACCTGCCCTGGGACCCTCAGTTCCTTGGCCCTCAGCCCTTAGTCAAAGAACATGGGGCAGTGAGATGGACCAAGTGACCTCCCCAACTTGAGACCATGGATGGGCTCCTTGCTTTTGAGATGAAGATACTTAAACTACTAACTAAACCAGCTGCTTAGGAAATGCAAGACTCTCTTCTTCCACCCAGCCCATACTGGACAGCAGACCAGCTAGCCAAATGAAAAAAGCTGGTTGCAAACTGATTTGGTGCAGGAGACCTAAAGCTCAGTGGAAAGTTTCCTGAAATACCTAGAAAAGATTGGCCCAAACAGAAATTTCCTGATGATTTTGGAACGTACAGTCCCACTACCAACAGGCACACGCTCCACCTCACGTGACTGATGCGCAACTGTTTCTTTTCGCATTTATATCCGTTTGAGTTTTAAATTGTGAGTTAACATTCAGTAAAAAGTTAATAAAGTCTGCTGAAAGAAGGCGGCTATTTGTTGAGGACCCAGTCATATACAGAGTGTGCTCAGTATTTAAGAACACAATAAGAGTCTGCAGGATCAGGCCAATGGTCCATCTAGCTTAGCATCCTGTTCTCCTAGTGCGTGTGCGAACAGGACAAGAACACAAAGGCACTCTCTCTTCCTGTGGTTTCCAGCAACTGGTATTCAGAAGCGTTACTGACTGACAGGGAGCCTGAAGCACAGCCATGATAGCTAGTAGCTATGGATAGCCTTCTCCTCCATGAATCTGTCCAAATTCGTAGTTCTGTTAACCTGAATGGTGTTAAAGCAACAAATTCAACTAGTCCGAAGTAAGTGGGCTGTGTATGTGCCTTTAACAGCTGTGAAAAATCCCTCCATCTCAACCCGCTTCTGCTCTTCCCTTCTCCCTGCCTGAGTGATCCGTGGTAAGCCCCAAGTGGCTGACGTTGCCATCAACAAACCACTAAACCAAGTGATGTTAACGATCTACAAGTGACTTGGGGCCACTTCTCCCAAGTCTTATTTACTAACTGCACAATGACATGGGCGACAAGCAGATTTTGAAGGTCTGGCCACTCCAGACCTTCCTTGGGAATAAGGCCCACGGAGCTTCAAGGGCTCAATCACCGCAGCCACTCCAAAGGGATGTGCTTCATATAGGGCTGTAACGGTGGTCGTCAGCGTCAGCACTGTTAGACACATTCCCATCAGACAGGCCGGTTTAAGTGATTTCAAGAGCCCTCTTTCCCCCGGCAGAGCCCATTGTCTGCACAGCGAGGCCTATTTCCGAGACAGTGGCTTGAAGAACTCGGCCTCTGATTCTGCAAAGCCTTCCCTTAGCCCCGTTGGGCTGCAGTTTCTTTGTCGTGCACTCTAAAGAATGGCTCTTCTCTTGCCAGGGTCCCACAGAAGGGAGCTGTATGGGCTGAATGTAAGCATTGTTCGTGACGCTTCTGTGTGGGAGAATACAACAACCTCTCTATTTTAAAGAGCCAAGAGGGGAGAAACGGCTGGTGCAAGGGGGCTTCTTCTTCGAAGCGTAGCTCTAGGAGCAGAGAGGGGGGACAGGGATGCCGTGGGGGCGGGGCTGCTCTCCGCCTAATCAGCGGTCACAAAATAGCAGGCTTCCTGCCCGCAGCAAAAGGCCAGTCGGGAATGCAAGGAGGGGCTGGGAGAATGCAGGCAAAGAGACCCTGAAAGCTTTAGTTAAGGAGACGCAGCATAAATGAAGCTGGGACTGTCATCTAGCAGCACCAGCTCCCAGAACAAATACAGACACACGGGAGGCTGTGGACCCAGGATATCCTGTGCTCAGAATATATGATCTACACACGGGGGAAAGAAGGAGGAAGACCACTTGTGTACTGTCTTCCTGCCCTCCCAGCTTTGTATCAGGGACTTTCTAACGTCATATGAAGTCAAACACGTCAAGCACTTGCTTTTTATTATTATCCTCTTCATCACCATAACTTATTTATGTATCTATTTTAGTATCTCAAAAGAGGTACTTATCTTGAGATTTTCATATTATGAAAATATATTACCTTTTAATTAATTACTCGATGAAAAGGCATATAAAATTACTGAGCCAACTGACATTCCGAACTTTAACTCTCTACTTTCTTGCAACTTTTAACCTTTTCACACCAAATCACTCAATTTCTTCCTCTTCCTCTCTTGCTCAGGTTGCAACACTGACTGTGTTTATTTGGAATTTCCTTCTGAGTTTTGTCTTTGTTTTAAGCCAGGCATGGCCAAACTTGGCCCTCCAGCTGTTTTGGGACTGCAACTCCCATCATCCCTAGCTAAGAGGACCAATAGTAAGGATGATGGGAATTGTAGTCCCAAAACAGCTGGAGGGCCAAGTTTGGCTATGCCTGGTTTTAAGCCCTATCCAGTTAAGCCTGCCTGGAGTGTTTCAACCCAGCTGTGGTTTCAAGCAAATGCTGCTATTTTAATGGACATCACTTAAGAGATCCTCTAAAGTAGAGGTTTTCAACCTTTTTGAGTCCATGGCTCCCTTAACCAACTACCGTATGTTCTTTCTGTGGCACCCCTGTGGGGCTCAGGAGCCCAGTTATGTCACCCCTTGCCTGCAGAGCTGGCAGCCTCTCACCCTTTTTCAAACACCCTCTCTTGTGCAGTGTTCGTTCCCTCAGCCTCCTCTCCCCTCTCCTTGGGAGTCCTCTGGTCTCTGAGCTGCCCTCCCTGCCCAAAGAGAGGTGTCTCCTCACACTGCCCCAAAGGGGCCTGGGACTTGTCTGTCCATTCTCAACAGCAAGGGCTGGTGGACTGGCTGGCTGGGCTCCCTCACCCTCTTGCTTGCTTGCTTGCTTACTATGAGGCTGCATCAACTCCTGGCAACCAGCACCCCCTGGCCAGCCCCAGAGGCACAATTTGCCTGCAGTTTGCAGCCAGGGCTGCTGCAACAAACAGCTATGCAAGAGATGCAAGAGGGCATCAGAGGAGGGAGGAAGGAAAGAGAGACAGAGGCCAGTGTTGCCCACAGCATGCCTGACCATCATTCAAGGCACCCCAGATTGCCATGGCACACTGGTTGAAAACCACTGCTCTAAAGGAATTGTGACTCGGTTCTGAGTGGAGACTGAATTAGCAGTTTGGGGATGGAGCAGCAGACATGCTTCCAGTCACAGTCTTACCCTCTGAACCTTATAGGGTTGTCATATGTCCTCTTTTTCCAGGACACATCCTCTTTTTCATGGGTATGCCGAATGAGAGCCATCATGGCGATCTATAATTAAAAGTAGAAGTTGGCAAATGTGCCCTCTTTTTTGCTCTTGTGCTCTTCAAAATATGGCAACAGCATTGCTGTTGTAAGGAAGAATTCCCACAAAGAGCATATGAGGTTCCTGGTCTGTAGCACTTCAGCCTGCATGTGAAAGATCTCATGGCTGAATGACTCTCCCACCACCCAATGAAATGAAACTAGTTTATGATGGAAGTTAGGCTACAACTCATTTCTCTAATGTCTACTTTTCTGTCTCCAGGAGTTTTTGATAGTGATGACCATTTAGTGAGGGGATTCCCCCACTGCATTAATACAGACTGTAGGAAGAGTGTAATCACCTAACCTCACCTGCTACTTTGTGAACTAGACCTCCAGTCTCCTTAACTTCCATAGGCCTTAGATTTGCTACCTTCATTAGTTTTCAGACTAAGCGTTCTATGCAATTTGTTGGTGGATCTGCATCAAAGTTTTTTCTCTTTTATACTCTCTGTTGTGGGCTTAGATCCCTACACTCATTTCCTCAGAAATTCATTTTTTAAAAAAAAGTGTTTCTGATGTGAAGCAATGCCATCTTGCTCCAGGGGCCCTATGGAGGGAAAGGTGATTTCAGATGAGGGCTTAATGTTGTGAACAGGCCATTCAGATGTAGCAAATAGGTCCTTAACAAGAGGGGAAGGGGGGGCAGCAGAGTGGTGGAGCATCTGCTTTGCAAATTGAAGGTCCTAGGTTCAATCTTTGGCATATCCAGGTAGGGCTAGGAATGTCTCCTGCCTGAAGCCATAGAGAGCCACTGCCAGCCAGTGTAGACAGTTCATGGAACAATGGTCTTGTAGCTTCCTATATTCCCACAGGAATGGTCAGTGTGGTGTGGCAATGCCCTGCCATCCTCCTCAATGGGTGTTGCTGCTGCCTACAGGGATGGAGCAGAGCTGAGCAATAGTGAGGCTGTGGTTAGGTGAGTGCACCAGGTTGGCCGTGCCAGGTTGGCTGTGCCAGTTTCTCTTGTGCAGCCACAGCTGCAGCCTTGCCTAACCCTCTTGATATATAAGCATGGCGCCACCCACACCAGCCACTTCTCCTGTTATTTTAACTCCAGTCTCATCCACGTCATACATTCAAAGGACATTTAAAGCACCCTGGTTTTCTGCAAAGACTCCTGGGAATTGTAGTTTAAGGGTGCTGGCAAGTATAATGGTGTGAGAGATAAATCACAGTTTCCAGGGCTGTTTGGGGAAAGCCATGTGCTGGATGTGACCTCACTAGGTTTTTTTCTTGGACAGGGTAAATCCGGATTAAATGGGGAAAGATACAGGCGGTGCCAACGACTATATATCGACACTGTCAGGAAACTTGTTTGTACAGCAGCACATAAACACCTTAAATCCATATTCTGTCCTGAAACTGAGTTTCTCGGCGCGGTGACTTGAAAATAAGAGTCGGGTTCATTTCAGTAGGACTGACTTCCAAATCGTGGTGCTTCAGGTATGGGCTCTTTTATGTCAAAGTAAATTCCAAATAAGTTAGACTTTTATTTGGAGGTTGCGGGAGATGGCATGTCAGCCTTTGCTGCGGGTCCGGGTCCTGCGGGATTTGGGGAAGGCATTCACAGCCCCTGGAGATCTCCGCGCCCCCCCTTCCATCCCGCCGGGAAATCTCTCTTTTGGCAAACAAGACCCTGGGCGAGCTTTCCCCTCCCCCAGCGCAGGCGGCGGGGAAGCACTAAGAGCCTCCGGTCTCCTCCCACCCTCTCCCTCGGAGGGGCCGACGCACAAAGGGCCGCTTGAAGGCAGGATCCAGAGCCGATTAGCTCTGGGGGCAGCCACGTCAAGGCCCCATTGGCGCGTCGCGCCTCCGGGGAAGGCCGCGCTCGAGGAGGGCTGTCCCCGGCCTCTGCTCGCGGTCGAGGTGCTCTGCATGTGCGCGACGCCCCCGAGGCTGCAGTTCGGCCTCGGCCTCTTCTGATCTGCAGCCTCCTTCCTTCCCTTCCTCCGGCAGATCGTGGCGCAGCGAAAGGAAACACGCTGCTCCCTCTGTGCAAAATGCGGACCATGTGTGCGCGAACCGTTGGCTAGGAGGCCAAGGGTGGGGTGGGGGTGGGGAGGAAGACAGCTCCGACCCACACAGCCCAGTGAAGCCGAGGTCCCTGGGAAACTGGAGGGACTTTTACTGATGCCCCGTCGTCTGTAGAGTAGGGAACCACACTTAGATTCCCGTTGGAATCAGACGCATTTCCTCGCCTCGTTTGTGTCTCTGGGCGCAGCATCCAGCCGGTTCGGCTTCGGTCCAAGGACATCAAGCGAGGCGGGTAGGGCAGTGTGTCTGTGTGTGTGTGTGTGTGTCCTAAATTAGGAGGGCACGGCTTTTCTTAGCCCTATTGAAACCACCGTGAAGCTTCCACACTCAGGACAAACCCACAGTTAGAAACCCTCTGCAAAAGAGCCCACATTGGCAAAGATTTCCTCCGTAAGAATATTAAATCGGCATTTAGTGCCCTCTTGGAAAAAAATGAATAAATGGGAAAACCCTGGGCCTCAAGGGTAAGGTTGCAGTGCTAGTCAAGATCAGACTACACGTCTCATTTGACAGTCCCAGATTAAGGATCCTCGCCAAAAGGATTCTGAAGGTTTTTGGTTGTTGTTTTTTGCAGGGGGTCTATTAGACCGTTAATCAATTTATGTAGTATTGTGCATACTGTGATTTGCGATCCACAAATCACTTAGGTCGAAATAACAGACATGTTCTGATTTGCCTTTCACACTTAAACGTATATTTGGAGAAGCTCCATGTTTCTCACAGAACTAACTCCCAAATACTGTGTTTAGGATTGGGATATGTTCAGACTCTATCCTGAGCACTCTGACTTGGAAGCAAGTCCCACAGAAAGAGATCCAAGTCAAGGATATGCTATGTAAAAGCCCAATTCTTACTACGATCTTTAGGCCCCCTTGCTGCTTGGACGTTCTTCTCCATTGAACTCAATAGGATTTACAAGTGTTGACGATCCGAGCACTCTAAAAAAATGGCAGACAATACTGATTAAATCCAAGGTTTTGCATTTAGCTACACCATGGACCAGGCAGGAGGTGACCATTTTACAGCCCAGTGCTCGGATTTTACTCGCTTGCGGGGTTCCTTTCTCCTCTTTTATCACGGGCTAATTCTTGTTTTGTTTTTGGAACCGAGAGGAAATGCCTCTTAGACAGACGGCCTCCTCCGGCTCCCTTCCTTCTTGGGTTAGATGGAAAAGGTGGGGGAGGTCTGCAGCTGACAAATATTATCCCTCCTTGCCATCGATCGGAGAGTGTACAGATGTGAGATCTTGAGGCCGGCTGCAAAGCGGCTGCTCCGCCGTTGTCTCCTCGCTCTCTCGCTCTCCCCCTCAGAGGCTTCGGCTTGTCCTCCTCCCCTCCCTCCCTCCCTCCCTCCTTGCCCTCCCTCCCTCCCGCCTTCCCTCCATCCATCCCCGCTTTGTTCTCCTCCCCTTTCCCTCTCTTTAAATAGATTTCAAGGCGCTGCCCGCCCGAGAGCAGCTGTTGAGCTCTCCAGAGGGAAAGCGAGCGCTCGCTTCCCTGTCAATAGCCTCCCCGCTTCTCCGATTTCCAAACAGAAAACAATCCTCGGCGAGCTGAACCTGCGGGGAGGAGTTAACCCCAGAAAGCTGGGGAGGCCGCCTGCCCGACCAGCCATCCCTCTCTGGAGCCAGCAGAGATCTCTAAGAGATCTCTTCCCCCTCCCCAGCTCCTCAAGCCCCTTCCTTTGCATCAGCCCGCAACTCCAGCCTCGCCGCCTAGCCTGACTTCTCTCCAAAGCAGCCGAAGAAAGGCAGCGGGTGAATGGGCTGGTGGTACTCAGCAGCCCAAGGGTTAATCTGCCCGGGTGGGCTCCGGCTGCTTCTGACAGCCTCCCTCCCTCCCTGCGTCTCCAGCGGCCACTAACCTTGCTCAGTGGCTCAGGGAACGATCCACCAGGCACGACTCTTGCCACCGCCATTCATTTCAGGGGGCTTTGCAGGGCGAACTCCCATGGAAATGAATGGCGCTTGCGCAGTAGGGTCGATCTCTCTCTCTCTCTCTCTCTCTCTCTCTCTCTCTCTCTCTCTCTCTCACACACACACACACACACACACACACACACAGAGTTGAAGTCCAGAGAACGTGTACTTGCAAGTTCAGCGCCGCTGGTTTTGATAGGACTGTATTCCAATAGCACCAGATCGGGACCAGAAACAGTGCCCCGCCCCGATTGCGCCTTTCTGAGTTCCGCGCGAAGTTGGAGAAACGAGTCCCACTGGTGGCCGAAATGCTCACATTTAGCGCATACCATGCGCTTAGGGTTCAGAGCGATTCTCATGCCTCAGGGATAAGGAACCCGCCACCCTTCGGGGGCTGCTGAGCTACAGCTCCCAGGACCCCTGACCATTGTTTGGGACTGATGTGAGCCGGAGTCCCATCAAGGTCTGGAGGGCCGCAGGTCCCCCACCATTCACATGACCTTACAACAACCCTGCAAGACAGGCCACTGCTGTGATCACCCCCAAACTGCACAGAAAGTACTGAGGACGATGGGGAGGGGGTTGCCTAAGGCCACCGGCCGCTGGCACAAGAACCCTTCTTTCTCTGCCTCCACTTAACTAGGCGACTTTCGTAGGCTGCCTGAGCTGGGTGTTTGAGGTCCGGCCGAAGCACAAGGCGCTGCCGCCTGCTAGGAAACTGGGCGTCCTCGTGAGGGGCATGGAGGGGGGGACCTTGCCCGTAAAAGCTCAGGTCACAGTAAACATTCCCTCCCTTTGTTTGTTTGCTTATGTGCCAGAGGATTTCTATTTTTTGCTCTTTTGCTACGCCCTTGTAATTAGAAATGTGTCATTTAAACGCGCTAAGCCCTTGAGCGCCAAGCTTCAATCATCCACAACCTTTTTTCGTGCGGGAGGGGGGGAGGGAGTATTCCAAGCCGGTCCCATTGTTCAGTGGGGCTGCCCGTGAGGTGGTTGCGGTTTGTGGGCTGACGCTCGACGAGCACGTTGCCCCATTCCAGCGATGCTAGCAGGCCTGACAGACAGGCTTCCTTCCAGACACGGGACCCGGACGAACCGGTTTGGGGAAGGGCGGCCTTGGGAAAGCGGCACGGGCTTCCCTTTCCAGTGGCTAGGGCCCTGTTCCGTGGGTGAGGCACTCAACTGCGCCTGTTCCCGGGCCGCGGCTGGCGGAAGCCAAGGTTAGCCAAGGCGTTCGTGCTTCGGCATTACGAAACCCAGCGCTGCAGGGGGCGAGTCAGACAGCCGGGCAGCGTGCGGGCTTCAGGCCAGGGCCAAGACCGTGTGATGTACGTGTGGAGCCCTTTCTCCTCCCCGCTCCCCCACGAAGACTCCCCGATTTGAGCTGAGTCAACATTCCGCGTGTTCCCTTTCGGAGCTGCGGAGCACGCGGCGGGCAGCGGACGGATTAAGCGCGATGAAAGCCTCTCTCTTCGCCCCACGGCGCTTTTAAAGCCTTTTCCCCCCTTGTGGGGCGCATCGCGACGCGAGCCTCCGGCGGCGCCTTCGCGGGAGCTGCCAGGGGCGAAAACGTGGGGGGCTGCTGGTGGGCGGAAGGCAAGTGTCACCCGTCGAGATGTTCTGACAGATGCTCAGTGCTATGCCCTCCGCGCGCTGGCTGGCTGGCTGGGGAGGGAAGGAAGGCAGGCAGGCAGGCAGGCAGGCAGGAAGGAGAAAGCTAAGGGCAGATTAGCGAGCGAGCCGCTCCTTCCCTCCCTCCCTCCTTGGGTGTGCACGGGCAGGCGCCGCTAGTAGAAGCCGTCCATCAGCAACCAGTCCAACCTGCCAGTGATAATGTGCGATCAACACCAAATCACCCCCGCCAGGCACGATCCATCATCCCCTGCAATGCGAGGGGGGCTCGAAGCGGAGGCGTCTGCACAGATTGGGGGGAGGGGTGGCGCGGGGGGGGGGAGGAGGTAAGGAAGGAGGAGCGGAAGGCTGCAGCAGCAACGACGAGCACCGGCAGGGTGGTTGCAGCCGGGCTCATCGGCTGCCTGCCTTGGCTGAGATACCGAGCTGCGATGTGCTCCTGGGGCCGCAGCCAACACTCCGGCCGTCCCGCCTTCTGCTGCGGTCTCCCCAGGGAGAGTCCCCAACCTCCCCCGCCCCGCCTCGTTAGGAATAAAGAGGACATTGACTAAGAAGCCAGGATGCGCTCGCGCTGGCTCAAGAAAGACACCCTCCCCCAGCCGCCAGATAGGTTTATTCGGAAGTCAGTCCCGCTGTGTAGAAAGGGGATTGCTCCCAGGTAAGCGCGCACACGGCGGCAGCATCTTTATCCCTGCAAGGATTGGGGCTGCCCCGGTGCTAAAGCCCGGAGTGACACGGCGGCACTTTCTGGTTAAAAAATAAAAAGGTAGCGAGGCTGGCGCTGCACTAAAGGGGCGAAGCGGCTCCTCCACAGTTTCCCCGCCGCTACTTGTGAAATCCACAAGCCCTAAAAGCCTCCTCGAGCTCCCTGCTCCGAGGTGACTGCTCCCTCCACCCGCTAACAAGCGCCTCAAGTGCTTTTGCGCGATGCGCTCTACAAACGCCGGCTAATCCCCCTGCGAAGCTAGGCCGGATGGATCGAGGCTGCCACCTTCGGCGCGCTCTGAAACCTCGGGAGTGTCGCGGCTGTTGTCTGCTAGAGCAGCGCCGCGAGGCTGGAGGAGGTGGGGGTGCGGAGAAAAGGAGGAGGTGGGGGTGGGGAAGTAAGGAAGCGACTGGGAACCCGGCCAAGCGCCACCCGCTGCGCGTCTCCGGGCCCGGCTTCGCCCGGGCTGCTCTCCGCAGCCGGCGTTTCCTTCTCCGCGGAGATCGGGGTCCGCTTAGGGGAGGCGAGGGCAGGCTCGGCTGCGCCACCTTGGCGCTTGTGTGCCTCGGGGGTGGGAGGAGGCGGGCTGCCGGAGCGGGAGCGAAACCACAGCGCACCTGGACTTGGCTCGGCTCTGGAGGAGGAGGAGGCACATCGCGAAGCCGCCGCCGCCACCGCCTCCACCACTGCCGGCTCCTCCTCCTCCTCCTCGGAGGCGCCGTAGTACCTCTGGCTGCGGTGGCAGGAGGAGCGCAGAGCTCGCTCGCCTTGTCTCTCGCTCCCGATCGGGCGCTCCTTGGCGCTGTCACCCTCTTGACCCAGATAAGAGCGAGGCAAAGCCACACGGCTCTCTCGCTTCGGCTCCCCTGCTGTTGTTACACCTCCTCACACCCCTTCCTTCCTTCCTTCCTTCTTTCCCTTCCACCAGTCTCAGCCGCCAGCCCGCCTCTAGGGCGAGCTCCTCCGGCTTCCTTCCTCTGCAAGAGCTCGGCCTTCTCCCCTCCCTCCCTGCGCTGGGGGCCGCGGGCTGGCTCCTCCGACTCCCCCGGGGGGGGGCTCCCTGAGCAGGCGAGACAGCGGGATCAGGGCCGGAGAGGTGAAGGATCCCCGGGTGCACGCATCTGAGTTTGGCCCCTTCCTGGAATCCGCGACAAGAGACTTAGAGGGTGACAACTCTACACACCCTCAGAGGCACTCTTTATCATCTGTTGTTGTTGTTTTTATTTGACCTATTACGAGTCTTGTTTCACGCAGCCACGTCTCCCATTCCCCTCTTGAGGTGGGGAAAAAGAGGGTGAAGAAGAAAGGAAGGCAGGACTGGTGAGATCGTGGCTGCATTAAATCTCCACTCCCACCCCGCACCCACACAGCCACTGCCCTATCTTGCCCTTCCGACAGAACTGTCTGCGAAAATGCGCTCAGGCTTTGTCTCAGTGCCCTTTCTCATTTGCTCCTTATCTTGCACGTTTTCCGATTCAATATTCTTGATTTAGAGACTGTTCCAGTCCGGGACATTGAAAACAGATCCTTCTATTTTATTCTCAATCCAGTTAATGCCTCCCGTACTTAAGAAACAGCCTGTCGTTTCTCTCCCCGCTCCTGCGACTCCTTCCCTCCCCATTTTATTTACTTTTGATAAGGGAGGGGGGAGTGAACTGCAGACTAACAATTGGTCCCCGTCCCCCACTCATTCTTCCGTCTCCCAGGGAGTCCTAAGTTACCTTCGGATCCTGTTGTTGCCTGCTAAAGCCGCACGACCCAAGATAACCCCACTCCAGGACCGTTTGCAGAGGATGTCTAGGGTAATCGCTGTACATATTTTATGATGCGAGATAAAAGGGACCTCGACAGGGATAATACTTCTTACTAGTGAGCGCAGGGAAAGGTGGCGACGGAGCAAAGGAGGCGACGCCCACTTTGCCTCTTGCTAAAGAGCAGATTAGTGTGGTGTGTAGCCCCTCGTATATTTCAATCTGACTGGGGCTGGGGTGGGTGGAGAGAGAGAGAGAGAGAGAGAGAGAGAGAGAGAGAGAGGTGGAAGGAACTAAATGCATAAAAGCGCAGCATAACTCACGCTGTCCCTCTCCCCGGAAGCGCGCTCTTCGCACTGCTCTTCACGCGATGCGTCACGTAACTGAAAGCCTTAAATCCCAGCTTGTCCGAGTAATTGGGCTGTCGATGGGGCAGGCTGCTAATCCCACGTGCATCGCGTTCAGAGCCAGGATCTTCTCCCCAATGATGACTACGGAATGTCCACTGGGTGGGGTGGGGGGCAAAAACTAAGAACGTTTAAGTCCTCTATGGATTGGGGCACACCTGGGAAACAAACATTGTATTCATTTTTAAGAGACTAGGGTCTGGTTCAAATAAACCAGTTTGTACATCACTCCACGGTTAATCTAGCCTACGTGCTGAAAGGTATTGCGATTTGGTTTTTTGTTCAATTTACCATATTTATATAAGCCACCCTGTAGCTTTTTCCTCTGAGTGGCTCACATGATACGAAAGTGGTATTTGAATGGCTATGGTTCATTCCACAGAGGCAAATCCTCATTTTGCCTTACTGTCATCAAGCAATGAACATGCTTGTGTGAACTTATTCTTACTTTCATGTAACATGATTAGAATCAGAGAGCCAGTATTCCTAATTAACAGCACGATTTCTTTCCCCAAACCTATTTGGATAATGGCTGTTGTATAATTTAAGTGAAAATTAGACTTAATTTTGAATCAGGGCTCAACCTGGGAATGCTTTCAAGCACCAAGGTTCACAGCAACGTACATACACACAAGTTCCCACCAGCCAGCCTCTGCAGACTTCACCTCTAAACTTGTGCAGAATGCATTTAACCAAAACCACTCCAGGATCAAAGGTCGTGTGTGTGTGTAATATCCTTGGCATTCTTCATTTTATGACAGAGATTTGAGAGAAAGTGCACACATCAGCATCTTAGCATGGTTGATGATGTTCCTGGCTTAAGGAGGACCAAAGTTATATTAGAAAACATGCTGAAGATGGAAGTTCACAAGGTGCTCACAAGCTTCTTCAAGAAATCACTCAGAGGCGTTAGTGCAAGTATTGGCTCTGCCCTTGGCACACACAGAGATCAGGGAATTTGCATGATTAATGATCAAATTCTGGAATGTAACAGACAGTGACATCCTTCCATTGGGTTGAGAACCAAAGTACTGAGTTTAACCTGGCATCCTTCTGGCAGCGGCAGTCCTGCTCACAAGCAATGCGTTCCATGGTTCCTACAACTTTGCTTTAACTTAGTTGTGGCTCGGGCTCAGACATGTTGGCAAAGACTACCATGTATTTTGTTCCTACGGTATATCCACAAGCAAACTATAAATTAGAAATAAAAGTAACAGTTGGCAGAAATAAATATAGTCAAAACCAGATGGATCTTTCTATTGCACCTACTATTTCCAGATGCCTAAACTGGTTAGGAAGCTGCACTTCCTGTTTAGAAATGACCAAAGGCACAATGTCTGGCCTGTCTCTACCACTCTCTCTCCCCTTATCTGTTTTGTCTCATGCACTGGGCTTGGTTCCCCTCTGTTTGCTTTGTGATGCTGTCCAATTTTGCTTTTTCCCCTCCATGGATCACGCCTCTAAGGCAGCATGAGGGCTCACATACAGTATGCTTCCCATCAGCAACACACAATACAACCATACAAAAGACACTGCTGAAACGGGATCACATGAGCAAGGAAGTGGCCTAGTGTTTGGAGCCAACACAGAACTGAATCACTTCTTATCTTTGGATCTCTGCTACTACAGTGTCTTGGTCAAGAAAAAACCTTGCCAGCAAACCGTAAACTCTGTGTTCCTGCTAATGGCAATACATGTACCACAGAGTAAAGGTAAAGGTACCCCTGCCCGTTCGGGCCAGTCTTCACAGACTCTAGGGTTGTGCGCTCATCTCACTCTATAGGCCGGGAGCCAGCGCTGTCCACAGACACTTCCGGGTCACGTGGCCAGCGTGACAAGCTGCATCTGGCGAGCCAGCGCAGCACACGGAACGCCGTTTACCTTCCCGCTAGTAAGCGGTCCCTATTTATCTACTTGCACCCGGAGGTGCTTTTGAACTGCTAGGTTGGCAGGCGCTGGGACCGAACGACAGGAGCGCACCCTGCCGCGGGGATTCGAACCGCTGACCATGTGATCGGCAAGTCCTAGGCGCTGAGGTTTTACCCACAGCGCCACCCGTGTCCCTGTACCACAGAGTAGGCATGCCCAAAATTGTGGCCTTTAGATAGTTACGTTTCATTTCATTTGTTATCACATTTTAAAACATCAGTCTACAACATCCAGCATTGCCCTTAGACCAGGGCAACCTCTCAGACCAAATGGGCTGCAAGAGTACTTCAACACAGATCCTGCAGGCTGCAACCTGACATGTTGTTCAGGGCGTGGGAAGCAAGGCTAAAATTGGATGCCCCCTCAGCCCTCATGCTGCCTGCCCAAAGCCAGATGAGTGAGGCACCAGGCTTTAGGAAGGAGTGTGAAGCTCTGACAGGGTCCTAGAGCCCTTACACCTTCTTCCCAAAGCTGGGAACTAGGCTTTGTGAAGGAGGCAGGAGGACTCTGAGTATAGGACACTGTCAGGGCTCTCATACGTCCTTCTCAAAGCCCAGCACCTCACTTACCTGGCTTTAGGAAGGCAGCAAAAGGGCTGGGGGGGCATCAAATGTTACCAAGGGCCACCGAAAAAACCATTGACCACCCTGCCCTAGATTATAATTTCATGTCCTTTTTACCCCTAACTCATAACATATTTATTAAACTACCCCATGTTTCGTGTTGCAACTGACTTTGTGCCTTTGCTTTTCTGATTTTACTTGAATACAGGGGCTTGGCATGTGGGGTGATGTTGGGGCAGACACATTTTTCTAGGGGGCATTGGCAGAGTGGTATCAGGAGGACGCAACAGCCATGTGCCCTTTGATCCCAGCCTCGCAAAGTGGATCGGGGCTGACGTCACGTCAGCAGCAGGGGCTGGACTGATGTGCACTTGCATGCCTGCCCCAGGCACCATGAAGACATGCTCTGCTGCTGCTGCTTTGACATCCATTGCTGCCTGAACCCATCTATTCCTCTTTTAGAACCTGTCTTTCCTTTCATTCACTGTGCGGTTTACTTTGGATCATTTGAAGTTTCTGGGCACATCAATTGTCTGTGATTCTTCAAATCCCTCCCCTCCCCAGTATAGTTTGCTATTGTGCTCTCCGTGTCATTTCTTTCCCACTTAGCTGTTTCATGTCATGTCCAAGTTTTTTTTTAATAGTTGTCATCTGGCAGAGAGTAAAATGAGATGGTTCCATGTGGGAATGATTTTATTGGGAAGTACTTATTTCGTCTTTAGATATTTCCAGAAAGGCAAATTTCTATCCATATCAATTTATGCAGAAAATAATTAGCATCCACAAAAACCTGAGATGCAGTTCATAGGTTCTCATACACTTTGCAAGACACAGTGAAGCTCTTGATAAGATATTGATTTCTGAGTCCACTATTTTCAAAATTTGTCTTCCATTTTCAGCTAGTGACATCTTTGAGCTTCTAATAGTTTTGGCTATGGCTCAAAAAGGTTCCATAGTTATAAGACAATTGGAGGGTCTGAAATGATTCAGCACTGTACTAGGCTATCTTAGATATGCTTTGAACTATCAGCTATTACTAGGGTGAAAAATAAGCCCTGAATGTCAAGTGGAATCTTGGGCAGATTAGCAATGTATAGAAAAGCAAGACCCTCACCCACATATTGATATGCATTTATTTGTAATGTTGGCCCTTAAGATATAATTGCAGCACAAAACAACTAGGACAATAAGCAGTGGTATAGTGGACAATAAGCGGTGGTATAGTGGACAATAAGCGGTGGTATATATAGGAGAAGGGGACGACAGAGGACGAGATGGCTGGATAGTGTTTGCGAAGCTATAAACATGAGCCTCACCAAACTGCGGGAGGCAGTGGAAGACAGGAGCGCCTGGCGTGCTCTGGTCCATGGGGTCACAAAGAGTCGGGCACGACAACAACAACAACATAGTGGAGCAGGGATGGGCAGGAAGGAAATGGAACCACTTATTTCACAGCAAGGACAATGCTATCATCTCCCAAGCACTATTTGCCAAATCTTCTGCTTGCCAAATGAATAAGCTTTATTTCAGAAAGTAACCCATCAGAGGAAATGTTATATTAACATGCATTGCTAAGGGTTGACTGCCACTTTTATGTTGGGGGGGGGGACCAGAGTCCCTTTATAGAGTGGCTGGGGAAACGTACGTGTGTGTGTGTGTGTGTGTGTGTGTGTGTGTGTGTGTGTGTATTACTATTGTGACCAACCAAAATGTTTCACTATTTTGCTATCAATAAAGCTTCTTCAGACTGGATGTCAAGCAATGCAGGAGGCAGAGTAAGAAAAAAATGGTTTGGTGTCGAACTAGTAATGTCTGTATTGGTCAAAACTTAATATTTGTTGCATGGAACATGGTGGCTGCAGAGCAAGGTTATGAGGGTTGTAATGGAAAGTACCCACACTTCAAATTTTACCTCTGCACCCCTGGCTATAAGTGACCAGGGAACATTACAAATGACATAACTGTAACAGCCATTGATGTCCCCTGGGGTTCCCATTCATCCCCACATACTTACAAAACATACTGGGCAGAATCCAGACAAAGTTAGGCATTTAAAGTTCAAATTATTTCAGTGGAAAAGTGTGCACGGCTCTCTCCCATTGAAATCAATGAGACTTAAATGGGCTTAACATTGGCTCGGGCTGTATTGTCCTGAGCTCTATAGCAGCTTGAATAATAAAGTCTTTCTTATCTGATAAACTCTCCTGATTGTCCAGTTAAGCAAGATAGCCTGCATATGAAAAGCCATTGTTTAAACCCACACCCTGAATGGGCCCAGATGGCTAGTTGGCCTTGGCAGAAAAGGAGCTGGAATGAACTAGCTTAGGAGGGGGTCCAACAAGGGGATTTCTCAGGAGGAATTTGCAAGAGAAAAAGGAAATACTCACTTTGAGAACTCCAGAGCAGAGGGCTTGTGAAGGAGAGAGAAAGAGAAATGCGGAAGTTCTACAGAAACCTCCTTTATTTTGTTTTTCCTGTAACAGGCATTGTTTCATGAAAACAGCACTCTAGCTCGCACATTCAGCCCCCATATTTGCCAGATGCTCAAAAGTAACTACTATCTTTTTAGTCTATCAAGCACGGTCTAGAACTGCATTTATGAATCTTCTTAATGGCACGCAGGTTTGATACAGGTGGTTTCAAGGAGCTCCCCAACCCTTTCCAATCCAGGGGACAAACAGACCCAGACCTGCTTAGCTTCAGCATGGTGGTGGCCTTAAGGGCCTTCAGACCACAGCTTAGAACTGCTGCTCCAGCTCCTCACCACCACCTTTTCTTATCCAGTTCTTATTAGTGCTGCCCTCAATTTACGCAATTTACTCTTTCTAGCTAAGCAAAACACTTCTGAAGCCATTAGCCGGGACTTGTGAAGCAGCTGACTTTGGAGACTTGTGACACTATAGAGTCGATGGTCTTTTTTCAAATTGTTTTTAAATGCACCTTTAAGAGAGGCAAACACTCTCCTGCATCCCAGAGAACAGAGGAGTGTGACAGAAACCCTTTAAAGTTCTGTGAGTGTTTACTTGGAAGCAACTGTAAGGTAAAGGTAAAGGGACCCCTGACTGTTAGGTCCAGTCGTGGCCGACTCTGGGGTTGCGGCGCTCATCTCGCTTTATCGCCAAGGGAGCCGGTGTACAGCTTCCGGGTCATGTGGCCAGCATGACTAAGCCGCTTCTGGTGAACCAGAGCAGCGCACGGAAACACCGTTTACCTTCCTGCCGGAGCGGTACCTATTCATCCACTTGCACTTTGACGTGCTTCCGAACTGCTAGGTTGGCAGGAGCAGGGACTGAGCAATGGGAGCTCACCCCGTCACAAGGATTCGAACCGCCGACCTTCTGATCGGCAAGTCCTAGGCTCTGTGGTTTAACCCACAGCACCACCCAACTGTACTATAGGCTAATTTCTACACCCACCCAGTCCTTTCTAACCTCCATCCAGACAAGCAAAAGGCATTACAGTTCAAGGTCACATCTAGCTATGCCAAAAGGCAGGGTGCAAAGTGAGGGATGTGGCCTAAGGAGAGTTATGAGCAGGGGTGCCAACTTGAATAAAATATTGGGGGCCCAGGTAAGCCCTGCCCCACATAATCAATCACAAGGTGTGGTGCACCCACACCATTTTAATGGCAATGCCAATTAACGGGGGGGGGGAGGCAGCCCCCTCAAATATTTTATTGAGGGAGGGCTGAAAAGACCTCACCCCCTAGGAGTTGGCTCCTAGAGTGAACAGAGAGGCCTTGGGGGCTGCATTTGGCTCCTGGGCCTGAGGCTCCCCACTCTGGATTATTTAGTTATTGCATTTATATCCCACCTTTTCCTCCAAGAAGCTCCTGGTAGCTTACGTGACTCTTCCCCACCTCACTTTTTTAATCCCCATGTGAACTCTAGACTCATCAAATATTCATATAATTTTAGAATTGGAAGGGACCCCGTAAGTCATCTAGTCCAACCCCCTGCAATGCCAGAATATGCAGCTGTCCCATATGGTAGGTTAGGCTGAGAGGCAGTGACCAGTCCAATATCACCCAGTGAGCTTCATGGTGAAGTGGGGATCTGAACTCAGTTCTCTCAGGTCCTAGTCTGACATGTTAACCAATGCACTGGCAATTGAGGTATCATAAGGTTGCATAATAACTACATAAGTAGTTAGGCACATATTATGTCATTTTTGCATCAAGCACCGTCAGATTGAGCTAGATATGCATTTTTAGTTACTGCTAACTGTACAAAAATGAGGTGCAAAGCATGGAAAATGAAGAATTTTTAAAATTACTTGGATTTCAGTGGAAGTTAAGCATGTGCTTTGCTCTCCTGTTGAAATACAACATTTGGAGTTTATTGCACACATGCTATCAATCTTTTTTGAAATGTAGAATGTAAAAATTTATTCCACTCCTCTTAAGATCTAGTTCTAATTTCCAGTTAGAGGAAGGAAACCTTTTTTTGGCTTCAAACCTTGAACAAGTTAGAGGAGCCTGTTTGAAGGGGAGGAGGGAGGTTGCTGCAAGCAAAATACAACATAAACAACTCAGACAGGAAACAGTAATTTATGCTAAAATAAATAGACTTCCCCCCACCCCTAATCAGAATATTCTTGGGGAAAGCTAAGGAATACTGCAATTTCTCTAATTTATGGTATTGGATGGACCTTTTTAGCACATTTCCAAGGTGGTTTTGCAACAGTTTCTATTTGAGCTGGTCATTATAAGAATTCTGACTTTAAGAACTAAGCTTGCTCCCCTGCACACACTTCATGCTTTCCTCCCCTAGCATGTTAGTATATTTTAGATTGTGCAGGGACCGTCTTACGTCTGCTTTGGGTAAACTACTCTGGGAGGTTTTTGGGGTAAAAAGAGCTTTAAACAAACAATTAAATAAAAGTCCGCTTTGTTGCGGAGGGATTATTAGGAAGAGTGGAGCTAGCACTGGCTATAGTCTGTGTTGCTACTTTTCCATATACGTGATGTGTCTTTGTGAGAAAAGTGACTGCCTTTCTCTCAATGGAGTAAATATCTAGAAGATCCAGCCAATAAAATTGAAAGGCTATGTCATCCTATGGTACTGATATTTTAGCCATCTTTAAGGGCTTGATGGTGTTTGGAGAAACAGAGAGAGACTTCTGAACACTTGGAGCTATTGATTATATGTTGTACAGTAGAAGTCTTTTGACTTGGAGGGAGATCTGCAAGCATAAGGGTGTTTTGGATGATAGCATCAGATGACTAAATACCATCCCCCTTCCTCCTTTTTCTAAACCAGCTGTGGGCAGGTGGCTAGATCAGTCTTGTCCACACTTGCCCAGAGAGAAAAAGAGAGATGTTTCAAATGTTATTACATGTGGAGGCTTCAAAAGCCTGTGGCTTAGTTTCCAGTTCCTCTTTAATAGGGTGCTATGTTTCAAAGGCACCGGAGCAGGCTAGCTCATAAAGTCTTCTGTGACTGAAGAGGTCCTGCCTCGCAAAGGGAAGTTTGGCCGATTCTTTTGCTTGGCTGGCAAAACCTCACTGGAATCTCACGCATGGTCTGGTTCAGTGTCTCCTTGCCCTCCTGACACCACTCTGATGATCTGGTAAGAGGCCTGGTAAGTGGGGGGGGGGGCATATGGATGTCAGCACCCTGCAACTGTCCATTTCCCCCCACTATTGTACATGCCACTATCATAAAAACACCCACCAAAAAAGCTAAATATATTTGGAGCCAAACTCTTCTTCAAGAGGGTGTCCCCCTCCCCCTTTATGCGCCACTAAGCACATTGTACTTCCACTAAATGGAAATCATTCTTGTTTTCGTGTGTGCATGATATGTGGAGTGTGTGAATCACATGTGTGTATTTTGCCATTTTACATGTACTGTACTGGACCCACAAGACTGGATGTGGGGTGGTGTTGCCAATAGTGCATAAAAGTCAAGAGGATGAGCTTCTTCTCACGTGAGGCTTTCTTTTTGTGTCACACTTGTTAATTTTCAAAGAAGGAAGTTGCAAATCTTTCCTGGTGAGATGTAGACTCATCTATCTGGATTCTCAGTTGTTGTACCACCACCACCACCGAGGCACCCAGAAAGATGCAGTGTTTCGATGGGGATCACACAAGGGGGGTGCGGAGGGCGAACCTGCAATGTCCTCGACCCCATTTACCCTGACAGCTGAGAAGGAAGCACCATTCTCTCCCGTTTCCTCCGTTGCTCCCACCCGCACCCCCTTTGTTGAAAAATGCTTAGCTGCTTCCAGTACGTTGGCTGGGTACAAGTACGGCGCTTCTCGGTTTTAACCTTGGCGTGCTTGCGAGCGCGTGTGTTCAATCGCTCTCTGATGCAGCGCTTTCCTTTTCCTTCTCCTCCCCGGCGTTCCGTTCTCCTTTATGAATGCTTCGGGAGGAGTCGGAGAGGTTGGCCTGAGAGGAGCCAACCTCCAGGGTGGGCTTTTTTTAAAAAAAAAAAAAACTGTCCGCCCCCCCCCCTGATAAATAGCACTCCCTCTTCTCTCTAGCTGCCCGTTCCGCCTCCCACTTCACGATTCCGATCTCCTCCTCGCCTTCTGTAAAAGCAGATTCAGCTTCCGAGAATGAAGAGTGGCGCTGCTTATTTTTGTCTCCCCCCCCCCGACCCTACAGCTTGTTGTGAACCCAGGGGAGGGGAGGAGGGTGAGAGGGGGGAAGGAGGGAGAGAGGAGACTGGCTGACTGACTGTAGCCCTTCTGCGCCGATAATAGGCTTATACGGAAATCACCCCCCACCCCCGCCTATTTACATTTAAAACGCGCAGAGAGAGGGGGGGGTGGGTGGATGGGAGAAAGCGCCAGCACACGTCCTCTGCGAGGATAAAAGGGAATTAAAAACAAAACAAAACAAAAAACGCTGGCGCACACAGAGCCTGTGACTTCAAATGACCTTCAAAAAGAAACGCAATTACCTGTGGTAATTAGCAGTGTGCAGTTCTTTCATTAAAAAAAAGCAACCCCCCCACAAAGGAGGGTGGGGGGATGAGGAGGGGAAAGACAGGTGCCTGCTCCTCCGCGCAGTCCCACCTGGCAGAGAGAGGCGAATGGCAGACGCAGCCTAGCCTGGGCCTCAAGGCCAGGGAGGGAGATCTATTCTGCCCCCCCCCCCCGGCCTTCGCTCTCTTCCTTACCTACCACAGCCAGCCATCGCCGGGACCTACTACTTACCCCTGGGGGGGGGCCCTGCTCGTTCCCGCGCGCTTCCCTCCCCTCCACCGCTCTCTTTCCCGCCCGCCGGGCCTGAGAAGGAAAGCGAGCAGAGTCCCGCTCGGCTTTTGTCCATGGAGCGAGAGAAAGAGCGAGAGCGCGCGGCGGAACTCGCTAGATCTGGCTGCTGCCGAGGAGTAGGCGCCGCCGCCGCAGCGTGTTTACTCCCAACTCCCTCACCAAAAACACACACACGGCTCCTCCGGAGGCCCCTCGCCTTCTTCCCCCACGGCTCTCCCTCCCCCTACCACATCTCACTCACACACACACACACTCCTGAGGAGAAGCGCGGGGGGAGCGGAGGGCGGGAGGCGAAGGCTCCTCGCCCGACCCGGAGCTCGGGAGATTTAGGTTAATAGGACGGCCTTCGATCCGCGGTCCCCTCTCGCCCCTAGCGACAGCCACCGGCGCGCCCGGGTCGCCTCAGAGAAGAAACGCAGCAGGCCACGCTCCCGCCTCACATAAGCCGCGAGGAAGCCGCCGCCTTCTTCTGGAGGAACAAGAGAAAGAGCCCAGGCTCCGTTCAGGCCTACAGACCGCGAGAGAGAAAATGTGCTCTGTCATAATAATGGCTCCCTCGGCTCTCTCTCTCTCTCTCTCCCATTCACTGCAGAGCCGAGGAGGAGGGGAGGGGAAAGGAAGCGCGGCCTGCCTGCCCCTCTTCGCAGGGCGGGAGGGACGCGCGGAACGACCCGAGGGGGCGAAGTGGGCGGGTGGCTGTGGAGGGGCGGCCAGGGGGTCAGCTACTCGGGGCCGGCGTCGGAGAAGATCTTTCACAGGATTCAACAGGAGAGCCTGGCAAGAACGCAGGAGCAGGAGGGGAGCCGGAACAGGCCGCCCCCCTCCCGCGCACACTCCTTTCTCTCTCCTTCCTTCCTTCGCAAGGGCTGGGTGGAGAGAGAGGGAGCCATCTGGGGTTGGGTGGCTTCTCATCTCATTACAGGGCATTAGGAGAGCCAGGCAAATATACAGCTATTAAAATTAATCGCCTCACGCTGTCAGCTGAACATAATGGAAATTATTTATAGGCCGCCGCCTACGTCGCGTTTCTCGTCAGAGAGGCTCGGGGTGGTCGGCCGAGGAGGAGCTAGAGGGAGAGGGCCGCGCGAGGCGGGCGGGTGAAGAAGGAATGGAGCCGCCCAGGGGATCCGCGCCAAGTCTAAGAGCCCAGGGGGCAAAGAGGCGGCGGCGGCGGCGTCCTTCTTCGCGAGGAGACAGGCCCGAGGCGGCCCCGCCGAGAGCGAGGAAGAGGCAGAAGCTTCGTCCGAGCTGCGGAGCGGGCGACTTGCAGTTCAGCGCCTAAACGCCGCAGGCCGGCAATAAAGGTCGAGGGATCGCGATCTTCGTCTATGAGCCGAAAAGCAAATGTTTTCCTCGGAATGCAAACAGGGATAAGGAAACGTCGGAGAAGGCACCAGCTTTTGCCACCCAGAATCCAGTCCGTCCCAAGGCCCCTTTTAAAACCCCGTCACAGTGCAAATTAAAATATAAAAAGGGGAAACAAGGAACACGGTTAGGATCCGGGTTGTAGGTGGCTGTGACTCGGATCCACAGTGACACTTCCGAGACAGTGTTCCTGATTTAAAGCGCGCTTACTGAAAATTCAAAACATATTTGAATCGGAATGTTAGGGGTCCCACTGAAGTCAGTGGAATTTGCATCCAGGATCTCAGGCTTTATACATCTATATTCTTTTCACACTTTGATTTCCGAGGAAGTGGGTTCAGTTGGTATCAAGGCGTCTCTGCAGTTCATTATGAGACTGGCTTGGGACCTTGTGTTAAAAATGAGTGAGACGTTAAAATGGCGCTACGTTGTTTTGTAGCGATCCAGACACTGGCCACGAGATTCGCTTTTCTGCGTTGTGGCCCTGAATGTTTGCAGATCAGCAGATTATTCGCCCTGACGGCTAGAGATGAAGGCCCGTGTGGTTTCACGTCCTTGTGGAGAATAATCTCTTGCCATGGCTTTGTGGGGTACAAGTAGGATCCAGTCCACCCACCCAGCCAAGGTCAGAGGGGCTCTCAGCTCACTACCACATTTCGAAGTAATGCACAGTACACTCCCGTGGGATGGAGGAAGTAGAAGAGACAGAGAAGGACTAGAAAACCTTTTAAGTCCTGCAAATCCTTGAAAATGACATATCTGCACTTCCCTCAAGCGAAGGAAAGTGCAGCTACTAGGAAGGGCCGAGTGATTTTTCACCGTTTTAAAAATGTGGCAACGGTAAGAATAGTAACATCAATTGATAAACGTATCGTGCATGCAATGCACTCTCAAAGTAGCCCTGCTCCCCGTCCCCGATTCTAGACACACTTGGAAGGCTAGCCCCACATATCTTACTCCTGCGAAAGGTGTTCTCTTCCTGGAGGGGGGCGCGTGGCTTTTGTTTTTACTGAATGAAATAAAACAGCGCGGCGTTGCACGCGTACGCTTGTTCTGCTTTTCGGGACTGGCTGGCACCAAAACGCAGCCGGCTCTGCCAACACACTCCAGCCTGGCTCCTTAAGGGTAAATGGCCTTCCAGCTGTTAAATGAATCAAGGTCCTGTGACATGACGGATGAAGGCTCCTCCGCTGTGGTCGACCATGGACAGCCTTGCGGCAACGTGTGGCTGGAGGAGGCAAAAGACAGCCATCTGGGTCGGCGAGAGGCGAGGCCGGCGCGGTTTGCAGGAAGCTGCGATGTGGGGGTGGGGGAAGGTGTATGCGAGGAAAGAGGCGGAGGGGATGGGTGGTACATAGTTGGGAAGATGAGGAAAAGAGAGCGAAAGAGCCTCTGCCAGGCCTGGGAAGTTAATAAGCACACCGTTCTCTTTCACGTACGCCCGAGGGCTGACTCGCAGCTCAGCGGGTAATTGACAAGTCTCCAGCCCAAATTGAAACATGTGTTAACAACAACGCCACGCATCCTAGGAGCTGCCCGGGAGATCGTCTCCTCGCGGGGTCCTGGTGCATTATCTGAAATCCTTAGGAGGAAGATGTCACGAGGTTTCCCCCGAGCACGTTTCGCCTCTACCTGCAAATCAGCGCTCTTGCTGCTCGGTGATTAATCCGGGAAGGGAGGAGGAATTCTTTATTTAAGAATAGGCCAATTCCATCACCACCCTGCGTCCTGTCTGCATTCTGCTGTGTCCCCAAGGCAAAACATATGATGCTCTGGACCCTCCTATTAATTAGACTTTCAGCGCTTGGCATCGATGCTAAACACTCGACCGCAGCATATTGATCACATTCCATATCCCTTCTCACCAGGCAAGCAGAGATGCTTTAAATACAGCCTGTCGGCACGTATGGCTCTTTCTATACATACTCCTATGCTTTGCATGTTGTTTTCCAATGCATCCTTAATACACATGGGGGCATGCCATATGGAGGTCTCAGCCTGAGAAACAGGAAAGCAAGGTGGGAAACCTGTGGACCTCTAGAAGTTGTTGGCCTCTGTCTCCCATCCGGTCCCAACCAGTATGGCCAATGGTTAGTTGTAGTGCTACAACATCTGGAGGACCACAGGCTCCCCACCCCTGGCAGAAAGATTTCCTGATGTAAGGACATTTCTGGCACCACACCACGATCACACCACACAGCATCACAAAGGGATATCAAGACTCCCTAAATCACCCGTTAGCATGTTTTGAAAGAGTGGGGGGAACCACCCATTTAACAACTCCTTAAGCAAGAGGGTTGTATTTAACACCTCCCTTTGTGTGTTAAAAGGGAAAGAATCATGCATTAAGTGGTCTTAACATATGGGCCCATTTGGCATTCAGCTCTGTTTTGGAAGTTCTGTCTTTTGTTTCTTGCCTGTGAAAATCTGGGCAGAAGAAAGAAGTAGAAATAAGAGGACTTTGTTATGCGAGTGTATAGATTATGGCCCCAACTCTGTACACCTCCATCTTAAGTCACATTAATGTGAGTGAGATATGCATATGCACATGAATTTTATAGAACTGCCTTGAGGAGTTGGGCTTAATCTGCAAGTAAGATGTTAAGCAAAGCTCTGCTCAATAAAACAAGGTTAATATTTAACCATTTCATGGACAGTTGTTCATTAACGCTTAGCTTACAAGATGATGGCTTTCCTTTTCTCTCTCTAGGGAGAGAAAACCCTACATGGTGGAATAATATCCCAGCCTACTAAGTGATAAGTCTCACTGAGTTCAGTGGGCCTTACTCCTAGGAAACTGCATAGGTTTGCAGCCTTAGAATAGAAACAGTCAACAGAATCTTCATTGTTAATAGATTCGGATAGGTAGCCGTGTTGGTCTGATGCAGTCAAAATATATTAAAAATTGTCCAGCAGCACCTGAGAGACCAACTAAGTTTGTTATTGGTATAAGCTTTCATGTGCATGCACACTTCTTCAGATACCATTGTTGTTGTTTTTTCAGATACCATTGTTCATTGTTAATTTTAGTGGACTCAGGATTACATCGTTATTGTTAATGAATGGAGACAGGTTACTGCAGAAAAGAAAGGTTTGGAGTTTGGAGACATTTACACTAGAGAATCCCTTCTTCTGGGAATTCTATCCCACCCAAAATATCCCCCCAGGAAATCAGGCACTGCAAATCTGGTGGGGACAGACACTTGCTGGTGCTGCATTTGCCAGGAATTCAATATGCAATGACTCAAGACAAGGCATTTTTGGTACAGTGCCCCCCTCTCTCATTATGGAACTCCCCTCCACACCATAATATATGTAGCATGAGTGTTTGACCCCAATTAAAAACTCTCCAATTAAAGATCTGGCCTTTGACTGAATGTTCTTGCTTGAAATTTGTATGCTATGTTATTGATTGTGTGAGGTTGTTTTAATTGTGTCACTTAAATTTGTTCTGAAATATTTTATATGTTGACTTAAACATACTGTCTGAAAAATGGTATATAAAAAGGATATACTAAATAAAATCTATAGGATCCAGACTGGAAGAACATAAACCCAGTGTGAACTCAGAAAGGCATTTCTTCACACCACTGCTTTGACAATGGCTGCTTACTGAAGTAGGCTTCCTCCACGATGACTCAAGTCTCATTGAGTTCAGTGGGGCATAGTCCCAGGTAAGTTGGTATAGGACTGCTGTCTAAGTGATCTGCAGTGCAGTACTGTATGCATGTAGTTAGGCATGCATAGGGCTACACTATTATATTTACTCTTAAATATTTGGAAAATAGTGTTACCCTAGAGCAGAGGAAACCAGCAGTACTTTTACAGAAGAAAAAACACTCAACCTCTTCCCAGTCCGGTGATCCTTTAACTTTTCATCATTTAATTCATTTGAAACAATCCTTGTGGTGTGAGACCACTTCGATTTTACATTATGTAGGACAGAAATTGAGCAGGCACATGACTGGTCAGCTGTAGAGTACCAGGCGAGCTGGGCAAAGAGATTGACGGGAAATCAGAGGCCAAACTCAACCCTCCCTTACACAGTCACGCGCAGAAAAGCACTGTGACCTTGCCCTCCTCGCCTCTTTGCAGCTGCGCACTGGGGCCCAGGGCACAGCAAAAGCCCGCTTAAATCCCTTACAGGTCATCTAGAACTGCAGCTGTCTGCCTCTTACCTTCTCCCCTTGGGGGCCAATCAAGGGCGTTCCCAAGGAGGAAAGACGACGAGGAGGAGGAGGGGCTAAGGCTACAGCCTCCCTCTGCAGCGGACAGCAAATGCAAAGCAGTTAGGGATCCAAAGAAGGGTCTGCCTTTGCCATCGTCTTTCTGGGAGAAGGATCGTGAAGGAACGCCGTTCCCTGGGACCGGGCACATTCCAGCTCAAGGAGCAGATCTGTCTGCCTTACGTTATCTATTAAAACTTACAATCCTGACTCTCATTCTTCCAGTCTCAGAAGAACCTACAGTGAATACAAGTCACTCTCATCGTCCCGGGCGTGCAGAGTATACATTGTAGTGCGTGCATCTAAGTGATACAGCAGCACATCAAAGGGTCTCTCTCTCTCTCTTCCACACCCCACTTTCGACAGATTGCTATCTTTGGGCATCTGCCCAACCCGCAATTAATTCAAGTGGGAGCATTATGATCTTGGGGAAATTGCCCCACTTCCAAACACATTTACATGGATGGTCATTTCCGCCCCCGCAATGTTACTTGTTCCCAAATAATTGTGTTAAGAGCCGATGTCTTAAGGGAAACCCTGATACTTTTGCGCAGCTTCGCACAGTTATGACCCTCACTGGACGACGGCGGCGTCTCGTGGGGGCTTGTGATACATCAGCCGTCGCAGAAGCCACTTGTACACCACCCCAAACGCAATGCTTCCTAATGCAGTCAGTTCACACGTTAAGCTGCCAGACATCCGGCGCTGAGGAAGCAAGCGGCGTGTATGCAAACTGCCCTCCAGAAGACTAGCGAGCCGCCTCCTCGCTCCAACAGGACTGCTAAGTCGACTTTTGCAGAGAAATGGTCCGGGGGGCGCACAGCCTCATTAGGCATAAGTACAATTCCCCACCCCAAGGAGACGTGCCAGATGAGCTTTCAAGCTTGCCCTGCATAGAGATCGCACGCTCCGGGCTGGAAGCCTCGACCCCCTAACCCCAGATACGTGGGGGCCAGTAGCCGAGGAGCGGAAGGAACCTCTGCACGTTCGAGGAGCGAGTATAGCAACTCTCCTTGTTGTGCCTCTAGAGGTGCCCCGCTATTCCCTCCGCCAGGTTTCGGAGTCCAAACCACGTCGGATTCAAATCCGTTCCTCTGTGGGAAGCCCTTCTCTCTCGCGACCCTCCCTCCCTCCCTTATTTACGAGTCTGGCAGGCTCTCTCCGAAACGTTCAGTCTGCCTCTGCTGCTGCTGCTGCTGCTCTGCCAGCTCCAGCTCTTCGCCTCCTGCCAGCTCTTATTGAATATAATTTGTTTGATCGATCGACTTGCGGGCGGGTGGGGAGGAGAGGGGAGGGGAGCGGGAGCGGGAGAGTGTCAGGCTTCAAAATCTGCATATCGCCCTTCGAGATCCCGCTGCTGACAGAACAAGGTCTGCCAGTGGCGTGGAGCCGCTACCAGCATGTCAATGGGGCGGCGGTGAGGTAATCAGATTCCCAGTCCGGGGGAGAGGGAAGGAGGAGGAGGAGGAGACCGGCTAACGAAGTTAGAGGGTGCCCGAACTAGCCAGCGGACCAAGGAGTCTGGGTTCCCCTCTTTGGGAAGCTTGACCAATTCACACGCGCCCAACGCAAGGCAGCTCGCCGCCTGCCAAGCCGCGCACGGAGTTTTCCCTCTCCGGCTGCGGACTCGGGCGTGCTCGCCGCCTGGGAAGCCTGGCTGGGCTCGGCTTTGCATTCCGCGACCGAAAGGCCAGCGACGTCGCCCCAGGCGAGGGAGGAGGAGGAGAGGCGGAAGCAGGCGACGGGGCCTCTTGGTCCCGGGAACCGAGCCGAAAGCGCTTCTCGTCGCCCACGAGGATCGGGAAAACGGTTGAGACTCTCTCCTCCCAGAAGCATCCAAGCCATTTCCCACCCACGGGGCTTAAGGAGTGCCAGGCCTCGAGCCGACCTACAAGTTACACTTTCTGACTGAAGGCACCTTAGGAGCGGGGATAGGGAGGCTCCTCATGTAGTGCCGTGGTGGTGGCGGCGGCGGCGAGCGCATTGCACATGCCCGAAAGCAAGAACCTGCCTTTATGGCTCCCCACATTCCACAGGCTTGTGACACTGAAAAGAAGTTCTCTGTCGACCCCAGCCTCACATTTAGTCCTGTCCTACCCGCAAGGACAAACCTAGACAGCATCTTAAAAAGTAGAGACATCACCTTGCCAACAAAGGTCCGTATAGTAAAAGCTATGGTTTTCCCAGTAGTGATGTATGGAAGTGAGAGCTGGACCATAAAGAAGGCTGATCGCCGAAGAATTGATGCTTTTGAATTATGGTGCTGGAGGAGATTCTTGAGAGTCCCATGGACTGCAAGAAAATCAAACTTATCCATTCTTAAGGAAATCAGCCCTGAGTGCTCATTGGAAGGACAGGTCGTGAAGCTGAGGCTCCAATACTTTGGCCACCTCATGAGAAGACTCCCTGGAAAAGACCCTGATGTTGAGAAAGATGGAGGGCACAAGGAGAAGGGGACGACAGAGGGTGAGATGGTTGGACTGGAAACAAGAGGGTGGGTGTGTTGGGGTCTTGTGTGGAATGTGAAACACAAGAGATCTGCCGGTGGGTAGGCTCAGGCTTCAGTGGAGCCAGCGGCTGAAGTTTCCTTTCCTGAACGCCGCTTTACGGACACTTCTATCCCACTTCAGTGTTAATACCAGGTCCTTAGCATTTCTGCTTTCCTAAACACACCTTCCTGGAAAGCAAATGCCGCCGAGATCTAGCACAGCGAAGGGTACGACTGATGTCAACTAATACCCTCTTCTTATAGTATGGAGCTTTATTTGAAAGTAAGGGTTGTTGACTTCAGTTAATCTCCTTTTCTATTAGGTATATTTAGGATTAAGGTGTGAACTTCTAAAACAACAGTTCAAATAGTTCACAACGCGGCCCGCTAAAGTCCTACTTGTTCCAAGATTCCCACAGAAATCTGGGAACAGGATGTGGAACTAGACAGACCAATTCCTCAGATTCTTATGTCCTGAAATCATGGGCACACTTTCTTACTTCCGAGTAAACACGTAAAAGATCAGGTGGCACACAGTAACTCTCAGACTCCAATGGCAGCGGGAAAATGGCCCCTCTACCACTTCAGTTTTTAATTTAACCTCCTAGAAATTGCGCTGGGTGTTGCTACTTTGGCTGCAGTCCTACAAATATATTTCCACCTGGCCAGCTTGACCAACTCCTTCTGTACCAACACCACCCGGTCGCAGCTTCTCTCCAACCTGAACACTGGGTATGCAACACTTCCTAATGTAATTCAACCCTCGCGTTCCTTGATTCTGATGGGACATGGATCCACGCTTTGAGAAAACCTCCGCTTTATAGGCCTGTTCCAAACGAACATCCACACCATTGTTTGCACGCCAGCCCGCAGGCCACACGGAAGCCGACCTCTCGCTCGTCAGAATCGCCCTGTCCAAACGTTGCGATTCCCTATAGTATGAAGCTGTTTTCTAGGCATCAAAACATTCAGGACCACCCCCCCTTCCCCCTCACCCCACTTAAAATCCGTTTTCGAGGCGACGTCGAGTTTGTCGTCCGCTGTCAAGCGTAGGGAAGGAAGCACATCCCGCAGAAATCAACGGGAGTTTAGAAAACGGGGAGGAGGGTGCCAATCTTATAATTGTTGGGTTTGTGCCGGAGTTGGAGGAGGAGGTGGGGGTGGAAATCACATACGAATGTATTTCTCTAAAAAATATTGACAAGAGTAATAGCCTCCTGGCGAAGACCTCGCGCGGCGAGGTTTTGTGCTGGAGAGATATTTTATTGCCGGGTAATTATTCCCGGTTCCCCCTCCTAACGAAGGGCTGTAAGTGAAAACGCTGCCAGAATCTATTAAATGTCGCCAAGGCAGAATTGAAGTCAAACTGCTGCTGGGTTTACACGCCCCCTGTTGGAAAAGATCTTGTAATTAGGGAGAGCTCTCCCGCCGGAGGAGGCTGCATATCAGGGCCCGGAGGCAGGGTGGGGGAGGGCTCGCAGGAGAGCCGAAAAACATCCTCCTTTCTTCCTCCATGCAAATAAGGTTGCATTGAAACGACAAGCCGAGAGATCGTTATGCAATGAACAGCAGATGTTACTTTCCGCCTTGCCTGGTGGAAGGCGGGGGCGGGGGGGGGGGAGAAACCTACGTGAAAAAGAGAAACCATCCCCTCCTTTTCCCTTTCTTTTTTTTGGGGGGGGGGAGGGGAGGGGGTTGTTGGCAAACGCTTCGCCTCTTTTCAACACCTTGATTCGCGCTCAGCGTTGACGTTAGCAGCTGTTAAAAGAGAGCCCAGGCCGCCGTCATTAATGTTCCGCGACTGTGTTTGCTATCCCATGCGAGAACAACTCTGTCTCCACGCCAGCGCTCTTTCTTTTAGCCTCATTTTACAGATGGGAAAATCTAGGTCCAGCACCCTGACCGTTCAGCATAGACAGCCCTTAGACTTCTTGTGCGTAATGGTGTCAAACTAGGACCTGGGAGTGCAGGGTTTGCATCCCCACCTTGGGCCAGACCCCATTTCTTAGCCTAACCTACCTCACAGGGTTGTTGTGCGGAGGAAATGCAGAGAACCTTGACCTCAGTGGAGGAAAAGGTGGTATACAAATGTAACTAATAAATCAATAAATGTATAAAACAGGCTGACGGAAATATTTAATTAGACTACAGTTGGTAAAGGAGTGTGCAAGCTTTCCAGTTGCACAGAGTTCTTCATCAGAAAAAAAAATGGCTCAGTTTGCAAGTAAGATTTAGTAAGGAAACTTCTGTAGCAGTGCAATTTTAAACATGCCTACTCAGAAGCAAGTTATGGAATTCAGGAGGGCTTACACCCATGTAAGCAAGGTTAGGCTTTGCAGCCTTAGTCCAGTACTTAGAAAAAAGTACTTCTACTACTTAGAAAAGGAAACAGGCTGTAAGTCTGAGCTATACAGTGGTACCTCGGGTTACAGATGCTTCAGGTTAGACTCCGCTAACCCAGAAATAGTACCTTGGGTTAAGAACTTTGCTTCAGGATGAGAAGAGAAATCGTGCGACAGCGGCGCAGCAGCAGCGGGAGGCCCCATTAGCTAAAGTGGTCTCCAGGTTAAGAACGGACCTCCAGAACGAATTAAGTTCTTAACCAGAGGTACCACTGTATTCTCTTTATAATCAGTGTATGCTCAGATCCTAAAACTAATTCAGTAGGTTTCAGATTTGCCTAATGTGGTTTAAGATCAGGGCTGCCTTTCCTTTTGCCCTTAACTGGAAAGTTTGCCATACCCCTATAGTAGCTAGCAAATATCTGTTTACATGAAGATCCCACATGCAAGCTACCTAGTTCCCTTGTCTTTGATAGGATCCCATCAAATAAGGCTTTTGAAAAGCACCATGGGCCCTTGGACAGATTTTTACGTAAGCCCTGAAACATCTCCGCAACCAGCTCCATAGGCTGAACAGATGCTTGCTCTAATGTCACCGTGGTTCAGATATACCAAGCAGGTAAGGGCTAACAAAAGCAAGTTTTGTTACAGGCCAAATCTAAAGATCCCTAAGGGCTAGTTTGAAATTCTGGATTACTAGTTTATATGGACTCCCCATTCACTTCCCTTAGTGTTTGGCAGCAGAAAAGTGAATACTACATAGTCTTATATCTTTAAATTTAAAAAAAGATGGGAAATGATTGCATTAATCCTTAATTATGAATATATTTTACCCAAATGAGTTTGTGTGAGAGAATAGCCTTATATGGTTCTTCTTTAAAAACAAAAACACTCAAAATGTGATTTGAAAGGGTTAAAAAATAAATAGTACACGGTGATGTGGGATAACCCAGAATTCTAGATAATTATAATTCCGCCAAAAGTAACAATTACTCAAAAACGAAAACAAGTACCGGTATTTGTTGTTTACTTCTTGCGGACACCTGCTAGTTAATCCTGAATGAGTCATGGTTATTGTATTTTAGGTATTTTAAATGTTCTGCTTCACCACTAAGCTAAGAGCAAGTAAAGAGCACGTAAGGTTTGCTGCCCCTAAATCTACTCTTTAAGATACAGTGGTACCTCGGTTTAAGAACAGTCCTGTTTACAAACAATTCAGTTTACGAACTCCGCAAAACCGGAAGTAGTGTCCGGGTTGGCGAACTTTACCTCGGTCTAAGAATGGAATCCAAACGGTGGAAGGGCACTGGTGGTGGGAGGCCTCATAAGGGAAAGTGTGCCTTGGTTTAAGAACGGTTTTGGTTTAAGAACGGACTTCCAGAACAGATTAAGTTCGTAAACTGAGGTAACCACTGTACTTCACTGGTGGGGAAAGTGAGAGACAGTGATTGAAAGGGAAAGACATTTGAACGTAGGATCAAGTCATTCCTATCCTTTGAATTCATACCATCCCCCCCCCAAGCCAACCCCAATGCCTTTCTGGAAGGAGGTAAACAATGGTGGTACCTACTTTCTCCTAAACAAATGTTCCTGATGTTTTCCTCCAATTCCTAACAGTAATCCTTTTAAATTTTGTTTAGAAGCAATCCCACTTCCATGGAGGCCACCGTCAGTGGCATTTCCAGTTTCCTTACCAGAATTTTAATCAAATCGATGAGCTCCTGGAAAGCAAACTATAAGCTCCACAATCCTCCTTCCGGGTCACTGAGCTCCACGAGAACTACTGGAAAGCCCAACAGAATAAATCAACCAAATCTTCTGAACTGCCAAAAAGGCCAGCATGTCGAAACAACGGCGGAGATGCTATTCTGTGCACGAGTACAACCAGTAAGAGCCCTACCGTGGAATCCGCAGACTGAATTCATTTCTGCACTGGAGAGCGAGCAAACACCTCGCCTGGCGCTCTTGCATGTTAATGCGCGGCTGCGTTTAAGAATGCCCAAGGCACTCTCGCCTGTCACTTAAATACTGTCTAGTCGGAGGCTATCACCTCGGGTGTCTGTCTGCAAATGGTATACAATGCCTGCACACCTACGTATTCTTGTCAAAGGAAAGAATGGCCCACGGATGGTAGTTTTCTTTTTTCTTTTTAATGGAAACCACCAGTGTGAGAAAAATTCAGCCTGTTTCGTAAAAAGGCAGGGAAATGCTGGATTGATGGTTCCAGCTTTTAACTACTTTTTTTGCTCTTTCTAAAGCAGCATTGCATAGTAACATGGCATTCCTAATCAGGTTTGCAGAGGGAAGACTCTCAACTTTTGCCAGTTCACCACTGATATGTCGACTGAAGGGCATTCCTTGACAAAGCAATCTTGTATCCTGATCTGCACCGACTGAAAGACAAGATGCTTCAGAACAATCCACGGGAAGGGGAGAGCCTCAAGCAGCGATCCGCCTTCCCCACTTATCCAGCCAGGACGCCTCGTAGGCCACACACGCCTCCCAGGGTTTTCCCGCCTCAGCTGCATCTTCAGAAAAGCCTCCTTGCATAACGCACCTTGCGTGCTGGCAGTTCCCCTCCCAGAAATATGCCTAAGCGCATTAATGGCGAGAATGGAGTCATTCATTCATAAGATCAATGAACGTACGGGAGACTCACCAAGTGCCCATTCCACCAGATCAAGAGAATTCATACCAACTGAGCTGCTCTCTTGTTTAACGCGCAGGACAGAGATCAGACCATCTCACTTGAGAGGAAAAGCCACGCATGGAGAAATCGCATTTGGGAGTTTGAACTAAGGCCTCACAGGCTGCCGGGAAAGATCGGATCCATTTCTGCATTTTACTTAAACGGCTGCGAGAGGCTGTGGCAGGGACACGGCCGGGTGCCTTCTTACATCGGCGCATCCCGAGTCCCGCGAGCAACGGGGACGTCCTTCCCTCTCACCCGGGGTGCCAACTTGAATAAAATACTGGGGGGTGGGGACGGGGACAGGTAAGCCCCGTCCGGCATAATCGATCACAAGACGCTCGCATGTGCACCATTTGAATGTCAATGTTCATCAGCTTCGGGGCGGGCCCCTCAAATATGTTATTGGGGGCGGAGAAGAGACCTCGGCCCCTAAGAGTTGGCCCCTATGCTCCCGCCAAAGCCACGCTTTTTCCGGGGGGGCTGCAACCCCCCCCCCTTCTCAGCTTTAAGCGGACCTCAGTCGCAGGGAGCGCGAGAGATAGCCCTTTGCAGCTGGGAGGGGGAGGAGGAGGAGGAAGGCTTCCCGCCACGAGGCTGCTGCTTCTTAAGGGGCCAGACGGGAACTACCAGCGGCTCCCTGGAGCAGGCAACCGAGTCTGCGCCTAGAGAGCCCCGCCAGCAGCCAAGCCCCGCCCTTTCGCTTGCCTGGCAGCGGCCGCCGCTGCCCCCTGGAGGCGGCTCCCTTCGGCTTCACCCGCCAGGGATGCAAATGGCGGCTTCGCTCGGAAGCCCCGAGGGCCCAGGCGCTCGCTCGCTTGAAAGGGGAGAGCCCCGGCCGGGAAAGTCTGGCGGGCGCCCGAAGCTTGCCTGCCGCGCTGCCCAGGCCGAGCCTGCTGCTGGCGGAGGCCCCGGGCAAGCCGGCCCTGGAGCGGGTTGAAGGGGAGGCCGCAGCGCGCCGCGCTCACCTCCTGAGGCCTTCGCGGAGGCCGCCCGAGAGCGGGGTGGTTCCGAGGAGCCTGGCTGCGAGACTGGGGGCGGGGTCGGTGCGGAGCTGAGGAAAGGAGCCTTTGTGCGAGGCGGCGCTCGGGCTCCCTCTGGCGGCCTCTGCCGGCCGCGCCCGGAACTGCGCCGCTTGGCTCGCCCGCTGCCTGCCACGCCGAGGCGGGTGTGTGCGCCAGAGAGATAATCCCCCGCCACTGTGCAGCTGTCACACATGCCAACTGTCCTTGTCAAGGGAGGACAGCCCCGCTTACGCGCTCGCTTTGCAAGCGCAGCCCGCTCGTCTCCACGGAGCTGTCCCTTTAGCAAGCAAATCGCGCGGCGGGTTTCCATGGAGGTGGAAGGGAAGGGATGCTGCGGTGTGACCCCCCCTCCTCCTCCTGCCACTCACGTTGCTTCTCTCCCTCCCCCCCCCCCCCGCCTCCAGCTGTAAATTCTTCTCCTGCTGTGCAGGTTCGGCTCGCTGCTTCGTCCTCAGACCGTAACCGAGTCTCTCAGCTGCGAACTGGGTCAAAAAACTCTGGCACTTCCTCTTGCACAGCTTCGCCTTGAAAGGAAAACCTCGGCTAGTTTCAGTGGAGCCTCTTTTCCAATGTGCTTAGGTTCGCAACCTTACGCTCCAGTGGTAAACACATTAATTTCCTGGCATCCTCTTATGTAAATAGAGATGCTGGAGCTCAAGTTTGTGTTTATCCTGGTTTCTAATCGCAGATGTTTGGCAGGTTGCGGTTACTACCGGGGAAAAAGCATTTCTGCATGGTTATATTGTTTCTTCAGACGTTCATTGAAAACAGATTTTCCGGGCTGACGGGGACTTGCTTCCACAAAGCTCTCTTAGCCAGACTGTCAGGCGCATCACTGTAATTATTGTTCAGTGGCGAAGAAAAAAAGCACTCTGCACCTGCTCAAACACATTCCATTCTCTGTCGGTTCATAAATTCCAGAAAATCCTAAAAACAGATTCCTGGGTGCAGCAGAGGAGCAAGTTCATTATAACTTCTACCTATTATATTTAAGGATCCGGATGCTAAATTAATAGCTTTGTAGATTAAAGCCAGGGAATGGTGCGATTTTATGCATCTTTACTTGCGACTTTATTTCAAGTAAATGTGCATGGAATCGCAGCCCTAGGCAGTGGCGTAGCGTGGGGGGTGCAGGGGGGGCCGGGCGCAACATCTGGGGGCTAGGGGGCGCAAATTACTTGCCTTGCCCCGGGTGCTGACAACCCACGCTACGCCACTGACCCTAGGGTAGGACGGCACCTCAGTGATACCTCTGTTGGAAGAACAAATCCGTCTGGGGTTTGAAGTTGCCCTATAGCTGGCGGAAGTTGGGGACTGAAAGATGAAGATAACCTTTAACTCTCTGTTCTTAAGCAACATAGTTAAAAGCATGTTCTATTGAATAAGAAAGAGCGCAGTTCCGAGAGTAGAACCTAAAAAGTTTCCCTTATTTCAGTTACAGTTTGCTCCCGAGCAATAGGGAGGAACAGAATGTGGTTGACATACAGGCCTTGAATCGCTTTCCTGGCGGACTAGAGCGTTTTAGAGGGGATTACCCTAGTACCAGCAAATGCTCTTGGGAAACAATTTTTAGGATTCCGGATTTACAGACTAGCGAGAATTAGAGAAGCCGCTTTGGATTTACGAGGGGCATCTTAAAACCCACCAGCCTTTGGGTTTCTGGTGCTGCAGACTAACAAAGCTCAGCTGAATCCCTCTTTTTGCATGTTTCCGAGTGGCAGCTGAGAAAACTCTGTGGCACATTCAAGCTTGGGATGCAAGAGCCTCACTGAATAAGTCCTCCTTTACTGACCACTGTACTGGTATTGCCAGTCGCGACTTCCGAAGGGCACATTCTTGCAAGCCTAAAGCCTGAAATTGTGAACACGGAGCTAGAGCGTGGTGGCTGTTCTGAATTAGTGAACTTGAAGTACATGGTGCTGTCGTAAAAATAGATAAGCTGTCCCCCTCTCTTTCCAGTTTTTCGGGGTGGCTGTAGGGGGAATATGATGCAGCTGATCACAGAATGAGTGCGGTTTGCTGTTGCTTGAAGCAAGCAGGTCTGACTGGATAGATGCACCCAACGGTGCAGTCGGAAGGAATGCCTTCCAGTTCCAGCGCAAGCCTATACGTGCCTTGCCATTTACTTCCAGGTAAGTGTGCATGCAGCTGCAGCCATGGGCGTAGCCAGGGTTTTTGTGGGGCGGGGGCGGGTTTTTTGTGTTGGGGGGACAGAACCTCAGCTAGCTATGTATTTTTTTTATTGATTTAGGGGTGGCAGCTGCCCCTTCCTGCCCCTCTTGGCTACGCCTTGGGCTGTAGCCCTAGGCTTACTGCGGGTGACCCAGCCCAGGCTCTGCATCCTGCTAAACCGGTCTAGTTGCCCACCAGCCTCTATGTAACTTGGGGGGAGCGACGCCCTCGTAGCCTCTTTTCTGGGGCTTCAGCGGCTCCGTTCTCAGTTGCCACCGCTGCCGAGAGCTGAAACCTCCTTCTTCGGGGCTGTTGAGCACGTGACCCGCCCCCCCCCCCTCGCCCCCGGATCTCCAGCAAAAGCAGCTGCAGAGTTCTGAGCGCAAACAAGCCATCCCGAGGGCGGCCCCGGCCTGCCTCCCTGCTTGCTTGCCTGCCTGCTTCTGCTTCTGCTGCGGCCGCCAAACTCACGCTCAGCCCTGCAGATCAGAGTCTGCTTATTACTGGGGAAGGAGGAAGGGGAAGGCAGAGTGAAAGCTCGTCCTCCGGAGAGGAAGGCTTTGGCTCCGCGCCTTCCTTGCTTCCCGAGAACCTCGAATAGGAGCGCGCTTCTCCTTTTCTGTGTATTCTCTCCTTCGCTTGCTCGCTTCTCCCAACCGACATTCGGCTGAAGCATGCAGAGATCTACCGCACAGCCATACTGGTTTATAATGGGATGAGATGGGGGAGGGCGGAACGTCCGCCGGGCCACTCTGTTCTTTTCTAAATAGGCGGTGGGTAATTGCAGCAGAAAAGAATAGAGACCACCACCAGAGCATAGGGTCGATAATGAAAGCGGGAGTTAAATGTCTCCGGGAGGCTTCTCATCTGTCTCTCAAGGCCACCATACAGCTGCCAGGGGTGCCAACTTAAGTAAAATATTGGGGGAGGGCAGGTAAGCTCTGCCCCACATAATCAATCACGTGACGCGGTGCACGCACACCTTTTGAACGGCAATGCCCATCCACTTTAGGGGGCTGGCTGCTTCAAATATTTTATTTGAAACACCTCGGCCCCTAGGAGTTGGCTCCTATGATACACGCTTACTTGTGAGCAGGGCGGGCACAAGACATTTTGGCACCTGAGGCGAACCACAAAAGGGAGCCCCCCTCCCCTAGAGTGGACAATGGAATGGGAAAAAGCTTGCAATTACCAGTTAGGCTTAGGGTTTAAATAAGTAATGTGATGAATTAACATGTTTAATGCTGAATTGGGAAGAAAGAATGATGTTAAGTGATTAAGTTAAGTTCATAAGAATTTTGATTTGGAAAACCGTTAAAATGATGTGCATTGAAATTCAACCAGGGGGATACGAGGAAGTCACTTTTGAATGTTAATAAGATTAGTTTTAATAAGGTTTGATTTCTGTTTGTTGGTTTATTTGTTAGTGTGTTTATAATTTTGTGAAAACCAATAAAAAATAGGGGGGGGGGGAATAGAGTGGACAGTGGAGATCTACATCGGGAACAAGGGGAGGAATCAAATCAACCTTACCAGATGGTTGAAGTGGGAACCGAAGGTCCACGGTGGAGAGAACGACCCCTGCTCTGAATCACTCCAGATGGAAGCAGAGCTCAGGAGACCCCCCCCAAAGGGCAGCACCCACCATTGGGGGGGGGGAGATAATCCGTACTTCATATTTGCTGAGAGATCAGTCCGACCTCCAAGGACCCCACTTAGGCAGCAGCAGGCCATGTATCCTTGGAGCATAGGAGCCAACTCCGAGGAGGTGAGGTCCCTTCAGCCCCCCCAATAAAATATGTGAGGGGACTGGGCTCCCCCAAAGTTGATGTGCATTGCCTCTGGCACTCTGGCACTAACTCCTGGGGGCCCAGGCACACACATTTTTTTCCCAATGGGCGCCTGGCCTCCACCCCTGCCACTGCGACTCACTGCTACCACTGCACACGGCCACACCTCGCCATGCACTGCTCTCTGCCACCGCCTGCCAGTTAGTGTATCTTTAGTGCCAATCCTCAACAACACTGGTCATGATCCTGCCAAAGTTAAGCATGATCCCCAGCATATCTGTGGATTTGTGGTTGAAGATGGGATTCAGCACATCCATGGCATTGAATATTCGCATTGCACTTTAATTGTATTTTATTGCTTCTTTTATTTCTTACATTGTATTTTATTGTATTGCAATTTGAATTGTATGGAACTACAATTGCAGCAAAAGTGGTCAGCAATTTTTTACTGGCCCATTGGGAAAAAGTTTGGGAATCACTGCTTTAGAACCCTTGCTGCATTTGTTGTCTAAGCTCCCTTAAAAAAAATGTAGATGTTGGTTGTTCCTGGGCCAGCTGCTCCTGTATTTGATAGATAGGACTTAAAATATGCTTTATAATAAGATTGCTTGACTAGATCTCTGGCTGAAAGATTAGAGGAAAACTGGCAATGCCACTGAAGAGCTCCAAGATTAACAAACCATCAGCATTGTTTCTATTAAAAACCATAATAATTAAGATTGTCTCCACCAGTCTTTCTATAGTCCTGATCCCATGAAGAGAGATCTGCCCAGGCAAGGTGCAAGAATAATCTCTGTTATTGTATGTCCTGGGCTCAGCCAAACACCTACCACATGCTCACTCAACACTGAATGGAAGACTCATCACCAGGTAATAGGAGGGATATTTCGTTTCCTTTATCGCTGCTGGCTGGATCCCTTTCTCACTGACTTTAAGGCCTTCACTATTTTTAATGTTTAGTGTTAAATATTAAAGAGATGTGTGGGTACATGTGCAGTCTAGTTCAAGAAGACATGGAAACTTTCTGATGTTGAATGTGGAGTTCAGAAGATAATAATAACAGAAGCCAAAGTTTTGTCTGATGCTCCAGACATTCATAATTTATCTTCATTTGGTAGTGGTCTAGTATCAAAATGCTTTTTTGTATCTGAAAGATTTCAGATGGATTGCATTTATGTTATTTTACACAACAAGCCTTTCTGCTTGTTTGTTTTGCAGAAGTGTCTGCTGAGTCAGCTAAGATGGACAAGTTGTGACTGTCTAACTAATACTGAGAAGAAACAGTAGGCTCTCCTCTGGGAAATTCACACTTCTATTGTTTGCAGGCAAAATCTAATATTTAATGCTAAGGTCCTACCTTGGAAGTATTATTCCACAGCTCACCCTTGCCCTATGAGCCTAAGGAAAGTTTTACACGCGAAGACTTGCACTGATGAGTTGTAGCAATTTCCTTTGCTAGTTTTGCTATGTATAAAATATCTCTGTTGTTTAAATAATGTTTTCCCTCCATCTACTCAGCCATCTGCTGTTCCCATTCAATCCTTCAATGGCAAAACGTTGCATATTATATCACATACATTTCCAAGGCAACAGTGTGATGGCATAAATACCGTATGATGATTTCATGCAGCTGAGTTAGGAAGAGGGAAAACCTTTCATGGAAGCAAACATTTGGAACAACTCTGTGGGTTAAACCACAGAGCCTAGGACTTGCCGATCAGAAGGTCGGCGGTTCGAATCCTTGTGACGGGGTGAGCTCCCATTGCTCGGTCCCTGCTCCTGCCAACCTAGCAGTTTGAAAGCACGTCAAAGTGCAAGTAGATAAATAGGTACCGCTCCAGCAGGAAGGTAAACGGCGTTTCTGTGCATTGCTCTGGTTCGCCAGAAGCGGCTTAGTCATGCTGGCCACATGACCTGGAAGCTGTACGCCAGCTCCCTTGGCCAGTAAAGCGAGATGAGCGCCGCAACCCCAGAGTCGGTCAGGGGTCCCTTTACCTTTACCTTTATACTCAAGCAATGGCTTTCAAATGGGTTTCTCCCCATTATTTTTCCTTCACATTTATCCAAGATTCACTTTAAAGGATGAATTCCTCTCAGTATGAATTCTTACATATATAAAAAAGGTGTCTGTGTATATATTATTAGTATCCCATCCTAACTATGAACATGATCCAGGCAAAGTTAAGTTGTTTCACATCAAGAGTTAAGCATATGCAGGGCTGTGGATTCAGCTCTATGTTTGCTTCATGACTCTTCACATCCTACTTGATTAAGAGTCAGTGTGATGTACTGAACAGAGTGCTGGATTTGGACCAGAGACCTCAGGTTATGTCCTTGCTTGGTCACGAAATCCCTGCAGTTGCCTTGTACAAGTCACTATCCTTCAGCATCCTGTCTACCTCAGAGGATAATCATAAGGATGCAGTGGAAGGAAATCCCATATACATCACTCTGTGCCCCTTGGAGGAAGGGTAGGATGAAAAGGTAATAAATACATGATGTTTCTAAGAAAGCACACTGGAGATTGTAGCCTAAAATTCAGTACAGTGGTACCTTGGGTTTAGAACTTAATTCGTTCTGGAGGTCCGTTCTTAACCTGAAACTGTTCTTAACCTGAGGTACCACTTTAGCTAATGGGGCCTCCCGCTGCCGTTGTGCCACCGCTGCGCGATTTCTGTTCTCATCCTGAAGCAAAGTTCTTAACCTGAGGTACTATTTCTGGGTTAGTGGAGTCTGTAACCTGAAGCGTCTGTAACCCGAGGTACCACTGTATTTCCCCCCAGAGGATATATAACACCATTATGACTACTAAAAAGGAAATGAAAATGGCATTCCAGCCCTCTTCTAATGTACTGTACCATCATCACTAAACTTTCTTCTTACATAATGACTTCTTTTACTTTATGTATGGTATTGTCAGTGCACCTTGCAAATGCAGAATAATGTAAGGGAAAAGTTCTCTGCTCTGGTGTGTATACACTCTACCCATGCTCATTGTCACTCCCGGGTTATATTTTTTGATTTCTGGACAAAAGTACAGTTGTGAAAAACTGGCCTTTTGGGTTGGAAATTGTGGGATCAGTTAATGGGGTAGCATAAAGAACAGGGGTAGCGTAGAGGAAGTGTGTTGGGTATCTGTTATAGATTTCAGCAAATATAAGTCTAGGTCATGAGAGCAAAAAGAAATGTAAGCAGCCCCTTCCATTTTGTGCTGGCAATGAGAAACCACAAAGCATTGGGCGGGGGGGGGGGGGACGGACCCACAAGAGCAGAAAGTGCTTTCTTCAAATTGAGATTTGTGAGAGTCACAATCCCTGATAGTATTTTTTGTTTAAATATATGTACAGTGAGGGGGGGGGAGTATTTGACCCCCTGCTAAATTTGCCTGTTTGCCCTCTGACAAAGAAATGACCAGTCCAAAATTTTAATGGTAGGTTTATTGTAGCTGTGAGAAACAGAATAAGAACAGGAAAACCCCCAGAAACCCACTGTTTCCCTCACTGTGTTTTAGGATAATTGTTTTTCACTGTAAGGAAGGGGATGGACAACATTTGCCAGTACATAAGCAGCAGTCTTGTCTGGTAGTCATCATGGAAGTTGATCCTGCAAACTGAAGGATCTTATCCATTTGGGTTTTATTATGGGGAAAGGAGAAGACAATGGGATGGAATTCTTCTATTATCATGTAGAAATTGAAGTGGCTGAGGAAATAATGACATTTGTGAGTTGCCTAACCTGGAAGGCATATTGCATGGAATCAACTAGTCTTAGGCTGGTTACACACTGCTAGCTTAAAACACAGTGAGGTTCCCCCCTCCCCCCCCGCTGCATTTAAATTATAATTTGTGCAGTGTTGTACACACCACTATGCTTTGATGTGTTTCTACACCAGGCCCTGCTGTCCCTCCAAATGAGGGGGGCGTCATGTCTTCACCAGATGCAAATTGCTTGGTTGATTTCGCTACCCCTCCTTCCACTCCCAGTTCCTATTGGTGAAGCTTTCATCCCCCTGGAAATCATCTGCAGCCATGGTCCTATACATTGCCAGATACAATGGGATTTACTCTTAAGTAAGAGAGGAAACATCTAAATGGACACATCACAGATTCAATGTTTAAACTCCCTAGCATTAATAGCCCCTCCCCCCTCCTTCCCTCTCACACACACAGAGCTTCCCCTCATGTCACCTTTTTTAAAAAAGCCAGCAATCATTTATTATGGCGAGTGGCACAATTGATGCTCTCTTGTGCAGAGATGGACAGGGTGTTGTTGGCAAGGGGGAGGAAGGGGGCGGGAAGGGGCTGCTTGTGCATTCTAGGCTTGAATTGTTCAGACTGTCTTTGTGCTGCTTGATTCTCTGCCTTTTTGCAGCACACTCTCTGCTCCCTTTACCCTCCATGGCTCCTGACTATAGAGAGTTCTTCCAGTATTGGCACTTTTGAAAATCAAAGTGAGTGAGAGGAGACAGATCTTCCCCTTCCTGTTTGCAGATGCTCTGGGTGGGCAGAGATCTCCCAAACTTGCTTTAAGGCAAATTTATTTGGGAGTAAAGATTACATTCCTAACCCATTTAGCGGGAAATAAGTTCCATGAAAATCAATGGGACTTAGTTCTGATTAAACATAGTTAGGATTGCAGCCTTAGTTCTGAGAACAGGATTAGGACAAGGCAGCAGGTGGCAAGTGGGATGTCCCTCTGTGATCCCTCTCTGCTGACATGTGGGACCACCCCCAGCAAGACAGGCAGATGTTTCAGTTATGCCCAACAGGGATCCATGAAGCATTGAGTAAGCCTATGGTTCTTAAGTCAGAGTGCAGCTGGCTTGGGGAAAACTGCATCAGTAAAAAAAATGACATGATACCTGTGGATTGTGGGTAACATCATCGGTCCTAGCAATCTTAACTATAGAAAGCCAGTGTAATTTATGCCATTTCAAATTAACCCTTTTCCAAATCCCAGTCAGGAGTAATTTGGCTTACACCACCCTTTTTTGCCAGCTACGTTTGACTAGGTTGAGAGGTCATGTGACTGAGTTGAAAAGGGTTTGAAACAGATGTAGACCTCCTTGCCCTGCCCCAGCCACGCCCCCGGAACACCCCTTTTGCAGGAGTTCTGCCAGTATAAATTCCGCTGGCTTAAATTCTGCTGTCTGAGCTACAGTGAGGAACTTATACCAGCAGGTGGCTCAGCCCAGGTTCTGGACTTATACCAGGGAGGTCCTGGCTCAGGTGGGAAAGCCCAAGGTCCAGTGCATCTAGACTCTCATCTCAGCTCTTAACCTGGCAGATCTTATTTATCTGCTAGAAAGGAGATTGAGGACCAGTTTGGCCTTTGTGTACACAGAGTCAGCTGGCAAGGGAATTTTAGGTTGCTGGTTTTGCTTTGGTTCCCAGCTACACCCTTCCTACTCCTTGTCCCTATAAATGTATAAAGAAATATGTTTTCAAAAACAAAGACACCATAAACGCCCAGTGTTCTCCTTCCAAAATATTGATCTTGCAAAGGTAACCCTGATTTTTCCGTTACTCAAGGAATGGCAGGAAATGAAACAAAGGGGATGTTTAGACCAACACTGAAAAGACCAAGAACTCTGGCAAGGTGCTGGGGGAAAAGGATCAGAGAGGTTGCAGGAAGCTGAAATACTGAAGAAAAGGAAACATACTGGTCAGATTAAGAGTGGATTATACTGACATACTCCACAGAAGCATAATCAATCTTTGATTTAATAATTCAATACCCCTGACTGCAACCCCAAAATAAAGTGTATCAAAGCCTGAAGTATCGATATAAAAGAGCATTTCTTGATATAATGACTTTTAACTGTAACTTCCTGTGGTTGGAACACAGAAGACAAAAGAGTTTATTCATGGTTTCATCCAACATCAAAGTCTAGAATGTTCAGAGAAAAAAAACTAGAATCCTCAGAACCAGCTTCAATGAGACCGTCAGTGGCCTCTTCAGAGAGACAGGAGGAGACCAGCTTTAGAAAGCTGAGGATGAACTAAGAGCCTACAAAAGCTTTCAAATGTCCCGGGGAAACAGTGCCAGTAATTTTGTGTGGTTAAGGACACCCAAGATGCTCAAGAGATTTCAATAGAGTCAATCTCCATTAATTTATTTTTAATTATGTATGCATCATGGGCAAAATCCACATTCAGTTTTCTTGATCCCAAATAGCATGTGTCCAAGGGGAGACCATTAATCATGTTCTTAAAGAACCTTATAGCCTACCAGACTGTTTTTTAAAGCCCTAAACAATTTTAGACCACTTTGCCATGTTGTCTGGCTTTTGGGCCACACCAGCATAACCACCTTGAGGGACTGGGCTTTTTCAGCATTGAGACCTCAGTTGTGGAATTCCCACCCCTGTAGCTTGCTTGGCTTGCCTTTCATTGAATTTGAATGGCTTTCAGATGATAGGTGAACGTATTTTTATTTCCCCCAGCTTTTAATGGTGAAAATAATAATTCCTTTGGTTTTGCTCCTGCTTTTAGTTGTGGCTGTGTACTGTCATTTTACTGTGGCTGTATTTTAGTTCATAGAATCGTAGAATTTTAGAATTTGAAGGGACACCAAGGGTCATCTAGTCCATGCCGTTGCAATGCAGGAATCTCAACCAAGCATCCATGACAGATGGCCATTCAACCTCTGCTTTAGAAACTCAAATAAAGAATAGTCCACCACTTTCCAAGGGAGTCTGTTCCATTTTCAAAGAGCTTTTGCAGTCAGAAAGTTCTTCCTGATGTTTAGTCGAAATCTCTTCTTTTGTAACTTGAATGCATTGGTTTGAGTCCAACCTGCCAGAGTAGGACTCATACCAAGCCTGCTCCATCTTCCATGTGACAGATCTTTAGAATCAAGTTGCTGGCACCAAGTACAGGGAGTTTGCTGTGAGCAGAGAGTGTGTGTCCTGTGTGTCTGTGGAGTGTGGAGTGAAAGTGCACAGGAGCAGCACAGGAAGCTGCCTTCTACAAAGTCAGGCCATTGGCTCCATCTTGCTCAGTAGTGTTTACACTGGCTTTCAGCAGCTCTCCAGGATTTCACACAGAGGGCATGTGTTATATAAATATTCCAGTATTACAATGTAGGTAAGAGGGACAGTCTGTTTTTCCACCTTGGAGAAACTGAAACCTTTCCCTCCAAAACCATCTTGCTCACACTGGCGGAGGAAGAGGAGTGCGGGGGGAGCGCACCGTCCCTGGCAGCGCGACCCCGGTGGGGAGCCATCATGGCTGCCACCCCCAGGATGCGCGCCAGCCCCGCCCCCGCCTGCTCTCAACCCCCCCAGTGCCGGAGCATGAAGCTCCGCCACTGCTTCCACAGAGAGATTGCTGTGTTGTTGTTTTTCACTGCAAAAATCAACAGCTAGATCAAAACCTAAATACCATATATGCAAAAAAGAGGGGACCAGGAACAGCGCTCTCCAGGGTTTCAGTCAAGCAGTAACTCCCAATCCCACCTGGGGAGGCCACCATAGATGGAACCTGGAAGATTCTATGTGCAAAGCAGGCCACGGCCTTTCCCCTAAAAAGGAAGTAAGACTCTAGTCCTCGTGATTCCAAACAGTGCCAGTTGTTTTAGGTGACATTGGGGGTGTTCATACCTGTGTACAAGTTTCTTACACATTGTCAGGGGTTCAGGAGCAGAGACGCAGAGAAGGGAGGAGACAGAGAGCGAGGGGGAGGAATACGAAGGAAGGATGAGTGGGGATGACGACCCGAGATCACCGAGCCTGTCTAGCGAGTCCGAGGATTCCCAGAAGGGAGCGCCAGCAGCCAGAGCAAGGGGGCAGAGCAGGGGGACACCCCAGGAAGAAGGGTCCAGAGAGGGATCAGAAAGCAGCAGTTGGAGAGCGGGACCCACGTTCCCAGCCGGGAGCAGCGGGGAGAAAGGGGACCAGATATCGGGCTCCGGAGACTTTCAGAAGGAGGGAGGGCATGAGTCAGGAGTAGTCACGCCCACCTCGGGGAGCGAGGAAACGATCAAGAGGAAAGTGGAGAGTTGGGCGCGCGCGCCAAGTTCAAATGTAGCGGAAGCTGGCGCAGTCAGCAGCCCAGAGAGTGAACCGGGTCCCAAAGCCCGCCGCAAGGAGGCGGAAGGGTCAGGGGGGTCCGCGTCAGAAGAGAGTAGGAAGGGAGAGACCCAGGGGGGCAGGAGGACCCAGAGACGGAAGGAAAGGCGCAGGAGGTGGAGCAAGGCTAGGGTATTAAGCTGGTGCGCTAGAGGCGGAGACTCAGACGGGTCTTCGTCGTTCTGACCTAGAAGAAGTAGGGCTGCACGTTGCAGTTTGGAAATGGAACCTGTAATCCAATAAAGACTCTTTGAAACTGAACGCTGGCTGACTTGGTCCTATGTGAGCTGGGACTGGGTGGCAGCCCTGACACACATGTTCAGCTGCTCATGAGAAAGTTTATATATGTTTATTTTGGTGTAGCTGTTCTCTGTAGAAAGTGGTGTTTTGCTCCTGCTTTGATTTGCCCCTGCATTCTGTCCATGTGGCTTTGATCATCTGCAATCTTCTGCCATAAGCCGTCTTCAGATTTTATATTGAAAGTCAGAAAGAAAGGTGATTTCATGAGAAAGAGAAGTCAGGTTGTGCGGTGCATATGGGTGAAAATTAGGGCTGTCAACTGGCTCAATAATTTCAGTTGATTAATCATCTATCTGCCTTTTAAGCAACTGATCAATCAATTAAATTGTAATATATTTGCATATTATTAAATCCTCATTATAAGTACCTATTTTGAATTATTGACGGTACTGTAGATAATGAACAGCCTCATAAACAAAAGCTAACACTAATTGTTAGAAAGTTAATATTTTCTTTCCCAATCCCTATTACAAAGCACTTCAATGCAGCCTCAAAAAATAAAGAAGCGTGCCCCTAACATTCTTATTAAAATTTGCACCACCAGATAAAATGAAATAAACTGACAGCTACAATGCAGTCCTAAACATTGTAGTCCTACTCAGAAATAAGTCCTGTTCAGATCAAATAGATTTGCAGCCTAAAGCTTGTAGTCTTAATTAAGACTAGAGCTGATGGAGAAATTTGATTCAGTTTGCAATTAAAGCTGAACATTCCTAACAATATATGAATTGAAACAAAGCCATCCTTCAAAAATTACACTTTTCTGAATTTTGAATGCATATCTTAAGCCAAGTAATATGTAAAAAAAGGAGAGCATATACTAGGGTATAGCATGCATTAAAATGCACATATTAGTAAAAATAACATACAAAAATTCATTATATTAGGGAAAGTTGCATCAGAAATGTACAAAGTAGGATAAATTTGCACTAAAAGCCAATGTATTTTCATGATGACTTTTATTTTTAAAATTGCACACTGATGTGGAAATGTGGAGATCTGAAGATCGGGGAAATGAGAAATTGAGAGGAACTGAAAGTGAGAATGTAGATACTATGAGAGAGCAACATGCTTCTTGAGGAAAGTACCAATGGGGGAGACAATAAAAACTGGTCCACAGTACACATGTGACAGATTCATGAAAAGTGCTGCCATTTTTCAATACCAACATAATTTTGGGGGAGTAGAATTCAGAGATTGCTAGAACCATAGATCTTGGCCAGAGTGCTGGTTTTTGTTTTTTGAGAATTTGATGGCAACAAGCCAGAATAACTGTATTGTTAACATTTCAAAAACTAGTGGATTTCCTTAGATATTTAGTTTAGTTTAGTAATGAGAAGAGATAATGTTGCTATGTATTTCCATACTGTCCCAGGCCAATAATACCTGGCTTTATTTTTCCTTTTCATTAGTCGTCAACCAATGACTATAGAAGATAAAATGCCACACTTGTTTCTGTGGTTTAACCTTGGATCCCTTCGCATCCTTTCCTTCTCCCCTTTAAAGACAAAACATTCACTTATGCATAGTTCCCAAGGTTTCATTGGCAACTACATGCTATTCTTCAGTAGGTGCTAAAGCAGAATAATTTGAAAGGAGGGAGAGAGCAGGAAGTGTGAAGACTGTAGTTCTGGGATTATTCACACATGTTAAGGGGGTTGGGGCAGGGAGAGGCAGCTTCACCTTTTGGTGCAATGGAGTGCATTGCAAAGCCAAAGTGTGTGCCTGTTATAAGCCAGGGAGAATATCTGTTCCCATCAGGGATGCTTTAGCAGAATTCAGAGGAGGAGAAATCTATCAGAGGTAGGGAAATCCCCACTCGGGGAATGTTCAGGGAGGCAGGAGAGGATATATTGTTTATTAATATCCTTCCTAACTTGCGTTATCAAGTTCTATAACTTAGTAGAGTTTACATTCTCCTTTTAAACGGACAGTAGATAGCTGGTTGCAGGCTGGTTTAAGCCTCTCAATACAGTGGTACCTCGGGTCAAGAACTTAATTTGTTCTGGAGGTCTGTTCTTAACATGAAATTGATCTTAACCTGAAGCACCACTTTAGCTAATGGGGCCTCCCACTGCTGCTGCGCCACTGCTGCACGATTTCTGTTCTCATCCTGAAGCAAAGTTCTTAACCCGAGGTACTATTTCTGGGTTAGCGGAGTTTGTAACCTGAAGCCTCTGTAACCTGAGGTACCACTGTATTAGATTCCTGGTAAGTTCCCTTATATCCCTCTTAAAATATAAACACGTCACAATCTTGTGTAAAGTATATAAAATAAGTTTACTCACATCATCAGTTCACAGTTGGATCCCTGAAGGCAGACTTAGTTACAAAGTATATACATGTGGAACTATCCCATATGGAGATATTCCCAGTGTCTTCTGTTGGCTGAGAGCCAACAGAGCAGTTCTAGCTTAGAGCTGCTGCTCCAGAGACGAGGAAGTCAAAGAGAGAGAGTGTGCTGCGTGCCTTGTCCTTTTTGTTACCTGGACAGGTAAGGTCATGTCCGCCTCTAGTCACATGCAAAAGGAAGTATGCACCAGCCAGGAGGAAACAGAAAGTTTTCAACTGGCTGGACCAAACATTCCCCCACATGTCCACTCTAGGAAAACAAGGAATGTTGTACTTGACTGCTACTTACAGTATGTATCACATCCCACATCCACACCTATTGTCTGTTACTGCCTTAGAGTGCTTTGTGTTCTAGGGGAATGAAGAGGAAATCTCACTGTGCATGCTGTGCACAGTTTTCAGGAGATGGGGAGTCAGTGGCGTGTACTAGGATCTGGGAGACCAGGATTCCAGTCCCCGCTCAGCCACAGAGCTCAGTTGGGTGACCTTGGGCCAGTCTCTCACTCTCAGCCTAACCTACGTCACAGGGTTATTATGGTGAGGATAAAATGAGGGGGAGGTAAACTGTGCACGCCACCTTGAGCTCCTTAGAAGAAAGGTGGGGTATAAATGAATAGATCAGATCAGATCACACCACACAGGAAGCCATCCTCTCACATTTCTTACTGTTATTATACCCAATGGGAGGAAAACAAAATACATTACAAACCAACCAGAAAAGGATGGAGGAATGCAAGAGCTCCACTCTCACTTCTGCCCTACTGAAGAGCCTGGCGGTGTGTTGGGTAAAGTGGATGAATTGCCTTTGGTTCCTCCCTGCCTGCTTTAGGATTTTGTCCTAAACCTCCATTTCCCAAATGGGAAGAAAGGGCTGTGCACATTAGGAACAGTATGGCAAGCTCCACCATAAAAGACCCCCCGTGGATGGTCATTTTTGATCCAACAGCACTGGGTGAATTAGCACTGGAAGATTAATTCCTTCCTGTCATCTCCCCAGGGGTATTAAATGATATCTGGTACGATTTTTCTTGCCTACAACGCTGTAATCTGGAAATACATTGCTAACAGCTTCAGCTTATAAGAGGTCTAATGAGACCAAACGATTGTCCAGCGTCTGAGAATGGATTATCAGCCCAAGGTATGTTTTCTTAATGAAATGGTGATTTCTTGCAAAGCGATTCCTCTCTAATATGAAAAGCCCAGCAAAGCAGTTAGGAGCATGAAGACAATGTTGGCAAAACACACACACACACAGGGTGCTAAGTCTCATTTTCACTATAAGGTACGTTTATTTCTATGTTGGTTTCCCCCATCTCTCAACCACAAGGTCTCCCAAGGTGTCCTCCACTCTTTGGGGAGCCTTCTTGTTGAAAGTGGCGAATGGATGTTGAAATAAATGAAGACAAATAACAAATGGTTTTAAAAAAGACAAATCGCAATAAAAAATACAATTAGTAACAGTATATAATAGCCTCTCTCAGTGCTGACCCAATAAGTTTTGAGATTTAAGGGAAACACTACGAATGACTCCCCTCCCCCTTCAAGTAAAAATGTAACAATTTAATGCGATATAATAAGTGACAATTGCCTGCTCTGGAATGATGCTCAAAATCTGCCACAGGAGGCAGTCATATCATTCCACCTAATGATATGGCTGGTCCTGGTCCCCGACACTATTTGTGCAAATGTCTTTAAATGTTGTTAACGTAGAAGAGGAACCAAAAGGTACATTCCACCCTTGGTAGCTTTTATATTTGCATCCGAGACTGATTTAAGCAAACCAATTTTAAGTCTCACATATTGAAAACTGCCCTTATTTCTTTATTACATTTGCCCAAGTGCATTTCAGTGCCATTGTACAAATTTAGTGGAAGATGCGCTACCAACAACCCCATCATGCGAGCTCTTTATTATCCTTACCTGTCTAGCGCCTTAGATGAGGGTTGGCCCCTGTCAGGTATTTCTTAGACCTTGCTGATAGATACCTTCTATCAAAACACTTATATCAATAAACAGTGTGTTGCATCTCCACAGTAAATTATGCAGCATCCTGTTAGCATGCTTTTAAAATGAACAATTGTCCTCATCCATCCACACATGCCCTGGTCTGGTTCTGATGACGAGGCCTTTGGGCACAGCAGGACAAAGCAGCACCTCAGTCTCCAGGTCTGGGTCTGTGTCACTGTTCACATACTGTCAAACATTTCTCCAATGAAAATAGGGACGTCCCATTCCATAATGATAATTTTACTACAGTGGTACCTCGGGTTAAGTACTTAATTCGTTCCGGAGGTCCGTTCTTAAGCTGAAACTGTTCTTAACCTGAAGCACCACTTTAGCTAATGGGGCCTCCTGCTGCTGCCGCACCGCCAGAGCACGATTTCTGTTCTCATCCTGAAGCAAAGTTCTTAACCCTAGGTACTATTTCTGGGTTAGCGGAGTCTGTAACCTGAAGTGTATGTAACCTGAAGCGTATGTAACCCGAGGTATCAATGTACTTATACCTCACGCATCTTACTAGGTTGCCCTAGCCACTCTGGGCAGCTCTCAACATATATAAAAACATAATAAACATTAAACATTAAAAAAACCTTCCCTACACAGGATTACCTTCAGTCTGCTTCCAACATTGGATACCCTCCAACATTTCTCCAATGAAAACAGAGACAGCCTAAGGAAAAGTGGGACCTTCTGGGATCAAATCAGAAACTGGGACGGCTTATCTAAACCAGGGACATCCCTGAAAAATGGGGACACTTGGAGGGGCTGTGTTCATCTCCAGGTTCATGACAACGTACAGCATTTAGTACCATTAAAAACCAGATGGAAAAGATGAAGGGAAGCTGAGGGTGCTGATGGCTCTTCTGATAGTAAACAGAGACAGACGCTTTGCTTCAGAGTTCTACAAGGAGCATAGAATAGTGAGCCAAAGACATCCTGTGTTCACCAGCATACATGCAGAGAGCAACAGCGCCATATGCAGTTCTGGATGATAGTAGACAGTGTCAGACTTATACATAGTTCCATCAGGATTCTATCCCTACAAATGTGTTCCACTCCATACTGTTAAAGAAACAAATGGATCTTAGGTCCAATTTCTGGCATATTATGAAAAAAGCAGGAAGCAGGCAGAACCTTATCCCTAGAAATGCATTCCAAGGCTCAAGAGTTATATATTCCTTCACGATGACCAAGTTCTGGCACATGGAGACCATTTCCAGTGTAATTCTGTATACATGGTTTTCCTGTTTTTCATGATATGATTTGCGCTTCCAAATGAACATCCAGAAGTCATTTTTAAATGCTATCTCTGTGTCTTTTCCTGTGTTTTCATTTCACTGTCCAAATTATCATATTCCAGCAGAACAATGCCAACATCTTTGAATTCAAAGATGATACATATATAAGGAATCCTTAAAAACCCTTGGGGAAGGGCCATAGAAGTTAGAGCTTTGCATGCAAAATGTTCCAGGTTCAGTTGCTGATGTATGCAGGTAGGACTGGGATGGATCCCTGCTTGAAATCAGAGTAGAACCAATGAAATTAATGAACTCAAGTCAGTAATATTAATTGGCTTCAGTGGGTCTGCTCTGAGTAGGACCAGCATGGGCTACAGCCCCTGGAGAATTACTGCCAGTTAGTATGGACAAGGGGCAGCCAATGTGGTGTTCTCCACATGTTGTGTACTGTAATTCCCGTCAGTCCCAGACAGCATGACCAATGGTTAGGGATGATGATAGCAGAGGACCTGCAGTTCAGGGAATGCTGCAGTGCAAGCCTATTCAGAGTTGTCTGAGGCCCGGGATGGGAGTCTTGTTAGAATAAAGTTATAAACACAAACAAAAAAGCAGCTGCTCTCTGGCAGGACCCCCTTGCCAGCTTAGCCCTCTGAGGTCAGAGGCAAGGGTCCTCACCTCTGCATGGGCTTGTTCCTGTGTCTAATTTAGTGATTTTGGGTTTGCAGCCCAAACTGGAGAAACCAAGGATGTTGGCCAAGCTAACATATTGCTGATAACAGTGACATCCAATGGGCCTCTCTGTGAACAGCATCTTATATTTCTGCCACATCTTCTTCACGACTTGTTCTCTCAAAATCTTACATAGATGTTGGAGGGCAAAGCAGGGGTCACCTCCAACATTTCACTGCCTGATCTAAGTGCTCCTTGCTCCCACCTCACTGCCCGATCTCCAATCTTCAGTCCACAAAAGCTTACAGAATAACAAATGCCTCAGTTTTTAAGGGGCCACAAGAGTCTTGGTCATTATTTTTTGCTGCAATACAGATTAACAGTGCTCAGTGGCGTAGCGTGGGTTGTCAGCACCCGGGGCAAGGCAAGTAATTTGCGCCCCCTAACCCGTGGATTTGCACCCCCTAACCCTAACCCCCAGATGTTGCGCCGGGTGCGGCCAGCCCCCCCTGCACCCCCCACGCTACGCCACTGACAGTGCTACCCCTATGGAAGTTATTGTCAGATAAATAAACCTGCATTTCTATGAACACTCTGATTTTGGAGTCCCACTAAAAGCAAAGAGACTTACACTTGAGTGAACGTGTGTTGGTCTGCTCATACAAATCACTTCTTTGCATATTCTGTGATGGTCAAGTTGCAAGACTTCAAGAAAGCTAGCAAACTACCGGTAATAGTGGCACCCAGTGGCTGGAAGGGTTAACTTAAACAAACCACCTTTGTCTTCACACAGCTACTCTCCTTCCAAAATAATACTGTTATGAGTTTTGAGGGGGGAGGAATTAGGCTGCATGCAACAGCCTTCTAACCTCTGCATTCAGTAAGTGTTAAAATATAAGCCAGGTTTGCTTCCTGTGTCGAGGCGATCGCCTGGGTGATGGGCCATTAAGGGAAACAAAGGAAAGGGGCTCTGTGTGAGATGGCAAATGGGTGGGGACTCTCCCCAGCTCACGTTTAGTTCAGAGGATGAAGGCAGAGTTTGGAGCAAAGCAGCAGTGATGTGACCTAGAAACAAAGCAGCTAGCTGGAGAGTCAGAGCAATGTTTGACAGCAATGTTTGATTTCTTCTGGAATCCAAGGCTGTGGTTAATCTATGCTTCTGTATCAGATAGTCATGTTTAGTCTTTGGATTTATTGACATTATAATTTATGAGCGTATAAGCCTAAGTGTGCTTACAGATAACCTCAATTGTTATTCTTTATGGTAGGGATGGGGATTTGGGGGTCAAATGCAGCCTTCCATTCCTCTCTCTCTGGTCCTCTGGACTCTTCCCAGCACATGCCTTCCCCCCAGGCTGATGACATTTGTAGTTTACATGCATCAGCAAAAGATGAATCTAACACTGAATCACTGTGGAAGGAGCACACTTTACCCTGGATTACAATGAAACTCTAAATTTAGGAAAACAAGAAAGCTTCTTTTATTGCAGGGAACACATGCTTGATAAGAAAGGTCCTATCTCTAAATAACTAAGGAAGAGATGCAACAACCTTGCTCTTGCCTCTTGGATGGAGAGAGATGCAAAATAGACGTCTCCTTTCCCAAAGTGAGAAGGAAGGAGAAGGAAGTAGGAAATTCATTCAAGTATCATGGAAGAAATCCTGCAATTCCAGACCTCTGCGATCTGCAAGATACAGCCACTTTGTCTAGTTGCATATGAAACAGGATAGCAGCTCAGTAACTTCCTGGTAGCTCTCTGTCTTGCCCTACATTTGCAGTGATCAGGGAAAACTTTGTTAAGAAACTTAGAATGTGTGTTCATGCACCGCATAGGAATCAGAATGTGAAATTTTCTGTGCAGTTTCATGATGTTCATACAGGGGTGCCAAATTGAATAAAATACCGGGGTGGGGGGCAGTTTAGCCCCACCCCACATAATTGATCACATGACATGGTTCACCCCCCATTTGAATAGCAAAGCCCAACAACTTTGGGGGGTCTGGCCCCCTCAAATAATTTATTGGGGAGGGGCGAAGTGACCTTGACCCCTAGGAGTTCGCTCCTATGTGTCCATAACTGAAACTATTGCTGTCTTTGACATAAATAATATATCTGTGCTTTATTTTTATTTTTATTATTATGCTTATGTTGTTCATCAGATGAAAGGCCCATTCAGAGGTTCTCTGTAAATGTATAACAGTCCTTCGGTCCTGTGCATGTGGAGCCCACGCTTCCCTGAGCAGTGTGTGAGGCTAAGGCTGCTCTAGGATGGACTTTGAATTGCTCCCTCCTGGCTGAAGAAAATTTAGGAGCGATACATTAGCTGAGGAATGTTCACCTAATCTTTGCTCGCATTCTGCTTATTCTGTGGCAAGAAGGCATCTGCTTGGAATTAAAAGGTTTGGGGGAAATGATCTTCAAGCAAATTATTGAGTTTGCTTACATTCTACCCTAGAATTTATATTTTTGTAAATCCCCTCTTATCAACATTCCCAACTAAGGATATTGTTCAAATTTGATGGCTTAAGATGTGAGTTTTGGGAAAGATAGAAAAGAACTGAGAACGTAGTGAATGTTCAAAATGAAAAGCTTCAAATTCTGGAGTATCACCAAATTTCATATTGGTGCAAAATTGCATTTTAGGTCACACATAAAAGAGAGAACAAAGACAGATATTAAATAGCAGCATCCTGTAAATCTGAGGCTACAATGAGCTTTGGATCATCTGATCTGCCGTATCCAGCAATCCAGCCTTTGGGTAAGATTGACCAGTAGATGAGAGCCAGCCCTCTTCCCCGGCAGCTATAGCATTCTTCATTTTCACTCCAAGGCTGAATGCACTTCATTTTCACTCCAAGGCCGTGATTACTGAGCACAAAGGCCAGTGCCATTTTGTTTTTTCTCACAGGAACAAGGAATCAAAGCTGTGTTCTGTCTCTCTGAGGAGACATCCTGCTGTTGTTTTCCTCTGGGAGAAACAAAGCATCAAACCCTATGACAAGGAAGTGTCCAAAAAACAGTCCAGTCTTCCGAATTAGATTAAGTTTTTAAATTTGGCTGAAAGGGCTGTAGATCAGGGGTAGAAATGATGTTCTGCATGCAGAAAGTCCTAGGTTCAGTCCAGTGGCGTAGCGTGGGGGGTGCCGGCCGCACCAGGCGCAACATCTGGGGGTTAGGGTTAGGGGGCGCAAATTACTTGCCTTGCCCCGGGTGCTGACAACCCACGCTACGCCACTGGTTCAGTCCTCAGCATCTCTAAGTAGGACTGATAAAGAGCCACTGCCAGAATATTGAGAAAGGACTTGGTAGGCAGCTTTCTATGCTAGTTGCTGGGTTTCCACATAAGAAATTTGCTTGGATCCTAAAATAGGTTTATATTAAGGGAAGTTTACAGAAGGGAAGTTTCTTGTCTCTTTCCCCAAATGCAACTCCCTCTCTGGGTAGCTGTCCTCCAGAACAATGTGGGCTGGGGCACAAGGAGCTGTTAGGCGAAGGGAAAAAAGTTCCCAGTTTTGTGCAATTCTCCCCTCCCACAACCCTCTCCACACCTATATTTATACACTTTACAGTATATGCTTTATATTTACTATGACACCAGATGGCGCTGTGGAGTCTGGTTTCCCCCCAACTGAACTTCCCTGTATGAAGTTTACAATGTGTTTATCGCTTCTTTGATGTGTCTAGATCCAACACTAATCTCCGATTGTTCCTGAGGGTCTCTGGCCCTGAAGAAAGAGGCTTTTCTGTGGGTCCAGTTGGCTGCAGTCAAGAGGAAGGACAAGAAACTTTGCTTCTGTGAGGGTAAATTAACTGAACCAACTTGGGTCATGTGGGGTAGGGGGATAGCAAACAAACTGAAAATGCTACTTGAGTGATTTAGATGGAAAATCAGTCAGCTTACCTTGTGTGAAATTTAAATTCTAGTAATGATTTACACACCCACACACCCCAACTTTATACAAATGTGTATCTATGGACCTACGCATCTAACAACATCCCAGCATGGTAAACCTCCTTAACTCATCTAGGATCCAGGCATTGTGTTGAAGGGGACTCATAATATACAAAGCAAAAACAGCAGAAGTAAGTCTGCCAATTTCCGTGGCACTTACTCCAGCCAGAGTAAGTGTGTGCATAAGATTTCAGCCTTAAATCTTGAAGGGTCATGGTGACAATGTTTGACAATCTTTGATTTAATGTTTAAACAGTCTGTAATATTCCTTTTAATCTTCACAGTGGGAAACATCAAAGATTTCCCATGTTCTAACAAAAAATATAGTGTTTCGTTTCTGAAAGGAGAGCTGCTGCACCTCAAGGCAGCCTGAATCTTACACCCTCTGATATATGGAAGTCCTCTACGAGGATACTATGGACGCTACTCAGAGGAGCATTTCAGGCACTCTGCAGATGCTCACAGGAACTCTGTTCTTCACACAATGTAGAGGAAAGCTGCATTTCCTTCTGGGAAGCCACCTGGGAAAGAGTCAAAGTGGGCAGAACAACAAACGTAAAATTTACTTTTGCACAGTGGGCTCATTCCCTCACATGCTCACATATCCCTCTTTTATCCTCCACCCCAGCAGAGTTCAAGGACGGATTCAAGCCTGGCATAAACACTCAAGGGAAGAGTGAAACAGAACCAGTGAAGGGTGAGGCTGAGTGAGGGCTGTGGATAGGGAGGAGGTGTGGCCTGCAGAGAGAGTCCCAGTGGGCCTATGGAGAGGGTTGGAGGGCTGCATTCAGCTCCTGGGCTGAAGTTCCCCACTCCTGACAGCGTTTAGGTATCATGTTGAGAGTCCCATGGGCTGCAAGAAGATCAAACCTATCCATTCTGAAGGAAATCAGCCCTGGAAGGACAGATCGTGAAGCTGAGGCTCCAATACTTTGGCCACCTCATGAGAAGACTCCCTGAAAAAGACCCTGATGTTGGGAAAGATGGAGGGCACAAGGAGAAGGGGACGACAGAGGACGAGATGGTTGGACAGTGTTCTCGAAGCTACCAACATGACTCTGACCAAACTGTGGGAGGCAGTGGAAGACAGGAGTGCCTGGCGTGCTCTGGTCCATGGGGTCACGAAGAGTCAGACACGACTAAGCGACTAAACAACAAAATCATGTTGAAACAAGTTTTAAGACCAAGCCCCCTTGAGCCCCAGTTAAGGTCTGAATTACCTTGGCAGTAGACGGCAATACTCATTGCCTTTAGAAGATAGTATTTATGACATATAGAAGCAGGGGTGGGAAATATAAAAGGCATTCCGTGGAGCAAAAGGTATTTGCTGCTCCAAAGAGGACAGCACAGAGCTCGTGTCCTTGAAAGCTATTTTAAGCCTGGGCTAAGTTGTTACATCTCTGGTGGGACAAAGGGGACAAACAGCAAAAAAAAAAAATACAAATGAAGGAGAACGAAACCTGTTTAAGGATGGTGTTTCAAAGAGCATTTTAGCACCGACATAAAAGTGATTTATCTTTAGCCCAACAATAACGCTGGATGCAAATGTTACCTTTAAAAAGAAAAGAAAAAGAAAAAAGAGACTGTTGAGCAAGGAACATTCACACCATGACTGCTTCCAGTGCCAAACAGAGATTTTCGGGGGCGCTGGGTGCACTGATTCAGCACTCTGCCCCCAGCACACACCCCTGCTGATTCCTGCCAGTCCAAACAGTAGGAGGCAAACAAGGTAAGTGGGGATTTCAGAGGCCAAAAGGGCAACTATGGGACTGAACTACCAAACCAGTGGGTACTGGTAACTCCTGCAACCATTACATCCCAGCTTCTTTGTCATTTAGTATAGCAATGGAGCCTGGATAAGGCCCAAGAGATAAAAGCCAAACCTCGTTAGACTAGCCACCTTTTTGTATTTGTTAACAGTCCCACTTCTGTGTCCTTAACCATAGCTGGCAACACAGATATTTTAGCAGCCGAAGTTTTTCTGTTGCTTATCTCCTTGCCAGGAGAAGCTTTGGCTCCCAAATGTCAGTGTGTCAGGCTGCTGCTAAAGGCAGGGGAGCAAGGTCATTAAAAAGATGGCAACCTTCCCTGCCAGACCAGCCAAGCCGGGGGGTGTGTGTGCTCATCTTCACCCCACTTGCAGGGCTGCCTGACTCTTTGCCTGCTTACTCAGAAGCAAGTCTCACTGTGTTCATAGCGCTTACTCGCAGCAAAGTTTTAAAGGAAAAAATTGCAAGCACTAGCAAATCTCTGTCACCTTCCCCCACGTACCTCTGATATTACAGGGACCTTCTCCTTTAACAGAAACAACAAGAATGTTTAGAAGACTATAACTTCCTGGCTCCGACACAAATCTTTGGTTTCTGTCAGCTTCACTTGCTTGCGAGGTAGGATGGCAAGGTGCAAAGGAAGAAAGGGCTTTGGTATCTTCAAACGCTTTGCAGAAGTGGGCGTTTTGGCAGAGGAAGAAAGCTATGTGTCTGCTCACGTTCCTTTGTGTATAGATTTACCAAACGTGCAGGAGCCCTGTTTCCTTTTGTATCTAGTAATCCTGATGAGAAAAGAGGGGTGGATGCTTTATGGAGGCACAGGGCAACACTTTCTTATTTCGCCTCAGGTGATGAAATGGGATGGGCCACCGCTGGACCCCACCCACCTCTGGCATGCAGACCCTCAGAAGGCTGTTCCTGAGGGAATTCAGCTCTCAGGCTGGAAAAACGTTCACTTGCCCCTGCTCTAAAGTGTTAGCAGAGCATTTGTTTATTTATTTATTTATCCATCCATCCATCCATCCATCCATCCATCCAGGGAGTTTCCAAATAATGTGACAGGCAGTTACAGTAAGCCAGCAAGAGTTGAGCTGCTAAATCGTCCCAGAGCACTTTGGATTTTCAGTCCCATAGTTGCCCTTTTGGCCTCTGAAATCCACACTTACCTTGTTTGCTCCATAGTTAGCATTAGCCTGAGTGACAAAAGTAGCAGATCTTTGCGATCCTATCAAAACTAACATACAGAATAGACGGAAAACAGGCTTTAATCCCGTCTCTCTTGCCTTAAGCGTGATAACATGAAGTGTCTCGCTTTTGTAGGTGTTTTTGACAAGCATTTTTTGCTTTTAACATACCTTGAGGAATGTGATTTGAATGAATCCAAATTTAAGAGTGGCTGACCTAGTTTTATTGGCCCAGGGGATGGGGGATATTAGGTCAGGGGACAGAACTAAAATGCTCCTCTTAAGCTTTTCAAAAGTTTATGATGATATCATAACAAAGAATCATGTGCATCTTAAAAAGCTGAACAAGTTTTATTATGGCAGTCAGAAGCTTTCATGGACCTAGGCCCACTTCATCAGGTACCTGAATTTATTAAACGCTGTCTGCAACACACTTTTTCAAGAGCATGATCTCGATAATTAGTTCTTGGCCTTTCCAGCACTTAACAGAGAACAATGGAGGGAGAGATACTTTTAAGAATGACTCAGACTACACTCAGATACTTTATAAAGCTAAAGAGCAGGGGGCCGGGGCGGTGGGGAGGATTAGGGGCTCAAACACCCCACTTGGTCTGCTAGTTCTCCTCGCTGATGCCACAACCACACACAAAGAGAAGAGAGTGGGGAGGGGAGAGGGAGGGAGGGAGTGGAGAGAGATTATATGTGTGAGAGAGAAGCCTGCCTGTCTTCACTGTGTGACAGACTGTGTGTGTGTGTGTGTGTGTGTGTGTGTGTGTGTGCACGCACACTAAGTGTACATGATTGTGTCTTGCCCAGTCTCGCATATCTGGTCTCCTTTGCACCCTTGGCAAAGAGCTGCACTGGTACCTCCCCGTCTTGCCTAGTTGCCCAGAGCAGTGGGGAGGGGCCAGGGGAGCATGCAGGTGGGTGGGTGAGCTCCTAGCCATGTTGAGCAAGAACGGAGAGGTTATATTTTTGCTCCCACCCACTCTGGGCCTGTGCCCTTTGGCAGGGTCTGACCTACCCAACCCCCAGGTATGCCCTTGCCATTCTCACCCACTTTGGGTCCTTGCTCACTATTGGATTGCAGCTCTCAACAGCTTTCCACCCAATAAAGGTGATTTTCAGCTCCAAAATAGGTTTCTCACCTCTGCAGGAAAATAAGAAGGAGGGAGGGAACCAATATTTTGAGGTGAACATTGAACATTTGATTCAGCGACAGAGTTCCCTTCTCTCAGACACTAACAGACATAGTTTTACTTCTGCATAAAGTTTTACTAGGCATAAATACATATTTGTTTGTTTTCCATCTTTGGGGTCTGAAGCAGATTCCCACCTCTTCCACCAATTGAACTGGAACTCACCACTGTCATCAATTCAAGCGGATCCCACTTCTGTATACTGTATAACCACCATGGGTTATCTTATGGTTTTTGTGTGAGCTAAAACTTTTTGGGGTGTGTGAGGTAAAACCTTGATACTTGGAGACACAGGCAGAAGCTGAACATATAAGAAATATTTATTTCACAGAACAAAGTTGGTAAAACGAAAATATGTGTCAGGTGAATTTTATCAGTTAACTTATTTATAATTATACTAAATTTAGTGGATGTTACAGTGCTATCTTTCGGGTCACAATGCAAAGCCTGCTTTAGGGTGGCTGTGTGGGGTTGTTTGTTTTAGGGAGAATGTTCTTCCTTTTGCCCCTCTGTGAAAGGGGCAGTACTGTATTTCACTGGAAATCTACATACACACTGAGCAACTTAGATAAGACACATCTTATAAACCAGATAGTAAGTACCGTAAATAGTCTGGGGAGAGCTACAGCAGTATTTTTTCAGCCCAGGAGGGAAGTGGCAGTGACTTCAGTTCAGAGCAAGGTCACAGTGCATGCCATAAATTTCTCACACTTAGGGTTTTCTTCATGCCCTTCAGTTAACTTTTTTAAATGGGAGGTTTGGCAGCAGTCAGATAAACATTAATGAATCTTTCTCTGCATAGCCCTTCCATTGTGCATAGTTCATGTGTTAATCCAAGTACACATCTATTTTAGAAAGGCTTTAGGCAGCTGACCAGGCCTTCCTACAGTGACCCAGAGTGGGAGATCAGTTTAGGACAGAACAAATGAACAAGGTCACCACCTCTTTCTTGGCAGGGCTCTGGGGCTGCTGGGGCAGACAGAAGTTCACCCAAGGCGGTTTCTCCAGGCATGAGAGTATACCTACTGAGGAAAGCACCATGGATTGGTTTTCTGCTTGCCACACAGCTGTTGAAGGCACACAAGTCCTGCCTGAGTTGCTTATCAGTGTTAGCGAATATTTCATGGGTAGGGATGGCAGGTTGCAACCTGAAGATCCATGATGTGCCTTTAAATCTCCCCATGCAGTGAGAGCTGTGTCTTCCCCTATCCATTTCTCATCTAGTCCTGTTGCCTCCCTTCTTTGTCAGCTGTGCAGCACACCTGGATTCCTGCTTGTTACAGCAGGCAAGGGAGGAATCAGACAGAGAAATGGACTGAGAGGGGGAAATGGACAGGAGCAGAAGCTATAGCTGCCTTGTCTTCCACTTTAAAACTACAGCATGAACCTCCAGGTTGTTACTGTTGGGAAATAACTGCTGAATACCAATTAATCCTGAAGGCCCACTTGTGCAGGAAACTAAGAAAGAAAAAAATGGCTGACTGCCTGATTTCAAAAAAGCGTGGGGCTTGATTCACTCTCTAGTCAAAAGAGCCCCAGCAGTTTCGAACAGATATACATGCAGTGTTTGCAAAGCATGGGAAAGATAGGTCTTAAGTGCTTACAATGTGCTCCTCTGCCTCTATTTCTCTTGGAATGAATAGAGTACAACCTTAAGTAAGCTTAAATGCTTTACTTACAGAGGTTTCACTCATGCATCGTTCAATGCTACAGCAGACACAACACAGGCAAGGTATTCTTGGTTACAAAATGCAGTTTCAAACACGCAGTCTGAGTCTGCAGCCCCAGCTTCAGACATCTGCTCAGTTACATGGTTCGAAGAGGAGATATGGACATGTACACCCTCCCTCCCTGAAGGTGAGGGGCGTGACCTAGCCTTGCCTTCTCTAACAATTTACAGCTCTGTAGTCCCTAACAGCTTAACCCCTTCATTTACTAACTAGCATAGATATACGTTGTTTGGTTTGACTGAAAATCTCCGACAACAACCTACCAATCCTACCCAAAGAACTTAGATTCTTAAGGTGGGAGAGCTATGCAGACCTAGGGTAAGATCTGCAAATTATATAAATGGCTCAGAGATCCATCTGTGAATGAAATACTGCTAATAAATGATCTTTCCCTGCCCCCTCACGTACACACACACACACACACACACACACACACACCACACATAAACAGAGCATAGTGAAGGTAGATTTTTACAGGAGTGTCCAAAACTGCTGACCTAGCCTCACACTCCCAGAGTGCAGTAGTGAGGACCCTCTGCTGCTCCCAGGCCAGCTAACCTCACAGTTCTCTCTCTTGCCTTCCAATTCAGTCTGCAAAACCACAATTATTTCTCTGCTCCTCCCACTAGCTGAAGGATGTTATTTTCCAAAGGGTTAGGGAAAGTGATTTCTACTCATTAACTTGCCTTCAGAGACCATCAACTGATTGTCTTTGATTATTATTATTATTTTTAATAATCAGTTTGTCTCCAATTATTAGCGAGCAATCAGCCTAACAATGAATGATCACACGGCACCCCTAAGATCATATCTATCTATAAGCTAGTTCAAAACACGTTATTCCACTCTCCCAGCAAGTATGACCAAGAAACAGAACTCAGAATATAACAGGGCAGAGAGCAGCTGCCTTTCTTCTTCACTGCTGAAGTCACCAAGGGCAGGAAGCAGATTTCACTTCTTTGTCAGTTGTGTCCCTCAGTAAACCCTTTTATTTCCTTCAGTATAAAGCAATGATTGTCATTCAGCCCAATGTGGGGGAAAGTCAAGCAATCAACTTTGAGCACATTGTTGCAGCTGCAGCCAAACCTACTCTCTGACGCTGGCAGCGAGGGACCAGACCCTCATTGACAGCGATTCCACAGTGGGGTGTGGGTGGGTGTGTGTACACCCACCCGCACCAGTGTAATATAGAAACCCTCTTTCCACACACCCTATCCATCATGATGCTGGGCATTTTACAAATATATGATATAAGAGGCCATGGAGGTACATGCAGCTGCAATCCTATACAGCAGGGGAGAGGAAATGCCAACTCATGGGCCTAATTAGGTCCACCAGGTCTCCCCATTTGGTCCACCAAGTCATTTTGGCCAAGCCACAGTCACCTGTCTATCACCAGGTGCCATATATATGTATTATGTGCAGGCTTCTGAAACTGATCAGCACAGAATTAGCTGGTTGCCAGGGCTTCAAAGGGTTTTTGCAGGGACCCTCAGAGACAACCAGCTGATCGTTAAGACTTCAAAGGACCACGCCACCTGACATCATTGTGATGGCAGGTGATTGGCATGTGGGTAGCCCCAGATGGCTCTCAAATTTGGCTCATAGAGATAAGGGTCTGGCCTACAGCTGGATCCAGTTCCACACCCCTACCTTTTGAGTTGACCTGCGTGTTGGACTTCAGTTCCCACCAACCAACATGACAATAGGGTTAGGAAGATGGGAGCTGTCACCCAACAATATCTGGAGGGCCTCAGCTTCCCTGTCCTTGAGTTATAGTTAATCTAGCCGACAGCAATACTAAAGGATGGGGGAAGAAAGATCAATGGTGGCATATTTCTGCTGCTCTTGGTCCATTCACTTCAATGAAACAAAATCAGTAAAAGCCACAGCATTGGCCCTGAAAGCTGGCATGTTTCTTGGCACATGGCTTTCAGATGCTTATTGACATAAGAGGAGGAAGAAAACTCTTCCAAATTGATTGCAATTAATGCAATTAGTGCTTTACAGTTTTTCCTAGCCTTGTCTTTTTGCCTTAGAGACCTTCATTCACTGAAACATTTACGTGCATTCTTAATTACTTTTAGTAAGCCAGCTGCAAATAGTAGATGCTACTCTTTGCTACTCTTCACACTCTCCTGGTCCTGGGCTGGTGGTTCCCTATCCCTGCTCTACAGGAAAATAGAGTCATAGAATACCAATACCAATAGCTGGCCATAAGGGCATGATGTTGTATGAAGATTGCAGGATTATTATTATTTTTGTCTCATCCCAGTATTGCAGCTAATTCATCATGTGACTTTGGGCACAAGATGCCCTTGATTATCTTTTGAGGGACTAGGAGAATGACAGTTTTCTAAGGAGGTTCTTTCTCAGAATATCCACGCTATTTCCACCTGTTCTTAACATCTGAAAAGTCCTTCAGTAGTGTAAGCACCATTGTGACTTAGAAGGCTGTGATTGAATCTCTTGTGCCTCAGCACTTCAAAGCAAAGTAGGTAACTAGTTTCTTCAACAACTTAAGCCATCTTTTTTTAAAAAAAGAATCTTTTGTCGAGCGGCAAACAAAACAAAATACTGTAATGAGTTTGTGGGGTGCCTGGACTCCCCTTTGAAATTCCTGTGCCCCCCTTTTCTAATTTATGGGTTCTACACACTGGATTTAGCATGTTAAAATACAAGCCAGGAGCTAGCCTGGTGATGGCCCTCTAAAGATGAATCATTAGGTGACAAAGAGCGTTTTGCCAGAGGGCAAATGAGAGGGGCCCTTCCCTCAATTTAGAATTGGCTGGAAATTTATAATTTTATTAATTTAGTCAATTTAGAAATTTGTTAGAAAGACAAAAGCCCTTGAAGTAGAGTTTTAGAGCTGGAAGAAGAACAGTTGTTTTTAGTATTGCAATTTAGGGATTATGTGGGCTGGATGAAAAATAGCTGCTGTCAGAGGGCCATGACTGATTTTTGCTGGCGTCCAAGAGTGTGGCCATGGAAGAAGCATGAATCTCTTGGAGTGTAATGCTGTAAGCCCCTGCATTGTAGGCTCAGGTTGCATATGTGTGTAAAGAAACCATTGATCATAAAGACACCACAGTCTCTGCTGTGCTTCATTGTCCAAAAAGAGACAGAGACCCGGGATAAATGTCTGGAACCCCTGGAATCTCTCACTGCTTAGAAAGGACTGCCATACGTCTGGATTTTCCCGATGAATTTCCGAAAGGTGGTACCTTGGCCTGGATCCTGGCAAGTCAGTTGAAAAATCACATGTTTTTGGTGTTTTTGTAAAAACAACAATTCCAGTCATTTCCTTAAAAGTAAAGCTCAACAACTTTCGGGGTGCCCGGGTTTTTACTTTTTGAAATATGGCAATCCTAGCTTAGAGATTGGGATGGCGTGTATCAATATATAGGGCAATGATCTAGCAAGTCCCATTGATTTCATGCCATTTCAAATCATGGAAATTCCAAGTCCTAAACAAAGAATGGATTGTGAATGTAACGTAGAAAAGATGTGTTTCTTTTTTCAAAGACAACACATTCTAATGTTAAAAGTGTTTGCTTCTGAACAGTTTGTCGCATTCAGAAAAAAACCCCAATTGTTTTGGAACTTCGTCCTGAGAGAAGGCTGAATGAACACTTTCCAGTTCCACTTTTATTCACTTATCCATCAGCTGTCATGGTTGCTGCCTTCCTTCTCCAACTCCAGGAGACTAGAGACATCTAATGGAAAAGTTGGGCATTGCAAGCTGCATGTTTCCAATGAAGCACCAGTGTTCTGTATGAAACATTGGTTCCAATGTTGCGCCTTTTAGAGCTTTTTTTGTTGTTGCAAAAGACACTAAAAGCAGAGTTTGCGTTTCCTGCATCTCTAAAGTGAAAGCAAACCTATGCTGACTGCAATGTACACTGCATTTAAATATGGCATTCATCTGCTTTCTATTATTCGCTAACAATATTGTGCAGCCGCATAGCGTGGTTGCTAAGAGACTGAACTACAAATGAGGAACCCCCAGTTAAGATCTTGCCTTTGCCATGAGCAAACTAGGTGGCCTTAGGGAAGCCACGATTCTCTGCATCTCACCCTTCCCCCAGTAATATGGGAATAAAAGCACTGGCTTCTTTTTATAGGGTTGCTATAAAGATTACAGTAAGATAATATATTTGAAGTAGCTCCCTGAACACTCTAAAAGTGCTATAAAATGTATATTTATTATTACTATTATTTAGTAGTAGCAATACAGTATTTGCAAACAATGTATTCCAGATTCAGAAGTGTTTTTAGTGTCACTTATGAAAAGCGCCCCCTCAGGACCTCCAACCCCCCAGCATGTGAGTCAGGAATAATCTATGGCTGCGGCTGCATCTGAAATCATTGTTTTCCATTGAAAGCAACCTGTTTTGTAAATTGTGCTACAGACCACATATTAATTACCTAATTCAGGGCACATACCCCACATTTCACTCTTTTGCCCCTATACATGCAGATATAAGAAATTCAGGAGGAGAGTGAAAGCCAGCAGGAGATTCCTGTTCTCATACAAGGTCCCTCAGAGTACTCTCATTTTAAGTCTTAGGGTTACATTGGTGTCAAAGCTGCATTCTTGACAGTTGACAAGCAGCAATTAGAGTTACTCTCAAGCTGTATAAATGTCAACATAGAAATAAAACCATGTCTGCTACCTGAGAACGGGGGGCGGGGGATGAGGATATCAAAGAAAAATTATGGGTTGAATCCAACGCTGGTCCTATTCAGATAAGTCCTCTTGAAATGGACATGGCTAATTTAGTCTAACTTAGGTGGATACAACCCATTATTTTTTTTAAGGGACCCCTGGCCATTAGGTCCAGTCGTGACCGACTCTGGGGTTGCGGCGCTCATCTCGCTTTATTGGCCGAGGGAGCCGGCGTACAGCTTCCGGGTCATGTGGCCAGCATGACTAAGCTGCTTCTGGCGAACCAGAGCAGTGCACGGAAATGCCGTTTACCTTCCCACGGGAGTGGTACCTATTTATCTACTTGCACTTTGATGTGCTTTCGAACTGGCAGGAGCAGCGACCAAGCAACGGGAGCTCACCCCATCGCGGGGATTCGAACCGCCAACCTTCTGATCGGCAAGTCCTAGGCTCTGTGGTTTAACCCACAGCATCACCCGCTTCCTGGATACAACCCATAGTCATATACAAACACAAATATCTCATTTTCTATTTTCACAGTTCTGTAAACTTCATTACTGAAGTCAAGTAAGGAACACATCTGCACAGACTGGGCTGTAGCCAACTAAATCAGGCTCAGAGTAGGCCCATTGAAGCTAATGGACAATGACTTAGTTCAGGGGTCTGCAACCCGCGCTCCGGAGCCGCATGTGGCTCTTTTACACCTTTGCCACGGCTCCGGGGCGGATACTCGCGAGGGGAGGAGGCGCATTGTGCGCCCCGACACTCCCCACTGTGGCGGGCGCTGTACTGGCTGTGATGTCGCATGGGGGCGGTGCGTGCGTTAGGCACGCACCGTCCCGACGTCACCTTCCCGCTCGCCCGCTACATTGTAAGGGGCATGTACGCTGGTCACTGTTTTGAAGGGGAGTGAAGAACACACACACACAAAAAGGTAACTTGTTAATTTAACATTTATTTCTATGAGGAGGAGTAATTCTGAGGAGTCAAACAAAGAAATAATAAAAAAGTGACAAAAAAGTTATTTTTATAATGACGAGTTTTGCGGCTCCCAGGTTTTTTTCCCTTCGGAAACGGGTCCAAGTGGCTCTTTTTGTCTTAAAGGTTGCAGACCCCTGACTTAGTTGAAGACAACCCACTCTACTCATAGACAATGAGCTACTGAAGCCTGTGGCATGCAGCGAGAGAGAGGTTTCGTCTCCACAGGCCATATTGAGCGAGCTGGATCAAACTGCTACAAAAACCGGTGCTACCACTGTGTTTACTGTCCTGACAGAGCCCCTGAGGATTTGCTCACCCAATGAGCTGAGAATAATAGCAGTTTTCAAGCTGGTTCTCCAAATTCTAGTGCCTCCTCAAGCCGCACAATATGAAGAGACTGAGCATGGGTGACACATTCTGAGGACTGACTGAAGCCTCTATAGGATCTCTGTTCAGGAAAACCAGGGAGATGCGGTTGCAGCCCTGCTCCCTGTGTGAGCAGAACAGAGCGCAGAGCTGCCTCGCATAAGGGACCGGTGTGCTCTCTGTGTCACTGCCATGTCAAGCGCCCTGCCTCTAGGTGGGCCCACCCCCCTAAACCAGGTGCAGGGAGTCTTTTCCAGTACATGGGCAGCCTCCCAGAGGCCACATACCAGTGATAAGTGGAGGCTGAAACAAAGGATGGGGATCTTACCTTTGCATAGTAGTAGAGACAGTGTGGTGTAGTGGCTATAGTGCTGCACTAAAACCTTGAAGACCAGAGTTCAAATCCCTTCTTGGCCATGAAGCTCACTGGGTGACCTTTGGCCTGTCACTGCCTCTCAGCCTAACTAAATGAGGAGTGGTAGAACTATGTATGCCACCTTGCACTCCTTGGGGGAAAAGGCAGGATAGCGCACCTTCCAAGTGCCCTGGAAAAATGGGGGATCTGGCTGGCCATTTTGGTGCCGTGATCTCATGCTCTTGGGCTGGGCTCTTGCCTGAGAAAAGTGCTTTTGGGGGTGAGAGCAAGACATGGATCACATGACTAACCTGGGAGCGCATCCCAGAAGGCACACATCACGGTTTTGGGTTGGAAAAAGTTGGATTATATGGGATAGAAATGCAGTAACAAATGACTAAACAAACAAATTTCAGTCCATTGATTCTATTCCAGAACCCCCATACACACACCTCTCCAGCCTTCAACAAGGAAAGCAAGAGGCATTGTCACCGTTGCAAAAGCACTTGAGGAGGGTGCTGACCAGGGCCTGGGAGGGTTTTGGCCTGGGACAGAGGGTGTGCCCCAAGTAGGAGAAGGAGGCAACTATTGTGGAGACATTTTAGGATAAATAGAGAGGTTCAGAGGGCCACATTCAATCCCCAGGGCTGAGGATCAGGGTGGGGGCCAAGAGAAGGAAACTGCAGACTGTGCTTTCCTTCTCACTTTTGCTACTGTCTCCTTTCCTTCATCAAGCATAACTCCAGGTAGGAGGAGAAGGCAGCAGGGACCGGTGTGCACACAACAGAAGAAGCTGTCAGGATGCTGTCAGAAGCTCCTGGCTAGTTGCCCAGGAGAGTATAAAGACAAGGAAAAGTTTCTTACCATGCTTTTTTATTTCAGTCTTTACACAGAGAGGCTATAGAACCCAGCCTCTTGTATAATCGTGTTGTCCACCCGCTGTCTCTCCCACTTCCTCATTCTCATCATCTCCTCTACGGGTGCTGCTATGTGCCCTCTGTCTTTGAGCTCTTTGCTCTTCTACTTTTAAGGCTCGCCGGGTTCTGGGAGATGAAGGGTCTGGAATAATAACATGTCAGCTGGGTGTTGTTCTGGCTCTCCCATGATTTCCCAGCTTTCTGCCTCATCTGCCTCTGAACTGCTACCTCCCTCAAACCCCTGTTGTAAATCTATATTCTCTTCCTCTTCCTCCTCCCTGGAAGGATCAGGATGGGGAGGCGGTCTCCACCATTCCTCCTCTGCCAAGTCCCTGCCAGAAGCAGTGCCAAAGCACATGGGAAACAGGGAATTGAAGACCCTTTATAATACAGTGGTGCCTCACAAGACGAAATTAATTCGTTCCGCAAGTCTCTTCGTCTTGCGAGTTTTTCGTCTTGCGATGCACGGTTTCCCATAGGAATGCATTGAAAATCAATTAATGCGTTCCTAGGGAAACCGCCTTCAGACCAGGTCCGGGGACAGTCTGTCCCCGGACCTCTTCTGAAGGCTGGGGGGGGGGGACAAGGGCTTTTCTTCCCACCCCCAGCATTTTAAAAAACCCCGGGACAGCGGAGAACTTCTCCGCTGTCCGGGCGATCTTAAAATGCTGGCGGGCGGCATTTTAAAATCGCCCCGGGACAGCGGAGGACTTCTCCGCTGTCCGGGGCGATTTAAAAGCCCCTGGGAAGGCAGGCAGGGGGGACAAAGACTTTCGCCCCCCGCCCGCCTTCAGAAGGTGTTCCCGCCCCCCGCCCCGCTTCGGAGCAGCGTTCCGAAGCGGGGTGGCTGGGGCAGGTGTTCCCGCCCCCCCCGCCCCGCTTCGGAGCAGCTTTTGAAGCAAGGGTTTGCGGGGAGATCGCTTCTCCCCGCAAACCCTTGCTTCAAAAGAGGTCCGGGGGCAGCGCGAAGCGCTTCCCGCTGCCCCCGACCTCTTTTGAAGCAAGGGGCTGCGGGGAGATCGCTTCTCCCCGCAAACCCTTGCTTCAAAAGAGGTCCGGGGGCAGCGCGAAGCGCTTCCCGCTGCCCCCGGACCTCTTTTGAAGCAAGGGGCTGCGGGGAGATCGCTTCTCCCCGCAAACCCTTGCTTCAAAAGAGGTCCGGGGGCAGCGCGAAGCGCTTCCCGCTGTCCCCGGACCTCTTTTGAAGCAAGGGGCGGTGGGGAGAAGCGATCTCCCCGCAGCCCCTTGCTTCAAAAGAGGTCCGGGGGCAGCGGGGAAGAAGCGCTGCGCTTCCCGCTGTCCCCGGACCTGGGGCTGCGGGGAGAAGATCGCTTCTCCCCGCCGCCCCTTGCTTCAAAGGAGAAGACCCGCTGTCCCCGGGGCAAGCTTCGTTTTGCGAAGCAAGCCTATAGGGAAATTCGTCTTGCGAGGCAACTCGAAAACGAAAAAACCTTTCGTTTTGCGAGTTTTTCGTCTCGTGAGGCATTCGTCTTGCGGGGTACCACTGTATATGTGCCAAAAACCATATGTGAAGGAAGGCTGGTAATTTTATGAACTTCAAACAGGGAAGAATCATATGCTGATCATTAATAGAAGTACAGTTTGGTTCAGTTTGGTCCATTTTAGAGTGAAACCCCAAAATTTAAATGCATCTGCCCAATTCTATATACCTTCTGTATACTTAGGAGCAAGATCCATTGTTATGGGTTACTCCCATGTAAACATACATAGAGTTGTAGCCGATATAAATTGCCCTAGGTTGTGAGACGGTGGGATAGAAATAATTTTTAAAACCACAAGAATGGCATTAATGGGCTGATAACACCCATGCAACCTCTTGCTCTCCACTGAAGAATTCTGGAAATTTTGAAATAATCCAGATGCTCCCTCCTTACACACAAACATTGATTGTGTCCCACTTCTGTATCAGCAAAGAAAGGAATTGGTTTCCTCTTGACCCTACCATGAAGCAGAGTGAGGCAGCTGCCTCAGGCAGCAGATGCTGAGGGAGAGGGAGTAGACAGAGACCTGTGGGTGCCATGTGCCCTGGCTTGCACCCCCTAAGTCAGGCTGCTCCCCTCAGGTGCAGTGGAGGCCACTATCCTCTTGCTAGCATCAAAGTAAAATGGGCAGTTTAGCAGGCTTTCGGGAGAGGTGCTATCTCATCCTTCACCTTAAGCATAGAAATGCCTTGGGCCTGCCATGCTAATAGGTAATTTAATTAGAGAGGCCAGAGACAGCCACCACATAGGCCTAGTTGACTCAGGGGGAAATGAATCAATTTGCAGCTAGACAGAAATGCATCAGTCAAAGCAGAATACACCATATGAGTAATGAGCTCTTAAACACACGAATGGTGGGGGAAAACCCCTCACCACTAAGCAGAGCACCAAGGACTAGAGCCGCACGGAAGTTTTGTGAAGTTTGCCACCTTCCAACGCGCCTCAGGCTCTGGTACTTATGAGTCAAAGAGATTCCAGTGAAGGATTCTTCCCTAGGAGGTTGCCTTGGGCTGTGTGTAGATGACAGCTTTTCAGAGTCTTGGCAGTTGTACAGTAAGGTGGGCATTGCCAAAGGTGCTCATATTCATAGTTTGCATCCTACGATGGTCACTAGTCAAAACAGTTTGGCTGGTTTTCATAACCCACCAATGTGCATCTTGAAAAAGCTAGAATTCTATTATTCTCCCCCTCTCTGTTTTATCATCACAAGAACCCTGTGAAATAGGTTAATTTGAGGTCACCTAGTGAGGTTTCTGACTGAGGGGGGGTTTGAACTCTGCTCTCCTAGGTTCTAGTCCAACATTCTAACCAGTACACCAAACAGGATTTCAATACAATAGCCCTTTCCTCAGCAATTGGTATTCAGAGGCATGCTGTCTCTGATCCTGGAGGTAGCCTGCATCTGTCATGACTTGGGATAGTCAATGTTGGGATAGTCTTATCCTCCATCAGTTTGTCTAATCCCCTTTTAAAGTCATCTATGGAGCCAGCATTTGTCCACAAACATCTTCCAGGTCATGTGGCCAGCATGACTAAGCCACTTCTGGCGAACCAGAGCAGCGCACGGAAACACTGTTTACCTCCCCGCTGGAGCGGTACCTACTTATCTACTTGCACTTTGATGTGCTTTGGAACAGCTAGGTGGGCAGGAGCAGAGACGGAGCAACGGGAGCTCACCCTGTCACGGGGATTCGAACCGCCGACCTTCTGATCAGCAAGCGTGGTTTAGACCTATAGAGTGAGATGACTGTCGTCCGCGACTGTACCTAACGGTCAGGGGTACCTTTACCTTTACCTATGTTACTATAGGTGCCATGTCTAGGGGGCCCTGGGTGCCAGGGCACCTACAACGCGGGGCTCTGACGCGACTTCCAGTTTTTACTGGAAGTCGCATTGGAGCCTTGACGCAACCTCCCAGACAACATCGGAGGCCCTGCCAGGCCTCCAAACACAACTCCCAGTAGAAACCAGAAGTCATGTCGGAGGTCTCGCGAGGCCTTAGACGTGACCTCCGAGACCCTGTGTGGTCTCAGAAGCGACGTCCGAGGCCCTGCCTGGTCTCAGAACACAACTTCTGGTAGAAACTGGAAGTTGCGTCGGAGGTTTTGTGAGGCCTTGGACATAATTTCCAAGACCCCACGAGGCCTCAGAAGTGCCTCTGCTGCAATATGACATCATGACATCACATTGCATCACACCTGCTACTGGGCACCCATAACCTGGGGCCCAAGTCAGCACCCCTGTATGTTACAGACTGTGAGCACATCTTGTGGAAGCCAATTCCATACTTAAACTATGTGCTGTGTGATATACTTCCTTCCGTCTGTCCTGAATCTCCCACTGTTCATTGGGTTCTTATTATACTTGGTTGGCATCTGTCTGTCTCGGGAGGCAGTGGAAAAGTGTGCCTTTGTGGGTGAAGTTAAACCATTGGAGTCTTACAGTGACTGCTGTGGCTGCAGAGGCTGACTGGGAAGAGACATCTTTTATTGCAGCTGTGGAAGAGGAAGGTATCCGGTTTTGCTGCTACAGGTGCACCATGGTGTTCCTTCTCTCTGTGCTCCTCCCAGTGGTCATTCCTCCTCTGGTCCCTGCTGTGGATACATGACCTGACTGACTGACTCCACACAGCGGGGTTAATATTGCCAGCCTTCACATCACCTTTGCAGGTACCTTTGTAAAGCAGCGGGAGAAATGCCGCTCTCTAGCCACACTGTAGGTAATTATAAATGCTACCCTGTCCACCCCTTTCTTGAATATTTTTAAACACTAAAATGCCCCCAAAATATTGTAATCTTTCCCTAAAGGGGATTTTCTTTAGCTCCCCAAACATTTTGGCCACCCTTTTTCTGCACCTTCTCCCACTCTACAATACGCACCTGTATGTGTGACACTGACTATACCTGCATTTCTTCTCTGCAAAAATAAAGACAAAAGAATAACCAGAATGCTCTGCAATTATTCAGGACAGGCTGCAGGGTGAAAAAATCCACGTCCAAATTTATTGTTCCTGCTGCCAAGTACGGAAAGAACAACACCTGAGAATTAAATTTTAAATGCAGCTCAGGTTGGTCGAGGCTCAGCCATCCTGGAAGTCACATGTACTAAACTCCTGAGGCCCCCACAGGACCCTGTGTACAATTCAAGGGACAGTCAGATCTCTAATCTCAAAATTTATGTAACAGGGGTCTGATGCAGTGGGGGGAGTGATATCAACCATCATTTTAACATGAAGCCTGTTGATATTTATTTATTTATTTTCACCTTCATAATCTGTAACAGATTTATGTTTAATCCCAACACCAATCTGGTTTGTTCGCAACTCATTATGCCATGCAATGTAAATATAATTGCCATAATATTTTTATATACATGCACCAAAGGAGCATGCTTGATATCAGCAAAACATCCTATTCTGGTCAGTCAGAAACAACTGGTCAAGTAAGAAATAAAGCATCTCTTCTTGTGGAGGGTTATCTTTTGAAGAGCTGGCTGTCACTGTTTATCTTCTGCACCTGGGCTTGGAACAAAGATGTATCTCAGGAAGCAGCCGAGTTGTCAGCGTCTAGATTCCAGTGGAACAAAGGGCTAGATTCATTAACAAAGGAAATGTTTCTCCCCCATAATGCTCCCCAGAGCCCCGATTCACTTTGGCCCAACAAAAAGCGAATTGTAATTGGGTTTAGCAGCCCGCTGTGGACTCTAAACTAGATCAGCATTTTGTTAACTTGCGACGACAGCTCCTTGTATGAATCTGTCTTCCTAAGGATCAGAGGAAGAGGGGTGCCTGGAATGTTGGACAAGCGTGTTTGTTTACAACAGTTTCTGAGAAGAGAGTGAACATTTCAAGATAGTTGCTGTGGGTTTAGTCTGTAGCCAGTTGGCTTCTACTTAGGGCACCTTAGAGGCTAAAGGGTAGTGCAGGGAGTTGCCTGTTGGTTGACGGCCTGTTCTTTGGTTCCCACTGGGGTGAAGAATGGCTCGTTTTATATGGCAACCCTCTCAAAGAGCTCTGAACAGAGGTGTGCAAAGTAGCAGGTGCTGCTCATGGTATCTATTTCACCAGGAAGCAGCTGCCACAGGCACCAGAAAGAGAGAGTGTTGCCCTCTGAGGCATTACAGTGGTACCCTAGTTTAAGAACAGCTTAGTTTATAAACAACTTGGATTAAGAACGCTGCAAACCCGGAAGTAGGTGTTTTGGTTTGTGAACTTTGCCTTGGAAGCAGAACATGTTCCGCTTCCTGTTGAGTGTAAATTGAGTCCCCTGCTGCTATGGGAAAGCACGCCTTGGTTTAAAAACGCTTTGGTTTAAGAACAGGCTTCCAGAAAGGATTAAGTCTGTAAACCAAGGTACTACTGTACAGCTTTTCTGTTGGAGACCATGCCCTGCTGGTGTTTTTAAATTCTGCCTACCAACGATCCAGTCATATGATCAAATTTGGCATGCCGGACAATGTGGGTCAGATGGATCTGTGTAAGGCTTGTCGGATAGCAAAGCAACCCCAATATTCATTCTTTGCCATGTGCTCATTTGGCCATTGGTACAGGATTTCGTAGTGAGAATGCCAGTGGAAGATAGGCATTCAGGTCATATTGCGCCTCTTCTGTGATAGTTACATGGGCTTCCTGTTTTTCTCGAGGTCCATTCCAATTCAGAGTGCTGGCTTTGGACTTTAAATTTGGAGAGGTGGCTGCATCATCTGCCCTCAGACCATGCCTTGGAACACACAGGGATTATTGCCTTAAGAACAGAGAAAAACAGGAAGGTTCCAATGAACGTAAGTGCTTTTAACCACCACAGTTTGTACAAGCATTTGACAAATGGATTAAGTCTTTAAAGTCATAACATACTACCTAAAGACATGCCTCGATGACATGAATGTCTGAAGTAGCCAATTACATCCAGACATTTCTATGTAGTTGCGCCATAACAAGGTAACATTATTTCAGTGCACACTGATCATTTTTAGTTTTAAAAAGCTGTTTCTTGGTCTGTTAACTTGCGCTTTCCAAAGTAACGTAGCTTTCCACTGTAATTTCGTTAATGCAATGCAAAAATAGAAGGCACTTTTATTTTCATTTTTCAAGGAAAATTATTCCATGGCAATAGCCATGCATGAAATATTTCAGAGTGAGTTTTTTTTTTAATAAAAGGAATGATGTTATCAGTGAGCGAGTACAATACATATTGATTTACAATATGATTGTTCAAAGAAAATTGCTTTTATTAACTTTCGGTTTTATACTTTCTATTAACTTTGTATTTTTCCTACTTCTGTTTGATGGTTGTTTTATAGTTGGCTAATTTTAATGGTCATCATCTGAATGTTGTGGGGAAGGAGTTTTTTCAAATAATTGTTTAGGAATTAGTGCATGATCACTTTTAGTGTTTTCTTCTGTTTTAATATTTTATATAATTTTTATATTGCAATGCACTGTGGTTTTTCAGCTGTAAGTTGCCTTGGCATTCCTTTGGAATAAAGTGGTTAGCAAATGAAATTAATAATAAAAAATAATATTGTTGCAATTAATTCAATCATATTTAGAATTTCAGTCGTATATCATATATGAAATTTTACAAGCCAAAGCTCCCTTGCATATTAGAAAAGTTGGAAAACATATATTCACATTCTGGGCTAAGCCACTGAATTAAATATTTCCATTAAGCGTTTATACCACTTTAGACTGTTGAAAGGACTTCAACATTCTTAGCTCTTTTCTTCTTACCATGCCACCATGAGGAAGCTTAGGATGAAGACTTGACTGAGGACATCTAATGGACTCCATGGCTAAGCAAAAAAGTTAGCGGTAAATCTTATAGGTTCACCCAGTGCTTTTTTCCTAGAGGGACGCAGGGGTACACATACCCCTAAACATTTTGTGAATCTAAGTTTGACCTCATTGAGGGGCAGTATTTCAATATGAGTAGGAAAATGAAAGTACCCCTATGAAAGTACCCCTAAACATTTTCTTAAGGAAAAAAAAACCCACTGGGTTCACCACTGACAGAATTTATACAAAGTACCAAGAGAGAAAACTAAAAACACTTGAGAAGTGTGATTTCTTCTTTTCCCCAACTAATCATATTGTTTGTGTCCTTTTTATTGTTCCCCTTTCCACCACCAAATTGTTTCTCAATTTGCAGAAATTGAGAAATCTGCAGCAACAAGGAAACAGTGACACAAGTTGGGAGTGTGCATCAATGAAGCTATCACTAAATTCCCAACAACAACAATAGCAGTTGGAATTTGTCCTGTCTGAGCAAAGATGTCTTGAATCGCCCTTTATATAGCCTGTTTAGAATAGATTCATGAAGAGGCACATTGGCTTGTCAGAGAGCAAGGATGAGGACTCCGACTCCCAACCAGCAGTCAGGCATGATGGGGAGTTGCAGGCCAACAACATCTGAAGGGCTGTAGGATCTACACCCTGATCATAAACTCACAAGAGTGAAAAGGCAGCAAAGGATCTCAATGGTAAAATGAACCATATGAACAGCTCCTGTGCATTTTAAGTACAAGACAGAGACTAAGCAACTACAGACTTCAAGGAAGGAATGGCAACCATATTGGTCAGGGATGGCAAACTTCAGGTCTGGAGACCCATTGTGGCCCTTTATGCCTTTCTGTTAGGCCCTCAGGACTCTCCCCAGCTATGCACACACACCTCAGGCCACATCAGTCTTGCTGTGCATCCTCCTTGGGGTGTTTTTGTCTGACCTAAATGTATCCATGAACTCTGATAATGCTTTTTGGATACCTGAATGGGGCAGAGAGAGGCAGCGACAGAGCAAGCCAATTGGGGGCCTGGGGCGGCCCGTGTGCCCGGCGGGGGCGGGGCAAGCCGGGACAGGATGCTCCGCAGGATTTCCGAGGAGTCTGCCTGCCTCCTCCCACTCAACCACCCTACAGCTGAGGGGGAGGAGCAGGCTGACCGTTTGGGCAGCGGGGAGCCTGCGTGCATTTCAGCCACTGCATCTCTCCCAAGAGAGATGCGTGGCTCAGGCGCACTGCAGGCCCTGCTGTGAGTGCCACCTGGCATTTTGTCACCCCCCCTCAGTGGTGACACCCGGGGTGGCCTGCCCCCCTTCCTCCGCCCTGTAGAGAGGCATTTGTGAATGCTCAAAGCCTTTTGCTTTTATTGTAGAAAGCCACATCCAAGCTTAATTTGAGAGGGTTCACCCTCTAGAAGAAGGGAAACCCAGCCAGATGGGTCGGTAGAAATAAATTATTATTATTATTATTATTATTGAAGATATGAAGTTATTATAAAAAGACTGGCTTTGTGACTGTTTGGGGTGCACTTCCCTCAACCCTACAAAACTGCAGCCCCTCCCCAGATTTCTGGGATTAGCAACAAGTCTTGGTCAGAAAGAAAACTCCCTAGATCTGACCTGAGTTCCAGCATCTTTCTTATTTCCCATCCCATTTTAGGAATGGATACAGCTGCCAATTTTTGCTCTCCGAGTTTCTCATTTTTCTAATATTAAATTCAGCTCTCCACACTTCTGCAGCAATTTATTGGGGGGGGATTAAACCCTCATGAAAATGCATGAAAATTCTTTTATCGTTTTAGTGTGAATAATAAACACATTTTTGCATGCTATTTTGACCAATGTACACCTTTTTGCAAGCAATTTACCCTAATATAGTGCTTTTTGTATATTTTCATGAATACATTCATTCTGATGCACACGTTTACCTAATACATGCATTTTTGCAAGCCTTGTTTGGTTGGCATCCCAAGCACATCCCAACATTCAGATAGTTGTGAATTTCAAATGATGGTTGTGTTTCCATTCTCATCTTGTTTTGGAAAGCGAAAATTTGATACATCTGCCTTTAAATGAGAACTGAACCGAGTTTCTTCCCATCTTGAGTCTGTGCTATGCAAAGTTACAAACAACCTGACTTTCATATCTTGAAAATATGCCAGGGTGCAAATTTAAGCCACAGCACAGGCTGCAGGTAGGACAAGGTATTCTTTGGATTTAAAAGTCTCCTGCTAGCCCCTCAGAGTCCCACTGTGGCAGCCTGGCTGTCCTATTCCAGCACAGACCCTCCCAGTCATGTCAGGCTCACTGGCCCTCTCATGCTTTTCCTGGGCTTGGAATAAAAACAAAAGTAGAAGAAACTCCCTCCCCCTCTTCTTTAGACCCCAATTACTTTCTCAAGCTGCTGAAGAAAATTAAAGCAGTGGCTAGAAAGCAAGAAGAGAGTTTTATAGCGTGGAAAAGCCCTGAGCAGGGACTATTTCAGTGTTATTCCAAACAAAGTGTATGGGGGAGGAAGGGGGAGAGATTGACAATGAAAACAAACAAGGCAAGCATTACATATTTCCCTAGGCTTCGAAGCAGAGGAGAAGCCTACCAACCGGCTCCCACACACATGCAATTCCATAAAGCGCTCTTTCTTGTAGGATGGCCAGGAGGACTGGCTCCTGTTAATTGCGCGTCATCATTACACTGCAAGAGCTCACTGAGATGGGAAGTTTGATTATTGGTTTTTAATTCTGATGCAGTTTTTCATCCTGATGGCTCTTTTGCCTGACACTAAATTACCTTGCTGCAAATTAAATACAATAAAATTGCTAATAAGCCCATTGGAACATGCTGACAGTGTGATATCTGGTTGCTGGAGAACACTGTCCCCCTCCAGTGCTTCTTTACACTAAACCTGCATGATGTCCAAATCAATCCAGATGCCTATCCCATTCCTTAAAAAATAGAAAAGTCTTGCGCATGCGTGCACACACACACACACACAGCAACCAGATCATCCACCATTCATGCACAACCACTCCATACAGACTTTGTGTCCGTGACACAGAAAATCCATATTTACAAGCTTTTATACTGATTTTTGATCAGCTTGCTTTGTCACTGTTCCCCTAAAGAACCCTAAGAATTCTTGTTTGGAAAAGTTGCTGATGTGAGTGTTCTCTGTGAGAGTTTTCTTTACACTTCATCAAACTAATTGAAATGGAGAGGGAAACTACCCCACGCAGGCCAATGAGGCCTGAGCATGCTTAGTGAGTATTCAACACTGACCGACAAGGAGGGAGAATGGGCAAATGCATCCGTTTCTCCCAGCTTCTCATTTTTCCAATGATAAAATCAGTTCTCAGCATTGCTATATATATCTATTTATTTTTAAAGTGCTCGTGGAAATTCATCAGCATTTTTGTATGGATTTCTTCTATGGTACACATGTTTATATGCAATTTTGCCTAATACTGTATACACATTTTTGCACATTTCCCTATTATAATTCATTTTCTATAGTATCTATATTTCTATATTTTCTACATTTTGATATTATCTTCACTAATATATGCACACTTTACCATAGTGATTTTTTTTTGTACATATTACTTCACTGGCGAACTGCATTGCAAAATTTGGATAAGCGCAAATTTCAAAAGATGTTATGTTTTGGTTTGTATATTGTTTCAGAATAAATAATAGTAATAGTAATAATGCTGGTGAAAGAACAATATATACACTGCACTTGAGGGGAGCAGGCAGACTTAGGGGTGTCAGGGCAAGCCATATGGCACTCACAGATCTGTCCCCTCCCTGAACCTCAACATTTGTCACCTGAGGCTGCTGCCTCACTTTGTCTCATGATAGGGCCAGCCTTGATTCACATGTTTCAAGACTAGGCCCTAGCCTTGAAAGAAATTGTTTTTAATCTCCCATAGTTTTGTATCTCTTAGCCACAAATAAGAGCCGTTTTGTAAAATGACCTTCAGAAGATATCCCTATAATTGTTGCCTCCTCTGCTTTTTAGTCACACATATTGACTGTGGGCTAACAACACTTAGCAATTTCTTAGCTATTGAAAAAGATAATGAACTTGGAGTGTAAAAACGGGGCCTTCAGCTTAACTCAGGAAGCAGGGAGTCTCAGTGGTAACAGGGGGACTGCAGTATGTGCCTTTTTCCCTTCTGTCAAGACAAGCTAATTGGAAAACAATCATTTTTGTATTGGCAAAGAGTCCCTATCTGCAACAGCCAGAGATATAATCCTTTTATGTAACAGGTCAAATAATAATATATCTTCAAGGTGCTTTTAACTTCATTTGTAAAATTCCCCTTCACAAATGACATTTTAATTGCATTATTAGATGCAGGTCTTAGGAACTTAAATCCAAACCACATGCCGTTAATATTCCTAAAATAACTGAGAATAGGGGAATGGCAGTCCTAACAAATATTTTGTTGAGCATCTTTGCTGTGCAAATGGCAATATTTTCAATGTTAGTCTAAACAACAGGGTAAGAAAAACTACTCAGAGAAGCCACTGATACAGTTGTTTATACACTGTGGCCACAGTCCATTTTTTGGTTAAGAATACTTAGACTCACTGAAATTAGTGGAGTTAAAGTTGCAGCCCCAAGGACCCTTACTGGAAAGAAAAATTCACTGAACACAATAGGACTTACTTTGGAGGCACCGTGAAAAACTGTAAATATGAGTAACTCTGTGCTGGATTTGTGTGGCCTGTGTGTTTCGACTTTTTTGTAAGCTATTACTGGTGCTCAGATTTACCCAACTCTTGCATATCCAAATATACACAGGTGCCAGTGGGGAATTTCCCCCAAAGCAAATACCAGATTTAGAAGTCTAATTTCCCTCAGGACTCCAGCCAGTTGAATCCCCCCTCCACACCAGCTCTGATCCCATGAATTATCAGCCACCCGATGTTGATGCAATATACTTCTAAAAATCCAGTACCCCACAGTAGTTGGGCCCTGAGCCGCTCCCATTATACAGAATGATGCCGACAATAGGATGGTAATTTTTGCTTTATCCCAATTTTGCAGCTGATTTCATGTGAGCTTCTTGCACTTTGGATATGGCAGCAGTCCTTCTGAAGATATATTGCTAATCCGCTCTGTCCTGAACCTCATGAGCTGTGAACGACTTAAAAAGGAAAATTGTGGGATCATCTTGAGATCGCACTCAATTGCACTGGCTCATGTTGCTAACTGAAAACAGTTTACAAACTTGTGAAATTTCTTAATTTTTCTAAAACTGTTCTTGTGAGGAACTTTTGGCTAGCATAAAGTGTTAGCTGGTGGCTGACCTAAACTGCAGCAGTTCAGATGCAGTTTCTAACTCAAGTGATAGTTTGTTTCAGGCAGAGCTTTGTAATTATTACTTGAAAATGTTGTTTTCTGCTATTAATGGCTGTGTTTTGCCATATGCCCCACTATTTGCTGCCAGCCATTATTCATAGATAGAACCTGGAAATAAATCTTGTCAAGTACAGTGTAGCTGGCAGGACAAGCTGGGAGCACCAGAGGAAGCCAGTTTAACAGAAGGACTTGGCTTCAAGTCAGTCTCCGCTCTAGCCCTAAGATGTGCTGTTCCAGCGCAAAAAGTGCTTAGGATATGAGCATCCATGCTGTAATATGCAGAGGCTTTCCTTACATTGTTTTTACATTTCATATCTATAATCCAGAGACCTGGAAATGTTTTTAAAGTTGAAGGGGAACATAATGATTGTTGCCTACATATCACGTGCATTTTTACATCTTTATTTAATAAGCCACTAACAAAACTATAAGCCATTGTGTTCAATATTTTTAATAATATTTTTATTTCCTTTTCTGTTATATCTTGCCATCAATATGTACCCTGTTACATTCGTGCTTAAAACAAAAATAAAGGCGATAACCTATATATAAAACATGAGCATACACAGTGGTACCTTGGGTTAAGAACTTAATTTGTTCTGGAGGTTCGTTCTTAACCTGAAACTGTTCTTAACCTGAGGTACCACTTTAGCTAATGAGATCTCCCGCTGCCGCCGCCATGCGATTTCTGTTCTCATCCTGAAGCAAAGTTCTTAACCCGAGGTACTATTTCTGGGTTAGCGGAGTCTGTAACCCGAAGTGTCTGTAACCTGAAGTGTCTGTAACCCGAGGTACCACTGTAATAATAATGGTAACATATCTACATTCCTCCAAGTTGTTTAATTCCTATATGTCTTTACTTTTACTTCCCTTCTACTCTTTTCATGATTTCCTATCTCTTATCCTTTTTAACTGTGTTTTCTTATTCTTCTACATTATTCTCATTACCTTACATAGTCTCATGTTGTAACATATACTGCTAGGTGTTTGTTCAACCTGTTATGATAATTTTCTTGTTATAATACTTTTCCATATAATATCCAGTCCTCTTTCAGTCTCTTATCATCTTTATCTCTTAATCTATTTGTCATACTGGCTAGTTCTATAACTTTCAATATTGTCAACATGAGTTTAGCATAATCTTATGTACACTGAAATAACTAGTAATTCTTCATGATGATAATTGTAGAACATTTAGAGAGCATCACTTGGCTTTGACTTCATCAATGGTCTTTTCTTCTTTTTTTACAGATCAGCTATGGGGTGAGGTCACACAGCCCCGCCCCCAGCAACTAGGGCAAGCTACCTTGTTGCATCCCAACTTTTGGAGCCTATGGGTGCCTTCCCAGTCATTGATTTGCAGGAGGGATTCAAGCACACACCAGAACTTTGGGTTTGCACATTTAAAGTGGATTAAAGGGCTCTATAAGGCTAGCCAATAAATCCACTTTTATAACTGCTTTGTACTGCTTTTTTAAATGGTGTTTTATTGTATACATATTGTTGCACACCTTCCTGACATTTCATTATAGATAGGTAGGTAGGTAGATAGATAGATAGATAGATAGATAGATAGATAGATAGATAGATAGATAGACACACACACATTTATATACATTTCAGTATATAAGTATTTTTATAATTAAGGACCATATTTTTCTGTTTATAAGACGCCCCCATGTATAAGATGCCCCCTATTTTTTGAGCCCCAAATTAAGAAATAAATAATTGCAACATTCCATGTATAAGATGACCCCCAATTTTAAACTTTAAAAATTTGGGGGAAAGTATAGTCCTATACATGGAAAAATACAGTAATTCAAGAATCAGACTTTCTGGCATTTGGAAAGCAATGGAGGAATGCATTGCAATGTGTGGGACGACTGAATGACTAACGGCAAGGTATGTAAACACCCCACAAGCAAATCAGGAAAGAATGCAGCATGAAAGCTCCTTGCCATATACTTTCCCCACAAACAAATCCGAATGAATGCTCAATAAACAGGTGATCAGGATGGGCTTTCTGTCTGTAACTCAAATGCAAAACCTGCCTAGCATGTACGCCTGATTCTTAAATGAATCTGCTCGCTTTGTGTTTTGGAAGTGAAGGTTTCTAGCCAAAAAAATCTATATTTTCAGGCTCAAACTGTTAGTGAACACACATTTGCTGTGGAAAATGGCAGTTGCACATCTGGTTTCCCCTTAACACTTCATTAGGAAAGCATGATGTGAGGTCACTACATTCTGCATTTCCTGCTCTCCCCTCTGCTCCAGTGGTAGCCAGAGCAGGAAAATGTGTGACAGGAGCCTTGCTTTGCCCCCCCCCCAAAAAAAAATCCTACATGAGGCAGATTGCAGGGCCTCAAACCAGCCGTTCCACCATCTGCACCACAGCCATGCTCACATATCCACACTTGTTATCTCTGCATGTGGCTGTCATGTGAAAGGGCTCTACATGTGTACTGACGTATGCACATCTGGCTCCCCTACGCAAGGGATATCTTGATGTGCAGACTGCAGAGGCCCTCCACATGCCAACCAAACATGTAGGTGATGGGAGGGAGTCTGCTGCTACTAGGGTCAATGGTGGGGCTGGCCTATGTGGCCCCACACCCCTCACACAGCCTTTCAACAGGTGTGTGGGGCTGTGAGAACTCCCCTCTTGTGATGCTTCCCTAACTAGACGTTGAAGAGGGAGGAAAGGAAACCAAGTGCATGCTGGTCTTTTTATGCGGCAAACACGTTTGCCATACATTTAGAGCACATGGCTTTCCTCCAATGAAACCTGGGAGCTGTAGTTTGTTGAGGGAGTTGGTAATGGCGGTTCAATGACAGTTTCCACTAGAATTCTTTGGGCGAAGCCAGATACTTTAAATGTGCTTAATATATGATATGGATGTGAACTTAGCATCTTACTGTATCTTTTGTGTTATGTAAGTGCAGCCCCTTCCCTGTTTGTTTTTCAGGGCTTTGTGTCCAGATGGCCTGTTGTGAAAGAAAGAAGCAGGAGAAGGGAAAACGGGAGGGAAAGGGAAAAGGAGGCAGAAACTGTAGGAAACAAAAGGTGAAGAAGAAGAAGAATAAAGATTGTTTCCATCCTTCTTCTATGAGCAAGATACAAAATACCATTAATTTCCAGGAAATGTGATCCTGTGAGCTGTGTGTTTAGACCAGATATTCCAAGGTTCACATCTCTAATCAGAATAGAACTAAAAATCATATAATAAACCAGAGAGGGAAAGTGAGAAACTGAGAAAAACCCAAAATTGACATCCTCTAATTCTCAGTGGCTTTGGATGTCTCTTTCAGTCTTGGTTGGTTGCCAGTCATCTGCCTACCTCACAGGGATGTTCTTTTTGTTTTTGGTTTTTGTTAATCCATACATTTCAAGCAGGACCTGTGCTTCAGAATAAAAGGTGACTCAGAGTTTGATTTGCATCCAGAATGAAAATTTGTTTGCCCAGAATCAGCCCAGTGAAATTTCAAGCAGCTGAGATATTAAATGCACCAAAACAGAATACATAATGGAAATGCTGGCAGGTTTTTAATTATTGCTGTATGTGTTGGGCAGTAATATAATTTCAGAGGGAGAGTGATGCAATCTTTGCCGATGAAATGCCCTTTCTTGTCCTCCCATCTCTCTCACACACACTCTCCCTTTTTTAAAAAAAGCATTTTTATTTAAGCAGCAACTAAAAGAGAGCTCATACTCTCTGAGTCCCTATTCCAAATACTATGATTTAAAACCCAGGATTCTATGCGCATTGTGGATTTATTTAATACAATTCTTGTTTAAGCCTATTGATGTTTCCCATTAACTGCAATATGAGCTGGAGTGCATTCCATTTATATTTATATTTTAACATTGGGGGACATTGTTGATTCTGCAGTCACCAGATCTTGCCCATGTAACTGGGAAAAGGAATCCTCATTAGGAAGAGCAAGGCTGAAGCAATGCTGCAGGCTTCCCTACAGCGCCACTTTTGATAGAGCCAGCTGCTGTCCCAGCAGAGGATCCTTCTAAGCAGGACACAGATGCTCCCATTTTACATGGCCAGATGCTCTGGAGACAGATACCAGGCGCAATATTTCCATCCAAAATGAAACAGTGCAAAGTTCCAAAAGCTAAATGTAAACTCCTGGTTATCAGTGGCATGACTGATAGATATATATATATATATATATATATATATATATATATATATATATATATATATATAGATATATATCACCCTAGTCTTTATTTAGCAAGTGTGATAATAAGGAAGATAATTGTTCAGAGTAATTTCTGCCAGTCCTTTGTTTTTGTTCAGGAGTAGCTCAGCAACGGAAGTTAAACTGGACCTGCAAAATGGCCGATTGCACCATCTCTGGGGCACAGAAAACAAGGAGCTTGTCAAAGGCACATATTTAATTGGACTCATGGCTGGCAGACTGACATGTCAGCACTTGCTCCAGGCGGATATTCTTTTGCAGGAAATGTGCTACCTATGTTTGCCATTATACTGCTACACGCCACCCCAGTCTCTGAGCGGTGCGCAATTGCAGGGGTTCCAGGCACTTACCCAGGGTCCATGTTTCCTTCTGAAAATGAGCCACAATGGAGACTGTGGTGTCTTTATGATATATGGCTTATTTATAGATCTATACAACCTGAGCCTATGGTGGAGGAGTTCACAGCATAATCACCCCCAAGAGGGTCCTGCTTCTCTCATCATGCAGCCTTGGATCCAAACAGACATTGAGCATCATGCTCTGCCTCTATCCCTCTGGTTCTCATCACAGCAACCCTAACTCTAAACTAAGCTTCTGGCTCTCATTGCTTCCAACACCCTTCTCTAAATTCTGGCTTCGTCCACTGAGGGAGCCACCCCTATCACTTTTTTAAAACAGCAGCAGCAGCAGCAGCATATAAGTCAAAATAAGCCCTCTTGGCAAGGTTTGTGTCAGTCTACATTAGGTATATAAGAGATGGTTGAGGAGAAAGAGACCAGAATTAGCAAATGAGTAGCAGTGGCATGATAGAAGAAAGGTAAAAAGTGGAAGCAAGATGAAGTTAGGGTGGTTCAGGAAAGAAGCAACTCTTGTTGTTGTTGTTGTTTAGTCATGTCCGACTCTTCGTGACCCCATGGACCAGAGCACGCCAGGCACTCCTGCCTTGCACTGCCTCCCGCAGTTTGGTCAAACCCATGTTGGTAGCTTCAAGAACACTGTCCAACCATCTCGTCCTCTGTCGTCCCCTTCTCCTTGTGCCCTCCATCTTTCCCAACATAAGGGTCTTTTCCATGGAGTCGTCTCTTCTCATGAGGTGGCCAAAGTATTGGAGCCTCAGCTTCAGGATCTGTCCTTCCAGTGAGCAAGCAACTCTTAGTCAAGGATAAAGACTACATATTGCTTCATCCCCATATCACATTGCCTCCAGAGCACCAGCTGGTGAAGCTTGCTGTGATAGTCTCCTCATTGTGTGCACTGTTTCCATGCTAGCAACATCCACCTCAAGGACCACAAAGGTGTGAGGAAATGGAAAGGTTCCATGAGATCAGAAGCATCCACATGGCAAGCCATGTTGGCTGTTAGCAAAGGAGAGTCACAGCAGGAAAGTGGACATGTGACGGAGATATGCATATAAGAGGACAAGGATGAGCCATTGCTCTGCCGTATCACAATATCTAGCTATGTAGCCCTCTATAATTTTAAAGGGTGTGCTTCTTTACACCAGGAAACTTCACATGCCTGGGTAGGTTCCCTGCACAATTGAGAACATTGATTATCTCTATTTTGTGTCTTTAAATGCCTAAACGGGGCTCTATTGATCAGGCAACGTGCACCAATTCCTTAGAAAGTAAAGAAGGCACATGCAATAATAATAATAATAATAAAGACCAGACACAGATGTATTTGTTGTCATGTTGAAATAATAATATACAAGCAGAAAACATAGAAACTGCTGCTAAAGTTTCCAAAGAATGAAGGAACCAGATATAGAAGCGAACAGCTACTCTGATATCACACGTCTTACTTCTGTAGCTGCCTAAGTGTGCAAAAGAAGCATTCAGCTAGCCTGGTAAAGAAAAAGTGATTGATATACATGGTATATGTGGTATAACATTGTGCCACCATAAGGTGATGTGGAGTCCCATTTTTCTCTATCTGTTTTCCCTGTTTAAATGTACAACGCTTTAAACTGCAGCACTTATTTGGTGCGTCTCTAGATCCAGTCTCCAAGGAAGCCAAAGGATGTGAAAGGTTAAAAGTGTCATCGACAGGTGTGGGAAGATAAGGGAATTGCTAATGGCCAAAGTCACTGGTTGAAATCCAACTTGGAGAGACGATGACAGGCAGGGTTGCACTGAATGCCATGTCTCAGAGCTTGACAGCATTGATAGCAGCAGAACTGCGGTATATCCCAGCACATCATCATTGCAAGATACACTGGCCAGGAATCGGCTCAACCAACTTAGTTCAGCTCTAAGTAAAGGCCAAGTGTGTGGGAGAATCTCCTTAAAATTTCTGATGACATTTATTTTTTGTAAAATATCAATATTTAATGTCATGCTGATTAGCTTCACTCTAGTTGCTAAGCAATGCAATATACTTGGAGGTGATTAAAAAGGAACAAGTTCATATAGCTTTTGTGTAAACATTGCCACATTGTTGGATGGGGAAGCCTTAAATGAGTCCTCTCGGTGGTGCACAGATTACAGAGAGGACTATGCAAAACTTGGCTGCCAGCTTCAAGGGCTTTAGCATCTAGTACCGTATAGAACTGGGAAAATCTATTTCAGTGCCATATTATCAGAGATCCAATTCTGAAACCGTCAAACATTGCATTAGGGGGAAAATGTACAAGATTCTGTGGTGTGCATTAAGAGAGGGGAAGGAAGTTTCAGAGAGAGAAGTGTAAAAAAAAAAATCATATTAATGTGGCTGTAGAAAAGCAAATCATATCACTGTAACATGGCATCCTCCACAGCCCGCTTTAAAATAACTCATTTCCTGTGCTCTATTTTTGCCCAAGATGGAAATAATGATGCTGCCCCTTTTCTATATTCAGCATTTCTGTTCTCATGCAGGAAATCAATAATGACAAGGCTGAAACGGAATGCAAAATAGCTATGGCAAAAACACCATTGACTTCTCCAAATCCTGCGCCTTCAAAGTTAATAGGAGTTTAGTCTTTGACACCAAACAGAACTGAATTTGACCCTTAATGTATGCAGTGCCAGGGTCTAAACACTCCATTAGTGGCAAAGTTAAAACATAAGGTTAGAAAAAGCTAAATGGAGAAAAGCAAAGCTAAGTGTCAGAGGCCAGAATAGGAACCCAAATGCTTCATTAACTGGGCATCACATTTAACACTCGTAATTGAACAATGTAGGTTCCTATACTACGCTCACTTACACAGGAGTAAGGATGTAAGGATACAGCTATTTCTATCCCATCCTGTGTTTGTCACAACCAACATTATGTCCATTCTGCTACAGTTCAGCTTCGGTCAAAACCTACATTATTAATTTTGCTTCCCGTTATAGCTAAAACTAGTACCATTAATTACACAATTTCAGCATAAAGGAAATGTCAAAAACAAAGCAGAAAACACCTTGAGTCAGCACATAGCGATTTTCAGTTCCATTTCTGACATTCCTACCTGTAAACTCCATTGGACAAAACGAAGCTTACTTCAGAGCAGGCATGTATAGGACTGTGCCAATGTTGGTTCTGGCGTTTGTTCTCCCTCTTCTTACCAGAGTCTTTGTAAATGCACATTTTCCTGTCACCTCACACTCCCAACCCCTTAGAAACCTGCCACTTCTCTTGTCTTTGTCCAGTCCTCAGAGCTGTGGGGAAGAACAGTTCTTTTGCATTGCCAATGCCTGGTTAGGCTGGTTTGCATGAGCCTCCTTGTCTGACATAGTTCTGTGGCTTGCATTTTCCCTTCCTATCCTAAATATTAACTAATTTCTGACATTCGTTAATTTATTGGGTTTAGGGGGGCGACTCTCAAACTTAAAACGCTTTGTTAAGGGTTGATCACACTTTCCTTCTGCAGCCTTTTATCCTTCCTGAAGAAGCAGCCACCCCACTATATTTTTACAATTATCAAGCTACAGAAGAAGGATTGCAGATAACACTTTCTCACAGCAGTAAAGGGAGAGTTTGTCACATTCAGCATATCCACTTAAGTTGTTTGTATGCATCCTTAGAAAGAGAAGCAGAATAGGTATGGAGATACGCTCACTTCTGTAGGAAGGACTCAGAAATGGTTATCAGACGGAATAGTATTTCGACTGCCTGCCGGGCTTTTCAAGGCCTGACAAAAACAACCTTTTTCCAAAAGTCTTTCTGGTCTACTGAGCCTCACAGAATGGGAAGAGATTCAATTTGTGGTATATTTGAAGAGAGGGAAAATTAGTGTATCATTCATGGGAAACCTCTGGCCAGCAGCCCTATGAGACCCAATGGTGGTTCTAATTTGGGCAGCTAGGCTGCTCTCCCAACCCCACACTCACCTGGCACACACCTGATGCCGCAGGATATCAGGTGTGGGACAGGTAAAAATGCAGCTGCAAAGGAACAATTAGGAACCTTCAAGTGCACTGCTGCTTTTTCCATGGCAAGCAGGACTTTTAAATTTGGCTACAAATGCAAGTCCTACTAGGAATGATACCACTCAGGAGCCATTACAGTAACAGTTCTGCTATGTGTAAGGCAGAAGTGCTTGAGCATGTTTTAATGACAGTTCTCTCATGGAAAATAAAATGGAATCCCAGGAAGCAGTCAGTACTTTCCCCCAAATCACAGTTCACTTGCACAAGGAATGCAGCTAACAGCAAGATAACTGCTGTAAACCAATTAGAAAATGAATGATAATAGATTCTTTCCTCAGCTGAGAAACAGCACTCAAAAACAGCATTAAAAGATGTGCATGCACAGGTACAGAAGTCACTGTGTACAAGCCCAGAACAGGTAAAGGTAGTTGAGAGTGGGAGAGGAGGTCGTAATTAAAGATAAGGGTTGGGAAACATAGCATAGCAATGTTGCACCAAAGGTTGCCTACTGATAGCAGAATACCTATGAAAATGTAAGACTAAAAAAAGAGAGTGTATGGATGTTTGTGTGTCCATAATGTACTCAGAAAAATTGGATCTGAACGATCCATTTGCGACATGAAGTCCCTGCCTGGAAACACCCAATGAAAGTTATTCCTGCCTGGTGTGTCCTCTAAGCCTTCCATGGCAATCATTTCATTTAGTGGTTTGCTAAGCTATATCATTAGGTATTAATGATGCAAACATTATTCCTTAATGTTTTGATGCTGCCCAGCACATTATTGCTCTGGGCCTGTGCATTTTAAAGCTTTGTGCTAATGTTAGAAAACTATAAAAACATGCTTTATTGCATTTCTTATTGTAATATCCTCCCTTTTTCAGAACATAAGCTCTTTAGAGCTAAGTCTTATATTGCTTTTGCTTTAGTTGACTGAAAATTTACTTTTACCCTGAACAGAGCTGTAGTTCTTCTCTATTATTTTTCTTTTTAATCAGAACATGTATATACCACCTTCCCACGAGAAATCCACAAGGCATCTAATAATCAATAAAACCCAGTGGCAAATATTGAAAACCCCAATATAACCAAAAGAGAGTAAAAATCAGCAGGAGCAGGTAAGTACAAGCCCTACTACAGCTATCATATAGTTCCAAAGCCCAGGGACTCGATAGTGTCTTGCCAAGCCAGCTAAAAGACAAGAGGAACCAAGTTGTGTTGGTGCCACAGCTGAGAAGACCCTGCATGATCTCCCCAATCAAGACCAGCAGGACATGGGTGGCTTCCAGAAGCAAGCATGATGAAGAGGAAGCAAGTATGTGAGGAGAGCCTCCAAGGAAGATCTTAATGTGTGGGTAGGATGGTGGCAGAAAGTGAGGAGGAATTAAAGAACCTTTTAATGAAGGTGAAAGAGGAGAGCGCAAAATATGGTCTGAAGCTCAACATATAAAAAAACTAAGATCATGGTCACTGGTCCCATCACCTCCTGGCACCTAGAAGGGGAAGAAATAGAGGCAGTGAGAGATTTTACTTTCTTGGGCTCCATGATCACTGCAGATGGTGACAGCAGTCATGAAATTAAAGGACGCCTGCTTCTTGGGAGAAAAGCAATGACAAACCTAGACAGCATCTTAAAAAGCAGAAACATCACCTTGCCGACAAAGGTCCGTATAGTTAAAGCTATGGTTTTCCCAGTAGTGATGTATGGAAGTGAGAGCTGGACCATAAAGAAGGCTGATTGCCGAAGAATTGATGCTTTTGAATTATGGTGCTGGAGGAGATTCTTGAGAGTCCCATGGACTGGAAGAAGATCAAACCTACGCATTCTGAAGGAAATCATCCCTGAGTGCTCACTGGAAGGACAGATCCTGAAGCTGAGGCTCAAATACTTTGGCCACATCATGAGAAGAGAAGACTCCCTGGAAAAGACCCTGGTGTTGGGAAAGATTGAGGGCACTAGGAGAAGGGGACAACAGAGGACGAGATGGTTGGACAGTGTTTTCGAAGCTACCAACATGAGTTTGACCAAACTGCGGGAGGCAGTGGAAGACAGGAGTGCCTGGCGTGCTCTGGTCCATGGGGTCACGAAGAGTCAGACACGACTAAAAGACTAAACAACATAAGGAAGAAGAATAGGTCCTCAAGGATCTGGGAAACAGGCTTGTTTATGGCAAGTCACTACAAACAGTTTGCAACAGACCTGGGAACCAATGGGAAACAAACATTGCTGCTGTAAAATTGATGTAGCATGGCCCAATCCAACTGGCCAACATCAGCCTATAATCCGGCAACTATGTTCTGTACATAGACATTTCTGAACAGTTTTGGAAAAGCAGCTTCACAGATACAGCAGTGCAATTGCCCAGTCTTGATGTGACTAATGCATGAATCACTGTTTTCTGGTTGTTCTGTAAAATAAAATAAAATAAATGGAGAAGTGATATCAGTTAACTGTTGTGTGACTTGCATGAGAGGGTGGAGGCCAGCTGCAAGGTCTGTGAAACGCTTGCCAGCTAGTTCCTGCAGTCTTTGTTGAAGACATAAACAACAGCAAGTCCAGCACAGAGAATGTACTCTGTATGCTTGAAGAGGATGTCACTGTGGGGTTTCTCTGATCACATAATTTGTGTTATTTAGCGCCAACCTCAGCAGGAGTTCATGCAAAGTGCCTCACTGAAGAAGCTGAACACATATTAAAGATTTATGTTGAAAGATGAAGTGGTACATAAATGAAATAAATAAAAAATTCATGTCAACAGAACACACTCACATCTTTTTCATTTCTAAAAGTACTTATATACCACCCTTTCACAAAGTATCAGGGGAGTGTACAGGAATATAAAAACATAATGAACAATAAAAGCGGTGGAAATCCTTTTGAACAATGTGAGTCTCCAGAGTTTTAAACTCAAGGGTACTGAACAGTAAAATTAAGAATCCATCTATTTGCTTTGGAAGTTATGCTACTTTTCAGAAAGCAGACTTGGACACCAGACGGCATGGTAGTATTCCCCCTCATGCAGAAACTGCAGACAAACCAAGGAGAAGATATCTGGGGGGAAACAGGTCATTAGTAAGGCTGACAACCTTCTGCTCTGGAGCAGTCTGTCAAAAGTATCCGTAACTTGGGCACAGAAGCCTCCAAACGAAGGGCTGGCCTTTCTTAGGGTTAATTGCGAAACAAATCAAATGCGCAGGAGCTTCCGCAGTTGCTTGACAGCGCATGGGTGGTTGTCAGGCTGCTACATTAGGAGCATATATCCCACTAATGCATCGCAAAATAAAAAAATTCCTTCCAGTAATGCATCGCAGATTATGATGTGCCACAGAAGTACTACGAAAACCATTTATTTTTGTTTTCCATGTTCATCTATAAAGAAACTAATTGATTCCTATTAACGTTCAATTCCTCCACCAGCGTGGATAACAAAACAAAGCTTCTGAATCCTGCCCTGTGGACAGAATTCAAAGAGTCGTGCAACCAGATCAAGAGAGTGGGCGCGTGTTGCAAAAGAGGGGATTTGGAAAAGAAGTGAGGTCTAGGCACCACCTGCTGAAGCGCAGGGGAGTCAAACAACCCACTATGCAATTATGGCAAATTGAGCAAAACACCCCGCCCTTTTCCAGCTCTATAGATATATAATTGGATCAGAACTCCGTGGATCCTTCTATTGGTCAGTGGGTTTGTCAATCTGACCGAAAGACATCCGTTCCGCAAGAAAAGCCTCAGTCATCAGTGTCACGGGATGGGACGAATCCTTCGGATCCTAAGTGGTTAACTTTCCTGTCGCTACATTGGGTTGGCCCCGCCTCCTGCCATTGGCATTCTTACCCTCGTGCGCATGTCCATCGTTTCGCGGACACACTAGTTGGTTTCTCCCACCTCCCGCCCCGTTAAGTTGCACCTCCTCTATAGCTTCACGGAGCGGCTGAAGATCCTCTGAATGGCTAATATGGCTGTCGCTCAAGCTGAAGCTTCTAATGAATCTACTGAAGTAGATTTGACGGCAGTGGGTGGTGGGTGGGAGAGTTTTTTTCTCATGTTCTTATTGGGCGTATGTCCTTGCCACTCAGAATGTGGCTTCGCCTTCTTCCCTTATGAGCCTCGCCGCGAGCGCTTTCTGAGCGGTCGGAGACCTTGTCAATTAGAGTTGGAGGCGGGGCATAGTCGGGTCGCAAGACCGGCTGGTTCATACTTCCTCTTCTGCTTTTCTCTGTAACGCGGCGGAGGGAGCAGCAGTGATGGGGGTCCAGATGGCTCTTTGGCTGGTGTCAGCCCTTGTGGCAGGTGAGGCTCCGGGCGGCTCTGCATGGGGGGAGGGGAGGGGGGGAGAGAAAGGGGGTCCCTGGGGCGGGGTCCCATGCAGCCCGGATCTGAAACATGGTCTCTGCGACAGAGATAAGGGCACCTGCGTGTTGGGGGTCGTCGTGGCAGGATAGACTGTCAGAGGGAGAATGAGGGCTGGGTCGTGTTCGTGGAACTGTAGTGGCCGTGGGTTTTTACTATTTCTATTATTATTATTTTATTATTATCATCAAACGCTTATAAAATGCTCGACATTTCTTGCTGTTAAAGATAAAGACAGTCCCTGCTCAGTGTCTCAGTCTCGTTGACATTGTACAAAAAGTGGAGGTGGGAAATGAGGAGGAAAGAGGAAAGCAAGCATTTTTTTTGGAGCAGCATCCTTACTGGCTAGTGGGAGGCCCACAAGGCCTCCCTTTATTTTTTTATTGATTACTGTACATTTATATCCCACCATTCCTCCACCATTTTTTATTGATTACATTTGTATCCCACCATTCCTCCAAGGAGCTCAAGTTGGTGTGCATGATTTCCCTCCCCACACTTTTGTCCTCAGAACAACCCTGTGAGGTAGTTTAGGCTGAGAGGCAACGACTGGCCCAAGGTCACCTAGTGAGCTTTCATGGCTGAGGGGGGATTTGAACCCTGGCCTCCCAGGTCCAGCACTCTTATCATTCAGAAGGGGTATTTTTCTTACGGACCTTTGCTTTTTATGTTTTGTGCCTATTACCTGTGCAATCAAAATCTTACTCCCTATAGCTTATCCAGTATACAAGACCCTCCAAGTGTCCATATTTTCAAAAAGCCACCCCGGTTTCTGTTTCTTCATATATTTCTCCACTCAATTCCTCCACCCAAACTGGCAGTTTGTCTGCTGATTCTCATTTTTTAAATGCCTGGAGATCATTATGCTCATCTGTTTTGTATATAGTTTGGTCTCTGTATAAAAAAGGAAAGGGGACAGAATGAAACCCTTAGCAGCTCCCTTTATACATCATCATCATAATAATAATAGATATTTTGTTTATACCCTGCTCATCTTGGCTGGGTTGCCCCAGCCACTCTGAGCGGCTTCCAACACATATAAAAACATCAAACATTAATAGTAATCTGATCCAATATAAAAAGTTGCAGTAACTTTAAAATTGACAACTCATTTCAAACAAAGCAAGTAACATTCAGCAGTCCATCAGAATCTAGTAAACAGTCAAATTAAACATCAGCAAATAATAATTAAACAGTTTACACTTATCAACCACAATAATTACCAATCTATAACCAATAAAAAATAACAGCAAATCACAATGCATAAAATGCCACAAAACATACCAAACTATGTAAAAGGGTCAAACTGAGAAACACTTGTTTTTACTGCAGTTAGTCTTTGTAGTTCTGCTTGTGTTTAATGTGGGGCATTTTAGTATGTGTATATTCAGAGGCATTTAAGCTGTTAGTTCCAGTCTTGGCTAGCTTGAGGAAGTCCAGTTTCTTTGTCTAGTTTGAGACATGGCTGACATCTTGTGACCTGATACTCAATTGTTTGTCTTGTTGGGACAAGCCAAGGATCTTTGGTCAGTTTATTCCTGTACTTTCAGCATCAGCCTGGCTATTTCTTCCACAACTTCCAGCTGCTGTTGGTTTTGTCGGAATTCAATGTCACTTTAGACTAGCCTTCTTGTCTGAGGAAGGAATTTCAAGACTAAAAAGCATGTGAGGGAAGTCTTCCTGCTCCATGGTCAGCTGATAATATGTTGCTAGCCAGTAGCTGTTTTAAGTACTTGCTGCTTGAACTAAAATTGATCCTAATGATGTAGTAGAAAGCAGGGCCATTTACCTGTTTTCTCCTAGTAAATAGCTTAGATGGTTTGTCTCAAGTTCAGTGGCTGGGAAATATGAATTAATTATTCTCCATTGACTATTCGGGTGCAATTATCTTGTAATGGGAGGTGCTGATATGAGTGTACTGTAGCAAGTCCATGTTTCTGGATTCTGCCCATATAAGATTTTGGCAAAGTATTAAGAGCCATCCAAAATTTTGACACTTGTTGTCATAAGAAAATATCTTAGGCTGCTGTCCTAAGTCCCCGCCCCACACTGGTGCTTTACGGAGCAGTGGGGCTACTGCTGCATTCACAGGCCTGTCATGCACAGCAGCCAGGGCAGAAAGTAGGGGACAAGCAGACTACTATGCCACTTTGGAGGTGGCACAGCCATCAGGCCTGGATTGGGCCCAGTGCTGTCACGTAATGGCAGTGGGTCCAGCTTTGGGTACAAGGAATTGATAGGAGCTGAGTTCAACATCTGAAGGACCACAGGTTTCCCATCCCTGGGCTACCACCTTCTCTATCCTCAATCCTTCTTCACAAAAAAATACAAATTGAGCAAAACCTTACATATAGGGTTGAGTGTAATGCTTTAAAGCAGAGGTTTTTTGAGTCCTTTGCTCCCTTGACCAACTACATTCTTTCTGCGACACCCCTGTGGGACTCAGGAGCCCAGTTATGTCACCCCTTGCCTGCAGAGCTGGCAGCCCCTCACCCTTTTTCCAACACTCCCTTGTGGAGTGTTCCCTCAGACTCCTCTCCCGTCTCTTTGGGAGTCCTCTGGGCAGCCGCATCTGCCGCCCCTGGTCTCTGAGCTGCCCCACCCCAAAGAGAGGTGCCTCCTCACACTGCCCCACAGGGGCCTGGGAAGCACCCCCTGGCCAGTCCCAGAGGCACCATTCGCCTGGGGAGCTTGTAGCCAGGGCTGCTTCAACAAACAGCTGTGCAAGCCTTTGGGAGGCAGAGACGCAAGAGGGCATCAGAGGAAGGGAGGGAAGAAAAGTGAGATAGAGGCCAGTGTTGCCTGCGGCCCCCCTGGCTATCATTCAAGGCACCTCAGAGTGCCACAGCACACTGGTTAAAAACCATTGCTTTGAAGGAACAACTCACAAAATTTATGCTAATTAGCTTCATTTATTTGGAATATATATATAGGAGTATAATTATTTCACATACATGGCAAAGTGATAATATTGTCTAAATGTCTGAAAACTCCAGGATTTATATTCCCTATTGACAGGCCATGGCTGGAATGAAATAGTTGCAGCTCTCAAATGTGTAGGTTCTAATTTTCACTGTAAATCAACTGTTGTGTATGTTAATCCTGTGTGCAAGATTGGAACAAGAGAGTTAAAAGTACTTCTTAAATAAAAGTGCTTGTAATGATTTTCAAGTAAAAGCACATGAGCAGTGTTAGAAACTGAGATATGAAAGCTAGGAGCTAAATGGCACCTTAAACCTAGGTTTTGGGCACAACAACAGAATGACTAGGCCCATTTCTGAATCTCACATGTTATCTGCGAATGATTATATTTTCTCTGATTTATACACGCAAGAATTTTTTTTAAAAAACCTAGTATTGAACTCCTCCTTTGCCCTATATTTAAATGACCTGATGGGTAGATAATGTTTACAGATACAATGCTGTTGTTGGAAGCTAGTGTTATGAAATGACACATGTTTACTGTCAATACTGCTTGTATTTTTGTTAAAAGTTGAATGTGGTTTAGACCTAACTCCAAGGTTGATGTGGTCAGAAGAAAGGAAGAAACATATTGTAGCTGAAGTGTTATATCTGTTGGAGGCTTTTGTGTGGTCTCAGTTTTTCTGCTTCCTTTTGTGGAACCTCATTCTGCCTCTGGGACATGTAGGATTAGGATAAGCAACTGGAAGCTTTCAGCCAAATCTTGCTTTCTGAGAGGTGCAACTTAACCCTGTAGTTGGCTAACGTAGAAGCTAACACAATGCAGACAAACACAGAAAGCTGTCTTACACTTGATCCATCCAGCCCAGTATTGTCTACCCCAGGTGGCAGAAGCACTCTGGATCTTTTGCAGACCCAGTACCTGAGATCTTTTTCACTGGAGGTGCCAGGGGATTGGACAAGAAAACATCTGCATTCAAAGATGAGCTCTACCATTGAGCTATCCACCCTCTCCTAAAGTGGCATTTGCAGCAATAGATTTTGAGTAGGAATTGAGCTGCTAACCCATTGCCCCCTCACTTCTCAGGGTAACTCTCCAGAAAATGAAACAGCTGAGTAGGGATGTAGAGATCCTATGATGGAAAGTGGGGACAGCATTTCCTTTGACTCAAACTGAGTATGCGTATCAGTTGCATTCAGTGATTGTACCAAGGCTTCCCTGCAGCCCCTATTGGCTACCGCATATAGGGGTACCCTTATTCCTTACCTTTGTAAGAAATAGCCTGGGGAACAAGACTTCTGTTTATGATAATTAGGTACATAGCCACGCCTGCATATTTAGTATGTTTCCGTGCACTCTGGTTTCTGCCAATGTGTTCCGTTGTGCCAGAAGCGGTTTAGTCATGCTGGCCACATGACCCGGAAAGCTGTCTGTGGACAAACGCCGGCTCCTTCGGCCTAAAAGTGAGATGAGCGCTGCAACCCCATGCCTTTGACTGGACTTCTCTGTCCAGTGGTCCTTTACCTTTACAGTTTACCATATTTAGTGCACCATATTGGCTGTTTCCTACTATCACAATCTTGTCTTCAGGAGTGTCCAATAGTTTAGTAGAGAAATAAACTGAAAAACATTAGCTGCCATTCAAAAAGGATTTACTGTAATCAAAGGCTCTGTGTTGTGGGAATTGGAATGACACGGTAGAATGAAGTTCATGTGAAGGATCCCACTTTCAGTGCTCCTCTCAAACACAAAAAGCATTTCCTGTGCGATATAAAATAAGCACGGCTGGGCAAGGACATGGGCTGGCATGTTTTCCCTGTGAATGTTCTTTCTATTTGCAAACAGTTTTATTTTACCGGGGGGGGGGGGAGCATTCAACAGTAGTAGCTGACACCTGTAGTCTAAAGTGGTGTGGCCCATTCTCCCGCCTCATTCTGCTTGTGTGCTCGGGCAAAGGCTTTCCGAAAAAGCTGAGATGCTGTTTAAGGATGTGTTTTTTTACCAGCCCTACCTTCCTTTTCCAGGTATTTCTGCCAATGAGTTCAGTGTATTAAGGTATCCTGAATCCATTGTTTTCCGTGAAGGAAGTTGGCCAATACCCGGCGAGCGAATTCCAGATGTGGCAGCGCTTTCCATGGGCTTCTCTATTGAGGAAGTATGCAACTCACTATGTCTGTGTTCAGTCACATTGTTCATTGCTTTTGTAAATAGTTGAAATAGACCTAGCCTGTGCAGTCCCTCTAGGAATCATGGGCAAGAGCATAATCTAGCTTTCTGTAGGCTTTGCTTTATATTGGGAGTATATAGCAAAACCAGGCAGTGGTGGCTAGTTACCCATTATTTCAATAATACACATGTGGCTTTTCATATATAAATATCCCAAGTAGTATAAACCCTTCATGCCTTAATGACTGCCTCCTTCCCTACACCCCATATTGATTGGCAATAACTTTTCATGTGACCCTAACTCAGTGTTTCTTGTTTTGTTGTTGCTGCTGTTGTATTTTTAAAAAGCTAAAACATTCCTTTTTAAGAAAATATATCCAAATTATTACAGGATCTCTCTTGGCCGGGGCTAGCAGTTGGAGATCTCTTCCGGCGTCCTCGAGCTACAGTTCTAGTCACAGTGACAGGGATAGACAAACTAACGTTGCCTAAAAACGGCATATCTTACCCAGTTGAGAATGTAAGTACTGTCATGTGTAGATTCAAATGCTTATTCTGGTAGACCTAGAGACCTGACTATATTTGGAGGGGAGAGGGTCCTTGTTAACAGACCCCTGCTTTTCCAGTGTCTTGCTCTGTGTACATTTCTGCTGGGGCTATTTACCCTTCTTGCAATTTTCCATATGCTGCAGCCAGACGTTGCTTACTAGTCCTTTCTGTATTGCCCTAGGCGGTTCCTTTTAGCTTGGATGGTGTTGCAAATGCAATTCACACCTTATTTTCTGAAGAAACCCCTGTCGTGGTACAGCTAGCTCCTAGTGAAGAGGTAAGTGCCTGTCTCTTTCTGAAAGCCCATGAAATTATTTAATAATGCCATACTCATGCTTCCAAGGATAACCTTGTGTAAAAACTTTTCATTTTGGGAAAACAGTTGTGTTCCAGAAACGTCCTTTTCTCAGGTGAATGTTGTTTTATCCTCATAATGCACGGTGGTCGTTCTTTCAGAGAGTGTACATGGTGGGAAAGGCCAACTCTGTATTTGAGGATCTTTCTGTCACACTGCGGCAGCTTCGGAACAGATTGTTCCAGGAAAATTCCATCCTAGCTTCCCTTCCGCTCAACTCACTGAGCAGAAACAATGAGGTAAGGCATGGCTAGACATTTGACACAACTTTTTCCATTTTATATTATGCCTCTCTTTCAAATTTAAGGAACACAACCTAGTTTTCCAGGGGGGTGCAGAGGGATGGTGGTGGTGCATATGTTTCAGTTGCTTAATACAACTTTAAGCACATATATGTACAGTCGTACCTTGGAAGTTGAACGGAATCCATTCTGGAAGTCCATTTGACTTCCAAAACGTTCAGAAACCAAAGCTCCTCCAGCCAATCGGAAGCAGCACCGGACGTTCGGCTTCCAAAAATTGTTCGAAAACTGGAACACTCACTTCCGGGTTTCAATCGTTTGGGAGTCGATTTCTCTGGGAGCCAAAGTGTTTGAGATCCAAGGGTATGACTGTACTCTGTCTAGCTGCATGATGACCAATGGATAGCTAATTCCTCTGCTTACCCACCAATGCATAGGGATGTATCTAATTACATCCTTTCAGTGTCAGAAGGCTCATTGATCCAGCAGAGGCTTCCAAGACAGAAGGTGGATGAAGACCTTTGGAGGTCTTTAAGCAGAGGCTTGACAACCATATGTCAGGAGTGCTCTGATGGTGTTTCCTGCTTGGCAGGGGGTTGGACTCGATGGCCCTTGTGGTCTCTTCCAACTCTATGATTCTATGATCCCCTTCCATTGACATCAGTCTGCATCGCCTCCCACAGTTCTGAAGCTCCCAAGCCCTTTAGATTAGATTTGGGGTGGGTTACAAAGTACTAATGCACAAGTCTGCAGTCCTGTCTGTGTGATCCGCACTGATTTTTGAGCCTTGTCTGAGCATGGCTGAGGTTAATTTGTCACGCTTGTACATTTAGTGCCTAAATAAATATAATAAACAGTAGTAATCAGTAAGCAGAAATATGCAAGTGATCCTGACTTCTGCCATCTCTGCTAATAGTGTAACTTCTGAATTAGAACTCTTCAGCATAGATGCAACATATTCAGATTCTGTTCAAAGAAACTTAAGATTATTGTTTCCTCAGGTTGACCTGCTCTTCCTGTCAGAATTGCAAGTTTTGCATGATATCACAAGCTTGGTAAGCAACTAAACAAATACTTAATTCTGCTATGGGGTTGGCAGCTGTTGATCTGTTATCAGAAGTTAGGCAAATAATCTTCCGTTTTGCCCCAGCCACAGTGGGAGCTGCCACCATATAGCTTTTCCTATTGTGTACTCTTCAGCTGGCTGAAGAATTCTTAAACCGAGAAGAAATGTATGCAGTTGCAGAGGAAGCAGTCCTTCTTGGTCAGGGTTCCTTGTCTGTGGGGATACACTATTGCTAGCACATAGATCTGGTCCTTAAAAGATTGCACTAGCTGCCCATTTCCTACTGGTAAAGTTCAAGGGTTCTTGCATTAACTTACAAGGCGTATGACAACTTGGGGCCAGGGTAATTTCTGTTTTTGCCCATGCACAGAGGTCTTTAGAGGAGTCACTGTTAGTATTCCTCGCATGGTTTGAACACAGGTCTTGCATCCACTCGGAGCAATGCATTAGTAATGTTGGCCCAATGCTGTGGAACTCCTGCCTTAGCTGAGGCAGGCCCCTTCCCTGTTCAGCTGGGAAGGGTGTTCCCAGCTGATGCACCCCTTGCCTTTAGAAGCCTTGCAAGTTGATGCAGGAGACAGGCTGTGAGCAACATCACGGGAAGAGTGTTTCTAGGACCAAATTACAACTGTTAAACTCTCTTGTTATTTTTGCTGCTGCCATGAGGTGTACTTTTGCTATTGTAATTAGTTATATTTATAGTCCTGAAATGTTGTTTTCTGTATGTTACATATGATATTGTGTTTTTTATTTTCTTACTATGAAATTGTTTAAGCACTGTTTGATTTTGAAATGCATTCCTGTTTTCTGTTGTAAGCTGCTTTGAGCATCCCTTATGTGTGTGCAAAAGTGACATGCCAGTCAAATAATGCAGTGCCTCGTGAAGATCTTCATATTTCAGCAGGCATTTTAAGCATGTTTTCTGATTTTATAGTTAGCGTAACTAACTTTTTATGTATTGCATCTTTTTAGATTTACAGTACATGCTTGGAAAGTATGGTATTAAGTGATATATGTATAAATTGTGAAGATAAAGTAGGATGGCATAAACATGCAGCCATTTAAATTGGAAAATACCCACTTTTCACTGGCGTTCTTTTTTTTTTTATATGTCCCCGCCCTCCACTTCTTCAAAAGCTATCCAGGCACAAACATCTGGCCAAAGATCATTCACCAGATCTGTATTCTCTAGAGCTCTCTGGGTTGGAAGAAATTGGCAAACGTTATGGGGAAGATTCACAACAATTCAAGGATGCCTCTCAGATTCTTGCAGACTCATTACAAAAGGTAACATGAGCAGAAACCCTATTTTATATATTTAATGCCAAATATGTTAGCATAAGCCCAAAGAACACCTGCTTTTATCTTCAAACTAGCAAAGTGCTAAAACGTTATGCAGTACATCACTGCTGACCCTTATTTGATTTTTTTTTTTAAATGAAAGTGTCTTGGATGAATGGACAGTTGATGGCCAGATCAAAATCTGTAGTCCTGGTCGGTCTTATGCATTTGGAATTGACTAGAGGAGAAATAAGTGGTACTGGGAAATTAGGTTAACTGTTGACAGAGCAATCTGTTCAAGAGATTCCTTGCAAATTAGCAAAGGTAGGCATCAGGTGTTACATCAGGTTATTATAAGCTTTTCATTCCTCTTCTGAGTAGCTGGCACACACCATAACATAGAAATACCAAGAGCCATTCCAGAAATCTGGCAAGAAATAATGCTAAAACATTGCACTAGAGAGTACCTTGAAAATGGAACCAGGACTGTTATCCCGAGAAACCCTTTAGGAATGCTCCTATTGGAAGCATATTCAGCCTATCAGAAAAATACCACTGAAATGTTCCAAAATCAGATATTCAAGTGATGCCAGAAGCTTTTATGTACCCACATGCAAAAGTTACTATCCAGTCCTCCAGTTGGTGAATTGAAAAGAAATCCATTGCCCTGGGTATAGCATCTTGATAGGCAGTGCCTGAATATTTCCAGTAATAATTATTGGATACTTGCCAGTAAATAGTTTCAGGATAGCAACTTTGGCCTGCCTTGTAGTTTAATATAATTAATGATAAATTTCTGGTAGTAGACCATTCTACTTTAAGTCACTATGTTAAATCTAGAAGCAACCTAAGAGGTGTCTACACTTCTTACTATTCAGTGGCTATTAAAATGGTACCCCTCCTGTCTCATGAGCTGTGCATCTAACTCTGATGGTGACTTCTGTCTTAAAACATGTTTTCAGTTTGCAGACGAGATGTACAACCTCTATGGTGGGAATGCAGTGGTTGAGGTAGTGACCGTGAAGACATTTGACACGCCCTTTGTGAGGAAGTCCCGATCCATTCTGCAGTCTCCACAGGTTGTACAAATGCTTAATATATTACTAAGAGAATGCAATAGCTCAATCCTGAATAGTTTCCTGGGAATCTCATAAATTTCACTGGAGCTCCTAAGCTAATCACTTAGAATGCAGCATATCCGTTATAAGCTGCCTGCACTATGCCTTGTTCTCTGTTATCTCTACTGTACAGTACATAATTCTGAGAACAAAATTGTAGTCATTTTAAAGACATTTGAGAATGTCTCGGCCTTAAGCTAATATAAAGACTGAGCAACTTGCCCAAGAGACTACCGTATCACTTTTATAGCATAACGCTGCACAACTGTGGACATGGTAGGTTTTATACTATTGTAAATGGACATGACTTGCTTGCTTTTCTGAAGTGGCCTTCAGAATGTGAAAAACATGAGCTGGCTGTCTACACCTATACCTGTGTTTGTCAAACTTGGGTCTCCAGCTGTTGTTGGACTGCAACTCCCATCATCCCTAGCTAGCAGGACCAGTAGTCGGGGATGATGGGAGTTGCTGTCCAACAACAGCTGGAGACCCAAGTTTGAGAAACAGTGATCTAAACTTTGAAAGAGAAAAATTAGGAGAAATACTTTGGGGCCAGGTTTGACTCTGAAATGTTGCCATTGTATTTCCAAATTACTGACATGCCTTCTATTTTAAAGACAGCCACAAGCCTGAGAATACTAGTGAACCATGTACTGTATAAACTTCCAGAGCTGTTATGTTGTCCATTGTTAAGTGGAAGAGGCAAGTGTCCCTGGTTCACTGGCAAGGACTCTCAGAAGCCTCCTACAGACTTCTTCAAACTGCAGTTAAAAAGCAGCTTATCTGGCTTGTTTCTTCCTTTTGTGATACCTCGGTACAAATGTGAAGTCCCTGTCTCCCAGTAGTGAGAAAAATGGAAGCTGGTAATATTTATGGGCATCTGGTGGTGAAAACACAGGTGCTCGATCGGTTATTTGCAAGTGACTCCATACAATAGAAACTGCTTTGTCTTTCAACGATTTATCCAAAATATTCCCTGTGTTTCTTTCAGGCAGGTGTAATCAGTATGGTGTTGGATTACCACTCCTCTCTCATTTTTTAACAAAACTTTTTGTCTCTTTTCATAGCCCAAAGATGAAAATCCATATAATTTAGGATATGAATACAACTTTAACTATGCTGTGGTCTTCAACATAGTCTTCTGGATGATGATAGTCCTTACCATAGCTGTGATAGTCATTTCCTACAACCTCTGGAATATGGATCCAGGCTACGACAGCATCATTTATAGGATGACGAACCAGAAGATTAGGATGGATTAAGGTTTAGAGTCAGGTTTTAAAGGTGTAAGGCTTTTCCAGGGCTTTGGCCCGGTTCAGTATGGACTCTCTTGGTTTTCTTCAGCAGTGCAATGTGGAGTATCCCCTTGTGTTTTCCTTTAAGATATATTTAAAAGGCTAGCAGTGGGCATAGTCAGCTTGCAGGGCTGAAGCTGTACACTGCTGTTAAATCATGAGCAATTGCCTATTGACACTATGTGAAAATGATTCCATTTTGTGGCTGTGCAATATGCATTGAGTTCTAAATATGCTCCTCTGTACTGTTGTGACTAAATGTGTGAAATGACTGCACTGAACATATGCTAGTAAGTTGCTTTGTTTAAATTCTTTGCACTGGTGATTTAGGATGTTACCTTGAGACTCTGTTGTAGATTATGAATTAAATTTGTTGTGAATGTAAATACTTTAAATTGCCGTCTTTAGAGATCTAGCCCTGTTCACAGTGGAACTTCTATTCTGCAGCTCCTGCTTTGTGTGTACAACTTGTAAGCCACCCTACAAATTTTGTTCAGATTGAACATTTGTTTAAAGATGTACAGGAGTTTGAACAAGGAAGAAAATACATGTGACTATAACACAAAACATTAGAATTTGCAGGGTCTTGTAATTAAATGTCATGGATTGTGTCAGAGGTTGAAGAGTTGGTATAGTGCAACTGCAATGACTGCAAATATGTAAATACAGCCTATTCATATTGGAAACTACTAGATGAATACAAAAACTCCACACTGTCACCCTTCTTCCTACCCCCCCCCCAAAAAAGCGTTCACATTGGCCTGGTGCTTTTTATCCCTCTTAACCTCCTGAGTTAACCACCAGTGCAAGACAGAGTGGAGAGGTGTGATTTTTCTGGCCACCCTTGCTGGGGGCCAACCTACTGGCTGTAAATCAGTGGGGAGGGGGGGGGGGTCCAGGATCTTCTGGGTTGGTCCTCCTATCAGGGAGAGCAGCTTTAAATTGATTTATTACAGTCACAGACCAGAAATGCAGACATATACAGCAATAGAGAACATGTAAATATAAATTTAAACTCTATAAGCTAGAACACGATAAATAATAGATATAAAATAATTGAAATATGTAGGTTAAAACCTTAACCGCCAATTTAAAATACGTGTGTTAAGACATTGGCCATTAAATTCATTCAGAGCTTGTCTCCTTGATTTTATAGCAGCAGCACAGAATTTAGCCACTTTCCTCTATTAGATATTTGAAGTGGTCATCAGATCTGCTTGGGATTCGCTGCATGATTGGAGTGATAAATATACAACATATGTCCCTATAATAATGACTGTATTGTAGAACATGAGTAACAGCTTCAACTTCCTTCAAACCACATGGGCATATTCTCTCTGAATATGTTTTACCTTCAAATCAGCTTGCAGTAATGCAGATGGTAGGACATTGAGCCTGGCAAGGGTAAACGATCATCTAAATTTGGGTTTTTCTAGCTTGGATAAATACCTTGCTGGAGTAAACCCCCTCCCATTACCTTTAATTTCTGGATACCTGGCCATTTCATGCACATGACATTTCAAATCAGCATCCAAGATTCATTGCTTAATTGTGGATTTGGTTTTCTCATATCCACAGGGCATAGCTGTCAACATTTCCCTTTTTTTAAGGGAAATTCCCATATTCCGAATAGGATTCCTCGCAAGAAAAGGGAAAAGTTGACAGCTATGCCACAAGGTATCAGAGCCTGAGGTGCGAACCCTTGGCTTCTCAGTTTCTCTTGCAGTGAGGATTTCCATTTTGTTTGGCATGTATCTATTAAAGTTAAGCGTGGCAGACCTACCAGGAAGAAAATCAGTTTTAACCAATAATGGATCTTCAAAATGAATATCTGGGACCTAACTGGAATTTGCCCGATCCAGGTGAACTGCTACGTTGGGTACACAGGATGAAATCCCCAGCAAAGAGCAATAAAATTTAGTTTGTAAAATTTCAAAAGGAGTAGTGTTTTTATAATTGCACACCTGGGAACCATATATCAGTTGTGAAACAAATACCTGGGTGGCAGCAGAAAGGGGAGAGCAAAGCAAAAGCCGAGCAGAAAGGTGGTCAAAGTTGTCATAGCTGCTGCATTGCTCTTATGCTGCTGCTGGTGGTGGCGGCAGCGCTTTTTTTCTTAAAAGGGTGCCAACAGAGTACACCATTCATTAGCACAAATAAGAAAAACATATAGTTAATATAAATAAGAATGTAACATATTTTTTAAAGCGACAAAAAACTCTCATGCACAAAAACAGCAGATACACAAGATCTAGGTGGTCTCTCTCGAGAGCATGTTTTGCCACCTGGGTGTGGTGGAGAGTTCTGCACTATAGGACAGTTGTGTTTGAAGTAGCATGGCTTGCTGTTGAAGATTTCTTCCAACTGAGGACTTCTCACAACCTCAAATACTACACTAGTGTCACGTAGTGTATATTATGGGTGTATAGCTGTTTGTATTAGTAGATTTCTTCTCCATGCTTCAACCAACTTGCTGAGCAAGCTTTTGCTCAAGCTGTGTTCTCTTCTTCCATCTGCTCCCAAGCCCGCAGTGACTTTCAAAGGTGACCTTTACACTTCTGACTCTTTTTCCCCAACTGCGGTTTCCCTCCCTCCTCCAGTTTTGTTTCCTTTGTTGTTCAGCCTCTCCTTCCTTCCTTCCTTTGCTTCACCTTTTCCAGCTGCAGAGCTCTACAAATGACCTTCTTTTTTTTGGTGACTGGCTTCAAGTCCTTCCAACTTCTTAACTTTGTCCTCTACCAGTTTTTTCTCAAGCACCTTGCCAGCTGGGCACTGAGAAGATACAGCCCTTTTCCTTTTGCGATGAGAAGTCATCTTCTGAGTGCTGTTGATCTTGCTTATAAATGCTTTTTCATTGCCCGGCTTTATCCTTTCCCCCAATGATTCTTCTGCAGTTGTGTTCTTGGCACCAACTAGGTTCACTATAAGAGCTGCTGTTGAAAATATTGATGGCTTCTTCAAGAATTTCAGCCACACAAAGTCTGTGTTGGTCACATCTTGCAACAGGTTTCTTCATGGCAGCTTCTTCCAGTCTCTGTCAGGTCAGAGTCTTCAACTTGCACACTGTAATGTGTTAAGTGGCCTGTGTCTTCCAGCCCAATTGAGGTTAAACATGATAGGTTTGTGTTCCCAGATTACATTAACTAGCTGCTTGAATTCCATTTTTAGAGGTGAAATTAGATGTATAATTCCAAAAACGATATATGAAGAATACTTTACTTCCAGTTTTAGTGCAATCTTTCAATCTCTAGCAGTAGACATAAATGTTTTCTGCTTTAGAGTACTTATTCTTTATATACAAAGATTCTGTATGAAACTTTTACTTTCTAACTGAAGTGTCCTCCAGTCTAAAAAACCTGCTATAGTGGTTACCAGGTACATAAGCTACTTGATATAAGTTAAAAGTTTGATCAGTCCTGTTGCAGATCAGCAGATCTATTACTAGATAAAGCATCTGTTTTTCAATCCTAAAACTAACAAATCCGTCCTAAAATGAAATCTGAAATTAAAACTGCCTAGTAATGTAAAATGAAAACTGCACAGAGTTAGACATATCTAAATCCGTTAGCATGCTTGTGCCCTTTATCAACTGTTAACTGATTCAAGTTTTTGTCCGATTCTGGAGCCTGTATTTATTAACTGGGCTCCAGTAATTCATAGTGTGGGACAACATAAGGCTTTTGACTCACAATCGGAGTAATTTATCTACTGGAACAAATTGGACAAGTTCATCACTATCAAACTATTCCATTCTTTTTTTACTGGCATTGAGTAGACCACTGGATTTTGTGGTTTATAGCTGTGATAGATGCAAGAAGCCTTTTGAAAACGCAGGTGATTTTACCGAGACAGCTGAGAGAAGGCCATTTTTTGTACCTAGTCCTGCCTGAGATATTAAATAGGACATGATCCTAACAAATAATGCCATGTTATACAGTTGTATCAGAGTGGCAGTTCATTGTTATGTATGTTGAAGTGACCAAACCTTGGATTTGGATGGATTTTTGAGAATCTATCATCAGCCTTCTAAACCGCATCCCTCTAACAGATAATGAAACCGGTACTGAAGCACATTCTCTCCCCTAAAAGGATCATGTGTGCGTTAGAGGACAATGTTTCCCCCCCTACTTTATATGGAATAAATGTTTGTGCTTGTCAAGATTTGTGTTATTCTAATGGCTTATTACTTAAGCACCTGCTTTTTCTTCATATTACCGTTCTTCTGACTTTATATGCAGGCAGTTTCAGAGAGGGTACTCACTCCTCCTCTCCTGTTTAACATACTAACTCATGCAAGTCCTATATCAGCCATTCAAATGTAATTAAATTTCAAGATCCTATGCTAGCCCCTTTACACTTGAGAGAAGCCAGCAGTTACACCAGAGGCATTCAGCTTATCTGAATGCTTTTCTGAAATAACCCACGGTGGTTTTCATGTTCCTGCAAAGCTACTGATCCCCTGTCCAGGAATTTGGTTAATACAAGTCCAAGACTCAAAATTCACTGTATTTTTCGCTCCATAAGACACACCTGACCATAAGACGTGCCTAGTTTTTAGAGGGGGAATGCAAGGGAAAAATATTCTTTAAAGAGAGCGCTGAGGAGAGCCTCCCACCTGCATTCGCTCCATAAGACGCACACACATTTCCCCTTACTTTTTAGGAGGGAAAAAGTGTGTCTTATAGAGCAAAAAATACAGTAAATTCTTTCAAGTTTACCAGGTTCGGTTGCTGTGAAAAGGGCCTCTTTGCTGGATTTTTTCCTATCTTACAAGTAATTTCTTTCACGTTGAGAGTATTTGACAAACATTGTCAGACTTGCTGCAACTACTCCCTAAGTTGGAGCTCCGTGTATTAATCCCCCCCCCCCTACTTCACACTTAGGAAAGAGCACATTAAGACACATTGATCATTGTTGCTGGACTGTAATAACTTATTTAATGAAAACAAAGAATCCTCACATGATTTTGCTCATGGTGAACTTGGAAGTATTTAAATTTTGAGTCTTGGACTTGCATTAATGTAGAAATTAACAGAGAAACATCATGGAGATGGAAAAGAACTGTCATGTGGATGCAGCCACTATTTAGTTCCATGAGATAAAGGCTGTGTTAAACAAAAGAGTTAGGAGGGGTCATGTCCTAATGGGGCTACGCAAATTAAGATTGCATTTGGTGCAATGTAAAATAGAGAGATTACAAAATTGATAGTTGTCAAGAGGAAGTAGCATGGTCAAAACATTTGCACAGGGGTGAAACAAATCAAACTGTCCTGGGTAGACAGCAAAATACTAAACCTCTGAAAGCAAACCATAATACAGTTCAAAGGAAACTGGAATTTTTAAGGAAATGACTGTTGACCCTTCAGGTTTATTCTCCAAATTCCAATATAACTTGAAAAAAGGATCGTTCTTTAAATGAGCATTCCTGTGGAATTATGCAAGTTTCCCATTTGGTAATGCATGACATCTTCACAGTAGAGTCACATTCTTCATATCGTACGCTTCCTTTTTTCTAAATGACAATCTAAAAAGTAAAAAAAAAGCACAAACAACATTACACATATTGCATACTTAAGAATAGCACCTGCCCTTATTTACCAAAGGTCTGCCTTGTGGCAATCCAAATAAAAGCTATCTCAAAGCTGCATATTATTATTTCTGTAAGGTGGTATTCCTTCCTAAGGTGGTATTCTTTCCTAACACCTTACAATGTGTCAGCAAGTTTTGCTATGCAACTTCGTTAGAGCGATAAAACACAAATTTCATTTTAAACATATACACTTGCCTTCATCTGTCTCTTCATCGTTCACTTCCTGGGTTTCTTTCATGGATTGTTTTTGGCCGTACAATTTTTGCACAAGGTCTTCTAGGTTCTGCATTTCAGCCTGCAAACTTCTTTGAAGATCATGGTTGCCATTTAAGAAATCCTTTACAATTTGTATTCTGTTTAAATCCTAAGAGGGGGAGAAATACCTTGTGAGTAAAAAATGTGAAATGAGAACAGGGTGCTGGACCAGATGGGCCTTTGCCAGGATCTTATTTTGTTCTTATTACCACCTCACCAAAAGCATCTCAGGCAAGTAAGTGTTTGATACTGCCTAGAGAGTTTCATAGCAGAAGATGGATCTGAATTTCAGCTTATCACTGCCAACCCAATGCACACAAATTGCTACACCAACCGTGTTCTCTGGTTTGTCTGTTGCTTCTCTCTCTTTCCAATGCTTCTTGCAAGACCTGCAATTCCTAATTTAAAAAGGTTTCTATAAAGCAGTAGACAAATGTTTCCATTTGGGTTTTTTTCCTTCTAAAAAAAGCCTTTATACTATTTTACCTGCAGAACTTGCCACTTCATCTGAAGCTAGAAGTGTATAATCTTTAAAGCTGAAACCAGGAAGCTAATATGAAAAAAAAGCCACGAGTTACCTGACAGCAGAGCAATGAATGAAGTGAGCGATGTTAGGCATATCAGTGAAGAACAGGAAAATGCAGCATCGGACAAAAATTAATTGTGCCACAATTGTGGGCAGCAAGCCCTTTGCTGACTGTACTAAAGTGGCAGGTAAAGGGCAGGACAAGAAACCCATTCAGCTCTAAGACTACATTCCATCCTATATTCATCACTATCAACCAACACAATACAAAGAAGGGAAAAAAGAACATGGCGATGTCTCTCGCAATACTAGAAGAGTTCATTAGTTCAGACACTGAGTGGTCTCCAGTTCTCACCGTTAAAAAAATATATAACCAGTGAATACATGAATAACTTACTTGATTCCATTTATTTAATTACTATGCAAATGGATTTAAGCAGTTCACAAACTAAGAGGGGGATGGAATTTCCTTATATTCAGCATTTAATTCCCTAAACATTCTGTTGCATTTATTAATTATGTTTCCACAGACACACGCACACAAAATTCCCAAGGCAATACATGACAGAAACACTTCAAATACATATATTTTGAAGTGGGCTTCAAAAGCTTTTCAGTAGCTGCCTCCCAAGCATGTTGCAGGTTTAGCTATATGCTGCTGCCTGCTCTTTTTTCTGGCAACAGGCTCCTCTGCCTTTACCTCAGGGGGAGGGGGCAAGGTAACTCTGAAGTAACCAACTGATAGTTGTTGAGGGAGCATGAGGCCACTTCAACCAGCAAGATCACGGGGAGCAGGTTGTTCTCTCATGAATGGCAAGATCATGCGCCTTCAGTAACTCTCTGTTGGCATTTGGAGGGAGTTACGTAATGTCAACTCTGTGATCAGTGCAAGATTCAAAGCCTTCACAGACTCAAAGTACTTGTGACCTTTACCACAAGGCCTCAAAACCGAGTTGATGGGCACATACGTGCTATAAGTATAATTTACATTCATTGAACACAAAATAAAGAGACGCCAAATGTCAACTTTCAGGTCCCTACGTTCTTGCACAAGCTGAAATTGTTTGCATTGCAAACAAATAAGTAATTCCTTTTTTCACTGAAATACTAGGGGAGGATGGTTTTTAACAGATACGTGTTTCTCCATCATTGATCACCTACAACTAAGCAGACACAAGGAACTATAAAATGGAAGCTCCGCCTGCTCTCCTCAATCTGTCCCTTTGAGTTTGCTAAGTTTTCCCAGTCTTCCATAATCTGCATATGGAGGAGTTACATCCAGGAGTAGAGGAAAAGCTGCTGTTCTACACCTGGATGACTCACCTCACTGTAAGTAGCTATAACAGGATGGACAGACTTGATCTAAAAGCTGCTGCTTATTTTCTTCAAGAAAAAATCTGCCTCTTTCATTTCTCCTCCACCTTTCTTTTTGATTCTTAATAAACTTCATAAAATTTGACTGTTGACGTCTTGGGTACATTTCTGCCAGAGTCAAAAGGACTTCTCCTCTCAGGTGTTTGGACCATTTTTGTGACAAGCTACATCAGGGGTCTGAGAGAGAAAAAGCAGGCTACCTGGGGCTCAGTCAAGGAAGAGCCTTGTAGGCTGGGTGCTCTTTCTGTCTACCCTCCAAAATACCTGCCCTGGACCCCTCAGAAATCACTCCTGCCTGGGGGGCAGAGGGTACAGTGACAGCTTCCTTGGGAGCCTCTGTGCACAACTGGGCTACTGAGTGGAAGGACTCATCCCATTTCCGTTACAGGTGGCGCAATGGGTCAGTGCATCTGGTTATCAACCAAAAGGTTGGTGGTTCAAGCCCACCCAGGGACAGCTGTGAGCAGGAGCCCTGCATTGCAGGGAGTAGGACTAGAGAACCCTCAGGTCCCTTCCAGTACTATGATTCTATTTCTGTCCCAGAGGTAACGTAGATCTAAGGTGGCTGAGCAGGTAGCTTCTTTCTCGGAGCAGAGACACATCTGCTAAAACTGAAGGAAAGAAGCTTCACAGAAAAAAAGAGATCACTGTTCTAAATTTCAACACTGAGTAGTAATTTCTGTAGGACCTTTCCTCCATCAAAGCACTCAAGCCAGCTTACATGGGGATCCCTCGTGGCATCCCATCTAGGCACTGACTTGACCCAAAGCCACTTAGTGTGAGGCAAGATGTCTATATTTGTGTGTTATCAGTCCATGCCCTAGGAGTAGGTTTTAAGCACCCTGGCAAATGTATTCCAGTTGAATTTTAAAGCGAAGCAGTGTTTTCTCTTAGGGTACAAATACAATGGAGGTGCTGGGAGCTCAACTGCATGGAACAAGCTTTCCTTCAGCAAGCAATAATCTATTCATCTGAAAAGGTTTATTTCAATAAATTCTGAGGAACCCTCTAAATGGACCCCTCTTATTACACAGATGGACCTATTAGCATCAAACTCTTAAGCATGAGTGCAAGCCTGCTTTTATGTTTTCAAATTAGGTTACCTCTTCTGACATCATTCCTTGTTCTTCCATGAGAAGACTGATTTCATGAAGTCTCTCTTTTATCAGTTCTGCTTCTATTTCACTGATCTGGCTTCGATTCATTTCACCCTCCAATCCATCAAGCTGATCTCCCCCTGGTACATGCACAGCCCAATCAGATGACAGAAGCTATTGGGTTTTAGTAAAAACAAAATGAACATGAAAAGCTATGGGTTTATTGACAAAATAATGACACTTAAGGGCTTCAATGACCCAAAAAGCACAGGATGAAGTTTGAGAAATACAGATGGAACTAGTTACACATTACTTTGGATCCAGTCAATGTTGTTTGTGATATTAGAGATGAGCAACACTATTCGACAATACTGAGGTATGCCAAGTACAGTGGCACCTCGGTTTTTGAACATCTCTGTTGACGAACATTTCGGTTTTCGAACATCATAAACCTGGAAGTAAATTCTTTGGTTTTTGAATATGCTTCCACTGAGTGCAAGATCCTGAGGCCTAGCTGTCGGCTGTTGAGTTTTAGGCTTTCTAACATTTCAGAACTCGAATGGTCTTTCGGAACGGATTACGTTCGAAAACCGAGGTACCACTGTAGTTTGTGAAACTTACTGGCATTCTGTGGATTTAAAAACATTATACTTTTACTACAAAAGAACACATTTAAACAATTCCCAGTGGAATCATATGCATGACTACTCAGAAGTAAGCTTCAATGGGACTTATTTCCATAGGCAGTATGGCATAGTAATGAACTACTTTAAAATAATTTTAAAAATGGTGGTCTGGCTATTCCTCTGCAGCAATGTCCATGCCATTTACTAATTCTATTTTTAAATAATCTCTTTTTACTTAAATTCTTTTCTAAAACAAATGAACTGTTTTGAAACTATGGAAAGTTTCAGAAGCAGATTATGTGATACAGCATAAAAGTCTGCTGAACAAATATTTTTTTTTATTTCAGTAGTGGGCCTAAAATAGATTTTGTATCCTGGCTTTTGTGTTCTCCCACATAGGTACATTATTTAACCAGTTATTATTATTTTTTAAATGCCACATAGCATAATGCCTGTTGCCTCCATGCAAGGCTATCTGCCTTGCAGAAGTTTTACCTTTCCATCTATATAACATGCAGATAAAATGCTGTACTATTGTTTTGTTTTGTTTCCCCCCAAAAAATAAACTTTTGATATGGTAATCTCAAGAGTAAAACTAAATTGTATCAATGTGCCCAAAAACCTTGAATCAACAAATTATGAAACAGTCTCAGATATCCTTGATCAAGCACAAAAGCTTTGATTTAGAGTGCAAACCATCTGGATACAGACTGTTGCTTTTCTATATTCAATACTGTGCCTAGCTAAATAAAAATAAAAATGGTGAATAGCAGCCAGCCTACAAGTTGAAAGAATGGCAACTATTACCTTTTCTATCCTTGTACGAGCCATCTGGGCCTCTGGAATGTGTTGGAATTCAGTTAGCAAGTTCTGAACATGATTCCCAAATTCTTTCAGCCAAGAAGAAGAGACTTTCATATCTGAAGAATGCATTAGTTCATTGCGGCACTTAATCACCTAGAGATAAAAACATGAAGCAAAACCAGTAGACTGAAAACTCAGTGAAGGGCAATGGTAAGCAAAAACCAACCCTCAAGTTACAGCCCTGCATTAGGGGTTGCTGACTGAGTGATCTGTTTTCACATCAGAGCCACATATTGTTGTTTCTAGAATGGAAATGCCCCATGTGGCGAACACCTTGCCAATGTTTTGTTCCTTGACTGTCTCCTCCTCAGAGGCTGCTACATGATAACCAGCCTTAAGCACTTTATTATATTGCATTTTATACTTGTAGGAATGCACAATTTAAGCTCCATCTGCACTATACATTTAAAGCAGTCTCATAACACTTTAAACAGTTATGGCTTCCCTGAAATCATCTTAGGAACTGTAGTTCGTTAAGGGGGCTGAGAGCTGTTAGGAGGCCCCTACTCCCCTCACACAGCTACAGTTTCCAGATTTCTTGGGAACAGGGATTTATTGTTATACAACTCTGGGAACTGTAGCTCTGTGAGGCGGATAGAGGTCTCTGTAGACAAGACAGGGTGCTTGCCCAAATGGAAGAGGCAGTCACTGATTGCAACCTGGTGAGGGTGTTTGTGGAACCCTGCTAAGAAAAGATGTCAATATCAGTAGTTGGATTACCTCTCTGACTTTCTTCTGATCGATGTTACTGAAGTGATCACAGAAGTTGAAAAGGTTTAAGAGTGCAGACGCATCACATTTGTCTGGACCACAAATGTCTGCTTTCCCACGAGGCATGTAAGCCTACACAGCGAAGGAGAACAAATGCAGTTAATGTCTGATTCAGAAGCTATTAGTAACACACTATTTCTAACTGATAGTTATATCAGAACTCGTGTTTATTTAATTGTAGCTTTGTCAAACACTAAAACAGTGGTTTAATTAGCATCTTGTAGCTGTCCTTTTTCTCTTTACAATCCCACTGCATACTCTCGCTGGAGTCCTGCATAGTCATTCCGTACTGTTCCACACCATACAGGAGGACACAATTTAGAACTTTTCTGATCAGCTACTGTTGGTCAGCCTTAGGCTGCCACTCCCTCTTGAATCCAAAACAAGTTCCACTTTCCATAAGGAAGCACCAAACTTGTAGATGAGACTTTTAGGGTGAGATGTATTGCCTTGCAAAGCTCATCAACATGCTTTTCATCACATGTTGATTGTACTGATTTCTATTTCACAGCATGTCTACATCTTGGAAGCCACAACGAGGCACAGTTTCCCAGAGCACACATCTACACTGTGGGAAGCCACAGTGAAACAGATACATATATGATCACCACACATCAGTTTTAATGGGCTTTCTGTCTTTCCTTGGGAGAGTGGGAGGAAATGGAGGCACTATTTTCTCTAACAGGGCCCAGCAACTCTAATATGGACACAAAATTCAACAGATTTGTTTGCCAACCACAGTCCACAGCTTCATGTGTTGAATATCTGCCTGCTGTGCAGTTGTCACAATCACATAACTTCTGTTGAGAAAGAGAGATGCAACTTCTATATGGTAAAATGCTACTATGAGTTTGTTTGCTCTTACTAACTGAATACAAACTTACAAATGCTACTTTGGCGAATTCTCAGACTGTTCAAATCCAGAAATAAAGAAGGAATAGAAACCTGAATAAACTCATAGAAGACAAAAGGGGGCAGTAACAAAAGAGGGTAGCAATTGGTTGCCTGGAATTCAGAGCAGCATGAGCTTCTTCTTGCTCCTGAAGCAGTTTCAAAACTAGCTGTATTATACACAGGGCCTTGCAGATATTGCCAGACAACTCCCATCACCCCTGACCACTCGCCACACTGACTGCAACCTATGGGAACTTGTAGTCCAACAATACCTGAAGTGCCACAGCTTCTCTATCCCCGATTTATATCCTGCCCTGATGCATGCTGCAAAAGCTGGAGCAGAACATCCATTTTACATACAGGGGCGTAGGAAGGGGGGGCGCCCCAGGTTCCATCATGGAGGGGGGTGACAAATTATCAAGGAACAATTACTGCCCTACTAGGGCGGTTCATAAAAAACTTTTTTTTGAAAATGCCTGCTCCAAAGGTCTTATCTTACTACACTAAGGATTATATAGCTATATATGAAATTTCATGCATATCAGTTAATATCTTGACCCTCCTCCACAAAAACAGCTGTTTACTTGGCCGTTTTCCTATGTCGTGAAGGCTGAAATTTCAATTCAGTGGAGCACTTACTGTTCCCAACCCTAACCCTGCGGAAAGCCATCTAATTAGACTTTAATTTGATTCTGACATGTTTTTAGGAGGTAATTTAATTATTGTTTGATTTTATACCAATGTTATATATCTGATGTTAGCCGCCCTGAGCCTGACTTCAGCCAGGGAGGGCAGGATATAAATAAAAGTTTGTTATTATTTATTATTATTCCTTTGTAAGAAAATATGAAATAACGTAAAACCATTTTTGCAGGCAAAAAAAATAAAAAATCAATGGGGGGGTGACAAGAAATTTTCTGCACCAGGTACCACCTGACCTTCCTACACCTCTGTTTACATAACAGAACTTCCAGGCATTACCTTTGCCAACTCCCATGCATTAGATGGCCAGAGCCAAGGCCTGCAGTTTCCCCAGTGGACTTCCCCATTCTTGTGCGTGTGATGATTCAAAATCTCTTTTTTCCATTCTTTACACAAGGAGCACGCAGGCTGAAACTACAAAGCAAAAGGAACATCAATACAAGTACTGAGTACTGTAATTTAAATCATTGGTTTCAATTTTTTTATCCAAGGGGGTGGGACTCCATTTGGATTGTCCGAGAAATCAAATAATGTCCCCAAAGTCAACAAATTACAATTCAGTAAATAAAAAGGGATTAAAAGGAGTTAGGGATGGGACTGCTTACTGTTGGCAGGAAAGAGGCAGAGATGTTGAGGTTATACGGGTTTACATAGTTGTAGTGTCTCTCTAGTGGGCTTCCAGTTCCTAAGACCCTTTGAGAGATTCCTGCATGTGCACGCTAAGAAAAGCTGGAAATACTCTGGAATTAATGGGGGGAGGGAGAGAAATGCAAATATAAAGTTAAATACTCCCTTTTGTTGCGGTGCTTTGAAACGATTGTGAGCCTTATCCTTTCAAAATGCAAAAGAAGCTGCACAAAAAATGCCGCCAACACAGCAGAATTCAGAGCACTCTTTGCAAGCAGGACTCCTGTGTTTTTAAATGCCACATGTCAAGCACAAACTTAACATGTGGAGATGGGTTGGGTAGAATGGCGTCACCGGCTATACTTCTTAAAAGGAAATCAGAGCATAACTTAAGATTCCATTCTGTTGCAAAGATGTCCTCTCTATCAAAACAAGTAGAAAGCAAGTTATTTTAATAAGGTGGAATCTAAGTACAGTGGTACCTCAGGTTACATACGCTTCAGGTTACATGCGCTTCAGGTTACAGACCCCGCTAACCCATAAATAGTACCTCGGGTTAAGAACTTTGCTTCAGGATGAGAACAGAAATCGTGCTCCGGCGGCGCGGCGGCGGCAGGAGGCCCCATTAGCTAAAGTGGTGCTTCAGGTTAAGAACAGTTTCAGGTTAAGAATGGACCTCCGGAACAAATTAAGTACTTAACCCGAGGTACCACTGTATACTATTATTTGCCATGTTATGAACTGTCTTGTAAGGGGAAATACCCTGAAAGTAAGCTTAAATTTATTAAATAAATAAAATTAAAATACATCGGGCTAAAAATATTGGGGGAGGTGTGTGTGCTGGCTTCTGTGTCTTTAAAGGCTGGGGCATGCAGAAATTTAACAGGTACAGCTTCCCTTTGATCATGGAGATAAAGCATCACGGAAAGTTGCACCTATTGAATTTCTGACAAGATATGAGATGAAGCCCAGCATTATAATGCCAAAGTACCCGTAGAGTGTCAGAACTGAAAACATGTACCACAGTGTTCTTAAGGTTTCCTTTTAAATGTCTGGCCAAAAACATGTATCTTTCCACCACCCCCTTCTTTCTTCTAACTATTATCTCTTTTCTGTCTCTCTGGCAAATCACATACTCTGAATGCAGAGTGAAAGGTTCCTTGAAATTCTGCTGGTTACATAGAATTGCAGCTGAGAAGAGAAAGGGGCAGCTCTTACTCACAAACACTTAAGAACACCCCCATGTTCATCCACAGAACATATTGCAATTTGGGGAAAGTAGGGAGATAAATTATTGTTTCAGAGCACAGCAACAAAATGGAGCCATTAACCCTGTCCGTTTGTTTGTTTTTAAAAAATCAATCTATTCCTACTGCTCTTTCCTTGCACATGGAGAGTACTGTTTGTAATCAGAGCGATGTGTGGAATGTTTGATATTTCATGTGTCCTTGAGGCTGTGTGGGAAGAGAGGTGGCAGAAGCAAGCTTCCCAGCTTCCCAGATCATCACACCTTCTCACTGAATCCCTCATTTTCAAAACCCAAATCGACCTGTGCGCAATTCCACTTCTTCCCAAGCCACAAGGAAGCAATTCCGTGAATTTTACTCATGATTGAGACATGATGAGAACCTGGGATCGTCAGCCTTGTTGTCAATAAATGTTTTGTTCAGTATAGTCCTGTACTGCAGAGTCAGGCCTAAGTATCACAAGTCGTTCCAAAAAGTACCACAAGAGTGGTCAATGAATCACTTTATATCCCGTAACTTTTTTCCTGTGAGGGAAGATATCTGAAGTATCACAGAAGTTGGGCTGCACTCTCTACTGCTGTTATTGTGGCCAGGGCTGTAGCTAGGGTGGGGTGAGATGGGTCCCTGCCAGGGGCGCAGGAAATGGGGGGGGAGCACAAAATTGGCTTAAAATATGTCCATAAATATAAATATTGATTATTGCCTCATAAGAAATGGTTTTAAATAGAGGATGAATTGAATGGGTGGATGGGGTTGGATGAGAGGCAGAAAGAAAAGCTAATTTGTCCGTGGCTAGGGGGCGCAATCTGGACGGTTCTGCCAGGGGCGCAAAATCACCTAGCTATGGCTCTGATTGTGGCTGAGTCATGCCTGCAAGCAGCTCCATGGGTGGGTACATGAAGCCCACATACACAGAGACTGCTCCATGAGGCAAGGCGTTTGCATAAAGTGGCTGTTCCCATGTAGTTCCAGCAATTTCAACCCATGCCAGAAAATTCCCCAAAATTCAAAAAAGGGAAACCTTCGCCAGCATGGAGATTCTGTGACGGTAAAAGTTGTGCAGATTGAATTCTTCCAGTCATGTTAGTCATGCAGCAAAGCAAAAAGCCACAAACTTCCATCTATCCAGAGCATTTCTGATGCTTTTTTTATAATTCAAATACGAATGGTGCCATTTTGGCATCACTGACTAATTTTACACAAATTGTCAAACAAACTGCCATGATGATGCACAGCATAAGATTATATAGTCCAGTTTCGGAACTTCAGTTATTTAACTGTGAAGTGCTGCCTACCCATTTTTTAAATATAATTTTTGTGCTATAACATTTTGTGAAATAATAATTTGAGTGGTGAAATCCTGGCATCCTTGAGCAATTTGAAATCATTGAGATGGCTGCCCAATTAGTTTGGCAGCTTTGCAAAAGAACTGGAAAATACCGCCCACCAAGTATATTTTGAGATCTGGACGACTTGTGTGTCTCTTAGTGGAAGACCCGCCTCCAAAATTCTCTTCGCACTCAAGTTTCAAAGATATAGGAAAACAAGCACTCCACACACGTCATTTACAGGGTAAGAGCAGTGAAAATATGTAGGAATCAACATAAAAAAATAAATAAAACAGGCAGGATTAGAGACTCCCTTTTGTTGCAGTGCTTTGAAATAATCATTTTCTGGTGACAAGCATAATCATTTCCCGAAATATTTCAAAGCAGCGAGTCACGCTGTCTTCAACTACATCTTTATAAAGCGTCAGTTGGGCTTCATTCTTGGCAGGACTCCATACCTTTGGCTTCTATGCAATTTTCTTTGCAACCTTCATAATGGTACCTGGTCATTATCTTAATCTGGTGCTAAGTAAAGCACACCAGCAGCAGTTTTTCAAAACATGAAATTAACTATCCATAGATGTTAAAGTAAGAAGTTCTGATTCAAATAATTCTGTGCAAGTACTCTGAGAGGGCAGGGTCTCTTCATTACGATGTTTTGAAAATCCTGGCCTGTTTCCATTAGTGAAACTGTTTCTCTAGGAGCCTTGATTGCAGAACAAAGTTCACTGCTATGTATGCGATCAGTGCAATACGTATGTTGTATCAGCTGCTGCACACTGACTTCTCTAATCATTCTCACTTATCTTGCCTGAACACATCATCATTGTAAGCCTTCAAAACCTCTGCTGTCTGTGATACAGCAGTTCCCCTATCAGCTATGATGTTTAGGATTGCGACTGAAGGTGCACATTTTGCCCCATAATATATGGCACGCCAAAAGCTAAAACCTGGATGTCTAGTTGGATGTGGAATTTAGTTTGATGTACCATTCCAAAGCTTGGCTGCCATCATGCTACTAATGGCATCAAATACACATTTTAAACCCCAAATGAGAAAATCCAATGAGAGATTACGTAATCTGGAACAGAAAAGAAACCCTCTGCCCACCTCCCCTCTGCTGCAAAGCAAAAGTGAAACTAGCAACATGAAACAACTGTGCATTTTTCTTAACGATTGTAGGTGCATCATAGTGGCACTCTAAAAATAAAATTGCTCAGCATCCTTCATGTTTGTGACTAGCATCCCTAATGTTTAAAAAAAAATCTAAGAATTAATGGCATTTCTTGGGATTTCTTCCTTCACATCAAAACTAATCTGGCAACCATCTTGAACATTTCAAATTTCTCAAGGATACCAGGTGCCATCACTGCAGCTATTGCTTCACTATAATAGAAGAAAATATTTCAGTATTTCACAATGAAATAACGGAAGTTCTGCAACCACATTAAAATAAAGAAGCGAGAGAACTGGCCGTATTGCGCTGCCCCTGAGCTTATATATAAACAAATGAAATTATAGTACATTAAAAGGATAGTAAAACGCGCAGTATGCTGTACAGTACTGTATTATAAAGCAGGCAATCTCTCGCTTTGCAGAAGGGGGCACTGTTCGAAAGAAACAGTTTTGCAGAAAGCGCTTTGGATCCGAGACAAGCCGGAGTTCTTTGTTCTGGCCGAAACTTGCCACGAGCGCGGCGCGTATCTTTCCGCGCGATAAAAGAGGGATGCGCAACCCCTTCCCCTGTTTTCCTGTTCAAAATCGTTCCCTCCTCTTTGATTGAGTAAAAGTAGTTTTTCCCCCCGGCCCCCACCCTACCCTCCAGATCTCAAGCTGCAAAAACCCTCGGGGGACATTGAAGGTAACCTCTGGGGCGCGCCACGTGCACTTCGGAAAGGGTCGGGTGAACGGCGCGCGAGTGTTTGTTTCTCGGGCGCGCTTTTGGCGGGAGAGGGGCGACCAGGCAAAGCGAGGCAGGAGCCTCCTCCGACCTCCGCTTCCCAGGGCGAAGCCTCACCTGCTTGCCTCGAGGGGTGCAGCGCCCGCTGCAGCGGAGGCCCGAGGGGCTGAGGCGCGCGGAGGAGCGCGCGACGAGCTGGCGGTGAAAGGCCTGCACTTGCTCCCCGGCAAAGCGCTGCAGGGCGGCCCGCAAGAGCAGCAGGCTGTGCCCGGCCTTCACCCAGTTCTTGTACTCGGCGCAGTTGAGTCGAGAGGCCAGTTCCGCCAGCGCCATGGCATGCCCGACTCTGCCGCCTTGCGCGCCAGCCTCCAGGGGGCCGGGCTAGAGGCAGCGGAGCCGGCCGGCCTCTGTCGTTCGTTGCCTCAGGGGAGCGCAGGCAGGAGCTCATCCCGAGGTCATCCTGTCAGCCATAGGTTCACACTTGCAGACCCTTTCCTAAGCAACCGTGCAAAAGGTAGGTATCGATTTCCTTGAAACCACACTTTGACTGTTTACAACGAGGAAAAATCTTGACCCCTCCCTACCCAAGGGCACTCATATTTTTCTCAACAGTGTTAGCTTCATAAATAAAATAGTGTACACTTAAGTTAAATTCCAGATGGTAGCCTTTTTAGTCCTTTGCAATGAATATATATATGGTCACCTTAAAGGCTAGCAAATTTATTATGTCATAAGATTTTGTGGAGTACAGTCCACGCCACCAGTTGCGTGAAATTTGAGAAATGTAAAAGGCAAGGTCAGTGGGAAATGAAATTCAGAAAAGTAAACAGTGGTATTACTTACTTTTTTTAGTGGTAATTCGACCTAAAACAGTTATTGATTCCTCAGAAAAGTCCATCACACCCTCTCTCTCTCTCTCTCTCTCCCCCTCTATATATATACAGTGGTGCCCCGCAAGACGAATGCCTCGCTAGACGAAAGGGTTTTCCGTTTTTTGAGTCGCTTCACAAGACGAATTTCCCTATGGGCTTGCTTCGCAAGACGAAACGTCTTGCGAGTTCTTGCGAGTTTGTTTCCTTTTTCTTAAAGCCGCTAAGCCGTTAATAGCCACTAAGCCGCTAATAGCCGTGCTTCGCAAGACGAAAAAACCACAAGACGAAGAGACTCGCGGAACAGATTAATTTCGTCTTGCGAGGCACCACTGTATTTCAATATATGATCTATATTCTCAGGATACGTTCTTAGGTATTTGTCAGACCATTTGCCACCAGTATTCAGTTACATACCAGAAACCAACTTCCTGAGGAAGCTTCTATTGGCAATTGGAAAAAAAGACAAACCCAAAAGGGCAGCAAGGTAAAAGTTGATAAAGTATTCCTGGTTTGGATAAATGTAATGGAAGAACTATAACCCATGAGTTACCCACAAAATTGACTGGCCAACCGCATAAATCGAAGTACTAATTAACTCATGGAATTCACTGTCACAAGATGTGGTGATGGACATTATCTTAAAGAAATCAGAGCTAACCTGTATTTTGCCTATTAATAACTATAATGTAACCTCCAAATGCAGTTATTACTGATATTAAACAAGGTTCGATTTTCTTTAGCTTCCATAAACACGCTTTATAAAAGTTGTGATGTTTCCTTCAATGTTCTAGTGTTTTGTGTCCTCGATTATCAATGTTCTACTGATATGGAAGCTGCTAAATTGCCCCCACTTACTAGCTGCACCACATGGGAATCTTTTAACATGCATTAACTTACCACTTGGGATTGTCATGTGGAATTGCCATGCCAGCACCAGATGTCTCTGTGGCTGCTGGTGGTGAACAGGGGAAGACTATGTAATGTTGCCATTCCATGTGGCAAGCTACTCTACAAGGTACAACTGCCAAGTGGGAGATTTTCCCCAGAGGCTGTTTCAAGCGGCTTCCATGCAGCACTTTCAATGTGAAGAATAGTCAGAATTCAGAGAACAACCTTAGCTACTGCTTTAGTTGAGTACACTTATTTGGTCTTTCCCGTTTTCCCTCTCCATATGCATGAAAGTAAGTCCCTACATTAAAAACTGCTTCTGCTACATCCCCGAGTTTCAAAGTCAATTGCTGTGCAGCACAGAATGCCGCCCTCGCTCTCAAAAGGCCTACTGAACTTGTTTCAGGGTGCTTCAGGAACTTCTGCTTGCTCAATCCAACTTTAAGAGATATTAAACTACTGTACTTGAGAAGGAACTGTCAATTTCCTACTTCTAAACTTGGTGCACTGAGTATGTTGAACTTTTAAGGCAGTGACGAACTACCCAAAAACAGCCCCATAAGCAAGCAATCTGGCATTATTTTTTCACATATAAAAATGAAACATTTTTAAAGCAAACACACAAACATTTTTTTAAATCTAGTTTATTAAATATTGCTTTTGGGGGGACATGTTTACAACAAGCCCGGATTTAAATGTAAGGATTCAAAGCAGTCATATTAAAATACAGTTTCAATATAAAGTTTGTCACAGTTTTACAGTATTCAAAAAATGACAGACCTGCCTTTAAAAAAAGACTATTACACCAAGACATAAGAAAAAACATTTAAATAAACAAATTTTGGCATTTTCATAATCTTTGTAGTATAAAACAGAATATTAACTCTATTTACTGGCAAGCGGATACATAAATCTATTACTTTGAAATGTCTCCGTAAAACATCATACAGAGTGCTGTACAAAAAGTCTGATGAAAGTGCATCCCTGAAAGTGGGCCAATCCATTGTATTAGCTCTTTTTAAAATGTGACACGTGAAAATGTCTCTTCCATTTTATATAAGTGAAGGCTTATTTCAGAGAAATGTTTTTGCCTCTTCATCTCATTTTTACCCTTTGCTTAAAAATAGCCTATGGACGCCCACCAGGGGGCAGTGTAAGGTTAGCCATTAAATCACGAACAGCTGCAAAGATTGTACATTCACCTAGAACAAGGGAAAGAAACACAAGTTAGCTGGAGAAAAAACAAGCTGGGTTATGGCAAGTGATAAACTTAATCAAATGCATTTCAATTTTTGTCACAAGGCACGCCACAACTCAAACTTTTGTAAATAGGTAATTACAACCAGGTGCAACCGTAATCAAATAACTTCAACGTTAAGCAAGTTTGCTTTATTCTAACCTATTGGAAATAGTGTAGCCAGCTTGGGTGGAAAGTACAAATCAACATGTTGATAAGGTGCAGTTTGCCCACTCAACCACAACTGGACCGTTAGGAGTCTCCAAATGCAGCAAAGGCACGCCCTCCATGCAGCAAAAAACCCAAGAGTGGTGCAGAATGTTGGTCTTGGGTCAAGGAGACCTGGATTCAAAACCCTGCCTCATATGGCATTGGGTGAGTGCCTATTTCTCAGCCCAGCAGAGTTCATACAACACCCCCCAACATGTGCTACCCTCAGCTCCTTGGAGGAAAGGAGGGATGCAAAGCTGACTGATAACCAAACTTCCTTGTCAATAAAGACTTGGAGACAAAGATAATTGTCCAGTTCAAAAGTAACAGCTCAGCCAGTATCTCCTGATAGGCAAATACAATCACAGCAAGCTAAGCTATACTGCTGGTGTTGGAGCTGGTTTGTTGGTGCTGCTGTGGACACTTCTAAGGATTAGGAATCTTGATGAGGATTTGATTTTACAGGAATGCTCTAATAGACAATAGGTTACTTACATGTGCATTGTGCTTCCACTTACAATTTCAGAATGACAAAGCAGTGAAAAGTAGCCATGAAGTCTTCTCTAAACTTCAGTTTAGATGGCATACGTTATTATTTTTATGCCATTATATTTTAGAGTAATGGAACAAAACTGCAAATGCCAATTCCAGTAACTCCCCCCTCCCTTTCAATAAAGCCCCATGGCCCTGTGTAGTAAAGCCTGATGACAAAATGCCTCACTGGCAAAGATGACGCTTGTTTAGTTATGTATAGAAGCTATACCTGCATTTCCCTCCCACAATAGTCAGTGCCAAGGTAGCTGAAAGTTGCTCTTTGGAGCATGCATGAATTATGGGTGGCATGCACGATATTCCAACTGCTAGTGACACGCAGCATGGATGTTGAATAACTCACCTTGAACCTTACTGCCCAGGTAGAAACACAAGGCTAACCCCTCCCAACATCGCAGTTACCTCAGTGACGATCAGGGGTTCAGGATGGAGTGTTGCCAAAAGTAAAGGCAAGCATTTGAAGAGGCAGACACACATACCACATCAATCCTATAAGCTGCTTCAGTGTAGTCAAATGGTATGCGTATCCACACAGTGCAGTCTCAGAATCAGTGTTCATGTCTATGCTATAACACTACACTAAGAATATGCTGGCACTTTTTTTAAAAAACAACCCTAAACTAATATAATGCTTTTTTATTGTTAAACCAAGAACCAGTAAGCAACAAAGATATCCTTTGAGGGGAGAAAATCTTCCATTGAAGAAGTTAGTGTCTTGGGTAAAAATATCATACCCAAGAATAAAACTGTTAAAAAAATCACTTTTCAAAAGTTTCTAACACTTTTATTAAAGGAAAAGTGAAACTGAATACAAAAGTTTCTCACAGAAACAAAGCAGGCAGCATAAATAAGAGAGAAGATACAGTCAAGGCAAGATGTTAGTCATGAGATACAGAAAGTATAAGCCAGAGCTGTAAGGTGATACTTTATGGAATAATTTATAAGTAGTTCCATCTTCCTGGACCCCAGGCTTTCCTCAGAGGAGTACAATTGAGAACAAGACAGGTAGTAAAACCTTGTAACAGTAAAATTACAAGAAATGGGAAGACATTCCTACAGTGCAAGATGACTTAACAAGCACTAGTTTTCACAGAAATATATACACAGTGCTCACATGACAAAAGTTAAAATCGTGTCGCTGTGACTACAGTAGTATGAGCCAAGTCATTAAGTGCATTACACTTCCTTGGTCAGTGTCATAAAGTCCATGTTGTGTCAATAATACAACCCTTCTGGCACCACAGAGAGGTATATATTCAACAATTTATCACTAACATGCAGTAATCCGAAGCCAGGTCTTATGAGGTCAGTTTTCAGGAAACCAAAAAAAAGGCAAAGCAACACTGGTGGTAAAGTGAAATTTAAAAACTTTAAAAGGTTGGACTCTGTCCATTCAAGCATGCAGAAGTTTTGACCTACTGGACATGTACAGTACCTGGTCGTGGTGAATTCAGTTCTGCAAACCTCTTTAGAATATTGCTAACCATCAAGGGAGCAGCAACTGAAGAGTTCTGCTGTCTGGGGATGTCTGCCTGTTGTGTCGTACCTGAAGCCATATCATAAATGATGGGGACTATTATGCTCATGGCTTCCTGTGAAACTGTAGTCTTCTGTGTTAGCTGAAGCTGTGAACACAATAGAATATGCAAAAAGTAATCACAGCAATCTTGCAATATACCTTTGATGTAGATATGGCAACATCACATGAGTTAAGGCATGGTTTTTATTACTGTGCCAGTTTGAATGCATTCCTTAGCTCAAGAGGAAAAATGAAAGCCAATATACGACCGACGCAAATTAGTTATCCAAACTTAAATCAGAACCGTTTCAAACTGACAGCTAAACCAAAGTGCACCAAAAGTCCTAGTGCAGCTTGAAATGCCCTAATTTCCCTACTGGGCATTCAGGAGTAATATATGAACACAATTTTTTACAATCCAAATTGCTTTGTAGTACAAAAGGGAAACTGGGAGATTTGGAAATGAGCACGATGTACTGTCCAATTCTTCTTTAAAGAATTTTGGAATGGTGATATTCCAAAAAGTAAGATTATCTTCACCATCCATCCTATTTCAATGTCAGCTGGATTTTTTAAATCCTAAGTGTTCACTTTAAACACACTGGCAATTACATAAACTGCTTATCAAAATGGGTCTACATAACCATTTCCACACATGCATACTTTCAAAGCTACATATTATAGAAAAAGTAGGTGCCTTTTACATGGCATATGTGAAAAGAAATGCTAGCATAAATCAAATATAGTGCCCTATTTGTAAAGAAATTGACTATGGGACTAATTGCAAAGAGTCATGTGTTAGTCACGGCCACTTATAGCAGAAGCAGCAACTTCCGCATTTAAGTTAGTCATCCTTAACCCCAATTGAAGCAATGGAACATGTTGAAATGTTATATTGGTTTCATATATTGTTATTGGCATCCATCTGTCTTGAGAGATAATGGAGTGCACCTCCGGGGGTGAAGTCAAACCACTGTGTTAGTAGTACCCTGGGGCACAAGCCTGGGCAGTGTGTGTGTGTGTAGGTCCTGGGCTGCCCAGACGACAAAATCCCTCCTCTTGGCATACTGATGTGGTCCAAAGAGAAGCAGAGCAATATGTCTGGAACCAGCTTGGCTGCAGGAGTTGCCAGAAGGAAGGCATACAAGATGTCATCCAACCGTCCTATGGACTCCACTCCGGATTTGTGTAGGGCTTACTCCTTAGCCTGTCCTTCTGAGGATATCCCACAAGGCAGCAGAGGTTTAGGAATAGAGTTTTCCTTCATGGGCTACATTCCTAGGTTGATGAGCCCCATCTGCCCCTCACTTTATGTATAACCAGAACAATTCAGTTACTAGACTTCAAAGGGATGAGAATAGGACAATATATTCTGTATTTAAGTATCTCATTTGCTACTTACACAATGGCTGACGGAAGTCATATTTAGACTACTCCTTACAACTAGACACTGTCAAAGGCTGCACCAAACATGGAACTGACTTAGTTGCTCTACTTACAAAGAACAACATTTTGGATTTCAGCACAACGGCCGGTGTTCCTGGAGGAGCAATTGGTGGAGCACTTGGAGGAATTGTCAAACAAAACTGTACATTCCATTTCAGCTGGCTGGCCTGATCGGGAAACTGTTTCAATAAAACATGCCACAGAAAAAGACAGATGAACAATCCAGTCTGGGTTATGAGAAATAATACAGAATGTTGCAAAGATGTTAAAACCAACTTACCAGCTCTAGTTTCATAATGTGTACACAGTCCCGGAGAATGTGTGGAGGTGCCCCTAACAGCTTTGTAAAGGCTATTAGAGTATTGGATTTGAAGGGTGGTCCTGCAACCTACAGTGAATGCAATGTGTTATTAGAATTTCTTTGGGCAGCTCAATGATTCTTCAATCCTGCTCTTAATCCATATCACAAATTCTACTAAAATCAAAATAACAGCACAAGGATGCAAAATTCCCATTATGGCAATCTCACAAATTGGAATTCTCTACAATTAATGCTGGAAAGTTAGGTGAAAACCATAAGAATATGAAGTGGCCCAGTTCATGCATCAGAACAGGAACATAAAAAGGAGAAAAATCACATGGAACATCAATGTCAGCCTGGCAGCTTTTAGGGAGGTGCTGAACTGGCATGAGTATGTTCTGCATAAGCTCACTGGACCTGTATCACATATGTTTGATGTATTATTAACTTATTTTATGAATGTGCTTTTCAAACATCTTATCAAACATCAAATTTTGAATAAAGTAAGATGGGGTACATACTCTGGTTTCAAAGAATTTCTCCAAAACCTGCAACTCTTCTTGTTTCCACTGCCCTGCAGTTTCAGGTGCTACTTTTAGCTGCAAGGTCTGGTTAGTTTTAGGGTTGAGGGCAACTCTACATTTCAGGGCATCTGTCTTGAACATTATTACACCTGGTTCATTGGAGTTCATAAGCTGTAGCTGTTTAAAAGCCAAGACAGTTGATTAGAATGCAAGAAATAAGCTGCTGCCCACACCTCATTATACTCTAAGCAGCAGGAGCAAAACTTTCACAAACCCAAGTTCTAAGCATTTTAATGTTGGCTGCATGTAGCTTGTCAGGTACATCTCCACCTGCCTTCCCCAATCTTGGGTTCCTAGTTGTTGCCGTACTACAACTCCCATTATTCCTGACCATTACCATGCGGGCTTGGCAAAATGAGAGCATCTATAAACAAGATGCTCTCTATTGACTCAGCAGGGTACATTGTCTTATGAACCCCCCCACCTTATCTGCTAAGAGGAAAGTGCTGCTTTTGCTTTTTAAAAAACAACAACAACCAGTCCTTATATTGTTATTATTCAACTCTTCCCTCTGACTTTCCCCTTCAAGCCCTGAGATTTGTCAATACAAATTCCTGTTTCACTAATCCTAGCAAATAGTGGATGGTCAATACAAATTCCTGTTTCACTAATCCTAGCAAATACTGGATGGTCCAACGCAAATAATAGAGTTTACAGCTTAGCCAAAGTTTGGACCATGTTTTTCCAAATAGAAGTGCTAAATAAGCAGTTTTCCACTTGCATTGCTAGGAATCCAGGAGCTACCTTCTGAGGAAACTGGTAATGGCGGAAAAGCTGTCTGAAAGCCCACTTGAGCACCATTCCGAATGATTCAAGGATGCAGTCTTAGTTTGCGGGGGGGGGGGGCGGAACTAGCCCCACCACCACTTACACAAACTGAGTGTGCACCCTAGAATTTTCTGCTCAGGACTCCACAGTCAACATGTAAGAGTTCTTTGGCAGACTTGTAGAAAGTATTCCCTATGGGCAGAAAAAATAAAAACCACTGTCCTCTACTTCAGCGATGCAGTATACCAACTCAATGTGGTTAAAACATCACAAATCACGTCCCATTTCACGCCTCTTAAAATGCAGAATGGTTAACACTTATTAGGCTGTATCCAACGAAGTCATAGTAGAGCTACTAAAAGTAATGGCCGTGACTCGTGCAAGTTCATTAATTTCAATGGGCAGAACCCAACATAGCAGTTCCATTAGCACAAGGCCTTGTGGCTGCACAACAGAAATTTACTTCCTTCTCTTATGGCACAGAAGCTAGAAGTCTAAATTTAAAGTGATTGTGTAAGGAACTAAACATTTTGATTCCTTGCATACCGGCTCCTGCTGGATAATCCTTTGGAGATGTCTTCTCATGATAACCGATCCAAGGAAACGTTCAAGTGGAGAGCAGAGATAGCTTCCGGCCAGCCCCGGCATAAGCCCAGGGGTGGGAGAGGGCAGAAGAAGAATGTTCAAGGCACTGTGAGTGAGAATTGTGGGTATGGATGCAGCCCAAGAGCGATGAGGTAGTTTACGAGGTGGCGGCATATTTGTTGGCATTACTTGGGAACCTAGTAGAAATAAGAAAAAGCACACCTCACTCTTCCTGTCTAGGGATGCATGGCTATTTACATACATTTAAAGTGCTAGGCAGTTCCCAGTAAGTCTTGGCATAATGACACCTTCCCAAACTCAGCGCCCCAACAATTCCAAAGACTAAGAAACAGTTAATGGCTGTGTCCAATTCCCTCTATTTCCCTCATGCAAACAGAGAGGGTTAACTACTCAGACCACTATTCCAGAGTTATGATGATTGCACAGTCACCTTAGCTTCAAAACACAATAATGTTTGATTAATGTACTTTATTTTGTATTAACAAATAACTCAGTCATAGAATCACAGAACTGTACAGTTGGAAGGAACCATAAGGGTAATCTAGTCCACCCCCCTGCAATGCAGAATTTTTTTGCTCAAACCTACAACCCTGAGATTAAGTGTCTCATGCTCTACCAATTAAGCTATCCCTGCCTGTCTGCCTTTGTCTAACTGGGTTGCCATAACCATGTCAACAGCATTTTGTAGTGAAATACTAAGTTTGAACATCCCCTTTATTTGCTTTGCAACAAGTATTACTTACTTGTTCCCGCTCTTGGGGAATGGGAAGCATCTGGTACTGGAGAATGTAAAGAAGGGTTCGCTGGTGACATTCCAGGCATGCGTGCTCCTGGAGAGGGACCAGAGACCTGGGGCGAGCCTGGCCAATTCCCTGGACGCTGGCTTGGAGACATCATTGTGTACGGTGAAGTAGGATCTATAGGACCTACGGAAATTGCAAGAAAATTGTAGGCAGCTTTCTCTGGGTGTACTATCTGTACACCGGGATCCTTAGCCTTCCTAGACCCTGCCTATCTAAAGCCTAACACATAAAGCATGCCTTGATTACATACATTGTTTAAGTGGTGAATCTTAAAAAATGAATGCTTTATTGCTCAGTCTATTCATTGATAGGGGGCTTGCTTGCTCTGCTTACCACAGAAGGCTGCAGGACAATGTCTGTTGACTCAAGAGATTTTAGAAACCATTTGCTCCAATTTTTCCTCCCTGCTATGTTGGGGCTGATAAAGTTGGTGATTTGTCAGCAGCAGTGGCTCCTGATTAAGTAGGAGCAACAGTTCAGGTGTGTGAAGAAACAGTTGCTGTCATTTCAGAGCCTGCATCCCAACAGGGAATGGAGCAGTGCGCGTTCCCAGAGTCAGGAAAAGGGGTTGTTTGTTTTACGGTATCTGAAGTGTCAGTTTTCTATCAGTATCTAGCTGTACAAGGAGAAGAAGAAGAGTTTGGATTTGATATCCTGCCTTTCACTCCCCTGCAGGAGTCTCAAAGCGGCTAACATTCTCCTTTCTCTTCCTCCCCCACAACAAACACTCTGTGAGGTGAGTGGGGCTGAGAGACTTCAAAGAAGTGTGACTGTCCCAAGGTCACCCAGCAGCTGCATGTGGAGGAGCGGTGACGCGAACCCGGTTCCCCAGATTACGAGACTACCGCTCTTAACCACTACACCACACTGGCTCTCAAGTCATGGGCTTACCATGTGGGCTAGCATAGTTCGTATTTTGTCCCATTGTGATTCCAAGAGATGAAGGCGAAGGAGTTGGACCAAACGATGCTGGTGACGGTGCTCTTAATGCGCCGCTTGGAGAGTTTGCAGGATGCAGCGTTCCTAAATGGAACATTCAGAACTACGTTACGTACTGCCCAACTATTCCTCTCCAAGTTTAAAGAGAACTCTCTTTTTAGTAAATTGTCAAGGTTATTTGAAGGTACAGTCATTTATAAAAACACAGGACGCATCACAATTCATTTATGAAATACCTTAGGAACACTAAATGCCATGAACTGCTACTGGCAATGCATAAAAGGCAGCCGTCTTACCTGGGGACTGCGTGTGCATCATGGAAGGTGATGGGGTGACTGTACTGTGATAAGATGTAGGGGGTGATGTCAATGGGTAAGCCCCTGGTGCTCCTGTCTGTTTTGAAGACTGTTGAAAAAAGGCCTTGATTAGATATAGTAAAATATAGATCCCAACAATTCTACATGCTTAAATATCTAATGCTTAGAAGTTTTGTCCTCAGGCATTGGACTTCATTAAAGCTGAATTTCTAGAGTAGCATTTCACTTCTTTACACTACCTTTCCACAAACTACCAACATAAGCCATTGATTCCAAGAGCCGTTTTTCCTTTGTATTATATCTCCAAGTCTATTATGTGGTCTGTACTTTACTGCTTCTAGCCAGCAGCTTACGCAATGGACATCAACATCCACTCTAACTTACACATGTTGATGTGTTAGGCACGTATCTTACACAAATTCAGGCTGTTACTCCATCCAGTTCAGTACCTGTCTACACTGACTGACAGTGGTTCGCTGGGGTTTCTGACAGAATACGTAGAACCTCTGGCATTCCATGAATATGCTCTAGCAACGTCTAAGGCCTGGGGAGAGGTCAGTTGCCATCCTCATTCTGCCCTCCCCCCCCCCCCCCGGCCTTCATAAATCACCACTACATTTTAAAATATGTTATTATGTATTAGTTTTCACTTACTGTTGGCCAGGAAGAGCTATAAATATTGCTACGCAAGTACAATAAGGAGGATATGACCTCACTTGCTGTTGTTATCTCTTTGGACATACACATTTGTCAAAAATGATCACCATAATCATAGGGGCTTAGCCTTATACTGGGAGCCTTATACTGCACACATACAACCTGCGGCTGCGGCTGAAGCTGTGATATCAATGAATCCATCATGTCCCCTCCAATAGGAGATGGTGGATTATCATCTTCATTGACAGATCGTCTTCGTGCATCCTGATTGCTGTCAACAAACATGTTCAGGAATGTCTGTGGATATACAGTATTCAGATTTATGAGTCAACATGTCTTCCTATTGTATCTACCAGACATCTAGATCAATCTTAACAGCAATATTCAAGGATTTTATCACTATTTCAGCTAGTCAGTGTCTGTAGCTGAATTCTGTTCCATGAAAGGGATCATAAATCACAAATAATTGTATTATTTATACCCTGTCCATCTGGCTGGGTTTCCCCAGCCATTCTGGGCAGCTTACAGCACATATAAAACATAGCAAAACATCAAACATTAAAAACTTCCCGATTCAGGGCTGCCTTCAGATGTCTTCTAAAAGTACTCCTTTTAAAGATTTTTCCATACCATTAAAAAATGGCATCCAGGACAGAAGCAAGCTGAAAGTTACTTCGATAAGATCAGCTGCACTACACTTGAAAAAACACAACTCATAGAAGACTCAAGTTTTTTAAAACGCCATAAAATGATGGATATGACATATTAAGTCACAGAATGGTCCATTCAGCCCAGCAGTGAGCACTCTGAATGGCAGCAGCTCTCCAAGATTTCAGGCAGGAGTCTATTCCATCTTGCTACCTGAATTTGGCTTTCAGTAGCCAAAAAGTATTGAGTAGCAGTAGTGAAAACACCCAAAAGTGATCTGAAGGATGTTACTGTCCAAATCCCACACCCAACACTGTCATTATATCCTAAAAAAATGTAGGGAAGGCTATTTAATCCCCTTAGCAATGGACAACCTAGAGTCCTAAAAATAAAATTTATTTGGAGGAGCTGCAGTTGCCAGCCCCTTACAAAGGGCATTTCCTCTTAAGCAAAACTTTCTGAAATATTAATGGGAACCCAGCCTTATTTAATTACACTGTAAAATAAAGATAAAAAGACCTTTAGTCCTGGTGCAGGGTAAAAGCCTTCCACAATTTTACTGTTGTCAAAAAGGCTGTATGCTCCATCGCGAATTGCCACCACCCCACGGCTTTGACAGTAAATGTCAATGCAGTACATGTTCCGAAAGGCCAGCCTGATGTGTGTGGGTGACTGAGGCAGAATTGAAAAACATTGGTAGGCAGTGTTGGTGCGTTGCGTCAGTCCCAGCATTGGCACAGTTGGGAGCTTATTGATAGCATTTAATGGAGCCTGAGTATCATACAAAACCTGCAAGTAAAAACAAAACTTGTTTAGTGTCACAATAGCCAACTAAATATACTTAGCCTTTAGAAACAATCAGCATAAATGCAGCTTTAAAGTTGTTTTTACCAGGGGTAAGAACCTGCTGGCTTATTTATTGTGTATTAAATGTTCATATCAACCTTTCCCACTCTCTCTCTCTTTTAATCAAAAGCAAACTCTTAACAGCAGGTTAAATATGTAATGAATGAGCTTATTCTCCCCTGCAGCCCTACACACAAGTTATTATTGGCCTCTTGTGCTAAATGATACTCCTGAGAACTGGGAACAGAATTTGTCCTTTGGTGCATTTTGCATTTTGAATCAAATGTTTCTCTTCCAAGGGCAGGTTGAGGAGAAGGGTTAGTTACCTGTAAAAGTTGGACTACGTTTGGTGATTTATTGAACATCTCTTGGAGCTGATGCAGGATTGTATTATGACAGTTACTGCAACCTGAGTTTGGTCCAACTGTTCCTAATGATATGTGGAATTTCTGGTGTGCAGAGTTCCACTGAATGCTGATCTATAAAAAACAAGTAAGAGCTTTAATGGAAAATAATCCAGCAACATCTAAGCAAGCAACTGTTTCACAACTCAGCAGGAGGGTGTGCATGTAATCACTAAACTATGGTTTAGCACAGCTAGGAAGAGTAACAGACCCAAATTCACTTTCATTTTCACTTATTCCTATCTTGTTCTTCCCCGTGAACCAGAAATCGTACTTTAAGAGTAAACTAGTTTGTTAAAACAAGCCAGCTTCATTATCCATGGTCAGAAGTTGGCTTATTTAGAAAATGATTAGCATTTATTTTAAACAACAATTCCTAGTTGGTACATAAAGACAAGCTAGAAATCAGGCAAAGTGAAACTAAATCCTGGTTTATCCCTTCTCCAAAAAAATTACTTACTGAACTTCCTTTAGTAGTTCCATAACAAAGAATTAGCTTCCGATAATTGTAGATTCGGACCTCCGAGAAAACTTTTAGATGGCTGGGTATTTCTTCATAAGGTGAAAGAAAGTGGAAGGGGAAAGATACAAAAATAGATATATGAATTGTTTCGGTAGACCTCATAGAGCAACATAAGAACAAAGAAGAATGTATTTATGTACCTGGTAAGGATCTGAAATATTCCAACACACATTCATATAAGCGAGCAATGCTATTCCAGTCATTGAGGAACATCTCAACTACTTTTCGTCCACCAACTGGTTCAGATAATTGGCTTTCATATGTCAGGTAAACATGACGGGTAGGTCCTACAAAGTGAAAGAAATGGCCCAATAGAGTCAAATCACATTGGGACACAGAAAACATAAGCAGAAAGTAGGGAGGTGCAAGACAGAACAAGTGTAAGTTGGAACACTAACCTTGCTCCCTGGAGGAAGTGCTATTACTAAGTGGGCAATTTGCAAACACCAGTTCAGCAACCCATGTGCGGTTATTTCTACCTTGCAGTCGAAAAGTGCAATCGAGAAGGGAACGGTCTAGAGCCTTCTGGGTTTCTTCACTTGTACCCTTACATGGAGGAATTCTGTTGAAAAGGATAAAGGTAAGACCATGTACTTATTTTAGTCTCACAGCTAAACAATTCAACGTAAGCTGCTCAATGTTTTCTGGAGGACATAATTTGTACAATAAAATGTGTCCCTGCAAGGAAACTCTGAAGTTACTAGAAAAGTGTAAAATAGTAACAGCATACTGAGGTATCATCTTTCAGCAATTTATGCAATTTTAATCAATCAAAAAAAAAAAGGAGAAAAAAGAAAATTCACATAATTCATAGCAACGAGGAAGTAGTGAAATTTTGTTGTTTGGTTTTGATACTTCTCCAGGATGCTGCTACATAAAATAAAGCTAAGAAAAATTAAGGATAAGTAAGGGGCGGCAGGAAGTAAAATTATTGTGCCAAAATTAGTGTCAAGCTGCTGTTCACTTTTCTGCACTATGTATGCATTAAAAAAGTGTCTGAAGATGGGTGGGTGGTTTTTTTTACTCTACAGCTATTGTTGTAAAACTTTCCGTTTTATAAATGAATAAATGTATAATATAATACAAGATGAGTTTTAATTCTACAACATGTTGTATATTAAATACTTTCCTCCCCTTCCATCACTCATGGAATATTGTACACATTAATGAAAGTGTGGCATAATCTCTTTACTTTAATAAACGAATAGCATGACTGAAGCCATCTCCTTCAACCTGGACTCCTTGATGTGGGATCTCCATATTGGATAGCTGAAACAAAACAAATCACATTTTTTATATTTTCATAGCAAGAGAAAAGTCCAGGCTAAAGAGCATCTCCCCTGCCACCACAACTGGCCCATTCAGCCAAGTGAAACTTACAACATTTTCAGTCCTAATACAGGGTATTAAATGGCTTACCTGATCCTTAGCATCTACAGTATGAGCTATATATCACACAGGTAGTGATTCAGATGGTACCAGAGGCAATGGCAGGCTGAGAAGCCCTTTACAAGGGCTTAAGAGAATGGAGAACCAGAGAATCTCAGAACAAGAGATAGAGGCTGCCATTCAGAATATGCAACTGGGCAAATCTCCGGGACCAGATGGACTGACTTCCAGATACTACAAATCGCTGAAGGAATGGCTGACTCAACCACTAAGAGAAGTTTGTAATGAGATCCTTGAGGGAAAAAGGGCACCTGAATCGTGGAAAGAGGCATATATTTCACTCATACCAAAGTTAGAGACTGAAAAGACCCAACTCAAGAACTACCGCCCAATATCACTCCTTAATGTGGATTACAAAATTTTTGCAGACATTTTGGCAAAAAGACTTAAAAGAGTCTTGATGGAGAAGATTCATAAAGACCAAGCAGGTTTTCTCCCTAAAAGACACCTGGCAGACAATGTAAGGAATGTAATAGACATTCTGGAAAAGCTAGAGGTGAATATAAACACTAAAGCAGTATTGATTTTTGTGGACGCGGAGAAAGCCTTTGACAATATTTCTTGGAGCTTTATGAGGAAGAATCTTCATGGGATGGGGGTAGGCCAGGGTTTTGAGAATGGTATGGCTGCAATATATTCTGAACAAAAAGCTAAACTGATTGTAAACAATGTTGTGACCGAGGAACTTAAGATAGAAAAAGGAACACGACAGGGGTGCCCGATTTCCCCATTACTTTTTATTTCAGTTCTGGAGGTGTTGCTGAACATGATAAGAAATGACCAGCAGGTCAAAGGTGTGCAGGTCGGAGCTAAACATTATAAGTTAAGAGCGTTTGCAGATGACCTAGTATTGACTTTGCAAGAGCCAAACACTAGTACGAAAAAGGTTTTAGAAATAATACAACAGTTTGGCCAGGTAGCTGGATTTAAGTTGAACAAGCAAAAAACTAAAGTTTTAGGGAAAAACTTAACAGATATGGAAAAGGAGAAATTTCAAGAGGAAACAGGTTTGACTGTGGTAAAGAAGGTGAAATACCTAGGGGTTTACTTAACATCTAAGAATGTGAATTTGTATAAGGACAACTATGAAAAATGTTGGTCAGAAATTAAAAAAGATCTAGAAATATGGTCAAATTTGAAATTGTCAATGCTAGGCCGAATTGCAGTAATTAAAATGAATGTATTGCCTAGAATGTTATTTTTGTTTCAGACCTTGCAGATTCTTGACAAGATGGAATGTTTTAAGAGGTGGCACAAAGACATTTCGAAATTTGTCTGGCAGGGCAAAAAGCCCCGAAATAAATTTAAGATATTGACAGATGCTAAAGAAAGAGGGGGTTTTGCCCTGCCGGACCTAAAATTGTACTATGAGGCAGCAGCTTTTTGCTGGCTGAAAGAATGGATGCTCCTCGAGAACACGGACATCTTGGATCTGGAAGGTTTTAATAATGCTTTTGGTTGGCATGCATATCTTTGGTATGATAAAGTTAACAGTGCCTTTAAAAATCATATTGTTAGAAAAGCATTGTTTAATGTTTGGATAAGATATAAAGATCTATTGGAAAACAAAACCCCTAGATGGGTGTCACCAGTGGAGGCCAAAGCAGTGAAGAAACTCAATATGGAGGTCGGATGGCCGAAGTATTGGGAAATTTTAGAACAGGATGGAGATAAGTTCAAACTACAAAGTCAGGAGAAATTGAAGCATAAAGTAGAAAATTGGTTCCAATATCGTCAAATAATGGAATTTTTTAAACAGGACAGGAAAATCGGTTTCCAGGTGGAAAAATCAAAATTAGAAACCGAACTGTTAGAACCCAATACCAAGAATTTATCTAGAATGTACAACTTGCTGTTGAAATGGAACACACAGGATGAAACAGTTAAATCGGCTATGATTAAGTGGGCACAGGATGTTGGACATAACATTATGTCAGCTGACTGGGAATGGTTATGGAACACCGGTATTAAATTTACGGCATGTAATGCCTTAAAGGAAAACATCATGAAAATGGTATACAGGTGGTACATGACCCCAGTCAAGCTGGCAAAAATCTATCATTTGCCCGATAATAAATGTTGGAAGTGTAAAGAGACTGAAGGTACCTTTTATCACCTTTGGTGGACATGCCCAAAGATTAAGGCCTTCTGGGAAATGATCTACAATGAAATGAAAAAGGTACTTAAATGTACCTTTCCTAAAAAACCAGAGGCCTTTCTCTTGGGCATTGTCGGCCAATTGGTGACAAAGAAAGATAGAATTTTTTTTATGTATGCCACAACAGCAGCAAGAATACTCATCGCAAAGTATTGGAAGACACAAGATTTACCCACTGTGGAAGAATGGCAGATGAAAGTGATGGACTATATGACACTGGCCGAGATGACAGGCAGAATCCGTGACCAACGAAAAGAGACGGTGGAAGAAGAATGGAAAAAATTTAAAAGCTATCTTAAGGACTACTATAAACTTAATGAATGCTAAAATGTTGTGGTTTCCAGAAGCAAAAGGGTACAGGGATACAAGGCTAGACTATAAAAGAGGACTAAGATGATAGAGATTGGAAAGTAACAATTGGGAGTTGCTAGTTGAATTATGGACATTGGGATGCAGAGAGGGGGGGTATGGGGAAGTCCAAGAAAAGAGGTTTATGAAAATACGTGTGAAATTATACGTGTATGTTTGTCATTTTTAGTGTTTGTTTGTTTTTCTTAAAAATGTTGTAAAATCAATAAAAATTTTATATAAAAAAAAAAAAAGAGAATGGAGAAAGTTGAACTTCCTTGTACCTGGCAAGGTATCAGTATCTCCCACCTCACTGCAGATAATTGCTGAGAACGCTGCTTCAATCTACTTTCCAAACCCTTCACCCATTAGATTATTAGAAACTGCACTCCCAACAATGGCTACACCTCCTCCTTTCCAGTTTAATACAGTGTTGGGGAACCCATGGCTCTGCAGTCTTAGCCAGCATGGTCAATAGTAACAATGGAAGTTGTAAACCAGCACCATCTGAACAGCCACAGGTTCCTCACCACTGACATAATACATCCAACTTCTTCTACGTAACAGTTTCCCCAAATTATCACACAAATAATTTATTTGCAAGTCCCAAGGTTCGCCACGCAAGTCATCCCTAAAACCGATTAAACCCAACACACCAATGGATATTTATGGTAGTTAGCAAAATGTTTTACCAAGCTGAGCACAATGCTTTCTGGTCTATGACTAAATTATTCACATTCTGGCAAACCCTGAGCTTTGTGCCTAAGCCAGCAGTTAGCATAGCTGAACAGGAAAGTCAAAGCAAGAGTCTCTTTCATCCCCAATGGCTTTACAGTCTAATTGTTCCTCCCTACTATTGAAGCTGAGGTCTAGGCTCTTTCCCATACAAAGAAAAGTCCCTGTTTAAAAAGACTTGTCAACACGACCGTCTCTTGCACAACGGAAATTATGTTACTTACCTCCATACGAAGTCCTATAAATGGCATATTTGTATCGCACATTGCTACAATGTGAGCTAGAACTTTATTGAAGGCACACATTTCTCCAGACCGCTTTGGTTTCTTGGGTTCAGTAGGACACGGATCACCAGACAACTAGAGAATAGCAGGAAACCTCTTTTAGCCAGGTGCAGTTAAAAGCTGGGTTCAAAGTTCTAATTATAGGCATACGGGTCACAGCACTGAATTTGTCTTTTTCATGTAAAGCAACAGCAGGCATGCCTCTGACAATGTGGGGCAGCTGCAAAGGAACTATCTGGAGCCTTCCATTGCGCTTGGCAAGAGAGGCTTGTTGTTCGGTGTCTTTTAAATTTCTGGCTCCAAATGCAAGCCTCAATAGGATGGGTTCCACTCAGGAATTCTCAAGTGGAACCCATCCCTGCCAAACGCAGATTGCCAATGGCTGAAAACTCTGCTTTCTTTGTCAAACGGTCAGATTTCAAATCACGTGGGCAAATAAAGCAGAAAGAGAAATGCTTCCTTTGCCCGCACAGTTTGAAACTCTGCAGGCAAAGGAACATTTGTACAGCTTGAATTTGAGAAGGTGTGAAAATACTTCACACAACACCATGGCCATGTCAGCTGGTCAGCCCTGCCCTCTATCATAGGGGCCCACAACTACTTTTCCGCAGACAGGGCTTACTGAGACATATACATGCTTCTATAAACATATTTTCACTTCAAAACTATAATTTTATTCCCATGAAATCTTGCACAGTTTAAAAGCTAAAGAATTAATTGATTCATATTTTCTGAATCAGTTCTACAGCCCTAAAAGTTACTACTCAAGAAAACACACATACTAGTAAATGACGGTGCATCTATCCTCATGATTTAATGTTTCCATGTTAGGTAAGGAAACTTAATACTCAGTTTCCTAGGTGGCTGTGCCATACGACAGCATGCTCCTATAATGTACTTTTAGAAATTGCCTGTAAAGATTTAAGCAAGCATCACTTACATAAACACTGTGAAAATTTCTTTAAAACTATATGCAAGTTACTGAACCATAGAGGACTAGGTCATTAAATACTTACGGTAATTTGAATACCATTATTTAAAAATGGAGAATGATGGCTAGAATGGCAGAATACTGGAATGCTCCTCAAACCCAATTTCTTCCATTTCTGCCTTGTAACCAAAGAAATCTAGTTGCACTGGCTTATTCTTGACCATGATTCACTCAGCCAGAAGCCAAGATGTACCTCAATAATTATCTGCTTACCTTCAACTAGGATAATTTGAGTGTTCATGCTAGTGTTGTGCAGGGGGTAGATTGCATATGTGGCACATGACATATCTGGTGTGGTGGTGATGTTTTTTAATTGAGAGGTTTGCTGAAAATTGCAATACATTGTATTTTGGCATTCCACTTCCAAGACTTTTTACGCAGGAAACAAACAAAATAAACAACAACTGGTCATGTAGCACGTTAAAGATTAACAATTTTATAATGGCATGAAGCTTATGCCATAATAAAGCTGGCTATTTATTTTGCCTTAATAAAATTGTTAGCCTTTAACGTGTCACTAGACTCTCTGCTGTTTTTTGCTGTTAACAGACTGGTACTTCTCTGGAAATGCCAATTTAAAAAAACTGCCTGCTCTCAAAGCCATACCTTGCGCTTTGTGCCACCTTTTGCTTGCTTCCCACTTTTTGTGTCCAAAACCAGCTCTTCAATATTTGGTTTAAATTGCTGCAGCAGAACTGCAGTGGCAGGGCTGTCATCTCCTTCAGCATAGCTCACAGAAAGAAAGTAGTATTTGTATTCCAGTTGTGTGGGGTTGTTGGGAACGTCAAACATCTCTACTACCTAAATTGTTAAAAAAATTACATTGGGCGCTTGAGAATTTTCACAGATTTAAGAACTCTGCCATTGCAGAAAGCACTAAACAAGTTTGCAACAAGAAATCCTGAACTCACATAACGAGCACACAGTTCACATGTTTAAACATTCTAGCTAACACAATTTGGGTATATGCATGAACACGGCCAAGATCAAACTACAGTTTATAGAAAGGTTTGTAAACGACTCAACAATGACTTTTAGAAAAAATTCCAATCAAATGGAGGTGGGGTGGGGAATTGAAACAGACCTTATTGTAAATGAATGACTTGGGTAAATTATACGCAACTAGGTCTGCATCTCAAACAGGAGTTAAGAATTGCATTTCCTGAACTACCCACCACAAATACTTCATAATGAAGTGCTTTTGAAATGGAGGTACATTTCAAAAGCTAATTGTGATATGAGGGGAGCTGAGAGATTTGCTGCTCATAAATAAATACAAACAGAAAAAAGCTACTTGGAATACACAAGCACTCGTATGACCAAAAAAAGCCCTCTATGTATTGCCACCAATTACAACTTTTTAAATTTGCCTAGCTTCCCACCTCTTTGGTCCACGCCTGATCCAGCCCCAAAGCAGCCTACTCACTAGTCACTCTACCAAATTTTAATCAATACATGCCTGTAGTTTTACTCAACATTTTTGTTAGATGTAAGAAATAGATTCCACACTTTCACCTTTTCTATTTCGCATGAAGCATTTTTATAAAATATAGTTTCATTTTAAAATTTGTGTACTTCCTTACTACATTGCTGGACTCAGCAATATGTGCAATAATTTTGTCAAAACCAGTGTCCCCCAATTAGAATATAGAAGTTTGCCATTGCCTGTGTTAAACTGAATTGGATTGTATCCAATAATTGTGCAAGTGCTTAGCCACCAATCTCTCTTCTCATCCTCTCTGCAGCCTCCAATTATACTCTCTGGAGGATCGAGTGGCCTCTCAACATGATTCCCCCCCCCCAACTTTTTCCCCTAGTCAGAAATAAACTGCACCCAATGATTGTGCAACTAGAAAGCAGTCTGCGTAGCCTTTATTTCTCTTCCCCAAACCCAAGGGCTGTGTTATGGGCGGCTGCAGTGAGCAGAGAATCGCCTTAAACGGAGTGCAGGAAGCTTGCTCCAGCAGGAGGTCCACTGGGCAAGATCCTTTTGCCCGATTTCCATCAATCTCCCACTTCAACGCCACATGACAACCTCCACTATTCAGGCTCCCTGGAGGGTTTCCTCCAGAGGGTACATGGGGAGGAGGGGAAGAGAAAGAGCAGTTACACAAGTTGCTTTCCACTCACGCAGCCACTGGGTACAGAATGCTTCTAGGAAATAAAAAGCAAAAATTGCAGCCACTGGGGCAAAGTGGCAGGAGTGGTGATGAAACACTCCCAACTGCTAGTTTGCAATGTTCTGGCAATTCAAAGTGGTAAAAATCAAAGCAGTAGCCATAGCTTAGCCTACTACATTTTGCTTCCTTCGTTCTAAGGGTCCAGTTCATAAGAAGATTCCACATTCACTTACAATGTAGTACTGTGGAAGTCGGGTGAGCTTGATGAAGAGTTTGTGATTGGAGAGATTTCCCACAGGGTGCATAGCATAATTAGCTAGCTGTAGTGTTTCGCTGCTGACTGTAGGCAAATGTTTTATTGATTGTTTGCAACGCTGCTGTCCAAGCCAAAACCTTAATTGAAAAAAAAGAACATACAAAAACATTGGCACTTTTGCATTAGATAGAGTGTAGCATTGCTAATTTGCCTTCTAGACTGCTTTTGACCTCTTTGCAATCATGCAGAACAGAACAGAACAGAACTTGCATTAAAAAAAAGTTGTTCTCACAGAGCTACTATACAAATTCTGGGGTTTTGGGGTGCACATCTAAAATACTTTACATGTGTACTTCAAAAGGAAGATGTGAAGATGGCAGACATGTTTATATACCTTATACACACACACTTGACATTTGAATAAGATCAGTTGCAGCTGCCTGGCAACTGTACATATGGTAGTAAACCCATGTTTACTGACTCATAACTATAGGAATGGAGGCTTTTACATGTGTATTCACAACACAAACCCAACATTAGCAAGTCTTATGAGATTTTGCTTGTATATAGGACTGTCACATTTGGGGACTTGCAAGTTACACAAATACAATTCTTATTTGGTATAATTTATATGGTGCCTAATATATAGTAGGGATAAGTTAGTGCCTACCAAAAGTAGCTTGCAATCTGCTTTTGTTTTTGCTTTTAAATGTCCACTTGCTTCTCTCCTTGGTATAAAATATCACATAGTAATTGAGTTATTTATCAACTGTGGGCACCAGTCGGTAATAAAATTATTAACTAATATGTTCACAAACAAACCTAAAGATTTTAAACAAGGGATTCTAGCATGAACACTTTTCTTTTGCTCTGTTGCATCTGTAAATAAAGTTACTGGAAGTAAATAAGGACATTTTTAGAGAGCCTTCCACTTTCAAAGCCACATTGCTGCAATATTTTAAATTTTAACAGCTTTGCTAAAATGGCAACTAGGTTCATAAGTCTGTAAGAACCTTACTGGACCAGATCTAAAGTTTTATCTAACACAGCTTCCTGTTTCCCAACCAATGGCTAACCAGATGCCTCTGTGAAGGCCACAAGCAGAACTTGAGAACTGCTGTTCTCTCCTGCTGCTGTTCCCCAGTGACCGATATTCAGAGGCATCCCTGGAGGAAGTATATACCCATCATGACTAATAACCATTGACAGCCTTAACCTCTACGAATTTGCCTATTTCTCTTTCAAAGCCCAAGTTGGTGGCTTATTGCCACATTCTGTGGTAGCAAATACAAATTAGTCTTTTGCTTTAGTGTGTGCATCACTTCACAGTAAATCATATTTGACCTTTTTTTACCCATTTGCCCCCCCTTTGGTGATGTTAATGTTATCTTGACCATCCCACCCAACACTTACGAACAAGTTAAAAAGCCACAGAACCTTGGACTGGCCCATATCTTACACCCCTCTACCACAAGAATTGTCCATTTATTCTTACTCGCTGCTTCCTGTTAAAAGGACCAGTCCTCTTATCTCGTGACTAAATTCTCTCAGGAGCCTCTTGTGAGGGACTTTGTTTATTTAGATTTTCAAAAAGCTTTTGACAATGTCTACTAGATCACCCCTTCACCACACATTTGTTGGCACTCTTGAAAAATTCTAAAGAGCTTAGTGATACACAGCTTACAAAGTGATTTTATTTGCCCCCTTGACCAAACTTTTTAATGGGAAGTTTTTAATGACTGATATTTTAATGTATTTTTAATCTTTTGTTGGAAGCTGCCCAGAGTGGCGGGGAAACCCAACCAGATGGGCGGGGTATAAATAAATTATTTATTATTATTATTATTATTATTATTATTATTATTATTATTGGCTACTAACTAGCTACTAATCAGTCTGCCTTCTTGCTACTCAGAGCAAGAAGGCAGACTGATTTGAGGGGAAGGGAGATAAAGTCGCAGTAAAGGCAAGTGAAGTCAGTGGAGTCGAGGGGACTATAATTAGAGTATAAACACATTGAATGGTTTACCAGTTTCTTGTAAGATCAGCAAGTTTGCAACAATGTCTTTTGCAATTAACAATAAAAAGAAGGAAAACTGGCATAGAGTTTGAAGGACAACAACCTTCTACATAAATATCTTACCCTGAGTAAGGGAAGGGGAAGAAGTTTAGCTTTCAAAAATAGTTTCTGGAAGTGAGTGTTATTTTCACAGTTCTGGAGGCAAAGAATAGGCATAGCACCAACAGGAATAGTTACATATTACTCACTTGAGCTGCTGGAGCCACGTAATGATGCGTTTCATGTCATCATTGACCGATTTTTCTATGTCATCCAGCGTTTGCTGGTCTGCAGGGAAACAGGATTAGTTACTATTCAAATGTGGCATTTTGTGCATTTATCCAGAAAAATGAAATCCAGAGTTGTAAGTAAAAGCACACTCATAGGTTTATGGTGCTTTAAAAATCAAACCACCCTCTGCAAGAAGTGCCATAAAAGGTAGTTCAACATGCAATTTCAGCACACACACACACACAGGCCCCATTCAGGCAGTTGTGTCTCACCTTACTAAGCCAAGATACAAATAACTTTTTTGTTAATGCACATAGTCCCTTTGCAGACCTCTATAAGCCAGGACATTCCTAGTGAACCACAGTTTCCCGTTTTGTCCTAACCAGGAAACCATGATTAAAAGCTTCAGAGCAAGCCAGGATCTTGTCCCAAAGCTTGTAACCAAGTTTTGTTTTGCACCTGAAGCAGTAAACTACAGTTAATTAGGGACTTTGTGGCTTATCAAACTGTGCGATGAAGGAAGGAGCAAAAGGCTTATGCATTTCTCAGCTCATTGAAATCAGGTCACTTGTAAAATACATTCTACAAATTCACCATGCTCTTTTCAGCTTCAGTTAAGCTGCTAGCCATAACTACTTCCTTTGTTGGGCAGCTTTACACACCACACTGCACTGTGCTTTAAGTAAGCTGCATGTTAATTCACTGAATACAATGCTAATCTATATTCACCTCTACTCCTGCATCCTTACCAACCAGCCAGCCAACCAGAAGATTCAATTTTCATTTTTTGCATCCAGGCCAAAAATAGAGAGTTGAATTCTACTAAGGAAGGTATTAGAAGGAAGCGCCTGAAAGTTTTATTTACATACCAATCCCATAAAGCATGAGTTGAAACATTCCAGAATGAAGGTCTACAAAAATGTGTAGACATTCAGATCGACCACATGGCTCCAGAATAGGGATGACAAGTGTGGGGAGAGCCGTTTCTATAAAAGCTAAAATTAAAGAATCAAGAATTCATAAATCAAGGTACAAAGTTTTACTTGATTAAGCAATACGGAGACTTCACAGTAATAAAACAGAACTTAAAAAGCCTTCACAGCCCCACCATAAATTAAGTACTTTTGAATCAAAGCTATTTTATTCAATTAAGATTATGTTGTGCACAAAAAATGACCATTTGTTTAAAGGAATGCTATTCTTCCTAACTTTGCCCTTTTCCTTGGCAGCTTGTTTGTATATATAATATCCTTGTTCACTAACTTGAATGTACACTAATTAATAAATTTCAAAGATATCAATCTGTATACTAAAGCCAGCTGCATTTTTCCATATAAGGCACCATACACCCACTCCCACCAACCCCAAAATCATAATTCTGCAGCTTTGATTTTGAGATTTCAGGACCTGGGTGAGGGATGGGAAGGAGAGAGACTTTCTCACCCCCTCTTAACTATACCCACCCAAGCCCCCTGAAAAGCCTTTCATGAAGGTCAGGAACCCTTCTGAACAGACAATGAGACAGGAAGAGTTTTTCAATATCAGGCACAGGCCAGTTGTGTTTAAGAAGCTAAAATGCAAGTCAAATGAAATGCGACAATTTCCAAACCCCATCTTCACTGATCATTTAAGTAGAGCTTAAAAAGCGCCAAAATCAATTCCAAAGGAAAGCACTAGTTATACATATCATTACATTTGCCTCACAGAAATAAGAAAATGTTTGCCATTCATTTCTTCCTCAAGTTTTGTCACTCTCCTTGGGGATGCTCAAGGAAATGAAAGACCAAAGGAAGCATTCAGTTCAAAGTGCATTAAATGACTTTGGTTAGGTTAGGCAGAGGAATTTCTGGTTTTAAAGAAAGTTAAAGAAAGGGCACATACAAATGTAGAACAACATCCCCTCCCCCTCCCCCAAATCAATGTAGTTCAGATACCATCACATACAATTGTCATTGACATTATAATTCTTAAGAATGGCTTTCAGTTCCTGGAGTTTCTGATGAGCTCTTGCATGGACACTATCTATCAGAAGCTTCTCTACTGATAGGTGGTCTATCTATATAAAAAAAGAAAGAAAAAGCAGTTATTCTGTATTTTATATGTACTCTAAAAAGGTTCGCAGTTAAAAACTATGTGTTTTGAGCTGCTCAGGCAAACTTCCCATACTGGCCTTGTTTCACAAAAATCAGCATGTTGGATTTAAGAAGAACTTTAAAAAGAGTTAGACTTTAGAAAGTTCTTCTTAAATCCAGCATGTTGATTTCCATACAACAAGACCACAGGAAGGAAGTATCTCTGCAGCCTGGTTAGTGAAGCGACAATGCCTTTCCATCACAGACAACTAGAGTCCTTTTCTGAATCTCCAAACAGGAAATGAACTTTGCGATTCGGAGCCCTAGCCTGCCATCCCCCAGTTTCCAACACAATGAAGATCAAAGTAATAAGGCTCTTCGAAACTGATCAGCTATTTATAATTTACTTAACTACCCACAGGCTTACCAAACTACTGTAATCTTTACTGCAATCAGGTTTTGAAAAAAATGGGCTGAGATGGGGAAAGTGCAAAGTTGATTCATGTGCAGTCCAGCCAAGTGGCAATTTGCATGCAAACCCCTCCTCCTGCTCCTCTCTGTGATCCCCTCAGAGAACCCACAGTCTTCGCTGCTCACAGCAATGGCCCAAAGTTCATCTAACTTGCGGTTGGTGGGTTTATTTTTTATTTTTTTATGAAGAAAGGTACTCTGGCCTTTGTCTCAAGTTAGCCTTCCTGTATTCAGACAATTGATTTGTAACATATGCCTCCCACCCAACATACCTTTTGGGTTTCAGTCACTTAGGAGGTGGTGGCAAGATTGTAAAAGGAAGGTTTAAGCACTGTTTGGACTCTACAGGATGGACCCAAGTCAGAAATAGCGCTGGGGGCCAGTTTTTTACAGGTGGATGGCCCACCCACCTGTCAATCACATATCATTATGACATCAAATGACTGGACTATAACCCAAACACAATACATTGCTTAAGAGAGATTAACTTTAAAAACAATGATCGATTAAAATTATATGCCAACTTCACCTGGCAATATTTACCTTCATAGCCCTTTCAATTAGTTTGGAATCACAGGCTGGAAGGGGAGGTTCATGGGAAATTTGCAAAGGTTTCGATACATCATTCTCATCTATCTTAATGGTGACCTTATGAAGAGATGCAGTCCCTGTTTTTCTCCCAACCACCTGTTGGCTTAATATAGAAATGTTGTGTTAGCTGATAAAGAAGCCAAAAGACTCCCTCTGTAGAATACTGAAACACATGAAAAATATTTACAGTTTCATACTATGAAACAATACCATAGAATTGTGTTGTGCCAAGAAGTTTAGCGTCCTATTCCTGTATCAAGTCTCTAAAGAACCATTATCAAACTCCTCTCACAGATACACAACCATACAATTTGCCGTTTCAAATTCTTGAGAACTTTGTTTTTCACGTGGGATCCAATATAAAGCCTAACTTAAGATGCCATCTCAATCTGGACAATCATCATTGTCTACTTCTTTCTTCTGGTGCACCTGAAAATGTTCTTTGGGGAGGCTAGGCTGATGCCAACTTTGACTTCTAGCACAAGCCCAGCACCTTATTATTTTCTCATGCCTCTTAACTTTTGTTGAGACTACATTAATGCTATGTTTTATCTGTGTTTCATCCTTGTGCAATTTTTAAAAATTTAATTTGGAATACATCCTGGGAATATTTACTGGTTTGACTATGTGTTTCAGATGGATAGTGCTTGAAATACTGCGATGGCTTTCTCTATAAAGCAAAACTTGACTAAGTGAGCATGCAAAAAACAGCCTAAACACCTTGTTTTAAGGTACCACTAAATATAAACAAGACGTTAATTTTAACTGCAAATATTTTGGCTGTAACATACGTTATGATAAGTAATAACATTATTGGACCAATAGCCTTACCAAAGGCCAGAAATTATCATCATAAATGTCTATATTCCAAAAACCAATTATGCATTATTTGTCTGACACTAATATAACCCCTCTAAACCCAAAAGATCAGCAATTCCTATGCTTCAGTGAAAGGCAATTAGTATAATATGGCATCTAAATATGCTAGTACTGTACAGAAGTTTCCAAGCTTTACTTGAGATTTAATATTTCAATCGAACATTTACAGATCTCATGATTTTTTTCACTTACTTCCAAACAGAAAGAGAGAGGCATTTGCCTGCATGGTATCTCTCCACTTGCACAAGATCACCCCAGCGCTCTCGAACCAGCATTAAAGTCTGTGAATGCAAAACTTCCAACTGCAGTGACAAGCAGAAGGAGTCTAAAGAATTCAGGTTAAGAAAATGCAGTAAAATATTGGAGCAACTTTTGATAGTTCTCAACTTACACTAAACCAAAGACTTGCTGGCCTTTGTACACACACATATACATGGTAAGTCAACACTGGTCTTGATAAGCAGATTTTAAAGCAATTCTTGACAGTCACACCAGGGAATGGTTTCTTGTATGGAATTTCTCTCCCTCCAAGCCACCCCCCCCCTATATATAATCTAACAGGATCTACTGTAGAATATCCCAGGGTTTGGGTCTGTAGGCCACCAGCATGCTAAAGCTAAGCAGCTCTGGTTACTGCCTGGATAGTGATTACTTGGGAACTATATGTTACTGCCTGGATAGTGATTACTTGGGAACTATATGTATATCTTGGGTTCAATGACAAAATGCTGTCATTCTGTAATATGTATGTTCCATCCACACCAAGCAACTTGCATATTAAGATGAGATGCTATTCTTAGAATAAATGTGTTCAATCTAGGCTTTCTTTTCCAAATTACTTACTTATTTTACCTCCCAAACATATCTAAAAAGTATTAACACATTATTCATGTAACAGTTATATGTATGCTTTTCCAACTGTGTTTGGCACATGTGGTTTCTATAAGTTGACGTTTTCTCCCTAGCCTAGCCTTTTATGTTGCTAATAAGCACGGGTGGCGCTGTGGGTTAAACCACAGAGCCTAAGGCTTGCTGATCAGAAGGTCTGCGGTTCAAATCCCCGCAATGGGGTGAGATAATAATAATAATAATAATAAATTTTATTTATATCCCGCCCTCCCCAGCCGAAGCCGGGCTCAGGGCGGCTAACAACACTAAAATAGTGCAACATTATAAAAAAAAATCAAAGAATTAATTAAAATCAAAATTGATGGCAACCATAAACTAAAGTATTGTAAAGATTGCCAAAGGAGGGAGTCAGACTGCGCCCTGACCAAAGGCCTGGCGGAACAGCTCTGTCTTGCAGGCCCTGCGGAAAGATGTCAAGTCCTGGAGGGCCCTTGTCTCTTGTGACAGAGCGTTCCACCAGGTTGGAGCCGCAGCCGAAAAAGCCCTGGCTCTAGTTGAGGCCAGCCTAACCTCTCTGGGGCCTGGGACCTTCAAGATGTTTTTATTTGAAGACCGTAAGTTCCTCTGTGGGGCATACCAGGAGAGGCGGTCCCGTAGATACGAGGGTCCTAGGCCGTATAGGGCTTTGAAGGTTAAAACCAGCACCTTAAACCTGATCCTGTACTCCACCGGGAGCCAGTGCAGCTGGTATAGCACCGGATGAATGTGATCCCGCAGCGAAGACCCCGTAAGGAGTCTCGCTGCGGCATTCTGCACCCACTGGAGTTTCTGGGTCAGTCTCAGGGGCAGCCCCACGTAGAGCGAGTTACAATAATCCAGTCTGGAGGTGACCGTCGCGTGGATCACAGTGGCTAGGTCAGGGCGAGAGAGGTAAGGAGCCAACTGCTTAGCTTGGCGGAGATGAAAAAATGCCGCCTTTGTTATAGCTGCAATCTGCGCCTCCATGGAGAGGGAGGTATCGAAGATTAAACCCAAACTCTTAACGGACGGTGCTGGCACTAATTGCACCCCCGCAAGAGATGGGAGTTGCCCCCTCAATCCCATATCGTCCCGTCCCAGCCAGAGGATCCCGTTGCTCAGTCCCTGCTCCTGCCAACCTAGCAGTTAGAAGGAACGTCAAAGTGCCAGTAGAGAAATAGGTACTGCTCCAGCAGGAAGGTAAATGGCGTTCCCGTGCACTGCTCTGGTTTCGCCAGAAGCAGCTTAGTCATGCTGCCCACATGATCCAGAAGCTGTCTGCGGACAAATGCTGGCTCCCTCAGCCTATAGAGCGAGATGAACGTGCAACCCCAGAATCGTCTGCAACTGGACCTAACGGTCAGGGGTACCTTTATCTTTAAGCATACAGCGATCATTACACCATACTGAGGACACCCAATGCCAACCTCCCTATGCCAGCTCAATGGCTACTCAGGTTACCAGGAACACCAAGTAATAATCTCTTGTATTTAGTACAGAATACAACCAAAATCTCAGAGTTCAAAGGAGAAAGGATAGTGCTCACTCTTCCCTCCCACCCTACTTTCCCTGTTCCCCAGGACTAAGGAAAGAAACGGACTAATGTTTGCTTCCCTTTCCCACTATCAAGTCAAAAGGCACCACCAATGTTCTCAACATTGGCAGATAGGAGGATTCTAGCACCCAGGTGAAGAAAAAGCGTTTTGACTGGGTTTAGATCCAAAAAACACAGAATCTGCTATGTGGAAAAGGACACCAAGCAGCAAAACCAGGCAGCACAAATTGGTATGATTCCAAAGGCACTTCAAACAATCCATCCCAATGAAGGGGAAGAAATCATATTCCTAAATAAAAACTGCTTAGGAGGAAAAATCATGCAAAGTCATCTTTATCAAGGAAAGGGTTTTTAAAAATCCCTTACTAAAGAATACTTTGAAATGAAATAGGAATCCTACCAACATGTGCAGCTGTCATTGTGTTTTGTAGCTCATTTGTGGCCCTGCTCTAACTGAAGGTGTTCCAGATTCTTCTGTGTGAGGAAAAAGACGGAGAAAGAGACTAACCAGAAGTAGCAGATCAGGGCCTAAGGAGCAGCTGCAACTTCATAATGTTAGCAATTTCACTCCTCTGATGCTGCAGATGAGATTGTTGTAAATTACATGCCTGTCTGGGAAGAGTCTGGGAAAGGAAGACAAGTCTTATCTCTTCCGCTGCGGGTACTATTACACTGTACTTTCGCTTTCATTTTTTTTCCTGTTTTGTTCTCTCGGAGCTGGAGAGAACAGACGCCATTATGCTTTTGTCTGTACATAGTGTGTAAATAAATAGTAGATTAGCTCTACTATGTCTCACGCTTCTTGCTGTGTTGTGCCAGAAGCTTAGTGTGCATATATCATTATGATGTATGTTGCTAGAAGCGCACTGGAAGAGAAGGGAGATGCCTTTTCGAGAGCTGCGCATAACGGAGGATGTTCAGAGTTCCGGGGGTTTGCAGGCACCCCCAGGGTGTTTTTCCAACACATAAGTATATCTACAATCTACTGAGTCAACTACCCAAACAATCCTTACCATCTACCTCCCTATATACCTCCCCTGCATTTCACATCTCAGATTGGGAGCTAGTTCTATGGGTTCACAAAAAGTCATTGAAAAGGATACGTAGGCAGTTGTACATGTCCTGCAGAGGTTTCTCATCCGCAAAGAGCCGGGACTGGACCAACTGATGGATGAAGCTGATCTGCATACTGTGAACTAAAGCTCGACCATCTTCCATTAAAAGAAAAGAAAATGAATCTTTTGTGTTTTTTATGAATCTTTAAGATGATGTAACACTACTTAAAAGGTTTATTAAAAGCCTCAAACAATAGTGGAAAGTATAAAGTATTAATGCTTGGAAAGTGGCCTCTGATGCAGTGTTCCCTTTGAGAACACGCAGCTGGGGATACAGAGTAACATGCTGAAGAGCGGACACCATCAGCATTTAAAATGGCATGGTCGAAAACAGCTCAATTTACTTTAATAGAAGAGGTTAATGGAGTGCACCAGTTTAGGTGAGTGCCCCAAGTCATAAGCATTAGATCTATCATAATGTCTATGGGCATTACCTCCAGTCTCTTTGTCTTCAACCAGAATTTCCAGTTTGAGAAGACGCCATGGGACATCAGGATCATCTCCCATCACTGTCAAAGTAGCCTCAAATTCACCCTCAACACGAAACTTCACACGGCCATTAGCTAGAAACAGAAACCATACATAGTACAAAACAAAGCATAAGCAAAATAAAACTCCAGTTTTTTCGTTTAAAAAAAAATATGACGGGGGGGAAATGGAAAAGATTCCTTTTCCTCTAGCAATAATGACTCCTCTTTCTGGTAGTTTTGAGTTTCAGACATTCCTTTTAAGTTACTCTCAATAAATCTTTATTACACCTTTTAATTAGCTGAGAGTAATCCATCTGTCATGGATGCTTTAGCCGAGATTCCTGCATTGCAGGGGGTTGGACTAGATGACCCTTGGGTCCCTTCCAACTCTATGATTCTATGAACTAAAGGAGTGAAGGGATCAGTGCAATGGCTTACCAACTGTAAGATTTGCCAGCTGTGGAGGAAGATCTGTTGTCACCAGTCGGTGGCGAAGAATCTGGTTTAACTGATGGAGCGTTGTTTGTTTCTCAACTTTTGTTATTGGATCAGGAGGAATTATTTTGTCCTGTAAAGTTACAAATGTGCATTTTTACATACTAATTTAAGTTATCCCGAATTCATGCAACCATTTTGTAAACATGAAAAAACTGCAAGGACAAACCTCACCATCCATGTTATAGATCCACAACGGCCTAGGCTCATGCAAAGGACTTACCACGGTTTCATGGATTTTTTTTTCTTTTCTTTTAAAAGTTGAGTCTCACAAAATATCATCTGCTTTTATAATTGAAGGTACAAATGTTGTGGCCTTCATAGTGCAACACACAAGATAGTTTGGCCTTTGTTGTTGTTAAAATAAACAATAGTGGAAATGTGTTGAGCCACTGACAAAAGGACTAGATAGAGGGGAAAGAAGGCTCTCATAATGGGTGTAGGGTTCTCATAATGGGTAAGTTAACACAGCAAATCAAAACCCAGAAAAGGAAACATGAAATAAACCACATCATGGAAAACTGGTGGCCCTTGCTTACTTACTTGGAACCAAGCCCTGTTTACAGGGATAAGCCAAACAAATAAATAATGTCTTAAATATATCTATTATCTGTACCAAAGAAACCTGGTAATTTTAGCCTTCAAACAGTGAGCAGTGGGGCAAGAGCCATATTTTTTAATCATGACTCTAAAAAGTTCAAAATAAAAAGTTGTTTTTTTTAAATACACCAGCGATTAAAATAATCTTATTTGGTGATGATTCAGCCAACTAAGGTGTCTGAGGCCAATCAGAAGTATTTGGCATCAGTTATCTCAAACATAAGCCTTTTATCCAATGCAACAAGGCTGTGAGGAAAAAGCTCCCACTGAAAGCAAACTGGGACAGAGGTCTAAGTCTTTTGTTGTTTTTACATTATACAGCAATTTACCCGTATACATGTTGGCAGCCGTGGATATGAACCAGTTGTCAGTACATCAATAGCATATGGAATAGCAAAGCTGGGCAGACGAGCATGGACCAAAGCATCTCTGGCTAGTGATGCTAAACGATCAGCAGTGTCCACGAACAGAATAGCTTGTTGATCAAGAAAGCTTGATATCATCTGTAATACATATATATATTAATATAAATTCACTTAAAATTATTTACCCACATCTAAACTCCTCCATAAAAGCCAACTATATACCTCCTGTTCAAAATGTCAAAGTCTTTGGTGGAATAAACATTGCAGCTGATCTGTGAAATAAATTGTGATGTGAACTGCCCTGTGATCTTCAGATGAAGGGCAGTAAACAAATATAATAAATAAATAATAAAAGGTAAACTTTTCAAAAATATATTATCATACTATAGACCCTTTCAAAGACCTAAAGCTGCCAGGAGGACAAGAGCATGCCTTTAAGAGGCAATTTGGAAATTATAGCTCTGGAAGTACCCTAAAAGAAAACCAAGGGAAGAGAAGACCAAAAAGCAAAAAAGAACACATACCCAATAGATCAGCATGTGCGCGGTGCTCTTGTTATATGGCCTAAAGAACACCCTTATACATATACAGTGGTACCTGTGGATACACACACCTCTGGTGAGTATCCTTCAGGATGTGAACGTGCCAAACCCGGAAGTATTTTTTAGGGTTTCGCCACGCGCACACGCAAAAGCGCTCTACGCACCACGCGCAGAAGTGCTCTACCACACTGCATGTATGCGCAGAAGCAGCACCTCCAGTTGCAAATTCCTCAGGATCCGACCGGAGCTCCGGAACGCATCCTGTGCGCAACCGGAGGTGCCACTGTAGACTGATTTATCCAAGAAATACATACAGCAGTGTCATACAGTGGGAAAGATAACAAGCCCACTGTTCAAGACAGTCAGAATGACAGGAAATGTAACACTGAGAACACCATGACCTGTGTCCAAAGGAAACAGACTAACTACTGGCAAAATTCAGTTTACCTACATGAAGTGCTTTCTGATTACTAAGAGCCAGTGACAGCTCAGCTGGGCAAGGTGTTGGGAGAAGAAGTGGGGACAGAGTATGAAAGCAGGCAGAAGCCTAGAGAGAAGCTGAGGTCAGGAAGAAAAGTCTGACCAGGCCAATATCTTTGCACAATATATAAACTGCTAACCTAAAACTAGAAAAGCCTAAGAAATCATGGCAGAGCTCCGAACGTCACTTAGGAGCATGTATTCACGTTAAATGACTTATTTCTCTTTATTGTTACAGTAACACATTAAAGGTATATAAAATTAAGCAAGGATCTCGGACAGGAACAATTTCTGCAAATATGATGCCACTAGTATTACATGCACCATACTGAAACATTTCCCAATAATGGGGGCATGTCAACATTTAATATAAATCTCCATCATGATACAGAATTTTGTTTAGCTGTCATTTGTTAATCTACATTAGTTTGTAACTAACTGCAGAACTACATTCTGAAAACAGAAGATTTTGCTATACCAAAGATCAGGAATAAAACCATGAACAGGCTATTTTTCAGATGTTTCTAGTCCACCCAGCTGTAGGCAAGTTTTCCAAGAGACAATCATTCACTGCATCTTAAAAAAAATGAAATCATAACTTTTTTACTAAAAATATTTTTAAAATTTATGACCACTATATTTGAACATGTGGAATGTCAGTAACTATTCTCTCAATGCTTTATTTATGGTTCCTCCTATGCTTTTATGATTTTATTGTCTAAATTATGCCAATAAAGGCTGAATGAATGAATGAATGACCCATTTTCTCAGCTGGGTGAAATACAGAAGCCATCCCTTGCCTCTGTAAATTTCAGCTGAGAGCAAATGAATAGTATCAAACTTACCGCACATTTTTCCACCTTTCCAGCGTTATTTGCCCACTTTACCAAGGCTAACAATCGGACAAACAGTTGCCGTGTGCGACTTGCAAACTGCACTATTTCTATTTTTCTGTAAAGAAGCAAATTGCATTAGAAAATCTGTAGTTCAATTATTTTGAAAAAAGCAGCACATGAAAGGGGGAATCAGATATGCCAATAATTATTCCAGATGCAGAATGAGATACTAGACTAGTATTGCAATCGGATACATTAGATAGCTCTTTTTGGCCAAAAGTCTGCATTCACTCTTGGTGAACCCCCCAGGGGCTGCCTGCACACTCTTATACATACTCTCACATGCACAGAACCCCCTCTTACTTTATTCTAGTATCCCCTTTCTTGTTTTGTTTGGTTGCCAAAATTGGTGAGGTCTTGGGGGACAGAAAAACTGCTTCAGGAAGTATGCCAAGCATCCAAACAGGAGATTTGCTATCCCTGAGATACCACAATGCAAATATTCAATATCTAGGGCAAAGAAATATAGTTGTAGTAGGACAGCTGGAACAGTCGTGGGGACAGGAAATTATATGGTTGAGTTATTACCATTTCCAATTTTTTAATTGATTAATTTGATTTATTGTACTTCTATGCTGGTGCTCTACGATTTTCTTCCTTTCCTTTCCTTTCCTTTCCTTTCCTTTCCTTTCCTTTCCTTTTTGGGGGGTGAGGGGCTTTACTTCCCCCTGCTCCCACCTCACAATGCAGCACACTGCACCTCATTATGCCAATGCTGGTATAGCTAGGGCTCCATTTTATTTATGGGGGGAGGGGGGTTCAGGGGAACAAGGGCATTTATGATTCTACCGCCCCCAACATGCCCTGTTTCCCTTGCTCACTGCTGGTAGTACAGATAGACTCATGGAGCTCCCTGCAGCTGTACTGGGGGCCTCCAGCAGTGTTAAGTGTTATTCTGCTGATAGGCCTCCTTCTCTGACAGAGAAGCACGTACGACGCTTCCAAATGTCCCTCAACCAAATTTTAGCCTGCTTTAGAACTGCACCCTAAACTGTCTTAAATACTGTCTTTTTTCGCCCTATAGGACGCACTTTTCCCCCTCCAAAAATGAAGGGGAAATGTGTGTGCGTCCTATGGGGCGAATGCAGGCTTTCGCTGAAGCCTGGAGAGCGAGAGGGGTCGGTGCGCACTGACCCCTCTCGCTCTCCAGGCTTCAGGAAGCTGTCCGCAAGCCGTGGGAGAGCTGCGCAACTTCGCACAGCTCTCCCACGGCTTGCGGATAGCAGCCTGTTCTGGGGACTGGGGAAGCTCAGGCTTCCCCCGGCCCCAGCCCTGCGCCTGGGGGGATATAATTTTTTTTTCTTTATTTCCCCCCCAAAAAATAGGTGCGCCCTATGGACCAGTGCGCCCTATGGGGCGAAAAATATGGTACATGTACAGCTGCAGTTAGTGTGAGGCCGTGATAGAAAGATTTCTATGCCCCATAGTAACAAAATGCTAATGCTCTCTTTACTGATAAACAGGAGCAGTTAGGTGATCTGTTCCTGTATGTAGGCATAAAAATGCAGGAAGCTCCAAAATGTTTTTAACTTGACCGTCTCATGTATACATGCTCAACTTCGTTGAAGGAACTCTCATAGATTATCCAACTAATTCCAAAGCAATTATCTGTTTTGCATGCGATCCAACTGGGTATTACACGCCCAGTAATAAAGCCATCATATGGGGCTAGTTATTGGCACTAGCCCCATAGTTAGTTGCATACAGATGCTACATATTACTAGTATATATTTTTTAGTTTTAGCCCACTTATTGTTCAATATAAATGCACAACATGACAGTGTAAGTTTTAAATATTAATAGTTTGCTTTCTAAGTTTTATGTCTTGTATGTGGAAAACATGACATCTAAAGTGCTGGCTTTCTGCTGGCTTTGATTTGTAGAGTTTCAGGAAAGGTCATTATTTAGTATGCAAAAAAAAGAAGAAGTAGGTTTTGGCTGCAAGCAGTATGTCAAACTCATGATTGAACTTGTGAACCTAAGAGCCCTGTTGAGACCAACAGCCTATCAGATTCAGTCTGCCATTCACAGCGACAAACCAGAGGCCTATGGGAAGCCCACAATCAGGATTACTATATAGCCATAATGACTAACAGTTATTGGTGGCCTGATCCTCCAAGAGAAACGCTTGCTTTGTCTGCCCCTCTGGACAGTTTCCTATGCAACAACCACTATTCTTGCTCCTTCTCATGCATGGGGCTTACAGCAAGGCTCTTGAACCAGCTTCTCAGGAGGTCTCACAGACCACTTCAATACTGGTATCTTAGTAGAAAATAAATTATTTCTACCCTCCTCTCTATTGTCTTTTAAGTAGTTTAATTGTGTGTAGTTGCCTTCCATTTTGTTGACACTGCTTTTGTAATGTTTGATCTATCTAATTTTATTGATTATAGATTGCCAAGCTTTAAAAACAACAACAACAACTGGAGGCCAATTAACTAATTTTCTCAAATAAAATAGTACATGCAGGAGATTTATGGACTCACTTGCTAGTCAGTTTTACCAGAGCACTGCTGCAAGCATTCATTTTCAATGAAGGACAGCACGCTAGTTAATTAAAACATTCCCTAAAGCAGCCGCACTAAAAAAAGCAGGAAAAACTCTTCAGAGCTGAGTTACAGTCATTGACAAGTATCAGCACTGACAGCCTGGAGATTCTGAAGGGACAACTTTGTGTCCTGCCCCAATTTAACCCTTTACACCTTCAGGCAAATGCCAAAACACTGCTACAGGGTTTAACTGTGTGATAAATATCTATGCATTACAAAGCTCACAGTTTTAGAAGAAATCTTCAAAGAATACAAGTGAACATGGGCACAGAGAGCTGCATGACCCAATGCTGACCTAAACTTAACTATGGTTAACATGTCAGACATACAAGAGATTATGGTTTAGTCTGGCAAAGTTAGTTCTGCCCTCAGCTGATGTGTATAGTGGGACACCAGTAATACCTATTTCTTATCTTATAAGGAAGGCTCGAGAGGTGGATTAATTTTCCTAACCATACTCTGTGCAGATATATCCCTGAAATGCAGTTAATACCAATCATGGTTTGCAACCCCACGGTTTCACAGCATTATTCTGAAGCAGGATCTTCATGAGGCCATAATTCCACCCATATTCAAACAAGTCTGTCTCCTATCAATTGCTAACTCTATTTGAAGTGGATAAAACCTATGGGTTCTCTATTTGAAAACCTGACTCCCAATTTGCTACCAAGCAAATGGCTCTATTATTGTATGGATCTTCCAGATATTCAATGATAAGGAAAAATGTCCACGCCACAAGCTGGGATAGCTCAGTCGGTAGAGCATGAGATTCTTAATTTCAGGGTCATGGGTTTGAGCCCCACACTGGGCAAAGGTTGGACAGGGGGTTGGACAAGATTACCCTCGTGGTCCCTTTCAACTCTACAATTCCAGTAAAAATTAATGGATGCCCATTGCAAATACATTATTGGGCAAGCTTGGCAGTTTCAAAGTTTTTACCTTTGTTTACTAAATAAAAGTAACAAAAAATAATGATGCTGCTAAATTAGATAACTTTCTATGGCATCAGAAAACTTTACAGTGCAAATTACCCTAATGTTACATGGGATTATTATTTTTTAACCCACATTACACAAATGTTAATCCTTTATTGGCATAGACTTTTCCTCTGCAGTAGTGTGAAGTCTCATACGACATTTCATAATCCAGTAATCCTGATCTAGAGGAAAGCACAAACCATAGTTTTCTGATTTGAATGCAGTGGCAAATTTGGATCTGTACTACAGGGGAAATTCATCCAGTTGAAGTGCTGGGCAGGGGTGGAAAATAAAACCACAAGACTCATTCTTATAGCATCAAATCATGGTTGCCATTACATGTAAGCCATCCCAAAATGTTTTGAATTTCAAACTAGGCACTTAATAAAACTGAAACACTATATTATTCTTTTTTAACTCAGGTAAAGTAAAAGAAAGGAAATATTTGGCCCAGTGATTCAATACCTAATTTTCATTAAAATTCAGTACAAATCCTCCTCAACTGTCATTACTCACCTTTCCATATCTGTTTTTCTTGGTAATCTGTTGGGAAGGGGAGTTGGAGTGGTGAAAAAAAGATCAAATTATTATGTTTTGACAAATACTACAAAAAAATTAAACAGGAAGCATGAGTTAATTTCAGCTCTCTGACAATAGTTCTTGTACAATTCTCAAGTTTTTAAACAATCTTGTAACTCATTCACATTTTACATTTTGGGGTGTACATTTAAATCTTAGGCAGATACCTACAGTATGTGACTGCAAACTTCTTCACACAGATAATAAACAAATGTCTACCATGTGTCCAAATAACTGAAAACAGATGATGATTTCCCCAAAAGTTTTTCCAACACCAGTGCAAATACAAGTGACTGACATCATAAAGAGTGAACTTGCAGTCATTCAATTTCAGATCTCCATGTCCTGTGTCTTTACTATTACTAACAGCACTGTATTATTGTGATGCTTAAACAAGCTGAGTTACAACACTGACTATTTTTTAATTCTGGGAGCATTTATCCACACCAACTTAAGGTAAATAAAAGGGTCTGTTATATTTCCACAAAAGCATTAACAGAAAAAAAGATAACAATATCCCACTTAAAGTAGATTGAAATATATTTTTGTAGAGGGCCCTATATTGCTAGTGCTATGAATCACAAACGAGTTAAGGTGGAGTAAACATATTTTGAACCCATTTAGCCCCATTTAAAGTAATGCAGCTTAACTAAAATGCAAATAAGTTTGAAAAGATTTGCAGATATGACTACAGGTCTAATTTATATGTGGATGCATATGTTAAAAAAATGAATTGGTTTATCCTGATTTTCACAGCCAACAACCTAATTCAGCATATTCCTGAAAGAGACTAAATAAGTAGTTGATGCGAATATATTAAAGCTATTAACTTCAATAAGGCTATTTATCTATTATTTTAAAATCTCATCCAACCAACCTTCTTTCTATTCATTACCTGGGCAGTTACTTACAAGAAATACTCCAGAGATGACACAGAGGGTCTGCTGCTTTGCCCATCATTTACAATATTTGAGATTCCAGCATTGCAGGGGGTTGGGCTAGAAGACCCTCAGGGTCCCTTCCAACTCTACAATTCTATGGTTCTATAAATAGCTTGTTGCAAAGACGTAGCCGCAATGGGAATTGATTTTAAAAGGCCACAATAAAGCAACCACAGAAGTTCCGGCTATGTGACAGGAGATTGTAATGAGGTCTCAATAGAAACTTTGTGAAAAGTATAAATACAATTTCTTTTTAAAAACCTGTTTATTACAAAGACAGCAAAGGCCTTGCTGCAATCTAGACACATAGGATGCTTCCAATGGTACCTGTCCCTCAATAGTCTACACACAAACAGCTTGCACTGGACCAAAATGGTCTGTACTGTCCAGATGACTTGCAGTGAAAGGAGGCTACCCTTCAAACTAAAATATAGCATCCAACTGGGACCACAGCACCCTTGTCACCTAGTGTGCATGCACACGAAAGTTCATACCAATAACAAACTTAGTTGGTCTCTAAGGTGCTACTGGAAGGAAATTTTTTATTCAGTATTTCCAATCAAGCAAACACAAGTTTTAGTTTAAGACTTAGCCCTTATCTTCTTGATGTTCTTATTAGGTTTGCCAGCAAACATAAACTCAACCAGGAATCAATTCCAGCTCTTTAACAAATGCACTTGTATGTATGACACTCAAGTTGTTGAACGATTGTTTAACTCTATTCACCCTTTACATTTTGGGGGTGTACATATGACTCTTAGGCATGTCACCTAAGAGTCACAGCGTGCGAAGAGAGTCTGAAGATTCTAACTGAACCAGAAGATCAGGCTTCCCCAAACCACCACCCTCCTTCTCCATCACGTAGAACAAGCCACAAAGGAGGAGGACCCCTTGGGCGAATGGGTAAGAGGCGTTCCATAAGCCAAGGTCGCCTAACACGGGTCCGTCGGAGAGTGAACCGTCTCGCGGGGGGGAGGCAAGGGGGCAAGGCAGGCAGGTGGGTAAGGGGCTCCCGGGCACTCACAGGTCGGCCAGAACGGTGAGCTCCGCGTAAGTGCGATGCAGCAGGAAATCGATGAGGGTGCTGAGTCGGAAGCCGGCGCTGGCCGCCGCCGCCGTTCCCGGAGGCTGCGGAGCTGGGGCCGAGGTGGGCCCTCCTCCCGCCGGGACCAGCTGGTGGCTTTCCAGTTGCACCGGCGCCATCGTTGCAGGAACCGAAACAAGCCGGCCGGCCGGCCGATGAGAGCGGGTCTTCGGCGTCCTTTCCCCGCCCGGCTCGGCTCTCCCTCGCGGGCAACCAGAAGCAGCCGCGATCACAACGCGCCTCTTCGGCCGCCGAGCGCCGCCGCTGCTGGGGCTGCCGCCACCATTGCTGGGGGCGGACACCGCACCGGAAGCAATCCGAGGACAGCGACGGACCGGAAAGAAACGTCTTCCGGTAGCCTGCACTGGATCATAGACTTCCCCCCGTCTCTGCAAGAAGTCTTTTTAGTCACCCATTATTAGACTGACAAAAGGTTCCAAGTTTCCGGGTTCACTCTGAGCTCGATTTTAGCCTCCCAGGGAGGAAGTCAGAAAGAACCGCTCACAGGAAGCGCTGGCGGAAGCCCAAGTTTTAATGTTGCTGCGTTTGAGCAGCGGTTTGTCCATTAAGAAGCCAACGGTAGTAGCATTCATTTCAGTGAAAAGCGGCGTAGAAATGCATTTCATCTTTCTAACATAGCATGACTACGAAGGCCAAGTGGGAGGTGCCTGCCGTGCCCGAAAGTTGCTTAGCAATAGCCCTGTAAGCGCAGGTCTTTATTGCAGGCTGAAGATCACCGAGGTCGTTTTACGCTTTCCATTCAGAAATGGTATCCATCCTATGCAAAACACTCTAAAGTTACAGTGTTCAATTTAATTGATTTAAATCGTCGCCTGTTTAAACAAATAATTAAACGTGCGGTTTTATTTTTATGTTGCGTCATACTGAGTTATTTTAATGTAGGCGACTTTCGCTGTTATCCTAATAGGAAAGTGAGTTATAAACATTAACTAAACCGATCTATCACCCAGCGCACACCCAGCACTGCTTCACGAGTAAGCCTTGACTTGCACGGAGCTGCATTGTGCATTTAGCTGCAATTCCTTATCCACTAAATTGGGATGAAGCCCCATTGAATTTTATGGAGCTTCTGAGTAATAATGAAAATAATGACACTGCTTTATGCTTAAAACTATGGCTTCTACGACTTCATTTCCCACCCGAAATGAAACTTGAATAGCAAGAACATAAGCTCCCGTTTTTGCTATTATTATTATTATTACTATTTTACGAGACGGAAGAAACTCTAATTTTCTTTTGGCAACTCTCATTTCCTCTCCAGGGAGAAAACAGCGCCAACAGGAACCGGAACTTCCTTCTTCAGGCATCTGAATCAGGACTTTACTCTTCAATCTCGATAGTATAGGCTCTATGGAAAGCAATGGGGCGGCCTGGCGTTACCGGCCTTCGTCTGTCTGAAGCCCTCGCCAGAGGGGGAGGCGCCGCAGAGTCACAGAGGCCTAAAGCGGGCTGTGCTGCGCGAATTCCTGGCTCAAGAAGAGGTTGCGGCTCCTCCCTTTTTTCTCCTGACAGTTCTTGTACCTTCAACAGTTTTCAGAACAGGCTGAAATTCTTCATGCTGACAGGAAGAGAAGCTGCTCCTGCAAATCATGCAACAGTTAAAGACGCTTTGTCAGGAAAAAGAATCATATATACTGGTACTCTTTAGGATGCCAGGCTCCAGCTGATCACTTCCATTTTACTCCTGAGTATTTCTATCAGTTTAATGGGCTTGTTCCAGCATAAAACAAGCCATGTCATCTTGCAGCAACAACTAGACCCCTTCAAAAGCAGAAATATTTTCATAAATTAACACCTTCCATAGTATTTTTTTATTGTGGAATATGATTTAGAATTGCTTGTAGTGAGTTGGTGTGGTGTAATAGCAAGTGTGAAATGGAAATCTCTCATCAGCCGTGGAGTTCGGAAGTTGCCTTAGGCAGCTCATTATCCAGCCTTATCAAACGTGGTACCAGGGCAGTGGGCCAGCATGAAGCATTCCACACTGAGGCAATATCACTGAGTAGCTGCTTTTTCCTGCACCTCAGCTCAGGTGGCAGGGGGTACACAGAAAAGGGCTTCTGAAAATAACAATCGGGCAGGTTCATTTGGGAACTGGTAATCCTTCAAAAACTGGATCCAAGTACATGTTTTAAATCTTACTTTTTTCATCTGCATTATTATTATATGTATTAGATTTCTTATCCACCGTTTATTATAGGATCCCAGGATGTGTTACAATGGCAAAAGCAATACAGTTTAAAACAAAACCAACCACGAGTAAAATATTTATCATCATCATATTAATTGACAGTTTCAGATAGGTCACAAAACAACAGCCCTATTTCAGATTGGTGACAAACTCTTCACTAACAGAGAAAGGTCCCTGAGACACCTCAACAGGTGGGCTGTTCTGACAATCCACTTGTTCTTTCTCTTGGATCCAGAGCTCTATGTCCTAAGCCCTAGGACCCTAAGTTCAGACTCCTCCTGGGGTCCTAGATTCCTATCCCCTGCCCACTAGAACCTTCTTACAGGCTGACCTCCTTCAGCTCTGATCTCCTCCCACTTTTCCTCAACATTCAACCCCACTCTCTATACTGTCTCTATGAGACTCTTGGCTCCAGCTCCCATCAGACCTAGCCAAAATGACCAATGATCAGGAAAGAGGGAATCTAACAATATCTGGAGGACCACAGGTTCCCCAACCCTGTGCTAATTCCTGTAGTTGCTTTCTAAAAGTAAGTAAAATAATATAAACAGAAAATATTCAAGATTAATATACAAGATTGACTAAGGGTTTTAAGCCAAGAAGGGAACTTACTACTTAGAAACTTCTACCTCAATATCACCTTCATTTGTAAAATTATATTAAAGGTTTAATATAAATCTGCAGATGCAAGAAGTCAGAAAAATTTCTAGCAATTCTAAGTGTTAGTTCAACATACCATTATATCTATCTGTATCTAGAGAGAGATAACCTTATGCTTCCCACTGTAACAATCATTTATTACTAAAAGTGTCTCCCTACATAGTTTGTGCAATGCAATTTAGAATTATTTATAAACATTTTAATATCAAAGAATGTCACACATTTGGGCCCATTAGTGACTGTATTATTCCTAGTATATTCAGTTTGCTGTCACAAACTATTGGTTTGCCAATTGTTAAGTGATTGTTGTATGTACAATAGAGCATTCTTTACATTAGCAGTAAATTAGTTACCTATTGGTGCCTGTTGAAAATACTGAGAAATTCAGATGCAATTATATTTGAAATGGCAGTTTGAAAAAGAAAATGTCCCCCTCAGAATAACATTATCATTTGCTGGCAGCTGCTGGTGCTATATAAACAGTATAATACTTCTTATCCAATCATTTCAAACGCTCCCTTCACCAGAGTCTAGAAAGAGTCGTGCACATTATGGCTCAAGGATAACATTACAATAGGCAGTCTACATATAATGGAACGGGGGCAGTGGTGGCAGGAGCAGTTAACCATGCTGCAAGGTGGTTTTTGACCAGAGAATATGGGAGTAAACTACAGGCAATAATAGATTTCTTCTTCCATTTTTAACTAGCATAAACTTCAGGTCTCCATCTTTACAGACAAAACCAGTTTTCAGCTCCTGCCAGGGCTGATAGAGGTGACTCATGTTCCAGCATTACTTTTTAATGGCCTAACCAACAATTGCTACCAAGCTTATGAAGACCTGCAGAGGAGGACAGAATAGTTAAAAACAAAATATTGTAGTCTGAGTGCTGAGATAATGCCATAGCCCCCAAACAAAAATGTTTCATTCAAGGAGAAAGAGCTGGATCCTAAGAAACAACTACACTTTTATTGTGCTATAAACATGGTGGGGGTATACTTCCTGCCTCTGACTAACACATATTGACACATATTGTTAATATCAGAAACTACTTATAAAACCTTGTTTTCTGGATTAAGGAAGAGCTCGGCTTTGTGAGGAGTAGATTGCAGAAAAGAATTTCCTTTTTACACAGAAAGTCAATAAAACTTCTTACCAAAAAGGACAATAATATCCTGCTTTTCTTAGTTCATTATGGAAGAGGCCACATTGCCAAACTTGGGGCCACTTCTAAATGGTGATGCTGTAATAAACAAAAATGATTCTCATGTAGATGAGGATGCAGGGTGTTTTTGGGCTTGCAGGAGCATCTGGTGCAGGTGCTAATATGACCTCCACCTGTCTGGGTCCTAAAGAGGTTAGTAGGAATAAAACTCGCAAAGATCTGAATTAAACAAACTTTCTTCAACTGAAACCACATTCACACCAAACAATATACTACAGCAATTGTCCACATAGAACTAAATTTATATGTAATCTATTTAACACAATAACAATGGAACAAATAGTTCCACTGTCCACAGAACAAGGAAAAAAACTGCATAGAAAACCAACCTGTCCAACCATTTAATCTAGTTCACCAAGATGCTGAACACTTACTCCATGCATACAGCTTTAGTCCCAAAGTGACAGGACAACAATAGAAAATGGCAATGTTTAAAACACCAAATCTTGAAGGACGCATACCTTATACAAGGTGATAAGAGACCAGAAATCTTATTCAACTTCCAGCAGAACAAACTGACTTTGATTGTGTACACATTACCATTTATTCCAGCTCCAGTGCACTCTCACCACTGATGTTTGAAGCCAAGTAGACATGACATTAGCCACAATCCATAAACATAATGCAGTTTCTTGAGAAATATTTCTGATAGATGTGCTTTCCCTCAAATCAATTTCTATCTTATTTGAAAAGCTATGGCCATTTGTAAGCCATGGTTAAGCTGAAGTATGTACATTTCCTACATCTGTTGCTCATGCACAGATGACAAATTCCCTGAATAAAAGTTCAGGGGGTTCACAAGACTTGAAAGACAGCTTGGAGAAACAACCTTTACTGCACTGTAAGCCTCTCTCCATCTTCACCTATACTGGCCTAAATCAGCCCATTAAGTAGTATGGAAGCAATCCACTCCATCAGGAGTTCCCATGTGATAAGCAGTTCTACACATTATAGCAGTACAGTGGTACCTCGGGCTACATACGCTTCAGGTTACAGACGCTTCAGGTTACAGACTCCGCTAACCCAGAAATAGTGCTTCAGGTTAAAAACTTTGCTTCAGGATAAGAACAGAAATCAGGCTCCGGCGGCGCGGCAGCAGCGGGAGGCCCCATTAGCTAAAGTGGTGCTTCAGGTTAAGAACAGTTTCAGGTTAAGAACAGATCTCCGGAACAAATTAAGTACTTAACCTGAATACCACTGTATAAGGAAGTCTGCACACTACTGAATTTTCACTTTAAATTGTATAAGTCCCTACACACTGTAAGTTTGATTTAACTTCCTATCTCGAACATGTTTCTAATTAACCACATAAGAAGGTACTATAATAGTTGTTATAAACAAGGTATTTTGGAAGTAATGTCTATGTCCTAGGAGGAGTGCCTGTATTTAAATATTTAATGGTTCATCTTGGGTAAGTGCAATGATTGTGTGTTATTTATGACGCTGTGAGTTGCAAAGGTGATCTGGGGGTTAGGCTATATGCTAGAGTCCATTCTGTATGCATTGGGGGAAACACCAGGGAGAGGAGAGTAATTCTGATATATCCAGTAGCAGGAGACAGATTGTGCTGTAAATACTCTGTCTTGTGACCTTGGCCAAGCTAGAAAGGAAACTGATAAGATTTAACTGCTGCTGACCAAATTCACCCCCTTAGACGAGCCCATAGTCTAGAGAAGCCGATGCACTTGGATTTAAATTGTTTGGCACCTAAGGCCTAATAGCATTTACTTGGTACTAAGATGCATTGATTTCAGTAGAACATATTGCCAAATAAGCATGCTTATCTGTGAATAATGAAGGCAGTTGATGATGATTATATCTATACTGCCCTTTATCTGAGCATTACAGGGCGGTTTTCAGATTCTGCTATGTTAGTCTTATAAATGAATTACATTGGCTTAACTGGGTTATAGAGAGGAGATGTGAATATGGAGATCTTGTAATAGAAAGAGCTTCGGCTGTTGATGCCTGCCAGTCAGCCAGCTGTTAAAGTAGTGATGTTGTTGGACTAGAACCCCCATGCTGATTGGGGCTGGTGGTTGAATCTAACAAAATATAGAAGACACAAATTCCCTATGAAGCCTTTGCCTATTAAAAAATAAAATGTGCAACTTTCTAATATGGGGAAAGTGCTGGTGCATGCATTGCCAAATACACTACACTGCATGTTTGTTTTATGTGCTGCACCATATGAAATGCACATGCCATGCTGTTGTGTATGATATGCTATTGCATGTGTTTTTCCTTGGCATATTGCTGCATGTTTCCACATGTTTGGGCGCTACATGTCTCTCTGTGTGTATGAGATTGTGTGACAGAGAGAATGCAACTGACATAACACTTGATTTGCAGCCACAGACTTTGTTCACTTCCTCTTATCTGCTAAGCAGCCTTTGAGATCTCTGCAATGTTTGCAGTCTGTGATAACAGTGGCCGACATGCCAGGATTGTTGTAGGCTCACTTTTTCATCTTTATTCCCACCCTTTTGGAGCACTACACTGCCAAGTATATTTTTTGAACTATTGGACTAACTACAAAGATAATAACCCAAACAGCATTAATTTAGAGACAATTATTAAAAAATGGCTACTTTACAGTGTTTGTGTAAAGATAACTTAGATAATATGCTTGAAATGCTTTTAACACCTTCAAATGCAATATACTCGCAAAGTTGCAGAGCCATGCTGAAATTAATTTTTGCTTCCCCACCCTGCAACCAATAGATTTCTCTTAACATGAATATCCTAGAATATTCAGGTCCTTGACTTTACAGGTTAAAGACTGCTCTGGGTTCCTTCACACTCACATTTTACTGACACTTCTGTTCCTAGCATTTTGAGGGGCACCAGGTTTTTAATCTTTTTCCTCCAATTTGCAGTTGGGGGGAGGCAACTCGTTTATACACTTATTTACAGCATTTATCTAATTCAAAACTGCTGAAAGTGAAGCATAAACTAAAAGCATTGTAATCTAAAATACAGGCAACCCCCCAATTTGTGTGGAGGTTGCTTTCCGTGTCATTGCACAAGTCAGGAGAGCACGCATAAGCCTTCTTTTCCCCACCCCCATTAGGGGCCTCTCCTGGATCGTGTGCACAGTTGTGAGTTCAAAGGACATGTGCAAAATGGCCATCCCCTGTGAAATATACTCGGAGTCGCAAAGTGATTTCATGCTCTTTATTCAGCTCATAGTGGTGAGGAGGAATGAATGAAAGTCCCCTCACAGTATCTGCTTTATATACATTATTTACACAGTGGGCTGCACATGATTGGCTAATCCCGGAATTCTACTGTAAGCCAATCAGGTTGTGGATTCACTTCTATCTGGAGCAGAATTGGGTGGTTCCTGCCAACCAATCATACTGCTGCATTGTCCTAGGACCAATCAGACTGCTGCAGTTTGGATCCTATTCAACTCAGTACATAACACTCTGTATTGATAACAATATTATACCATGGTTGCAGTTGGAGACCCAGATCTGTAGAGATGCCCCTTCCTTTCATAAGGGTGATCACAGGCTGGTAATCAGGCATGTATGTGGTCGGGTTCAAAACTTAGCAACATTAAGAGCTGCTTTTAATCACATACATTTTTTCAGTGATTTTTTTTCTAAAAAAACGTTTAGGGGTACTCTCATTTTCCTACTCATATTGAAATACTGCCCCTCAATGAAGCCAAACCTAGATTCACAAAATGTTTAGGGGTATGCGTCCCCACAGAAAAAAAGCACTATTTTTTGCAGAAATTTCTAGAAGCGACTGAAAATGGTACCTTTGGGTGCTAAATCATACAAGGCTCTGAATAAGGTAGACAACAAATGGAGCCAACAATTGCATTCTGCTGCAGTATATTTTCTGCAACAGATGAAGGAATTGAGATCTAAACTGATTTGCCACCTGATCAGCTTTTTATCAACCATTTTTACTTGCTCAGGTTTCACAGAGCTAGTGATTTTCTTGTGACTCATTCATCTCACACACTCAACACTCTCTTCCGCTCTTTTCCTGTGGGCACAAATAATTCAAGTGTCTGAAAGATACCTGCAGTAATTCTATTGTGGACTTCTAGGCACCTCCATTTGCAGCACTTACATACCTTTATCCCAACAAAATAGAATAGAATTGCAGCTTCTGTACTGAAATGGCTGCAACACAATAGCAAAATGTCCTGCATTTGCTCTGAACTCCAGAGTGAGCTTGTCAACTATGGACACTTTTACTAACCTTTTGTAATCATTTTTGTAAAAGTCACTGCTTAAAAAAAATGTTTAGGGGTACTCTCATTTTCCTACTCATATTGAAATACTGCCCCTCAATGAGGCGAAACTTAGATTCACAAAATGTTTAGGGGTACCCCTGCATCCCCCCAGAAAAAAGCACTGGTAAAAGTTGTTCTTTTTTTTGTAAATACTGCAGATTTCCTCCTACTGTTTCCTTCCCTACATGATTCGTCATTTGGTGTAAATACAGAACTGTTTCATTTTATTTTAAAAACATTATAATTCACGCACTTTAAGTAATAAGAGTTCTTAAAAATTGATAAATGTTTGAATTTAAAGTGTGTTCATTTCAAGCGCAGACCAATCCTTTCTGCAAGCATCTATGTATACATTTTAGACATAAAATTAAAATTAGGAGAGCATGGAAAATTTGTTATTTTACATGCTGATGCATGAAAAGATATTTAGACAATTTCTTTTGTTTATATTTGCATCAAACATCTATACAGCCACAATGGGAAAATATTGTAATTTATTTATTGTTTTAAAGGAAATTTGTGTTAAAGTAAATAGGTAAAATATAATTTATTTGATAGAAGGTGGCACTGAGATATGAACTGCTTCTTTCAGAACTGAAAAAACCTGAGGTTGAAAGAACCCATCACATTCACCACTAAATGACTAGTGCATAATATCTTACCACAAAGCAAATTTACCTCTAAGAGATATTTGTATAATTCATATTACTATGGTAACCAAATGCCTTCCAAAGCATACATATTATATACCAAAGGGATATGCTATTCTCCTTTTTTCCTTTCATACCTGAGGGTAGCAATTTTATGTATATTGTTAAGAATTTGACTTTTGCTGTTAATGCATCTATCACTTTGGTTTTTCATAAAGTGTTCCTTAAAAGGGGCCAAAGATTTAATAAAAGAATATTAAGAGTTTTTGAGAGTGGAGCTTTGAAATGCAGCAGTCATCAAAGTTTGGGAAGGCGACACTCGTTCAACAGAAACAGTCTGGATCCAGTTTGCAGGTTGAATTAATGGGGGTGGGGTGGAGAGAGAGAGAGAGAGAGAGAGAGAGAGAGAGAGAAGAGGGAATTGTGATTTGGGGGGGACAAAGTACCTTTGGGTGCAATAGCTCTCACTGGAAATCTGATGCAGAATAAGTGGGATTGCTGCCTGTTATAGGAGTGTTCTCTCCAAAGGATACTAAAGTTCCCCTTGAATTGTTCACCCCTTGAGGAAGTGGAGAACATGTCACAGTTGTGGGATGGACTGACTCATTCATTGGGTTATTCAAATTATTTGTTTAGTTGCATATAACCTATAAACCTCTCTCTCTCTCTCTCTCTCTCTCTCTCTGTCTCACACACATACCCATGCGCTGGCTTCAGGGGGCTGAGGCACTGTGTCACCCCCCATGCTTTTTTTAGGGGAGGCCATTGTTAGAATTGGGCACAGAACAATGTCAAGATGTTGTGCCGGGCCACCCCAATGTGTTTCAGAAGACGGCACCTCTGATCCACACTCATTGGCCTTGCTGTTGCATCCTCTACCAGTCCATTCTCCTGCCCTCCATCTGCTGGAGCTTCCAGTCTCCTCTAGGCATGTAGGTTCTTTGTGATGTGGAGAAATGTGATTGTGCAGGTTTCTAAATTGTATGGGAAGTCCAGTTGCATAGAGCAGGCTCCTCACTTCAGGACAGCAGCCCCACAGGAATTGGCTGGTAGGGGATGTAATGGGGGGCAGCCAGGTTGATCCTATTTTCCCTATCATGAGATGGTAATAATGTGAGTGGCAAATGAGTGAGTAGCCTACATCTGTCCCTCAAAATAAGGTATATGAAATATACCCTAAATCGGGGCTTTTTTTCAGCAGGAACTCACCAGAACTCAGTTTCAGCACCTCTCAGGTAGTCACCATTGCCATTCTAACAGAATGAGGAAGGCAGTCATGGTGAGTTCCGGTACCTCTTTTTCTATAAAAATAGCACTGGCCTAAATGCCTAAGGTATTGATGATATATATGCTTTTAATTGTCGCCATCCCTTAATTTATTGGAAATTTCTGGTAAGTTGATTTTTGAACAGTTGCCAACGCAACTATTTTGCGCATCTGAGGGCCAAACCAGATGTGACAGGGACGGGCAAGTGTTTTCCTCTTACATGGCTTCCCATTCCACATATACTTCACACCCACCCTATACATTTAAAGCGCAATTAGAATATATGACCCCCTCCCATGGAATCCTGGGAACCATAGTTTATTAAGGGCACTGGGAATTATAGCTCCATGAGGTGAAAACTACAGTTCCTAGGATTGTTTGGGGGAGAACCATGTGATTTGAAGGTAGATGTGTGGTTTTACTTCAAACAGAAAAGGACAGCATGTGGTGAGGGGTGCTGAACACTGAGCTCTCCCATGCCTTTCCTCTCTTCAAACTTTTATTTGTGCCTGATTCACTTCTGGCATTAGAGCTAGAAGGAGAGAACATTGGCCCTAGAGCAAATGGGTCGGAAGTGAGTGAGGCAGACCTTTTGTATGTGCTCATTTTACCGTTCAAGAGACCCACCTCCATTCCCCACATTCTGAGGGTGGTAGTGGTTTTCATCAAATCTAATTTCACCCTGAGAGTGAATAACTTGCCCAGGGCCTCCCAAGTATGCAGACAAGGCCTCACAAGTATGTAGAACGTGGCCAGCTCTGCAGAGCAAAATAATTTTCCACACTGTATAAGTTATTTCTCAGTGTTCCAAGTACAATAAGCCTTTGGACTGTCACAGAGCTGCAAGCATGTAACTCTGTGGAGAGCTGTCTTGCTCCAGCTGTATTTTCCCTGTGAGCTAAGCATTCAGAAACATGAGTCACTACAGAGCAGTGAAACGAAATGGGAGCTACTGAATAGGAGCAGTCTTCAGGATCATTATATAGATCCTTTGCTTGAGACTCCCACAATCCCTTCATTAACATCTGTGATTGAGAAAAACATCCAGCAAGATTCCTGAGGCAATGTACTGTGACCAGTTTTTGCAGTCTTAATCTAAAAAGAAGCTTTGTTTCCAAGAATGGAGGGAACATTACGAGGCATTTTCTCAATAAAGATGGTTCTCAGCACAGCCTGATTTTTGGATGGGAGCCTTCCAAATGTTGCTATTAGAACAAAAACAAAACCCACAAAACCATTTCAATTCCTATGTGCATTTCTGGATTTCCACCAAAAAAAGGGGGGTTCCTCTTGGCAGTAGGAAACAATTTATCCCAAAATAGTACAGCTTAAAGCATGAGTGGGATTAGTATTTTAAAATATGTGCAATTAAAATGGAAATACCCATGATGTGTGCATCAAAGTAGGTAGCTTCTAAGTTTCTTTTCTGCTCACCCTTAAGTCAGATACTCATCAAGCAAATACAACTGTGTTTTTGGCTTGCCTATGGAAGGGGAGTTTAGTCTTCAGCACATCCCTCTTGTGACATTTATTGACTGCATTTCCATAACTCTTTCCTCTCATGCATTTAATTCTCACACCAACTCTATTTATCAGATTGTATAGACACTCTATAGGTGCTTCAGTGGAGTCCTAAAGGATCACATCACACTTTCTATCCAAGTTTCTTTCTTGTACTAGGAAAGTTCCGTTATGCTATGTTCATCTCTTCTTCTGCTTACAGTACATGCCTTTGTGTGAGAAAAATGAGAGCCAACCCCAATGTTTCAGAACATAAGCAATATATGCAGTGTACAAACAGCTGAATATTTTGCAACTGATTTTTATTGGTGTTCATCTCTATCTCTATAAAGGTAATCGAAAGGAAGTTTAGGGTACATACACTGTTGTGGCTCTTTGAGCAAGCAGCAACTCTACTCATTCGTCAGCGGGGGTGTGTGTGTGCATAAGCAACAAGGGACCTGTAATGGTTCTAAGGGGTTGCTCGTGCGTAAGCAGGTGCCTATCTCCCTGGCTGGGTGCAAACACCTGGCTGGGCTGCCAAAGTGAACCTCCTCTGTCCGGACAGCCACTCACCCGTGGCTGACTCAATCGCTGGCAGAATCCGTGAGTGGGCGTTTCTTAAACTTCTTCCAGCAAAGAAGCTCTTTGACGCCTAGTCTCCGCCTACCCTCTCTGCGCGAAAGCCTTCTGCGCAGGGAGGGCGTGGGCAACGGAGGACCCCTACTCTCCCCACTGGTTCCAGGCAAGGAGTCATGGGACCACCTCACCACTTCCCCCACCTGCCCCCTTCTCCACTGGTGCTACGCTGATTCTTTTCCCCAGAAGATGGGCTGCTTCTCCCGATCCCTGGACGCTCTCTGGAATCCCTCTGGCTTTTGCGCTCCCCCTCCAGTACTGATGGCAGTTCCCTGACAGGACCTAACTAGCTTTGATAAATGGTTTTTGACCTCTGATGGAGCAGGTAAAGGCATGGTATCCTCTGATAGGTTTGAAGCTCAAGCAATGAGAATGGGAAATGACATTGCAGATTTAGGTAGACACCGAGGACCAGCTGATGGGTTGTGGACTCTTTAAGTCACAAACCAGGGAACTGTCTTTAAAGCTTTTGTATGGCTGATATCTAACACACCTACCATCATATCTGGTGAGACTGCATGGAGATTCAAATGTTCTGGTATGTGTGTGTGAGTTTTTGAAGAAATCTCTAGGATTACAAAGCAAAATGTCCCAGCATCTTCAACACTGGCCTTATTATGCTTGTTTGATGAATGGAAAGCTGTATTGTATAAGAGAAACACCTTACTGTTGTGTGCTTCGAATGTAGCCCACTTATAAAGGTAAGAACTATCTCCAATGCTTCTGGCCTCAGTCACCACTGGCATGTGGCCCCCAGAAGGCTCTTAATTTGGGAATGTGGCCCTACCCCTGCCATAGATAGACAGCAATGGAAAGGTGGGCCTGGAATACAAGTTTATCAGAGGCCAGGTCTACCCCAACCTCACCACTGCTCCATCACCAGTTCTACCAGCTGTGACATCTACTCGCTGAAGCTAACTACATTTTGCTTTGTTTGTTTGCCTGCCTACCCTGTAAAAATTCATGTAGGTGCTCCTGACCACAGGCTCCCAAACCCTGCTCTAGAAACTGGGTGGTTCTTTTTCTTTTCTTTTTTTAGAAAGTGTGAGCATTGTCAAGCATATTTTAATAATTTTTGAACCATCTTGCTAGGTTTTGGACCTCAACACATATTGCTATGGGTTTGCCACTGTGTTATTGTTTTCCCCTGATGCATCTATTGTATCCTTCAAAACGTGTACGTGGTAAACTAACAGATAAAGGTGGCAACCCTACTAAAATTTAATCAATAGGGTAGGTGTCTTTTTTATAAAACTGCTTATGTTTAGCAACCGTTTAATTTAAAATATTGTTACAGGCCACCCCAATCTCCGCCAAGTGGTAGCAGAGAATCCAGGGGTCTGTGCACTTAATCAGGATTTATGTTTCCTTGGGGGAGATGAGGCACAGCAGAGACCAGTGTATTTGAGAAATATGGTTTATTTTACAGATATTTACAACCTAGGTTTTGTTGGAGAAGTAATTCATAGGATTTACATCCCAAGAGGGGCTTGTCCTTCTCAGCAGTGCAGCATTACATCCCGAGGCATCCTAAGTGCCACCCCCATGTCTCTCTGTAGTAGTCTGCTATAGCCAGCCAGCATTTCTGCTGCCCTTCGGTCCCCGCATGGAGTTCTGCCCACTTCCTGCTCCTTCTTCCCGAAAACCCCTGCTCCCAAACCTCTGTTTTAAACTTCTGTAGTGACATAATGCCCCCTGTTACCCTGAAAACCTCCCCCTTTCGCTTCTTCTGTTCTGTCCAGTTCTCAGCCAGGGAAAGGACAGTATCTGCATGGTCAAATTTTTCTTAATAGCCCAGTACTTAGTTCTCCTTAGTGCGATCTCCTGAACAGGAGAATAGGTTCAGCCTCTATTTTCCCCTGGCCTGACATCTTCCCTTAATACTCCTCAAATCAGCTAAATTCTACCGCTTTACTACATCTAGGATTATAGGGAGTCTGCACCCACCCATAAATTTGTAACAATATGTTCAAAACACAAGCTCATCTAATAGCTCTTCATACTTCATTTATATTGAAAAGTGGAAAGTTTTGTTTAGGTTTGGCACTTCCCTTGGGAGGAGTGAGGACCGAGGGTGACTTTGCAGATATCTGTTTATTTACAGTATATAAACGGAGGAAGACATTATAAGAATGCAACAGGAGGAAACAAGCAGGGACTGCTAATTCCACAACAATATTTAGTGTAGGCTAAGTATCAGCAAGAGGGATCAAGATGGATTAAAAGGTGCTTGATCCACCTGAAACAAAAATTTGATGTTTGACAAAAGCGAATTTATTCAGAAGGTGTCTTGCAATCATGAGCTGAAGGTGCCATGCGATGGTAAATGCACAAACTTCCCTGGGCAGTCTGTTTTAGCAGTTAATCATCTCCATCACTGAAACAAAGTATCTTTGTGTTTTAAATTTGTTCAGCATTACCCACAGTATGGATACTATCATTTAATCTGCAGTGTCTTGTACCTTCATTAATTTTCCATTATTATCAATCTGATTATCTCCACCAAATAACTCCCTTCTCACACTTTCCCCCTCCTCAGTCCGGATATTCTCATTTCCTCTCCTTTTTGCAGTATCCCTCATATGAGAAAATCCTGACTGTGGGAGAGGATAGTGTGGGAAGATGGTGGTTTGGAAGAGAACATCATATGGACAACAGAGGATTAGTGGAGGTGCAGGAAGCTTATTATCCACATTAAACGACAATGTGGATGAGCACAGAATGTCAGCCTCTGCAGGAGTTCCTTACTTGATCTTTGTCAACTCGTGTGTATTTGCTCTTTCTGAATTTGGGTCAGAAGCAGCAAACATCTGGTCAGCATTCCATACTTTTTGCCTCTGACATCACGTCATATGATTAGGGAGACTCTGAGTTTGTCAGACACTAATATAAAATATTTGTTCCAAGGTCCTCTAGATTCCACAGCTAGACTAGTTACTGAGTGGCAAATTACATGACAATTTGGTACTAGGGATCTGCCAGCACACATGGTGTGCCTCCTATGCACAATTATTGTAACAGGGGAAAAATGCATTTCAGATTAGAATGAGATGCATTGTATTTACTCTGGATCATACTGGACAGCAGGCAGCATTGTATAATCATCATGAAAGAACCTATTGTAAATCATATTCCTCAGGGACAAAAAATTGCTTCTAGCTGAATGTGAGGCCTCAACCATTATCTTGCATCTGCAATTTTTACTTACATTTGGTTTGGCTTTGCTCTTTACGTAAAGTAAAAATAAAAAACGTCAAAATGAGAAATATGTTGGTATGACTAAAAAATGAAGCTTGGACCAAACAGGTAAGAAGTGTCAGGCAGGCGGTTAAAAAAGGCATTTTGCTAAGCTCTACCCATGATTCAAAACAATAAAAAATAACCCAGTGCAAACACAGAGCTACTACATTCCTTGGATTTGTATTTTTAACTATAGTTGGAACATGTTCATTGAGTGTACTGGGTGGAAGGTTTGAGGCCTATTAAGTTATTCTCATGAAAGTGTTTAGTGAAAAGTGTTTTGCCCTGGAGTGTGGCATTTAAACTCTCAAACCTATTCAAGTAAATTACAGCAGGATCATAACAAATTACTCCCACTGGACAAGGAGAGGGTTGTTTATAAATCTCCTTTTGCTGGCAAAAGAGTTAATCCGGCATAGTCATTTTACACAGGGTGTAGCAATGCTTCTGTACTAGCGTATGCTACATCTGGAGATCTCCCCCATCAGCCACATAAGAAGATAGGATTCTGACTAACTTTGGCCAATCCTAACAAGGGTAAAGAAGGCCCAGCAAGGGAACATAGCTCATGGGACAATACCACATAGCATGAGGCTACATTATTCTGTATCTGTATTTATCAAATTAAGAACCTACAAGTTGGAACTTTGGCAAAAGGACCGCAATGCACAGAAACCCCATAAGGAACATCTTCTGTGCTTGCGACTGTGTAGTTAAGAGTCTTTTTTTCTGGAAGGAAGCCAGGTTCTATTCCTATTGCTTCTGCTTTTTCCCATGTGATTGCCAGCAAGTCACTCAAAAGATACATTTGGCCTTGTGAAGATCACATTTACATTTTTCATGAGTTTGAATCAAACCACCCTCTTGCTTCCGATTGCATTGCGCCTTCTCACAGAGCTACTAGCAAGTATTGTCTACTGTAAGGTTGCTACTGTAGTGCATTCTTCCTTGTTTATGTGTTCCAACTGAAATGTCCGGGGAAATCCAGACATGTGACAACCCAACTTTTGTGTCCAGATTTTCACTTTTTGAAAGATGGCAACCCTACTTTACAGACATCAACACAAATACATTGAGTGCAGAATCATCTTCACTGCTGTGGGGTCTGAGCCCTTTAGGAGAAGGCCTGTTGCCTACAGGTTCAATGTGTTGTCCTTCTATCCTCTGGACTATAGGAATCGTTGCGATTTATTATTAATTAATTACAGTGGTACCTCGGGTTACATACGCTTCAGGTTACAGACTCCGCTAACCCAGAAATAGTGCTTCAGGTTAAGAACTTTGCTTCAGGGTGAGAACAGAAATCGTGCTCCGGTGGCGCAGCGGCAGCAGGAGGCCCCATTAGCTAAAGTGGTGCTTCAGGTTAAGAACAGTTTCAGGTTAAGAACGGACCTCCGGAACGAATTAAGTACTTAACCCGAGGTACCACTGTACTAATACTACCACTACTACGAGAATGGCACCCATTGCCCTGACTTTTCCCATCAAATGAGATACTTGAAGGCTGCTACTGACTTTTTTGATGGGATTCAAGCCCCTAAGTGAAAAACCGGAGCTTGTGGCTGTGTTAACAGCTATCCTCCAAACAATGAGCCATGGAGGCTCCTGAATGAGCAATTATTTGCAGTGTGTTCATCCATCATGCACTGGAGATGCAGAATGGATGCTGTAACAACACATCATCATGGCATCCCTGTGTTTGGTGTCTTCCATGCATAGATACTACAGTGGTACCTCGCAAGACGAATGCCTCACAAGACAAAAAACTCGCTAGACGAAAGGGTTTTTTGTTTTTTGAGCTGCTTCGCAAGACGATTTTCCCTATGGGCTTGCTTCGTAAGACGGAAACATCTTGCAAGTTTGTTTCCTTTTTCTTAACACCGTTAATACAGTTGCGACTTGACTTCGAGGAGCAACTCATAGAACGCGGTGTGGTAGCCTTTTTTGAGGTTTTAAAAGACTTTGGTGATTTTTGAAGCTTTTCCAAAACTTTCCCGACACCGTGCTTCGCAAGACGAAAAAAATCGCAAGACGACAAAACTCGCAGAACAAATTAATTTCGTCTTGCGAGGCACCACTGTATTTGGTAGTCATCAGTGATTGGTGGGTGATGTTGGACTTGTGGAGGCTGTGGGGACTGCCTGTTAATGTTGCTAATTTATCTCATTTCTTTTGGTATTGTTTTTCTTTCTACTTTGCTGCTGGGAGTGTAGGGTTGTGACTATTTTATGACATAATTACACCAGACTAGCTAGTGGTGCTGTGGCTGCTGGCAGTGGCATTGCGTTCCTTTTTTTGCCACCCAGGGTCAACAGAACCCACTGCACCAGTCTAGCCCTCGCCAGGTATTAAAACTCATGAATGTGGGGAAATAAAGCAAAAAAGCTGTTTCACATAGGATGCTATAAAAATCACAAAGGCCATGGCCTAACACAATTCATAATGCTTTTTCTCACTAGTTTCAACGAAATTAAATATGCTTGAATTATTGCTGTATTGTGACCAATTAAAAAATGATTATATACTGTATAGCAAAATCCTTAATTAGAGCCAGTGTGAAACCTGTAGGCTTCCAGATATTGTTGCACTGCAACTCCCATCAGCCCTAGCTATCATGGCCAACAGTTAGGGATATAAGTTGAGAGTCCAATGACATTTGGAGGGCTACAGGTTCTCTAGGCCTGCCCTCACCTGTCCTGCTCTAAGTCATGAACCTTCCACTGCCAATCTTTTGTTGCAAAACAAATCCTTAGGTGGGAGGAGAGGGAAGACATTGAAACAAGATTTTGAGCTATATATATAAAGGTAAAGGTAAAGGGATCCCTGACCATTAGGTCCAGTCGTGACCGACTCTGGGGTTGCAGCGCTCATCTCACTTTATTGGCCAAGGGAGCCAGTGTACAGCTTCCGGGTCATGTGGCCAGCATGACTAAGCCGCTTCTGGCAAACCAGAGCAGCGCACAGAAACGCCGTTTACCTTCCCGCCGGAGCGGTCCGACCTTCTAATCAGCAAGTCCTAGGCTCTGTGGTTTAACCCACAGCGCCACCCGCGTCCCACTGCTATATATATATATCTATATATATATATAAAATCAAATGGGGTATTCCTGCTGGTGGGACTCTACCCTCCGGCAGACACAGGGGAGTATGGACTCCAAGTGCAATTCTTAGCAGGCACTTCTTGCTTGCAGTTATTGATTCACATCTTACTATGGTTTAGGTATTAGTCTGAAAAAGTTATTCCAGCTTCTGTTTACTTGAATATTAAATAAAATCACTGAATGGAATCCCTGCACGTGCATTCCAACTAGCAAGATGTTTTTAATTCCAACTCATGTCCAGGAAGATAACAAAATAACATCATAAACTACAGAATAAAAATATGACAGAAAGCGCAATGGGTGTGAGGTAAAGCCAAAACAGTAAGGTTAGCAATGAAACGTGAGCCACTATATGTAACATATTTTTGCCAGGTCTAAGAACGTAAGGAGTCTGTGAAATTTAAAAGTGTTGGGTACAAATGTAATCAGGAGACGTTTATGCATCTTGCCAAGATGAGGCAGACGTCCCACTGCTTATTATTATTTTAAAATAATAGTAACAAAGAGGGACGAGTCCTCTCAATCTGGCAGAACACAGAAACAGCACTCCTCTCGGCTCCTTTACACCCAGCACTACTTCTGCTCTCTTCAGAGCTGTTTCCGGTGGTTTTGTCCAGACGACGGAGATGTGCAGAATAATTTCCTCTGGCGGTGATGATGATGATGCGCAACGCCTGTCTCTCCAGCCCGCGCAGTGAGAGGACGCTCCAGCCGATAACGCCCCGAGGCCTTTAAAGGGCTCTTGCTCAGTTTCCCCAGGTTTGCAGCCGCTGTAACTGAATCCCATTTCCCCCTCTCTTCAGCAGCCCGGCCGGAGCTTCTCTTCTCTTTCTTTCTCCCTCTTTCTCTTGCCGCCCCACCCACGCGTCAGCCTTTGGCTGGCCCCTGGGACGGAGGGGAAGGGGAGGGGAGAGGAAGGGGAGGGTCAATTCTGTTTCTTCCTCCCCCCCTCCAAGCACGAAAAGGTGACGTCATTATCCGGGCTCTCCGCGGCGGCGCTCTTCGCACCGCGGGTCACAATGGAGCCAAAACCGAGCCCAACCGAAATGAAACGGCCGTGCTAGTTGCCCCCGCCTCAGTGAGCGCGGCCTGGCCCAGCTTAAGCCAGGCCCCGCTCGGCCGCCGTCAGCGCCCGGCCCTCACCGACGCGGGCGCCGCTCCGCCCCCTCCCCCCCACCAGGGAGAAAGCCCCCCCCTCACACACATCGCCCCCTCAGCAGCAGCGACCGCCGTCCCCGCTGCTCTCCGCCCATACAAGGCAAGGCGTAAACTGGTGCCTGCTCAGCCTCGGGAACACGGAAGGGGGGCAAGTGGGAGTGACGGACTGCCTGACACGCAGGAAAGGGAGGGGGTCACGCTCGCCGCCGCGGACGCTGTTTGGGTGGCGGGGCCGGCGCCGCTGCGTTGAGTCGGAGTCTGCGCCGCCGCTGCTGCTGCTGGCCGAACCCTGCTAGAGCCGCCATATTGCCCGGGACACAGACACACCGTCTCCGCCGCGCCTGTGCCTCGCGTCGCCGCTGCTCTCCGCCCCCTCCTCTTCCGCAGCCGGGCTCTCCTCCGTTGCCTCGCCGAAGAGAGGAGCCCCGTCTCGTCGCCCCCTCCCCGCTCCTCCTGCTCCCCTGCCCTCCTCCGAGGCACTAGGCGCATATCGGCTCCTCCGGACTGGGAGCGACGGAGCCCCGCAGGCCCAGCCCAGCCGGAGCTTCCTGGCCGAGGCAGAGCGCAGCGGGCTCGGGCCTTGCCTCTGGGCGCCCAGCACTGCGGCCGTCGCCGGGAAGCGGCGGCCCCACCGAACAGCTGGTGACGCAAAACTAAAAGGGAAGAGAAAGGAGACTCGGCCCGGGTCGCGGCGTGTCGGGCGGCTCCCTGGGAGCAGTAGTAACGGCAGCGACTCGACTCCTGCCCGGCATGAGACACAGCCCCGCTGGTTGCTGCGGCTGCAGCCGCCTGGGATGAGAAACTCTTCAGCCACACCCGCTGCAGCCTCCTCCTCCTCCTCTCATCGCCAGCAGAGCCAGCGGCGGCGGCGCCCGGGAGCGGAGCGGGCCTCGGCACTAGCGCGAGGAGCAGCAGCGGAAACAGGGGACGCTGTGTGGGGGTGAGCGAGCTGGGGAAGGCGCTGGGGCTGCCATGGCCGGCGGCGGGGTGGGGGGCTGGGAGGAAGGGGGGCCACGCTGTGGGGAAAACAAGGGGGCTGAACCTCCGGGGTGGGGGCGCCTCGCTGTGTGTGTCAGCGTGTCTGGGGGGGTTGGGAAATGCCTGCCCGTGCGTGTGTCGGTGTGTTTTGGAGTGAGAAGGGAAAATGGCTGACGACTCCTCATTCTCTCTGCCCGGCCTGTCCTGGGCCTTGCGGGAGAATGGGGCGCGCACGCCCGGTATCCGCAGTCCCTGGGAGGGGGAAACACGGCCCCGCAGAGCTGGCCGGCTTCTCGCCTGACCCCCTTTCTCAAGTAGCCGGGGGAACGGGGCGAAGGAGGGACGGCGGAGGGAAGGGGCTCCCGGCACGGCTTCGCCCGGCGTTTAGTTCCTTTTGAGTCTCGTTTCACTTCACGCCAAACGCCATTACTGAGGTGGAGTGATTGGAATCGTGTAGGCCTGGGCTACGCCAGGAAATAAGGCCCTGCTCAAGCTCTTTCTTTCTAAATCCTGTCTCAAACCGCCAGGCCCAGCGCATTCGCATTCCTTGTAAACATTATTGTCATGGGCGCAGGTGGGCTGTGTCATGGCTGCACTCCTGGTTTCCAGTAAGGCCGTCGTGTTGCCGGATAAGCCCTCAGAATTCAACACCCTTTCTCCGTTAGGTTCCAGAAGATTATATTCTGGTTCTTTGTGTAGTCCTGGTGGTTTATAACTCCTTACATTTTAGTTATTGTGCAAAGTATGCGTTATAATTCACATTATCTTGTTTGTCCTTTTTTTAAAGACCTTTTTCTAAACTCGGGAACATATCTCCTAGATACGTTGTATGAATAATCGACATAGTGCCTTTTTGAACACAGGCTTGCTTTGTGAGATGCTTAAGCATTTTTAGGCTGCAATTTTACCTTGATATAATTAGCATCTGGGCTCCAATTGATTTTAATGGAGAGGTGTGCAGTCACAGCAAATTTACTTGATGAATTTAGTTTTAATGTTATTGGGGTAGTTATTTTCAGACCATGTACAAAATGTGTCCTAATGTACATAGAAAAGGGACTGGAGAGTTACAAATCTATATACAATTGTGACTTAAGCCCCATTGAATTCAGTGGGACTTCTGAATAAGCATGCAGAGGATTGGGTGACATATGCAGTAAAGAATCCAAGGGGTCATGAAGAGTCGGACATGACTAAACAACAACAAAGGATTTTCAAGACACCTCAAACTTGACTCGCACAACAGTCCTATGCATGCTTCCTTAGAAGCAAGCCTTACTGAGTTCAGTGGCACCTACTCCCAGGTAACTGCTTAGGATTGCAGTCTTAAAAGACATGCAGTAGTGTGCTGTTCTTTCAGCATCCTAATTTTGCACCGTATATTTAACATATGATGTTGATACAAATAATATTTGAATGGACTTCAACACAGACTTAAAAGTGGGGGGGGGGGGTTCAATACAGTTGTCACTACTGTGTGAAGACATGGCCCCAATATCATTTAAGTTCATCAGGTTTTTGTATGAATTGTGCTTCAACTTATGCTTGCAAATGTCTTCTAATTATGTTGTATTTAGCTTTTATCATTTATAGCTAAGAAGAAATGTTTGGAAGAATGGGTTTTAAGTGAGTTCTGGACTTAGAGTTTTAATAATATGTACATCACTTCAGGAAATTGTGGATAAAACTTAGAAAATGCAGATTTTATTTGGTTGATTTGCACAAAAGTCACAGGGTGGTTTACAAGAAAGGAGATAGATAAAAAACACAAAATCCATAAACATTACACAGTCCTTTTAAAACATAAGGAATCACTGAATAACAATTACTAATAGCAGCAATCAGCTTTAATAATTTCTGAAGTTATTTATGAAATGCTTTCTCATTCTGCTCTTTGAAATCTCCTAAAGTGGTTAAGAAAATTATTTTGAAAATTAGGTTCAACTAGGTATTAGAATATGAAAAAATATTTTCCATCACATCTGGAGCTAAAGGTGACATATAACTGAAATTTATGAATTGTTTTGAACAAAATTATATTACTATAATGTGGAATAAGTTGCAAGATAATTTTTTCATGTGTTGATTGAAAAAATTACTCACACTTACCCTAAACATTTTTACTTGGAAGCAAATGCCATTGATTTTGAATTGAGACTTCCAACTTAAAGTGCTACACATACTTCTTTGGATGTATATCCATTTAAAATCAATTGATGTTTCTTCCAAATAATGTTTTGGCTGTACTATAAAAGCATACTTAAAAGATTGCAATAAGTTCCTTCATCTTTTAAACTTACTTGGTTCCCCCCCTATGCTTTTCATAAATAGGTTTTAAGGCAGAAACATACAAATACCTTCTGTGTTACTCTTTGTCTTTGCTTCACTTGCAGCCTGTTCAATGTCTCTCTGAATTTACCCTTCTAATAATGTTTTCCTATTACAGAGGGCCAGCATCTTAGAGGACCAGTCATGGGAAAACAACTAAATTCTTTGCTTGTAGGAGCATAATCATAAACATTATGATATATTCACATTACAATGTCACCTTTATCTGCTTTGAGTACTTCATTGTGAAATGAAAAGATGGGATACATTTCCTTGGGGAAATAATAGGATCCTATATTATCATGACTCATAGTTGTTTCAAAATGCTGGAATTGTTACAAGATCAATATTATAAATGCTAGTATCTGGAGTAAGAAATAGCTATCTGTGATAATAGTCAAGAATATGCACTCTTTTGTGGGATGGTAGTAGGTTTCATAACAGTTTCTGAAGAGTAACAGGTCGTTTATTGACTAGGTAGGACAAAAGTCATTTAAGACATCTGGTAACACTTTAGTGAAAAGGTTTTCTAAAGTGACATTTTTAAAGCTATTATTGAAATGGCTGTTTAAAGTATCATGTCTTGAATATTTGTTCTCTTATATTGACTTTCAAAGAAGTTGAAAACTTTGGTATTTTTGTTGTAAACCTAGTATATACAACTTTTACAGGGAATACTTGCGGTTTTGTTCTCATTTGTATTTTTATGTCTTTAGAACTCTTGTTTGTCAAGCTGGTCAATTGTTATGTTCCAGCAGGAAGTATGTGTCTATGAAATTTCAGTGTATTTTTAAATTTTCTTCTTTTTATTAAGAAAAGCATACCTGAGAGAGAACTTACATACAAGTTTAACTATTCAAATATTTTGTCTTTTATTATTTTCAATGTATGCTCAGCTTGCATGCTTACAGTTCCAAGTCCAGTTGAGGTCAGTGGGACTCTGCTTGCCTAATTAACACGTGGATCCAAAATATACTTGGAAGCAAGTCTTTAAATTTAATGAAGCTTACTTTCAAGTATATGAATTTAATACTGCAGTTTAAGCAGGATGTCAGTATGTGCATTAGATAGGTCTTGGGGCAAGAGAACAGAAAATAACATGGTTCCCCCGCCAAGTAGGTTGGGTTGCTTTGTCATGAGATTGGGATAAAAAAGTGTCTCCTTAGAAATAGGGTCACTTACCATTTTGTAAAAATGCTGAAAATTGTAAAGTGTAGAAGTTAAAACGTTTAACTACAATAATACTGCTACCATAGTCCAACACTTGGACTATCAAACAACGTCAAGTTGTTTACATCCTGTGGCTTATGCTGCTTTTTCTGTATTCTTTTTTTTAACCAACCCAGTTCTATAGCTTTTCTGCAAAGGGTGGTTGATTCACAAGTATTCGTGTTGATGCAAACTGATTGCTGTCCTGTGCCCTTCTGCAGTCTGATGTTTACTCTATTTGTCTTTTGTCCAGTATGCAGTCTGCTTGTAGTTCTTTATCTACTTTTACATTGCGATTTGTAGTTATAGGAGTGTCAGTAAATGGTATCATATTGTTATTTTGTGTGCCTATGTTCTATTGGAGCTGTTACATTTATGGGCCTTGGCAGTTGGTGTTAATATTTATTTCCATTACAGCTGTGATTGTGTCTTTATATCACTGAAAGAGGGGGAAATGAAGGTTTTCGTGCACATATGGTAATGCTAATTACCCTTACTTTCATGATCTTCTGCCATCACCCCACTCTGACAGCCTTTCTGCAGAGCCTTTCATGACTGAATTACAGTGATGTCATTACACAAGAAGTTACTGCACCTGTGCAATGGGCACTTTTCTGCACTGGTAACAAGACTTCTGCCAATTCAGAAATGATATGTATGAATTTATTTTCCTTAACTTAAAACATTTTTGTATGTGCATACATTCTGTAGCCGTTCATCTAAAATCCAAAATACATTCATTTCTTGGAAAGAACTTGTGCAAGAACTGTGCATTTTAAATACCAGCTAGTTCCCTTAAAATCTTAGTTGTGATGAAATTTCTCCCCAATTTCTTCATTTGCAATATTGCATGCTTTTGTTTGGATTTCTAGCCTTTCATGTCCTGCAGTCATAGCAGGCAAGTTACCTGGTGCAAACAATGCTAAGATTTATTTCCCCTTTGTGGGGGCTTGATGAAAAGGTCTTGTTACATTTGCCGCTCTGGCTGAATGGGTAACAGTGCAGGCCTTTTTACAATTCTTTGTAGCATCACTTGCCTTCTTGAGTGATAGTAAATTGATGAAGTAAAGTACTAAGTGCTCCATTCTTTGGATGAATTAATGTATTGAGAATGTCTTGTGTGTGGATATTCTTGCCTCAACATAAAAAATGACGCTACTATAACTTAAATGTACTTTCTAAGCCTACAAATGCATGTTTCTGTGGTTCCAGTTCTTGCCTGGTCCTAAGTTCTAGATATTTGATAAAACTTCATGAAATATTAACAAACTAATCCTATCCACTTGTGGGTTTAACTTGGTCGCTGCAACAAGTACTTTAAATATTTTGCTAGCTAAATTCTCAGAAGCCCTTGTAAATATGTCCTATCCACTGTATTGTGGATGGTATACTGGCAGCCCCCCCCATTCAATATGTGTGTGACAGTGTATACGGCTATACGCTCATCTGCCGAACCTTGAAGTGACCTGGAAACTTCAAAAAGATGTCACTAAAAGGCCCAAATGAGTGTTTGCAGGCTTTTAAAATAGGTTTCAATTATACACAATTTCACTGATATGCACAGTGCCTCGGAATGTTACTGCCATGTAAATGGGAGTCTGCCTGTATCTAAAGTCAGACTGGTTGTGGGATGATCAAACAGTATACTGCTCTGACTCTTCTCCCTTCCCTTAGTGCTCTGCCAAAGTGTAGAGGACTTGGGGCAGGGAAAAGTTTGGTGGTTAGTGCAAATAATGGCTGGATCCTAATCCAGAGTTTGTGAACTGTTACCATACAAGCCCCTGGAATTACTTTTCCTTTTGTAAAGGAATATCTGATGGGTCAGAAGTCATTCAACACTGGTTTGGGCCAGTAGCTGCAGCTCTGCAAATGATTTGCTTGGAAAATAGCACTGCTGAGGCCAAAAGTAAAGTATAAAAGAGTTGTAGACTGCTTTGATTGGCAAGCACAGCTTTCCATTTTGTGCTTGGAAAGTCACTGCTGGCTCAGAACTAGTAGCTCACATACTACTTGTTGCTTGGGTTGTGTTGTTTCTGAAACAAGTTAACTATTGGTTGAACTTAGAACTGCAATCTAACATTTTATATTTTTCAGTATGGAACTTGTTGCCCCACTCTAATCAATCAACCAATTATCCTTTTACCAAGGGGCTTGCAGTGACATGGAGGAAAGAGGGAACAGAGATGGATAAGCAAGGGTAAAAACACGTGAATTATTCAGTTACAGGTATCACCCCCACTTAGATGGGGTTTATGTTCCAGGCCCCCATGCTCATAACAGAAAATGGGGACCACCCTCTAAACACCCTTTAAATGCCCTCTCTGCTGCGCTCTCTTCAATCCATATCAAAAGTACTGTATCTAAAAATATCCACAACTAGAATTGAAGCTTGGAGGCCGGAGGACTTGCAGAAAAGTGGCTGCTGCTACTGCACACACTAGCTGTTAGACTGAGAGGCTGAGCATCCTAAGCAAAGCCCCACTGTGCCTGTAGTCTTTTTGGGGCTTCCTCACTTTACATCCTCTTTGGGACCTGGGGAGGGTCTCTTCTCCAGCTCTCTCCTGACATTTCCAGGTTTATTTATTTCCTAGTACTTTGTGTATACATGGTAGTGTGTGAGTCAATCACGTGTAAATGGGGCGATTCCTGTATGTGTACTTTGGTTTCATTATAATAGGGACTAGGTTGGTTATCTTTGTTACCTATGGTTTCTAGCTATTGGGTATGAAGCTACTAGAAGTGTACATGGCATTCAGTATATGGTTTCTTGTATGTCTCATGATGGAAATGAACAGTGCCAGATATATGTTCAAAGCAGTTCAAGAAAGTGTACCAGAAACATTACAAGAAGCAGGCTTTGTGTCCATGACTAAGAATCATTGGTTGTAAACCAGAGTGGGGAAGGGAGGAGGGTAGCAGTTGTCTGGCTTGAGGGCTAATCAGATTCTAGAAAGAGAAGGACCAACAGGTCATCTGAAACAGCAGTAGTGTGTTTAATAGATGTTGTGGACAGAGGAATAAGTTCTGCCAGGAGGGCAGTTGCATGCAATGAAATAGACATATGGCTCTTCCATTTTGGAAGTTTGCGATTATGTTGGTTAATTATCGATCCCTAATATTTACCTGTTTGAGGTAAATACTGTAAGTTGAGCTTGTGCCACCATTCAGTAACCCGAAGGTAAGCATGCAGTGAAGCATTAAAGGTACAGTCAACAACCATTTCTCGTGGGGGTTCCATTCCCAGCCCCTATGTGCCTCAGCAGTGTGTATAAGCGCGTCCTACCCCACCCTTTTAGTGACTTGTGGGGTAGGATGTCATGCATCTTTTGGACATGCGCTACTCAATCAGTGCCAGTACAGAAGAAACTGAGGCAATGTCTAGTAATGAGGGAGTCAGTTATACTTGACTTGATCGTAACCAATAGGGAAGAGTTGGTTAATGAAAAGTGACCTTGTAATGTAGAATTTCATGAAATTATTTAAAGCCAAAAGTGAGCATCCTCGGGTATCTTTGGATTATAGGAAAACAAATTTCAATAAGTTCAAGAAAATGCTAGGTAGGAGCAGTGTTCAAAATTCCCCAGGTGCGTTTCACTACTAGTGCTGGTCCAGTTGTGACTACCTGGAGATTTCTGGGTGCCAGGTTGGTGACCACAGTTTAAAAACCTCTGCCTTAGTCTATAGTTAATTCTTTTTCCACTGTGTGTTTCTCCTTATTGCATACTAGGACAAGTAAGAGCAAGCTACAGTCAAGTAGTATAGTTGAGATCCTAGAATGGTAGCACTGGAAGGGATCCCAAGGGTCATCTAGTCAAACCCCCGACAAATAGATATTCTGTTGTGGCAACCATAACCTAGGTTTAAGGTGCCATTTGGTGCCTAGCTTATATATCTGAGTTTCTAACACTGGGTAGAATTCCATGGCTGGATATGCCAATGGGGAAAGCAGACTAATGTGGGTAAGAATTCCTGAAGATGGGGTCACTAACACAGTGTTTCCCAACCGGTGTTCCGCGGCACACTACTGTGCCGTGAGACATTGGCTGGTGTGCCGTGGGAGGGAGGCGGGCGAGTCGGGCGGTGAGAGGCGGCGGCGGCGAGGATCCGCGTCGAGCCGGGGGCGGCTCCGCGGTGGTGGTGCCGAGCGGCGGGGCAGCGCGTGCAAAAGGGAGGAGCGCGAGACAGCGGAGGAGGAGGAGGCCGGCATGTCCGGGCAGCAGCAGCAACAACAGCAGCAGCAACTCCCGGCGACGGCTCCTCAAGCCCCGCTGCCGCCCCCTCCTCCGCCCGCCACCACCACAACAGCCGCCGCCGCCTCAGTTGCCGCCGTCCCTCAGTCCCTCGCTCTGCTGCCTCCTCCCACCCCCAAAGCTTGGAGGTTCCCCGGCAAGGGGGAGGGAAAAAACTTTCACTTTCGTGCGTCCCTCCCGGCGTGACGCTGCGCGCTGACGTCACGGGGCGGGGCTTTAATGGTGGTGTGCCGCGAGATTTTTTTTCAGTAAACAGGTGTGCCGTTGCCCAAAAAAGTTTGGGAAACACTGCACTAACAGCACAATTGCAAACAATTCCGGGGGGGGGGGGGAGAGAAGAGAAATGAGAGAGATGTTAAGGAACTAGTGTAGCTGGAAGAAAGGGTTAGGAAGGAGCTGAAGATAAAAGGGACATATACAAAGAAGTGGAAGGAAGGGTAAGCAAGGGTGAGTACAAATAAGTGGCCCAAAGTTGTAGGGGTGGTGTCAAGAAAACTAAAGCTTGAAATAAGCTGGTGCTTTTGGGGAATGCTAAAAGAACAAAAACAACTTTTAAAGGTATATTCAAAGGAAGAGGAGAGAAATTATAGAACAACAGCTCAGTAAGGATGATGAATGGCTGACAAGGAAAATGTGAATCTGCTGAACTCCCCCCCCCCCCAGTTTTCTTCCAAAAGGGGAACTGTGAGCAACTTGTTTTGAGTGGGGTGTTTGAGGGCTCTGGAGCAATAGTAAACATCTCAGAAGATGGGGGGGGGGGAGTGGAGGATCAAAATGACCTTTATAGCATGAAAAACTGGGCCAAACCTAAGAAAAATGAAATTCAACAGAAACAAATGCAAAGTTATGGCTGTAGGCCAACTCTCCCCCCCCCCCCCCCGCGATTTACAGGTATAGCAATAAAGTGTTTTATGGGTTAGCAATTGGGCATGTGAAAATGTAGTTGGTTTCTGACTAAAATTTAGTCAGTATCATGATGCAGCTGCAAGAAAGGTTGATGTAGTTTGGGGCATTTATAGAATCATAGTCAACAGAAAGTTTCCATGTCAACAGAAATACTAATTTCCATTTTATTTTGCACTAGTCAGCCTTCATCTGGTACATTGTGACCAACCCTGGGTGACTTAATTTAAGAATGATCTAGGCAAATTTAAATGGGTTCAAAAGAGAGCAGTGAAAGATAGTGGTATGGAAAACAGTCCTTATAAGAAAAGTTTAAGGAAGTGGATATTTTCAGCCTGGAGGAGAGAATATTGAGAAGAGGAAATGATAGTATGCTTTAACTTTCTGAAGGCTGTCTGATAGAAAATGGTGAATACGTACAGTACTTGTTTTCTGGTGCCCCGGAAGGCAGGACTCTATAACTAATGGGCATAAATCCCAGGAGAGTTGATACTGATTGAGGAAAGATTACATGGTAGTTCAACAGCAACGCCCCTAAATCCATACTACAATGTTAATAAATGCTTATTGTGGGAAGGCTAATCTCAAGTTTGGGGATAGCAGAGTATCCTGCTGCTCCAAAGTTTAGAGAAAGAACATCCGATTCCTTTTCTCCTTGAGAGAGGGAGGGCTTATGTTGTAAGTTTTATTTTAAAAACTTCTTTTACAATATTTGTATACGTTTCAACCAAAATGGTTCTAAAAGTTCACAATAATATCTAGGCTTATTTGCGTTGAAGATTGCCATCACAATGATGTTTGTGGTACAGTGTTGGAGAATATACTTTATGAAATTCAGCAGGATAACATTCAAAAGCCCTTACGTTTGTTCTCAATATTCAGGAAGAAATTGGGGCAGTAATTTGTGTGCTGATAGGCATCTTTGCCAGAGAACCAGGTGGCTTGGGTATTTGTAGAAAAATATTCTGAGTGACTTCTCCTATGCTGAGATGGGTGCTGTTGGTTTAAAGGCAGTAGAGAAGTTTCTCACATTTGCTAACTGGAAGAGTGGTGGAGACTAGAGAAAATAATGAGTTTGAGAGGTGTCACATGTGGTCCTAACTTTGGAAAATAAGTGTTTGTCCAGTTTCAGTCAAATTCTTGGTAGCTTACAATAGAAGCATTGATAATACGGCCACAAATATAATAAAAGCAATACTTTCAGCCATCCTTAACATTTCTGGCGACGCAACCTCAGAGTCTTTAACTGTTAGGCCAATAAAAATCTTAAATATAATAAATTAGCTGTGCTTTTTTAAAAAACAAATGGTTGGGGAGTTCCAAAATTGTCCGGGTCACCATGAATAATGTGCAGAATTTGTTAAGTAGGAGCTTGCCCCTGACATCTTGTAAGGTGGATAGGGAGTTAACTTGCCAATGATCTATGGTAGTAATAAACATTGCACATGAACAGATTAATAACTTTATGAGAATTCACACATTCAGCCAGTGTTAGAAACAGAGATATGAAAGCTAGGGGCTAAAGGCACCTTAAGCACAATGGAACGTCTAGGTGTGATTCTTTATAACAAGAATACAAAGCTGAAAATGAATGAACTGCAACTAAAATATTATGTTCATTTTTACATGGTCTAGTCCTTCACCTGTCCACCCCCCTAATATTCTTAAGAGGGTCTCTTCTCCCGTCTTCAGAGTGTAGCTGGAGGTGGGGAGGCAGACAAAGGTCCTCTTTTCCTTCCACTCTGCAGTTTTAATCTGGAATCTTAGGCGTAGTACTGCGCCCAGAGCTCAGAAACTGTTTTCACTAATGAAATTCTCTGTTGCAAAATGTGCCTAGAACTATGGGAGTTTCGAACACTGCATTCAGCATGTGTTTTATTTATGTTTGCATTCAAATAAAATCTTTTGTTTGCATGGCAATGGAAAACTTCAAATAATCTACAGCTTTTGTTAATGTGTAGTGTTAATGTGGTAACTTGTACTTCCTAACAGTGTAATTTTTGCAGTGTTAAAGGTTTTTATGAATTAATGAACAAATCTGTTATATTAAAGGAAGCCAAATTTTTATAGAGTTATTTGCCTTTCAAATTTTTGTATTTCTGTCCTTTCTGCTTTATGGTAGGGCAGAGGTAGCTAATGTACCTGGACCCTTTTGTTTTACTAAGCTACTCTGATACATAACCAAAATGCACTGAGGGAGTTATAGCCTGCAGCTGCGTTTGAAACTCCCATTTCTCTAGATGTGTTTTGTGACAAGGAATTTCATTTGCGCTATGATTTCATGTTAAAACTGCAGAAGGGTGGGCAGGGGAAGCATGGCTTTGATTTTTGCAGTCCTCAGATGAGGACTAAATCATGTGAAAAATGAATATAAGATTTTATCTGCAGTTCATTCATTAAAAGTGCACCTAAACATTCTATTGTTGCGCCCATAACCTAAGTTTAAGGTGCCATTTAGCTCTTAGCTTTCATATCTCAGTTGCTAACACTGGCCTGCATTAGTGTGGGGCAGCAAGACTTGTGTCCTAATATTCAGAAGTCTTCAGAATGGTCCAGAAAACACAGTGCAAAGTACCCTGAGTTGTGACCTGCACATGGATATGGTGAATTGATACTGCTCAGTGTTCAGTAAGTAGCTAGACAAGAATTGAAGGCTTATTTCCATTATATGTAATGTGTAATTTCTTCTATGAAACAGTAAACTTTCTACATCTTGGCAAAATATTAACTCACAGTAAGTAGAAATAGTGGTTTTAAACTAACTTGCTAACAGTGATGCAAAAGCCATGCAACATGTCAGAACACAATGAATGATCTATTCTTAGTGACCCCAATTTGTCTTCTTGCTGTAGAAATTTCCATAACATGGAAGCTGTGTTACCACTTTTTAGGATTTAAGATTAATATTTAATTGTATTTACTTTTAGTGTGCAAACACTAAAATACTGCAGTATGTTACCATTAGAAATGCCTGAAATTCAGCCTCAAGCTTTGGAAAATTAAAATCACATATTCCATTACATTCTGCTATCTTTCTTGAAATTTTCAATAAAGTAGCTCTCAGGGCACTTTCCTTGAATGATTGTTTGCTCAAACAATTGGTTGATTACCAAATGTTAACGTAAAGAGTGCAAAAGAGTTAGATTAAATTTAAATATTTAAAAGAGTTAAATTAGGTTTTAATATTGCACATCTGGAGATTTTCCTTGTGAATGCCTTCTGTATTCATTGGCATTGTGTCAGCTTTAATGATACAGACAACAGTTTGATTTTTCAGAAACTGTATAATTTGTACTTTCATAATTTTTTTTTTGATAGAAAATGAAATATGCTGTTTGATAGCCCAGACATGTTCGTATTGAGAGTATATGTTTTTGGAGAGCTGACATTCTGAAAGAACATCTGTTTCTTGTCTCTATACATGAGAAAGTTTGGACAACTTTACATAAATCTATTTGCTGCTTTATGCAGAGAGTTAGTGATAGTACCTATAAATTACAGTGCTGCAACTCTGCTGATATGTACTTGTCAAGGAATAAATACAGTGGGTTGTATCCAACATTATGGGAATGGAAGTCTTACTGTACAATGGGGCTTTTCGACTCCTCATTTCGACTCCCAACACCCCACACTCCTCAAAAAGCCTCTACAGAGTATTGGGGGAACCTCTGACCTTGTGTATGTATTGCAAAAGAAATGGGAAAACAACAGCTTGCTTTGGGAGAGGCTTTCTGCAGGGTACGGGGAGTTGGAAAGCCCTAAAACACAACTTACCGTATTTTTCGCTCTATAACACGCACCCGACCATAACACGCATGTAGTTTTTAGAGGAGGAAAATCCGTAGGCATGCCACCCGTAGGCATTCCCTCCATAACACGCACAGACATTTCCCCTTACTTTTTAGGAGGAAAAAAGTGAGTGTTATGGGGCAAAAAATACGGCACTTTAATGTTACATACAACCATTCTTTTTGATGCTGACAGCAGTAGTATAAAGACGACATGGATTTATTTGAAACTCCTTTTTGATATGAAAGGTCACTTCCCAGAATTTAATTATTGAACTGGCAGTACTCTATTAATTTGAAGTTTGTGAGATGTTTTAGGATTTCAGGAATGCTTGGGGTATTTTCTGGTTTATTTGCCTAGAAAAACCAAGTGGCATTGCTAAAGCATCAGTAACATTGTGTCTAAACCGTGTCCAGTAAGGACTTAGGATATTTTCGTGACAGTCTCTCCCAAAACACCTAAATAATCTTCCATACATATGTGCTGCTGCTGCTTTTTCTTTTTACTGACCAGAATACCCTATGCAAACCTAATGAAATATTTATATAATGGTATGTTTATTTAAAACAGATTTAGTCAGATAGTTTTTCATATCAGTGGTTGCAGACTTGCTATGTCTGTCAATGGATTTTTTGTGATTAATTTTAATGGAAAGTGGATTGTATCTGAGTTTGATGAGGCAATAATCAGGTATTCAAAATACTTTATTAGTTTGGGTGGAAGGTGGTGTTGCATGCACTAGGCCTCTTAAAAAGTTTATGAAGACTTTATGAATTCTGAAAAGTCAATCAAAGGTATGTGGTTGGATTTCAGCTGTTTGGCTTGTCTTGAGTTTTAGAGCAATCAGTTTGGGAAAACACTGTCTATGCAGAATTTATTTTGGAGCAAAACATTCCTTCTATCTATGTATACCAAGACCATTGTTGTAGCAATAATTTGTATATGAGAGAAATGCAGTGGGCTTGGATCCAGAGTTTGTGCACCTCTGGATTGATGCCCCTAACTTTTAAAAATAAGCAAATAGGGAATTAAACAATGTGTGCTAAGTTAAAATTGCTTGAGATGTGAATTTTGCTTGAGATGTGAATCAGCTGTGTGGCTGACATTAGCTCACTCTACACCAGTGGTGGCCAGACTTGGCCCTCAAGCTGTTTTGGGACTACTATTCCCATCATCCCTGACCACTGGTCCTGTTAGCTAGGGATGATGGGAGTTGTAGTCCAAAAACAAATGGAGGGCCAAGTTTGGCCACTATTGCTCTACACTATTACTACTAGCCATATATTGTCTAAGTAATTGCCTTGAAAGCTCACTGGGTAAGATTCAACGAATGGCTAAGGAGATCCATACACCCTCTCACTATATATAAGGATCTGGTGACTTCTGTTTCAGTGTAACTGAAGAAGTGTGCATGCACATGAAAGCTCATACCAATAACTA